>NW_026000241.1:18253118-18362026 GCF_001458135.2 Marmota marmota marmota
GGGGGGGGGGGGGGGCTGCAGAAGGACTCTGGGACCAAAACAAGTCCAAGTGTTTACTTTCTAGCTCTCTCCATGGTTCAATGTCTAGTTCTCCTAGGAACCATGAAACTCTAGAATACTTGGATGCTTCAAATTCCTTAGTTTCAGCTCTTCCCAGGATTTTTTTATTTTTTATTTTTTATTCCTCACCTCACTTCTTCAGGCCTGAGTCAAAATAGTTTTCTACTTTTGCTAATCTCTGGGAGATTTTGCACCCCTTGTGGTCCCCAAAATCATCTCTATGAAAAGTCATTTCATTAAATCCTCTTTGAAATCCCAACTTTCTGTTTCAATCTGAGATGATGCCAGATCTATGCAATTCAAGTTAAAAAACAGGCCCATAGATAATTTTTCAGTTTGGCCTTAGCATTAGGATTTGATGGTGCTCAATATTGTCCACCAGAAGGAGGGTTTGAATGGAGAATATACCTATGCAAAGCTATTTCTAACTAGTGACTTCTGTAATACAGATGGAGTTCAAGCAGTTCCATTTAGCATCAGAAAAGGTAGCATCAGTGTATGATACTGTTAATCCAGTTTCAATCTTTTATTAAAGGTCTAGTCAATGTGCTTTGGCCCCCTTTTTCTAAAAGCCAGATACCAATTTTTGTTTCCCTATGTAAGACCAGGCTTTCACCATGTATAATTTGTGAATCAGTATGTATTATGTTCCCACTTCCCATTACAGTGTTGGACCCACTTAATATTTGAGTTCATGAATCCCCTCATACTCAACTTTCCTAAGGCCCTGAGTGGGTGGCTCTCTGGCCTTTTGAACCACACTCTTCTGTTACTCTACTTTCTATATCACATCCAGTGTCAGCATCAAACTGGAGAGTATATCAGAGCCTATTTATATGTAACTAAACTTCAGGAAAAAAAAAAAAAAAACATTTCCATGTCCATCCAGGTCACAAGATGCTCTAGATAGTTTCTATGCAACAAGCTTCTTGTTTTGACTTAATCTTTTTCATGACAGAAGCTGTCACTGATGGATTCCAAAAGGGTTTGTAACATTTCCTCTGGACTTTTAAGACAGAGAAGTCTATACAATGATTGTCTCCACAAATGGAGGAAGGAATCAGGTCTGAGCCTGGAGATAAATACAGTCTTATGAACAAGAAAGATTTCTTCCTGCAGTTACAAATTTGACCATCCAAAGAGAAAGCGGATAGACAACAACTCTCTGGAAGCAGCTGTTATGTAACATTTGCAGACCAAAATCTGACTCTCTTCTGTTAAAATGCTGCAGTTTGATGATATGTTAAATGAACATTTATATTCAGAACTCTCCAGAGGACTTGAAACATTTTAATACTGAGTAGAATTTAATGAGTCTTTAGATATTAATAATGCCATTTGCTGCCCTGTATTGTTCTGTGCATGAAATGTTTCCTGGGAAATGGACCTTAAAAGTAGGACCAATAAAGATTTTGGTTCTCAAATGAAACAAACAACATCTGTGCCTACTGGAAAATAATTGCTTGTATTGTCTTAATTATAATATGGTAGCATATGAGGCCCTAAAATGAGACAAAAAATACACAATATGGAATCACCATGGAAGAAACATGAGCCTGTGCTAGCTCAGTGAGCTTTAGTGAGCCTGTGCTAGCCCACTAAATGCAGGAGCAGACTGGAGGGACACATGAGCAGTAGGTCTTCCTAACCAAGCCGTGCCTAGATCTCTAGATGGCTACAGACCTGGGCTCTGTGTGTAACCAGTGAGCTTGGATCAGCTGAACTTTTCAGCCATGTTTATTGTTGCCTGCCATTGACATTTTAGGGTCTGTTCTTCTTTGAGGACTAAAATGAGGCATCCTCTTGGAGGTAGACACCTGATTTTCAAGGAAAGTTTCACTCTCATGCTTTAGTTTGAGCCACAAAAGTGAGAACCGTCTGAGTTTAAGATATAGTTGTTATATGAAATTATTGGCCTGATGGCCAAGCTACATTTTCATAGCTTATATAATCTCTCATCTTGCAGAAATGCAGTATGTTTGCCAGTGAGAGAAAGCATGGAGAACAGAGACAGAGGTCAAGGAGGTCAGAGCTGAGAATGAACCCTGAAACTGTCCTGAGCTGTGTGTCTGGGAAAAGCATGTACCAACCTAGATCCCACTTCTCAACTATGAAATAGGCTAATGATATCAGAACTCATCGCACATGAGAAGACATAAGGAAAGCAATGAGCGAGTTCCTGGCACATAATAAGGACCCACCTGTGTGGCAAGAAGTAGGGAGGATAGTGTGGTTCTTTCTGCACATGGACCAGTCAGTTGAGTCCTCAGTCTGAAGACTGGGCCTCCCCAGGGGGTCTTCCTGCTGCCATCTGAGCAAATAGCCAGTGATGTTTTGCTCTGAAAACCCCCTCATTCACATTAAATTTCAGCAGACTTCACTTTATCACCCATGTTAGTGCCCACGTTACCATAGTGACAACTAAGCTAGAATGTGGAAGCTCCATTAACTGTGGACTCAGCATATTTAGAAATAAACATGCTGCTTTAATTTCTTAAACATATCTTCTCTATATAGATATCTTCGATATCTGCATGCCACACACAAAATTACATTTAGATTACTGTTGGGTCCTAGATTTTCTTTTTGTGGCAGTGTCTCTCTTAATTAATTCATAACAGAATTAAAACATCTGCATGAATTATTTTCTTTACCTGTTCCTTCTCTTGTCTCTGTCCTCCCTTTCTCTCCCCCCATCCCCGTGTCATAAACCATAAAGTGACAAAGTGTGACTCGAACCGAAAATTAAATGAAACTGGCATCAAATTCCACTACTGCTTACAAGGAAAAAAAAAAAAAAACCCGTCTCTATGCATGTAATGTTTTCCATTTAAAACCAGCGGTTGAAATATAGTTTAATAACTGAGAAATTGAGAGAACCCAACGCTCGACACTTGCTCGCATCACACGGTCAGCACCTTCATTATTTCTGGCCCTTCACATCGGGGAAGCGGTTAGACTTATAAGGGAGGAACACAAGAGTTAAGTGAAGAACAAGGTGAAAAGAGCTAATAAATTCATTTCATTTAGTGGATTTCCAGCTGGTAGGCCCTTTTTAATAGGGAGAGGAAAGTGAGAGAAGAGTCAGGCTGAGTGACTCATCAGATCCCGCAACGTGGGAGAATTAGGTTTAAGTGAAAAAGGATGTTTCCTAGGAAACTACATGATCTGCTTGTGGAACATCAAACAAGAGCAATTTCCTAACAACAACCATGACTAAATTGATCTACCTCAGACAGCTTTATCGGCAGGGGGGAGATTAGATACCTTTTGTGTTTTCTTAGTTACTATCCTCAAATTGTCTATTATGTGAAAGTTCCAGTCGCTGGATTTCTGACCTTCTTTGAGGACAGGTATGCTATTGGCTTATATGTAACTGGAAAGCAGTTTTCCCTGTTTCTTCCTCCCCCCATCTCCTCCCAAACCCATGCAACACATACCTTTTCATCACCCCTTTCTAACTCCAGAAGCAGCTTCTAATAATGTCTTTGCAGCAAACCACAAGATCCAGTCTTTATTAGAGTCACTAAAAATATCCTTCCAGCTTTAGTCATCCAGGGATCTAAATTAACTTACTCTCTTTTAAACATGACAGTGAAGAATGTGTAATTCACACTAATAGGGCAAAGGAGGTTGGTGTGGATTAGAAAATGGTCTGAAACTGAATGCAAAACATGTTTTTTTTTTTTTAAATAGAGTATATTACCACAAGCACACAGAGTATTTAATCAAATGTTTTATAGACTATATTAGAAATCATTAGTTTTTGTATTTTTTAAGGTTATAAAGAACATGGTAATTGGTCAGAAAGTAGAACCTTGTTGTTCAAAGAAGCTGATTATTCATAAAACCCCAAAGGTTTCCTGGAGTCACAGATTTGAAAAGCCAGGAGGAGCCCTCAGCCCCTCACCACAGCTGGAAGCCACATCTAGAGCTGTGATCAGTGATCTCTGCTATTTATATGACAACATTTCTGTGATAAGAGCAGTTAAAATTTAACCCATTTATTCATTCAACTAAAATTTACTTAGCATCTAGTGTGTATTAGGGACTGCTTTAGGTGTTAATGCACAAGACAGATAAGATACCTCCTAAAAATCACTCTCTACTAAAAGGAGATACAAGATAAGCCTTCAAAAATGTTTATGATTTATATAGTAATGATTTCTACAAAAAAAAAAATAGAGTGAGCTTATGATGGAATGGGTGTAGAAATTTACTTTGGATTCACACTTATGAAACTATCTGTAATCTATCTGTGATGTGAAGCTAATATTATCTTCAATCCATTATCAAACTTTTTGCCAAACATAAATAAATCACCAGAAAATAACATACAAATGCAAGTCTGAATTTTTAAAATCACTAAATTCAAAAGATATTAAATTGCTCTGTCAAAGTGCTATAACAATTTCTAAATGTCTACTCTTAATTATATTCTTATCTCCTCATAGACTATTAACAAACTAAACCATAGAAGACCCTGTTCTCAGCCTATTCTTGGAGACTAACTTACTCATAGACCTACCAATGAAACGTTTCCTGGAATCTGAAACCTTCTTTAGGGTTCCAAACCCATTTTCTTATTTTGGAGATTATATGGTGTTTTAGTAGCTTTGGTGCTACCATGGCCAAATAAACTTGGATGAAAAGTTTATTTGGGGTTGGGACAAATGGTGGTATCAGAGGACTTTAATGACAGCTGACTTGGGGCCCAGGTGAGGCAGCACATCACGGTGCAAGGTCCCTGTGGAGGAAAGCTGCTGTCCCCTCATGACAGGGTTGGAACACACAGGAAACAGATAGTGAGGTGGAACACAGGGAAGATGCACCCTTCCAGGAAATGTCCCAGTGACCTGCCTCCTTCAGTGACATCCTACCTGCCAATAGTTACCACCCAGTCAGTTCATTCATACTTGGAGCTTTTGGGAGACACCTCATGTCCAAACCATAAAGAGTGGTTATCCAGTACCTTCCAACATCTCTAACTCAATGTTAGTCAGTTATCAATGTCAGTTAGGGACTCTAATTTTACACTTCAGATCATTTAAGGGTTAAGTAGGCCTTTTCAAATTTAGCCTCGATATCTAGCCATCACCATTTTGAATACTGTCACTTAGAATTTCAACTATCTTCAAAACACATTTTTGCAACCATTTTTTTTGCAACCAATTCACTGAATGTAGACACTATTTATTAAGTGCTTACCCTGGGCCAGGTATTATGGTGAGCAATTTTCATGTATAATTTCAATTCAATTTTCAAATAACCCTAAAAGCAAAAGCTATTACTATCCTCGCGTATGTTGGGAAATAAAAATATTTTCCTATGTGCCTAGAGGTGTCATGTTCCATTTATATTTTTTTAAGATTTTGATTTATAGAACTCTATTACAGAGATGAAAATTTAACATTCTCAATTCTGTCAGTAACCGTGTTCTTTAAAACTCCTATATTTTCCTGAGAAACAGTGCCATAGTGTGTCTAGGGAATGGAAGGAAGCATTTGCTCTCCTCTTCACAGGTGGGAGACCCAGGGTGCAGCTCAGACTCAGGCAACCAGGCAAATGCAGGTCTTGCAGGTTTTTACCTGGAAGAGGGAGGTGAGACTAAGAGAAGGTGCACAGTCCAGAGAAGAACTTTCTCTTACCTTACTGATGTGTTCCAATGTGTTCAACATGCATCCATTTATTTATCTATAATTTTAATTTGTAAGTGTATTGACTTTTAAAAATCATTTTGTTTCTAACTTGTGTTTAGCACCTTCCTTTTAAAATCTAGCACTGTTACTGTACAAGTATCTTACTGCTAGTTGTTAGAGATCCAACTTATTTTTCTTACACAGGTTCACAGAAATGAACACATAGATCCCTCTTTCATTAACACTGCATAGACCAGCTTATCTACATCTTCCCTGGAGTCTTTTGTTAGAAAATTACAGAGATATGTTCTCAGGAACAAAAGGGCTAGATCATAAATTATAGATCCACCAAGGTAAATAAGTACAGGTAGGTTGCTTTCTTTTGATTCAGAATTTGGATGGTTATGGAGTCTGTTGGATATTATTTTTTTAATTCACTAAAAATGATGGAACTTTTGCTTCCAGTGCTGCCATTAAGAAGTTTCTGGTCAACTGACTCCCAGTTCATATACATTACTCTTTTGTTTTCCCTTTGAACTTTTCAGATCTTTTATCTGATGTATTCTAGAGAACAAATGTGCATTATGATAATGCTACTTAAAATGGAAAATATTTGTCTTTTCATTTGTTGGAACAGTTAAGGAACTTTGAATCTAAACAATTTTATCCTTTAATTTGGGAATATTTTCACCTAGATTGTGGCTGTATCTTTTCTTTTTTAAAAATTTAAAAATTTGTTTTCATTAGTTAAACATGACAGTGGGATGCATTTATGCACTTCGGTATATCATACACAAATGGGGTATAATTTCTTATTTTTCTGATTGTACATGTTGTAGAATCACATAGGTCCGGCAGTCATATATGTAGATAAGATGACAATGTCTGTTTCATTCTACTATCCATTCTATCCCCATATCCCTTCCCCTCCTTTCATTCCCCTCTACCTAAAGAGACTCTATTCTTTCCTAGTACCACACCTCCATTGTGAATTATCAGCTTCCTATCAGAGAAAACATTTGGTCTTTGGTTTTGGGGGACTGGCTTATTTCACTTAGCATAATAATCTCCAACTCCATCCATTTACCAGCAAATGCCATAGTAATATTCCATTGAAAAAAAAATATATATATATATACATACATACACATACATACACACACACACACACACACACACATCACATTTTCTTTATCCATTCATCTATTGAAGGGCACCTAAGTTGGTTCCATAGTTTAGCTATTGTGAATTGAGCTGCTATAAACATTGATGTGGCTGCATCATTGTAGTATGCTAATTTTAAATCCTTGGGATATAAACTGAATGGGATGGCTGGGGCAAATGGTGGCTTTATCTTTTCTAATATTTCTATTTTCCAGATATTCTTGGGATCATATTTTATTTTTTTTTAAAAACCAGTTGAAAAAGAATTTTGGAGTTTTATTTTATTTTCCTTTCTAAGCTAAGTTCTAATATTTTTAATATCAAAATTTCATCAATTGGTATTCTCTACTCTGAATATTCTTTTTTTTTTTTTTTTGGTTTATATTTTTGTTTCCTGAAGAAACTTGCTATTTTTTAACTTTCTCCTTACCTTCGGCATTAGCTCTGTTTTCTCTTCCTTGTTCTCATTGTTCAAGTCGCCAATGCTAAGGTGTTTCCTCAACTGTTCAGTGGTCTCTGCCTTCAAGTGTATGTTGTAAGAAGTTGTTTGGCTGCCCTAGGGGTAGCTTTGTTGGATGGTAGGTTGGCTTTTCCAGTTTAGAGATGACTTCATAACTTTCTACAGCTCAATACCTTTTTCTTGGATTTGTTAGTTTTGCCAGAGAGAAATCCTCTCTTTGTTGGGTATATAAATCTGCTGGCATTTCCTGACTTCCATTCCTCCATTTTTTTTTTCATGGTGTTCCTTACACTCCAGTGTATGTTGGGTTCCCCAAATACAGAGTTCCTCTGCTTCAAATATTTCAGCAAATAAGCCTCTAGCCTTCTGCTGGGACAGGGACAGGTGATTGTCCAGTTGAAAAAGATCAGAGAAGGGAGATGAAGGTAACTAAGTCTTACCAATACAGTTTCAGTGGGGCCCCTAATTCTAGTGCAACCTGATACCCCACTGTTAGAAGTCTTGGCGGCTCTGGTCACTATGGTCTGTATGTTCTTGTGGCAGGGGAAGGTTATGTATTATGAGTCTACAGGCCCCTAGACTTTTCACACTGTTAACTTAGGTTTTAGCTTTTCTAGGTCTGTTAAATCAGTTACCTACATCTCTCTGCTCTCCTGCTTCCTGAATATTATGGCTCTCATTTCCTTCTTTATATTCTTTACTCTGAACTGCTTCTATTCTATTTTGCTCCTTTGCTGTCATTTTTGCAAGATTTCAGAAAAGTAGAGAAATAAATGCCCATGTTAATCCACTTATACCATGTAGCAGAAAGAGGAATTACAGTTGCTGTTGTTCCCCTTAACAGATTCAGGACACATTTTTAGATATAGTTCAAGGTCACTATGCCTGTACCTCCTTCTCCATAGACAGATTTGTAAGTGGAAACGAGAATGTGGTCACATAAAATATGTTCTTCTTTTCTCAAAACTATTGAATTGTGCTCCTCCCCCTGCCCAGAAAGTATATATTGAAATCCTAATTCCTAATACTTCAAAATGTGATTTTATTTAGAAATAAAGTTGATGAAGGTGTAATTAGTTAAAATGATGCTCTACTGGAGCAGTGTGGTCCTTAATCCAGTCCTACTTCAACCTTATAAGAAGAGGCCATACAAAGACACAGAGACACAGGAAGAACTTTGGGAAGATGGAGATAGAGATTAAAGGGAGGCATCTAAAAGTCAAGGAGCCAGGTACTGTGGTGCATACCTGCAAACCCAGGACTCAGGAGGCTGAGGCCGGAGGATCACCCTTCAAAGCCAGCCTTAGCAATTTGCAAGAACCTATTTCAAAATAAAATATAAAAGAAAAATGGATGAGGGTGTAGATCAGTGGGAGAGCACTGCTGACTGAGTTCAATTCTCAGGACTGCAATGAATAAACAAAAATAAAAATGAATAAATTAAAAGTCAAGGACCACCAAGATTGCTAGATGTTTCATAAACTAGGAGAGAGGTATGAAATAAACTTTCCCCCAAAGTCTCCAGAAGAAACCAACTTTGCCAACATCTTGATTTTAGATCTCTAGCTTCCAGAACTATGAAAGAGTACATTTCTGTTGTTTTAAACTACCTAGCTTGGGGAATGTTGATACAGCATCCCTTGGAAACTAATACACATTTTATTGTAATAGACACATGAAAAGGATGAAGTAACTAAGTTATATTTTACCAATTGTTTTGTTGTTGCTATTGTTTTATTTTTCCTTTTGAAATTTGAGCATGCAAGTGATGAACTTGAATAATTAGTTGAGCAAGTTTCCAAGCAAAAGTAGAAACAGTGATGTGGTTTCTCCTTTGTTAACAGTAAAATGCAAAAGGCAAAAAGATACTTTGAAGAAGCTACTAAGCAAAAATTAACTCTTGATGATTTGGAATACTCTAAGCCTACCCACCCAGATTGCATGCTCTGGAAACTGCAACAAAGTTTGGCTTGACAATTTTTGCTGAAGATATTGCTAAAGGCATGTGAGTCACATATCCAATCAGTCATCTCAGTAGTAGCCAGGAATAGAGATGTGGTTTTCCAGGAAGATTTTGTGGGGAGTCCTTGTGCCTCATTTTGTGGATATCTTAATATCCACAGAAGACCCATAAGATTTTTCAGATTTTTATACCAACAGAAACACTGCATATCTAGATAGGAAGGAATAGAGATGGGAGGAAATGAAAGAAGAATAACTCAGGACAGAGTCACAGATGCAAGAGACCTGGGTGGATAGGACTTTTTCTTTTTTTGAGAGTGAAACAGCCACTGCCACACAGACCTAAGAGGACAAGATCACTGGCCAGGGCCAAAGGGTGGGGCCACCCCTGTCAATTCAGAAGAGAGCACCACATCACAAGGATTAGTTCCACACCATGGAACCTAATAGAATTTGCTCCTACTAAGTTGCAAGCTGACTTTAGACCAGTGGTGATTTTCTTTTCTCCTATTTCTTCCTTTAAGAATGGAAATATCTATCCGGTCAATTGTTTGTTATGCCATTGTATCTTATAAGCAAATATCTTATTTTCTAGATTTCTTAATTTGACACATAAGAGGGATTTTGCTCCAGAATAGACAACAGCCAGAGTCATACTACACTTGACTTAGTTTATTTAAAACTTTATATTTAGAACTTTTAAAGTTAATTATACTTAGCAGAAATTTAGGGTGCATTCTAAATTTACTTAGAATGAGATGCTAGAATGAATTAAGGTTTTGTGATATATTGGGATGGAGTGAATATGTTTTGCATGTGGGAAGGACATTAATTTTTATGGGTCAGAAGGTAGAATATTATGGGTTGTATTGTGTTCTCCCCCAAAGATGTGTTGAAGTCATAACTCCCATACCCCAGCGTATAATCTTATTTAGAAGTAGGGCCATTATGGACAAAACTTGTCAAGATGAGATCAACCTGGAGTAGAAAATGACTGACATCCTTATCAGAAAATAGCCATGTGAGGACTGAGACCCAGAGAGAATGTTATGTGAAAAGCAGGTAGAGATTGGAGTGTTGGATCTAGAATCCAGGGCATAGAACAGAAAAGACTGTATCATAGACATTGGCAACAGAATCTCCCTCATGTCCCTCAGAAGGAACCAACCCCACAGACACTTGGATTCTAGCCCAAGGAACTATGAGAAATATATTTATCCGGTTTGAAGCCACTGAGTGTGTAGTTTTTGTTGTGGCAGCCCTGAAAAATGCCTATGTTGAGTTCACTTACAATATTTACCAATAAAACAAACTACAGGGTTCTTTAAAACCTGCATTTAGAATGTATCCTTAGATATAGTTCAGGGTCAATGTAACTGTACTTTCTTCTCAATAGAGAGTGTTTGTAAATGGAAAAGAAAATGTGGTGACAAATAATACATTATTTTCTTATCCAAAACAACACCTGTGGAGGAGTGAATAATTTTTCCTATTATAATTCATAGTAAAATTAAATATCTTTAAACACGAGATTCAAAGTCATAGGAGATATATATACACACACACATATATTTTCTTTTGAAATATATATATTTCAAAAGAAAAAGGCAAGATATAGAAATATAAAAGAAATTTCAGTGAAGTTGGATAGGATTTTTTTTTACACAGGATATGAATAATACAATTAGTATATTGATTGGCATGTTAAACCAAATGCATTATTGCCTCCATTAGATCTTGAGGAATGAGCCATGACTCAGGTGACACACTTCAGAGAACTTCTCTTTGCCTCTCTCCTCTATCTAGGCCTTTCCCCAAAGAATAAGGAGTCCACAGATGGAAGGAATAGAGTCCCCTTCTAAACCATACCTCAGGTACCTAGGACCAAGGAATTCTAAACTCAAATGGGCCCAAGTCCACTCCCAGGTCTGTATGGCCTTCTTCCTGGGACATTGCCTGGAGAACAGCCTCTGTCAAAAGTTATAGACTTCGGCCTAAAGTCTGACAGTCTGGGGACAATGTGGCCATTTACAAGGGACATGGCTGGAGCTAGGATCTCTGGGTTGGGTATCCATACACAGGGTTTCCTGTGTTATAGGACTGAGAAGAAAGAGGATGAACCAAGAACTGCGGGCACAGGCAACTCTCTCTGGGGTATAAGTTCTGATAGGATTCTGATGTTTCAGGGACTCTAAATTTAGATCTGCTGGGACAGTTTGCAGGTATATTGTGGTGTGTTGCTTTGGGTTTTGTTTGTTTGTTTGTTTTAACTCATATGGTAGCTAGTTTTTAAGAATAGTTCTCACCAATTCATGCCAACCCTCATTCCCACTATTCAGCATCCATCTAGACAAAAAGTATAGGAAATCTGTCCCCTCCTAGATTCTAGACTATGTCTGGCATCAAGCAATAGAATGTGGTGGTGAAAGTAACACACTGGGACTTACAAGCCCAGGCCTTATGATGACTGACAGATTCTAATTCCTAACTCCTGAAGGCATGTGTTCTAAGAATTTTAGGTTGTATTGCTGGAGAAAATCACCATATATAGAGATTGGCTACATAAAGAAACCTAAGAAGGCTATCTTGAATGTTGTAGCTGCAACATTGCAATTTCGATCATGTGGAAGACACCAAGTAAGACCAGCAGAAAAACCACACAGGTGAGCCCAGTCAAACCACAAAACCATGACATAATCAAAATAGTTGTTTTAAGTAACTAAGTTGAGGAGTGGTTTGTTATACAGTTATGGATTAAAAAAATAATTTGTGAACTTTATTCCTAGCTTTATTTGCTTATTTGATTTGTAGAATAATATTTATACTCTTGCCACAAGACCTGTAAATATTAAGGATCAGCCTTGTATATCACAAAAAATATGGTAGACAGTTTTCAAGTGTTATATAGCATATTAATAAAAGCTTTCATACATTACACAAGAAAATTTCTTCACTATGCAACATACTGTTAATTGAGATTATTTTATGTGACCATGTATCAATTGTCTATTTTCACAATGATGCAGTAGAACAGCCATAATATTTCAATGCCATGCAACATTAACCATTTATTTAGCTCATGTTTTTCTGGTTTGTTTAAAGGTGAGTTGGCAGAGGCTGTGTGCATTCATTGGTTCTGCTAATCAGCTAGACTTCCTCATACATTTGCAGGTTGACAGGCAGTTGGTTGATGTTGGAGAGTCCAATTAGGGTAGCTCAGGGGATCCATCTCAGGTTCGTATCTTACTCATTCTCCTACTAGAACTAGAGGACTCACCCAAGCATGTCTTCTCATAATGATGGTATAAGTACAAGAACACAGGTAGAAATACATTTAGTCTCTGAGAGACTGGGTGTGGAAATGAAACACTCTACTTCAACCTCCACTGGCACAAGAAAGTTTTATGCCTAAGCCTAAAGTCAAGAGATGGTCAAGAGATAGGAAAATATATGATAACACTTCAATGAAAGGCACCACCAAGCCACATATCAAAGGCTATGCCTGGGGAAAGGAGCGAAGAATGTGGGCATGTGGGCCATGAATGCATTCTACTATAGTTCATATGGCATTAAAAAAGGTAACAACAACAACAACAAAATAAAAGAGTAATTTTAGCAAACCTAGAAATAGGATACATCCTATCATCACATCTTCTTACCTATCTAAACTATATCCATTCATATGTTGCCATCAAATGACAGGAAAAAATTTATCTAAAGTCAATTAATTCAAGTTTGTTTAATAAACATAAAAGAGCACAATGCATTTCATAAACTAGAAGGAGAAAGATACTGTCATACTCTGATGAAGAATAAATCATGAGATAAGTGAAACTCTCGAAACATATGACCATGATATTTACATATTTTTTACATTTTCAAAATTTCCTAAATGACCAAAAAAGCTGTTTTAAAATCAGCAAACATGATAAATGGGGAGTCATTTTAAAAGTCTAAGACATTGTTTTTAAATGTGTACTTGCATAAACTCACCAAAAATAGATATTAGTGCAGCATCAATATTTTTCTTCTTTTGTGCTGAATGTGTTTCCATTTTGCAATATTTTGTTTGATTTAAATTGACAGAAAAATAATACTTAGGAGGGATTCAGGTGTCTAAGTAATATTACCAAAATGCTGTGAAGAAAGATTTTTGAGAACACACTATCATGGTGTTTTTTTCTCATAAGTATAAAAATAATTTCCCAATTGTTATGATAATACCCTGTGTATTCCTCCCTTCAGTCTCCTTCCCCTGCTGTCTGTCTTTTAACACTTAGGAATAATTTTCACAAGGTTACCCATTCTAAGTGTGCCAATAAAGGTAATTATATTTATCTCAGAACACGTAGTTAAATTTATGGAAGCAAAAACAACACTATTTTTATTTATAACCATGGTAAATTTTAATAGTGAGTTTACTCTAGCAGTGCATAATGTGATGGCTGATGTATTTAACATAATTATGAGTCAACGTAAACCCTGGGGAATTCCTCAAGAACCCTTTCTGCTCCAATGTTTCTCACTGTAGTTTAATAAGAGCACTGAATTAGAAATCAATGGAGGTGGGCAGATTCTCAGCCAGGGAGCAAAGCCACCCTTGGGCACCTATTGCTCCTGTAGAATTAACCTTGATCACAGCACCTCCCAGTCTGGTTTGCATTTCCTGAGTCTGTCTCAGTTTTCCTCAAAGCATAGTTAGCTCCTTAAGCTTAGGGCTTGGGTGATTTATCTTGTAAAAGGAGTGCCTAGCAAGGTGCTCAACAGCTGTTGGTTAAAAATAAATAAAAAAACAGTGTGTGAGATGTTAGGCAAGTTATTTCAATGCTACAGGTATTGTCATCACAGCTGTATTGTTTTATATATCATGGATAAAGGCGATTGTTCCGTTAGCCTGACTTGACCCAGTTACCATAATCTGTTATTTCTATCACTTTCATGCCATACTGAAAGCACAGGTTTATTCTCATTTATCTTAATATCTCCAACCACTGAAACACTGTTCAACTCAGAAAATGAATAACAGAAGAAATAAGTGGTTAGAAGTAACAGAAGCTGGTGGTGTGCTACTCACATCCCCTCTCCCTGGCAGTGAGAGGTACCCACTCCCTACCTGTTCTCAGACTCAGTTGCTAACTTGTCTCCAAGTCATTATCCTTAGCATCATTGAACCACGTGGCCAAAGAGGCAACCACTCCCCAGGGACAGTCTGTGATTTGTCTCAAGATGAGGACAAATCTGTATATGAATCATGTTCCAGAGTTTCATGAGCCCCACCTGAAGCTGGTGCTTTCTCGGCTCCACTTCTTCTCCCTGCCTCTTATTCTTTCCTCTCTCCCTTTCTCCTGAAAGCTCCTCCTCAAAAAAATAACTTGCATATAAATATCTGTTTCAAAACCAATTTAAGATATCATTTCAATCTATTTTTTATTAACCTATAAAATTTTGGCACCCATTGTAGATTGAAGATGTAAGAAATAATTCAGGGAGGAATTGTTGGGCTGTTCTGGCCCAACAGCCTGTGAATCTCAATTGAGTTCCTCCCCCATGAAGCTGATGATAAATATGACTTTTAAAAAAATTATCTTTAATGACCCTTTGGGCATATAGCACCTAAGAAAAAAAAATCAAGAAAATCTACTAAATTTCTATAGGAACTATGAAAATTTGTTGCATGTGAAACAAAACCTGTTTCTTCCTTCTCTCCCACTACTCAGCAAGACAGAAACTCCACTCCAAACTGGGAGAGCCAAGAGCACAGGGACTCTCTCCCCCCAGCTCCCAGGGAGAGGGTTGTCTTGCTGGAAGGGGCAGATGTCAACCTTTTCAATCAGCCCCAGCTATCTGTCACTGAAACTAAATTCCAGGTGAGTATAGCTAAGAGTTATGGGATCCCTTTTTCTGCCCAAACCCCCTCCTGACAAGGAACTCTACTTTTAGTGAAACAGTACCAGGAATTCTGGGCACTGATTGCCCTGGTTCATCTCATGCTGTTGACTTCTTTATCCACTGGGTGCTCAGTGCCTTTCGGGATTGTCACTCAGAACAAAATCTGCCATTTTCCCCATCTCCAGGAACACAGCCCTGTTTCAGAGAGAGATTTCCTGAGATAAATAGGCCATAAAAGAGAGCTCCAAATCCCTCTCCAAAGATCTGACTTCATTTGTAACAGAGTGTGGAGAAGATCCTGCCTAAGAACACTCTTCAAAACAGTGGATTTGTGTTAAAAAAAAAAAAAAACTATTGGGAAGAGACATTTATAGAGATAAATAAATCTCTATAGATGTATCTCTCAGTGGAGATACATGCTTAACTGCAAGCTGGGCCACTTTTGTCAGAGAGAAATTGGGAGAGACAGCTGGCTGGAGCCTTCCTGGGGTTAGAAAAACTTCAAGCGCTGACCTGGCTGGGGTAGGAATCCTGGCTGGGGTAGGAATCCTGGCTGGGGTAGGAATCCTGGCTTTCCACATGGTCTCCAAGGGCAGTTCCCTGTATTTGGTCCCATTACCACTGGGTGATGATGAAAGTCCTGACACTCTCCTGCTCCTCCTTTGTCGCCATACCAGAGAAGGGAGGGACACCATATTATAACTGTGTGAGTGTGAGATGCAGGCTCCTGGGGCAGAAGTGAGCTCCTTATCAGTCCATTGAGATGAAAGTCCTTGTTCTCTTCTTGCCATTCACTGATAACAACCCATCAGGGTGTTGGAGCACCTCTTTATAACCTTCTGAGGACAGAGACCCAGGTCTCCTTCTCAGTCCCTGTTGGCATGGGTGGGAGTAGGAACCACAGATTTTCCGGTGGTGTTTTCTGGAACAGAGTGGTTATTATCTAAGACAGTTTTCTGTCTTGCTAGGCTTCCCCTTATCTGTCCTTTGCCTAAAGAGAACAGAATTTTGTTGTTTTGTTTGTTTGTTGCCTGTGTCTATTGGCATTTCCAGTTTGCTTATATGTTTAGCTCCAAGTCTGGGATAGATGAGAGTAAAGGAACCCCATATTATAATAATTTTCTTCTTGCCCAAGTTCCCTATCTTTTCGGCCTCTCACCTTTCAGATTCTTCTTGTACTGTTTATTGTTATTAATTGTATCAAAAGTAATTAGCTGTATTTTTTCAGGAAGAATAGAGAAAAAAGGCATATCTACTTCATCTTCCTGGAAACAGAAGTGCTCTTCTCAATGATTTTTTTTTCCCTAATTAGATCTACAACTGGTCTAATCTGAAGCCAAAAGAAAATAGTTAAGATGTGTGTGTGGGTCAACTTCAGGCCCATAAAGGACAGTACTACTTGTTAAAATCATCAATCTCAAGTACCTTTGAATTTTTCAGACTAAAAATCCTATTTTGAATATTTGTCTATGAAAATAGGGTTCTTGCTAAGGATTTTAATATGCCTTTTATTCTCTTCTAGTTCTACAAATTAGTGGATATAAAGCTTCCATTGATGGGACAAATAAAAGACCAAATATTTATTGTGTAAATACCAAATAGAAGGCACTGTATTGAGTAAAATATTTATCTAAAGAGAAAATTTATTTTATAGGTAAGAAAAATTCACCACACTGAATTTAATCCCCTTGGCTGCAATAGTGCATCCTAGATTTGAACCCAAATCTAACTTATTCCAAAGCTACCTCTACTTCTCCCAGGTATAACCTTGAAATCTTTAGTCTCTTCAGAAATTGTATGTTTTCTGTTTACCCTATCTATGTAATAGAAAACATACCTCTTTTGTAGGATTATTAGGAAAAAATATTTCAATTGATATGTGAAAAAGCTTTGGATCCACCACATATGTACAACTTTGCAAGATGGCAACTGTGAAAGTCATTTCCCATCACCAATAAGCAGGACTTGCATTTTGAAATATTTTTCCAATCATGGTGACCAAAACATGGTAGAAGCCTAATGTTTAAACATGGATACTGCTTCCTGTATATTTTCCCTTAGACAAATTGCATGAATTCTTAGATCTACGGTTTCGGTTTCCTCATCTGTAAAATAAAGATATTGTATTACCCACACTTATTGTATTACTCATGGTTTTTGTGAATATTAGAGAGTTAAATATGTGTAAATTGTTTAATATCAAACTTGCTTCATGGTTGGTGCTTAATTTTAAGTACTAATTAGCCACTTAATTACTTTTTCTCCTCTATTGACTCATCAGAAAAAATTACTCAAACTTGTGAGTCATTCCACAAGGGTCGAAGTGCAATCAGGGTCAAATGGCAGAGTGAAAATGAATGACCTCTTAGAGTCACCTGAGATCAGCAAATAAATAAATGACTCAATTAGAGAATTTAGAATCTAAGTTAAAACTCTAAAAGGAGAAAGAGAGCATTAAGCCTTTGTATAATAACTAGCACTGCTTGCCTCCTTGGAGCTGCTGATTCAAATAGTGTGAGGAAAATATCCTTGGAACTGTTTCACTCAGCTCTCCAGTTGAGTCATTGCTTCTGTTGCATTAAGCTATAATGCAATTGGTTTCAAAATCAGCACTCTACCTTGTATGTCTGTCTCCATCATGTTCTTTTATTAAGATGCTCTTGCAGGGTTAACACACTGTTTATATTTAAATTGTTATGTCTGTCAATCAAATATAGTCTCTAGTCAATCATATCCATCTAGCTTAAGATGGAAAAGGGGGGTATAAAGCAACTAAAATGAGTTGGCTGACACAGTGGGTACAGAATCTATTCAGGGAACAAGTTAAAAATGTACGTGTTATACTTAGGTAACTTTGGAACAGAAAGTTTGTGCTCTTGAAATAGCCACTAGAAAACTTAGATGCTGCACAATTCTTTCCTCTTCCTTTTAGGAATCATGTAGATACATATATTTCACACTCAGGTTAATATAATTTTGACTATAAATATCAATATATCTTCATTATGAAATAATCATATTATATTATTACATTAAATAGCATAAAAAGCAATTATGTGAGGACATAATATAAATTTTTTTTTAAATTACCAGGTGAAGACAATCATATTAAAATATATTACAAATTAGAGTCACCTATGCCATGTTCTTCTTTTAATTTATTTTCACTTAGATAAATCTTAGTGTCCCTTTTTTTTAATCTTCAAGCTGGAGGGTGGCTTCTCTGCCCCAGGTTTCTCTCTCACAATAACCAGTGTAATATTTGTAAATATAAATCAGATCCTTTCACTGAAATTATTTAAGATCCTTTAGTTACTCCTCATTGCCACTAAATTGAGATTCAGTTTCCCTATTGACCTTAGAATATCTTATAATCTATAATCTGCCCACTTTTATGGTCTATCTCCTCTGTACATTTACATCTACATACAGAATGTCAATTTTGTTGTAGTCATTCAAATTTGCTAATATGACCATTCTCTATGTCTACATGAGCATTTGCAATAAACTAGACTTCTCAATTTCTCACTTGAAAATCTCTTTTTCATAAGTCCTCCCAAATTCTACCTAACCTATTTCAATGCATTCTTGAACATACTTGTATACATTTTCATTTTGGTGTGATATTTCATAAGTCCCTTTTAGAGCAAAAACAATGTTCTTTCCCCCTGGATTTCATGTTATGTGAGCAATAGTAGATGATTCACTATGTTGCATGAACAATTTGTGATTAAGCAATAGCTATCATAATTTGAGTTCCCAGCACTAAGCTAAGCATCAAAACAAAATCTCATTTGCCTTAAAAAGCCAATAGAATGGATAGAGGAGATTCTTAAAAAAAAATACTTGGTGAACCCAAAGGAAGACAGGATTGCAGTAGCTAATAGAAGGCAAAAAATGTGATGTTAGACTTAACTCTAATCACATAATAATGGTACTGCATATGATCAGTCTACACACTCAAATTAAAATACAAAGATTTTCAGAATGGATAAAAGGCCAGAATCATCTGGTGCTTACAAGAAACACTTTTTAAATATAAATCTGGGTGTGGTGATAAACACCTTCTGTCCCAGCTACTTAGGAGGCTGAGGCAGGAGGATCACTTGGGACTGCCAGTTTTAGGCAAGGGTGGATAAAATAGCAAGACCCTATCAGGAGGGAAGGAAGGAAGAAAGGAAGGAAGGGAGGGAGGGAGGAAAAAGGAATAAAGGGAGGAAGGAAAGAAAGATCAATCTAAATATAAATCAATAGACTAATTGAAAATAACAGGATGGAAAGGTATTCTGTGTGAACTCTAAGCATAAGGAAGCAGGTGCGGCAACATTAACATCACCATGGCAGACCTCAAGACAGATACAGCACCATGGATAAAGCATGCCTTTTCATAATGATAAAAGTATTGATTCAATTGAAAACTCCATTTTTTTAAAATGAGAAAACTGAAACTCATAGAAGAAGCAACTGCATCATAGACATGGAAGTGTTGTCTAGAAAATATTGCATGAATCCCAAATCCATTTGATCCACAATGCACCATACTGCCTAATGGTGACTGGACATATGAACAATAAATGAAGTAATTATGAATATGCACAATACCACAAATATTTTTTTATCTCCTAAATCTCTCTAACTTTCTTTTCCTCCTCCTTCCAAAGCATCATCTATGATACAATCTCAATTGTCAATGGATCTCTGGGCAAAGAGGCAGTTTTCAAACTCCACATACATGCAGCTGATTGTAGTAAAGGCAATCAATCCACAATAATTCATGCTTTGTTGTTTTAATGATTTTACTTCTCACAATTTTGATGTCCTCACAATTGTAGCAGAACAGATTTGCAAGTAATATATATTCTCAGAAAGGCACTGCTAAGCTTCAGACATCTTGGGAGTTACTAATTTAAAACACATCAGCCTTCATTGGTTTGGAAAAAAAAAGTTTTCTGCTAGAATGTGATGTAGCTCAGTGGTAGAGCACTTGCCTAGCATGCACAAGGCCATTGGTTCAGTCCCCAGCACTACAAATTATGCCACAAATAAATATGTGTGGCCTAGTATTGGCCTAAGCCGAGGGGATATGGTGACCAAGAATGGCAAGATGATTTTTTTGTTTGTTTGTTTAAGTATCTAAATCTAGTATCTCAGAGAAGTAGTTAATTCAGGCTCAGAGTAAAAACACATAGAAGCCTGTGAAGGTGTCTATTCTAACTCTATCTGATGAAAACAAATCTGTATGTTTTTTTTTCTCTGGAACTTCTTTCAAACTGTATTACTAAATTGACATGTTTGGACATCCTTAGAAAAGTATGAAATTTTTCCAGCCTTGTCTTGTTTGCAATGCTCAAATTCAGTGTCAAAACTTTCACTTTAATGGTTAAGTTTCCAAAAACTATGGAGTTGATTTCTGGTTCCCAGAATCCTGGTCTCACCGTTGGTCACTTGAAATCATGTGAAGAAACCATGTGACTTTGTGGTTAGGTGGCACATCTTAAAACCCAAGAGAACTGAATTGGATTTCTAATTTTTTCACTACCATTGTGCCCTTCTGAAAGCCATCACCTACTCTAAACACCAGTTTTCCTTGTAACAAGATGATTTATTATAATATTTATATCAAAGTAGGAAAATAAGAAATATTACAAGATATTTTAATGTCAATCTGGGGAATATGAACCTCAATTTACTAACATATAGAATGTATAGCACATTATATAATACAAAGAGAGCATTTAACACACAATATTTTGAAACTCAGAAACAGGAGTTGGCTGAGCACTTGACAGCCTCTTGTAGGTGTGTTCTGGGTGGGGAGATGCCTCTTGGCATGAGCATCAAAGCTACATCACAGGTGAGGTTGGTCACTTCTCCCCTGGAATGAGCTTCCCCAGCTTCTGCAGAAATATGTAGGCTGCACACTAAACTCAAAACACAGTGTTTTGAGAAGTAGATGAATCAACAGGAAACAGAAGAGTTTGAAATTTACTTTTGCAAAGGAAGTTCCAAGAATCTCAAATTTTATTTCTAATTACTCCCAGTCACTGACAGACATAGCGTGGGAGAACTTGGACGTTCCATCAGTGGAAAAAAATAGAACTCAGAAACTTTTAAAAAATCCAAATTCATTCTAAAAAGTACTTGAAATTAATTATCATTCCATTTCTTCTGCAACAGTAGAAGCAGTGAAACCTTTTCCTCACCCTAGAGAATAAGAGCCTGAAAGACTATAAGGGGTACTTTGGCCATGCTATATGTGCTTATATTTTTTTTATCACTAGCATAAAATTATGTCTTCCTTTTGGAATAGCCAAACGTTAATTGCTTGTTATACACTTTTAAATTACTTATTTATATGTTACAGAAAATACTGTAATATTTCACATTTATTTTGTAATACTTCATAGGCATGAATGTATAAGACATTTTGGAAAAGGCAAAACTATGGAAAGACTAAATATATAATTTGACGGTAATATTTCAAACTAGTACCTTGGTTTGCTTATGCATTCACCTATTGAAGGCAATCTAGTGGCTTCCAAGATTTGTCAATTATAACTAAAGCTGTTATAAACATTCATGTGGAGGACTTTGTGCAAACATAAGTTTTTAACTAATTTAGGTAAATACCCAAAAGTGTGATTCCTGCCTGCATAGTAAGAACTAGATTTGTAAGAAATTGCCAATTTGTCTTTCAAAGTGGGTATGCCATTTTATATTCCCATCAGCAATGCATTTCCACCTACAATAGAATGGAATAAGACCCTTGTCTTACACCATACACAGCATCAAATTGAAATGGACTAAAAACTTAAACATTGACTTGAAAATATAAAACTCCTCAAAGAAAACATAGGTCTTAGAATGATTTTTTTGGATAAGACACTAAAAACACAAGCAACAAAGCAGAAAGAAACAAGTGAAAGCACATCAAACTAAAAAGTTTCTATGCAGAAAGTGAAATATCAGCAAAATGAAAACATAATCTCCAGAAAGAGTATTTGCAAGCCATGTATCTGGTGAGAGGATAATATCCAAAATACGTAAGACACTAAAACACAACATACTAGCAAAAAAGTAACAATTAAAAAGTGGGCAGGAGGATCATAAGTTCAAAGCCAGCCTCAGCAACGCCAAGGCACTAAGCAACTCAATGAGACCTTGTCTTTAAACAAAATACAAAATAGGGCTGAGGATGTGGCTCAGTGGTCAAGTGCCCCTGAGTTCAATCCCTGGTACCACAAAGAAAAAAAAAAGGTGGGAAAAGATACAAATAGTCATTTTAAAAAGAACTAGAATCATTAAGAGAGTTCTGGAAAAGAATAATGAAGAGAATAGCTTCCAGACTTTCTATACAGCTGCAGTAATAAAAGATTATGTGGTATAAGAGTAAATTTTGTGATGATTTCCTTTTGTATTTGAAATTACCTAAGACAGAGGCTGAGCAGTTCTCCTGGCTTTCCAGGGTTTTTGAGTAGTCCCTCTGCACTGATTGCTCAGAATTCAAGAGAATGACCTGTGTGTCCAGAGAGCTGGGAGATCTTCTGTTCTCTGGGGAAATTCCAGGTTCTTATACAGTCTTCCTCCTCTGATTGTGGTCACATTCTTCTTTTGGTCGGTATTACTTTCATTTCCATGCCAGAGGGACCAGCCTCATATCATCATTATTGAAAATAGTTTTTAGAAAACATCATGTCTGACCCCTGAATGTATACAAATATGAGAAAGCCAAAAACATCTCCATTTTTTTTTCTCATTTTGAGTATATCTCTACTTTCTAGAATACAAGAAAAAAAATTTCTAGGGCATTTCTTCTCTCTCCCCTCTACTTTTATTAACAGGATGGTGTTACTATAAAAGCTCAGTTTTAAATCAGAAAGATTTTTGATATTGACTCCATCACTATTTTGGGCATTACTTTGGGCAAGCAAGTTTTTTACCCTCTCTGAGCCTTTTTTTCCCAAACCTGGTAAATTATAAGGGTTGATTATATAAGATAATGTATGTTAAAGAGCTTGGAGCTATGCATGATTTACAGCAAGTGCTTAAAAAAACATGAATTCCCTTCCTCAAACATGTATTTCCTCAGTCATTTCCCTGTTAAGCTCCAATAATCAGAGGCAAAAATACTGTCCATGAAATCTCTTAAGGTAGTCCTTGTCTCCGGGACATGCTCACTTCCTTCTCTCAAAGAGGACTTCTATCAGTATTTGGTATCGATGTTAGGGACTACCTAGGAACAATAAGATTCATCTAGAGAAGAGCTAAGAAAATCAGCACATTATTACTAATTCCAAGAAAGTGGCTGCAAAAATTTGGCCAAAGACAAGAACGCTCTTTAAATGAAAACTGAAGACAGTTACCTCGCTGATTCTAGTATGCTAGCTCCTGAATAAAGAAGAAAGTGAAATTGCATTGTTGCCCCTTGCTAACAATAGCTGTGCCCCTGTCAGGCCCAGTGACCTGAGCCCTTGCCGCTGAAACCTGATGACAAAGGAACGCAAATCAGTGACTTTTCCTGGAGGTGTGCAGAAAGGCAAGACCTGCATTCATCTTCTGGGTGACAGGAAATGCAAATTAAAAATTAGAGCTGGCATATTCTGCACAACTACACGGGGCAACGCTGCAATCATCAGCAAAAACCAGAACTTCTATTTATATAAAAGAGCACCAAAAATGGTCTAATCTCCATTATAAGTTATCGCTACTGTCTTAGTACAGGCTATTCTAGAAACAAATGCTGAAATCACATTATTCAGAAAGTTTACTGAGGAAATGAAAGTCACACTATGTATTAGTGTGCTAGAATTACTCTCCCCCACCCCATCCCACAAAAAAAAAAAAAATACTACACCCTGAGAGATTTAAACAACAGAAATTTATTTTCTCAGCAGGTTTAGTTTCTTCTGAGGCCTCTCTCCTTGGCTTATAGTTGGCCACCTTTTCACTGCATGCTCACCTGGTCTTTCCCCCATGGGAGCATGTGTTTGGTATCTTTGTGCATCAAAATTTCCTCTTCTAATAAAGATACCAGATGAATTGGATTGAGGCCTAATGTAATGGCCTCATTTTAACTTAACCACCTCTTTAAAGGTCCTATCTTCAAATATGGTTTTGTTCTGAAGCACCAGGAATTAGGGTGTCAACATATGAATATGGAGGGTGGATTGACACAATTCAGCTCATGCTATGGTTTGGTTCTGCCTCAAAGGTACATGTGCTGAAGTCTTGGTCCCCAGTGTTCCCAGTGCAGCCGAGTTCAGAGATGGGATTTTGTGAAAGTGACTGGATCATGAAGGCTCTGGTATCATCCATGGATGGTTAGTTGAGTGGACTATTGTGAGATGGTAGAAACCCAGTTGAAGGGGATGGGTCCTTGAGACCATGTCCTTGGGAATTATATACTGTCCCTGGCCCCTTTCCCTGCCCCAAACCCTGCTTCCTAGCCACCATGAGGTTAGTAGCTTGGCTCTCCTGTACCCTTCTGCCATGATTAATTGCTTCACCACAAGCCCAGATACAAAGAAGTCAGTCACCCACAGCCTAAGATTTCTGAAACTGTGAGCCAAAATAAATGTTTTCCCCTCTTAGTTGTTTTTCTCAGGCATTTTATCGCAGTGATAAAAAGTTGATTAACACAGTCCATAACACATGGATATGGATATGAGGAAACGATGAAGAGACGGAAATGTAATCTATAAAGAGTGCATCATTAAGTCAGTTACCACAGTGAGCCTCAGCAGCTTAATCATATAGGGAAATTAGTTATTATGCCTAAGGAGAGAGGGAGCTACAAAATGTCTAGATCTCACACCCAACAGTCATTGCTTATAGGCTTCCTCTGGGATATATTATCTCACTGGTCTAACTCACCAAGTGCATAGGCAATGTAGGTTCTAGAATCCCAAGGGTAGTCCAAAATGTAGGTGTGACTGCTAAAAACTGGATTTGTGTGCCTGGATTTGTGGGCAGAACACAATCTGCATCAGTTTTATCTACTAAACACTTTACAGGTGCTTTTCCTTGGATTGCTAAGGTTCTTAAAGGTTTTAGACCTAAAGTTCAAAATTGAAGCTGGAGTGACTATTAGATTATCTTAAGAAGTTTATGTTAAACTATTTCACAATAAAATAAACTAGCTAAGTGAAGTGGTATACACCAGTAATTCCAAGTGACTCAGGAGGCTGAGGCAGGAGGATAACAGGTTTGACACCAGCCTGGGTAGCTTAGAAAGACCCTGTCTCAAAATAAAAAGGGTTAGGATGCAGCTCAGTGGTAAGCTTCCCTTAGGTTTAATCTCCCAATACTTCAATAATGCAATCAATCAATTTATAAAATTAAATTATGTAAATTTAAAACTCCACATGAATCACTTATCAAAGTCAATTCTAAGTTAATTTTTGCCTAAGCATTAACCTGGTAAATGTGATATAATAATGAGGGTAAGAGAAGAAAACCTGGGTTTTGCTCCCGCTGCTGGCCTTGAAAAGGCTTGTGGTAACTTGGAGAATTGACTCACATATCCTGGCTCAATTTGTTCACTCTAAAATTTCCAGTGATGACTTAAAGTCAATCACAAATCAATTTGTGATTGAGAAAAATTATTGTGTGTCCTTTAGAAAATGGGGACATTTGAACTCAACCAGCTATAAACATGAGTGACTTCCTACTGCTTATAATATAAAATCCAAATTCCTCGAAATTTGCCTAGCCGGTATAATAGAGCCCTAACTTTGCTTTTGAGCTCACTTTCTCCTTTAAAACAAATCTCCAGCCATGCTACTCTATTCATGGTCTATCAATCCACTAAAGTCCTTTCTTAAATCCCATCTTTGTGAAAATCATAGCAGAATGAAGACATTGATAAGATCCACTCTACAATCATATTACTGGTATATAAAATCTCTGTAATCTCCAGCAAGGTTTTGGTTTTTGTTTGCTCATTTTTTCCACCTCTAAGTCTGTTTCTTCACTTATAACAAAAGAACAATGATATCCATAGCATTGATTTTTAAGATTAAATATTTAAATTATTTTTATACAGACATGTTTTAATCAGCTTGGTGTCACTGTGGCCAAAAGACAGAGAAAAACACTTAGAGGTGGAAAAGTTTAATTTGGTTCATGGTTTCCAAGGTCTCAGTCCATAGACAGTCAATTCCATAGCTCTGGGTTCAATGTGATGCAGAACATCATGGCAGAAAGGGCATGGCAGAGGGAAGCAGCTCAGGACATGGAAACTAGAAAACAGAGAGAACTCTCCTCACCAATGACAAAATATAAACCCCAAAGTCACATCCTTGGTGACTTTCCTACTTCCTCCAGCCACATCCTAATATATCAGTTACTATCCAGTTAACCCATATCAATGAATTTATCTACTGGTTAGGTCATACCTCTCATAATCTGATCATTTCACCTTTGAATATTCTTGCATTATTTCACACATGAGCTTTTGGGGGACATGTCAAATATAATCATAAGACTATGGAAATTTTTTTAGAACAGTGCTTGGCATATGCTAAACTTTTTTTTTTTTTGCATTTGAAAAGTGAAATATCTCTTATATAGAATGTTTATTTTCTGTCCATTACAACCCTATAATGAATCAGATCCTCTCCACAAAGTTGCCTCTACAATATTCCAATCTTAATTATCACTGTTTCTTTTTAACTTCTGTAGAACATAAGATCGATTTCAGAATTTTGGCATTCATGATGCACATACACAACTCTTGGTCATTCTGTTCCTGGGTGAGTGGAACACTTTCTTTCCTTGGATTCTATCACCCACTCTATCAGCTATGCCCCTGTGCCCAGCTCTCCTTTTCTATCTCCTTTGCTAATTTATTCTTCTGTTCCCAGTCTCTAAACCTTGGTACATCTCAGAGCTCACCACTGACCTTTCTGGATTCTATTAATTGATCCTTTGGGCAATCTCATCTCTCAATGACAAACAAAACAAAATAATTTTATGTCAAAGTTTCCCAAATTTACATCTAGAGCACAGATACTCTCCTGGGTCCCAGGCTAACGCGTAAGACATCTTAAACTCACATAATAACTAAAAGCATAACACCTACAGTAAAACTGTTCCTTTCATGGTTTTTACTGTCCCCTGAATGGCAGGTGCATGTTTCCATTTGTTGTAGCCTCTAAGACTTTGAGTCTCAATTTCTTTCTCTTAAATCCTGTGCAAATTCATCAACAAGTCCAGTTGTCTCCATTTGAAAAAAATTGCATCCATAATCCAATCTCTCCCTTTGTTATTGCCCTGATTCTAGTCACCATCGTCTCTCATCCTGATTATTGCCAATAGTTTCCTATCTAACCTCACTGCCCGGTTTTTGCCTGACCATTTATTGTTCAAAAGGACCC
This sequence comes from Marmota marmota marmota, assembly GCF_001458135.2. Lineage (NCBI taxonomy): Eukaryota > Metazoa > Chordata > Mammalia > Rodentia > Sciuridae > Marmota > Marmota marmota. The sequence goes on from NW_026000241.1 coordinate 18,280,670, forward strand.
TGGATAATCTTTTTCAAATTCAAACCAGATGATGTCACTCCTCTGGGAAACCCCTCCAATGCTTCTAACACACTCAGAGAAGCAGCTGACATCCCAGAGATGCTGCAAGGCTCCACTTGATCTGGCTGTTTTGCTTCTGTAAATGCCTCTCCTCCCATTCTATCACTCCCCTCCAGCCACACCAACCTCTCTTATGGTCCTTGACTGCTAGAACCAAGCACACTTCCTTCACATTGCCTGTTCAATTATTTTCTGCCTCAAACACCCTTTTGAGATGCATCGCTTTCTTAGTATTTTCCTTTGAACACTTCAACTGTCTCTCATAATCACAAAGTAGCACTACCAAACCCATCCTTGTTACTCTACATCCCTTTCTTCTCCCTTTATTCTTCATAGGACCTGTCACATTATTTTGGGAGTGGGTACCAGGGACTGAACTCAGGGTCCCTCAACAACTGAGCCACATCCCCAGCCCTATTTTGTATTTTATTTAGAGACAGAGTCTCACTGAGTTGCTTTAGCACCTTGCTTCTTATTGAGGCTGGCTTTGATCTCATGATCTTCCTGCTTCAGCCTCCCAAGCTGGGCCTGTCACATTATAAGTATACTTATTTCTTTGTTTACAGTTAGACTTCCTTCATTAGAAATTGAGCAGCAATTGTCTACCTTAGGTTCAATATTGATCTTCACCTTCTAGACTCTTAGGTGCTTAATAAATATTTGCTACATGAATGAATAAAGATAAAATGTTCAATACGTGTATGTTGCAAAATTTTTCATGTAACTTGCAAGCTCCCCCTCAAAATGTAAAGTTATGTCTTTTCTCACATTGACAGTTTTTGGCTCAGAGTAGAGGCTTAATAGATGCTGGCATTGGGGGTTAGAATCAGTAATTAATACAGTCACTCTGAGCTGAGCTAAATGATCTCCTCAAATGGCTTGGATCAGTAAAATGAACATGCGGTGAGCAAATGGATTATGCTTCCTAGTGTGTTTTTGCATTGACATAATGCTGCAATGTGGAGAAATGTTTGTTTTTCTTAACCAACATAAACAAAAATACCACATGAATGACAATAGTGAATGTCACTGCATTCAGCAGCCTTCCATATGGCTGAATTGTTCTTATCAGTTTTCAATGTTATTCTTGCTTTAATCATAATGCTACTCCATTTCTATTCTGATCAACTATCTCAGGAATGAGTGGTGACATCAGCAGATAACTTCTTATTTGGAATAAACAGCACTGTCCAGTTAGTCAACCTTAACAAGTGAAGTCAGCCGCAAGTATGGTTCATTTGCTTTGAACTTGCAACTTTTCTACCTCCAAGAGGGATGTCTGACGGAAGATGACATCCTATAGCACATTTCCATCAGGGCAGCCCCCGACTTCCAAAGGAGGAGCTGGAATGGTTTTTCCACTGTTGAAAAATCACCTTTTCCCAAACCTAGGAGTTGGTTTTTCAGCTGCAATGTTCCCATCTTTTCTCTTGAGGAATGAAATTACATTGTGAACCTATCAGATTAGTTTGTTCCTAGATCATAAAGGAAAAATCTATTAGAAATCTGTGCTTTGGCACTGGGCTATAATAAAATAACTCTAATTAGGGCTTTGAAAAATATCTTACGATGCTTTGGGAGAAAGGTAGTTGGTCTAATATTTGGTTCCCAGAGGGTCAACCCCAATACTTTCATTTAGACTCTGAAACCAGAATTACTTGCTTTAGTATTGATGGAAAAACAAAAATGTGTGCTGTAGTAGAATCACCTTTGTGCAGGTAGTCAAAAAGTCTGAATTGGACTTACATGGATCTGAATTGAGTCCCAGTTTTCCAGGTAACTACTTCAATAAATATGAGTAAGTCCCTTTATTGCTCCAAGACTCAGTTTCCCCATTTGTCAAAGACATTAATTTGAGGCCAGGTGTGGTGGTGCATATCTGTAATTGCCACGGCTTGGGAGGCTGAGACAGGAGGATCACAAGTTCAAAGCTAGACTCAGGAACAGTGAAGTACTAAAGCAACTCAGTAAGACCCTGTCTGTAAATAAAATACAAAATAGGGCTGGGGATGTGGCTCAGTGGTTGAGTGCCCCCAGTTCAATCCCTGGCACCCCAACACCCAAAAATAAAATTGTTGTGCATATTAAGCAATATAAAAATTTAAAGCATAGTACTTGGTAACAAGTGGCTATCTAAGTAATTCTTATTTTGCATATGATGACAAGCTTCAACTTTTATGTCTTTGGTCACATGTTCCTTTTGATTATGCTGATTTTATCCTGTACACATATTCTCATTTCAAACAGCTTTCCTTCCTTCCCTAATTTATCTATCCTTCCTAAATTCATCATTGGCTTGGCAATATTGGCAGAGCATTTTATGCATGGATTCATTCAACAACAATAAAATTCAACAGTTATTTTTGTCTTCAGCTAGACATAGTATATATAGATGAGTAAGATGTAGCCCTCATGCTTTAATGGGCTTGCAACAGAGGAGGTAAACAAAGATTTAAGCAACTAAGCTGAGTGCAACTCATTCATGCATGCATTTATTCATTCTTCCCTTCAACCAGTAAGCAGATGAACTATGTGTTAATTCTATTGCTATGGAACAGAAATGAAGTGGGGCTTCTGTGCTTAAAGTCCATTAGGGATGGCTTTGGTAGGGTCTTAAATATCATACCCTGATCCACCTGTGATCTCTTCACCGGCAGCATAACTTAGTCATCTCTCCTGAACAGGATTGTGAGCTCTTTGTCATGTTCATCTTTTTATCACTATTACTGAGCTTAAAGGAGAATCTAGCAGATAATAGATTTTCATTAAAGAGTGGCAATTTTTAACTCCATAGTTGGCAGAATACTAAATACATTTCCATAAGTAATCTCATTTATTTTTCACAATAACCTTGAGACATGGGCATTGTCATACCCTTTCTATAGATGAGAAAACAGGCTCAAGTTGACTTGTTCAGAACATGACAATTAATAATACATAGTCTTATTAATGAGATTCACACTCTGTCTTCTGTTTACAAACCCAACATCCTCCCAGTGATGTACATGGACACTGATTTGGAGACCAAGGCTCAAAGAAGGGTTGAACCTATCATGGTGTGATTCCAACTCTGCATTTATTTCTCCACACAGAGCCAGACCCTACCAACCAATTTCTGTAGCATATTACCAAATCTGTATGCCCTGAGATCATTAATCTCTGCATTGCTGGTTGTGTCTATAGAACTTCACTGCATGGGTTTCACACTACATGTGAAAGAGAGAGACCACTATTTTCAGAAGACACTCTTAACCTTAATGCCTGGTGAGAACAAGATCTGAGTTCTTAAAAATGCCAGGTGGACCAAATAGATGGCTTATTTTTTTTTTTCCAGATCATGTGAAGAATTTTCTCTGTGGGATCCTTTTCAGACCCTTATCAAACATGTCCTTCTCTTCTCCTCCTTCTTCTGTCAACTGCAGGAGGACTGTGTCTGAGCCCCTAGCTAGCTCAGGCTAGGCATGACTACTTCATCAAATGTGTAGGATTCTCACAGACTTGTCTACACCCATCACATCCTATCCTCTGTCTGAAGCAATATTCCTGGGGTGATCCTGACTCTTCTTATCATATGTGGTCCATCCACCAACCTCCTCTTCAGCTACTTTAGGACAAAGCCTTTTAGTAACAGTTTCCAAACCTAGATGTGAAAATGAGGATAAGCTACAGTTTCAGGACCTCCACTCTGTCAGTCAAAGGAAACTCCTTTAAGTCAGGCTGATGCTATCCCCTCCCCTGGTGTTTCCCCGTTACTCAGTACAGCAGACCCAGGAACTCACATCTCAGCTCTGACCTGAAGGCAGAATTCCTCTGCTTCTGAGTGCATATGCATACACACTTCTGCCTATGCTTTTGTTTACGTGTGTCTCCCATTGTGTGTAGATTGTCTCGGCACAGTGGTACTCAAGGGACTGTGCCAGGTATTGCTTATTAGGGTCTCAAAGCTGTAAGCTCTGGAACTGGAGGTGGGGGGCTGGTGCCCCTTGGCAGTCTACCCAACCATCCCAGCTATAGACAGCAGGATGAGGCAGGAGGAGCTAAGCCAGGATGGATGTGGTCTCAGCTGAACAGGAATTCTGTGATGTGGAAGCTTTTATAGGTGGTGTTACGAAGACAACCTCTCCCCTTAACGATTTTATTACCAGGTTGATTATAAGAAAACATCCTTGTTGCTATTTTAATAAGGCTTGTTTATGTTAGCATGGAATTTAGTCAAGATGCTTGATGTTCATGAGGATGGCCTGGAACCAACCCACCTCTTCAGTTTTTCTGGAGGAGACTTTGGGTTCTCAGGATGCTCCTACTGTCCTCCTATCATCAAACCTACCTATGAGATAGGCTCTTAGAAACACCACTTCCAGACAGTCCAATAGCATGGCTGTTAGCACTGAGTATTCCTGACGCCCTCGGTCAGATTGAAATAGGAAATGGGGGGGAAGTTGGTGCCTTTGGTAGGCATAAGGGGGTAAAAAAAGAAACTGCCACCCTGAGCAGAAGAATTTCAATGTAGAATATTACCCTGCCTCATCTCCTGTAGCTGAGACAAGTTAGTGCGTGTCTGGGGCTCTCAGTAAATTTAGAGCCAACCTCATGATATGCTGTAATATGTCAATAACTAAAAACAATATGAATCGTTACAGAGGCCCAGGTGAAAGAGAAAATGGACAGCCCAGGGTTGAGGAATAGGGGCAGGACAAGAAGGAGGTGCTCATAGACAGTGACTGGGTTTGAAAGCATGAGGTGAGTGTTTTGGAGAAGCATATTTTGAGCACAGAGAATAGCTCAGTTCATGGAGCTCCTGTGGTATTGTGGGGAGGGGGGGGCGCAATTGCACAATTGTCTGATGAAACCTGCCAGATTGATCTGCATGTTTGGTTAGTAAAGGTCAAAGGTGTCAATTGCACTTTGTATGGTATGAAAGAAGCCACTTCCCCTTTTCTCCTCCATCTGGCGGAGAGGACACGTATCTTCCTTATCTTTCTGACTTGCTGGGTCTCCAAGAAAGGCCAGAGATGAGGAGTCTCAATGCTTCACGGAGGGAGAGGTGATGGATGAGACACACATACAAGGAAAGACAGCAGGATGAAGCAGGAGGAGCTAAGCCAGAATGGATGTGGTCTCAGCTGAGCAGGAACTTCAGCTGACCCAGGGATTGCTCTGCAACACTATAGAGTTGGTCCCATATGGAAGAGGCACATGCTTGGCTCAAGCAGTAGATAATCAGTCAATCAAGCTACTTCCTTTTAGGCCAAGAACAAGTCTTTGGAAAAAGCAGTGTCTGAGAGATGACAACAGTCAATAACCTCCATAGCTGGGGAATGGGCGAACCTGCTGCCAGACTGAATCCAACAGGGGCCCTGACGGGATCCAGGATGCTTCTACCTACATGGAAGATAGGAGAGACTGGAAGATGCACAATTGTCCGATGAAACCTGCCAGATTGATCTGCATGCCTGCGTCTGCCCCCCCCGAAAGAAGAGGGAAAACATGAGCCCTGCTTGAAACAATGGCCCAGGCCTGGCTTCCTGGCAGTCTCCTTTCCTTCTGTTCTTTTTCTCCTGTGCCTGCCAACGTTCTGCCTCTGTGATCCCACACTGGGTTCTCATTTCTGAAATCAATTCTAAGTTTCCTCCCCCAGGCTATGACTGGGCTCCTGCCTTAAGCTTCCAGCATCCCCTGAGTCGAGATGAGCAACCTTGACCTCAGGCTCCCAGAACCCTCATCCCAGTCCTGGCGACTAATCAAGAGTGGCCCCTGATAGATAGCCTTTCTCTCAAGCAGAAGTGGCAGGCCAGATTATTCATCTGAAAGTTTACAAGAAAAAACTTCTTCTAGCATTCTTCCCCATCATTGCCTCTGAATTAGTATTTTATGGTCTTTTATTTCATGGACACCAAACGGCAAGTATTGTTTTTACATTAAAAAGGGAAACTATTTTTAGTGTGCAGAGGGAACAAGATGATATATGCTGCAGTTGTCAACTGTCTTTTAAAATGTATGTAGCACACTGGAGCTCATAAATATTTAAGAGGACTAAATAATTATCTGAAGCTCCCCAGTCCGCTTTTTAAAATTATCATTTCCACAGGGAGCCAGGGAGCATTTGTTCTTTGTCAACTGTCCAGACAGGATTATCATATTTGAAAACTTGTCCCTCCTGTTTGTTACTGTTTTTGTCATTTTTGACTCACTACCCAGCAAACCCCCTTCCTCTTCATCTCCCTGCTGGTTTCAATGCCATAAATGAGGCAAGTCTGCCAAAATAGCTCCATCAGCCGCTTCCAGAGAACAGATCTGACCATCCCCAGAACCTGCTAGAGAGGGGTCAGAAAGAGAAGCCAAAGGATAGACGTGGAGGACGTGCTCCCTTCTCCTGAGAAGTCATGGAATCTCCTAGGCAAAGAAGTGTGATGATGCCTCAGCTCTTTGGGATATTCTGAGGATGTGTTACAGGATAAGAAATTTTCCCAGATGGAAAATGACAGCAACATGGTGAAATAGAAAAAAACAAAAAAGCAGAGAAATTTGTAATTCTCTCTCAGCCACTTACTAATTGTGTAGCTTTAATGCTAACTTCTTATAAAGCAAAGCTTATAATAGTTATCATGCGGGTTTATTCTGAGAATTAAAGCTAATGTTGTAAGAATGAGTTAAAATGTAGAGCACGGTGCCTGACACCTATTAGAAGCTCAATAATTGGTAGAGATGATGATTTTTATCTTATTATTATTCACTCTATTAAATAGTAACATTTCAAGTTATCCCCCAAAATACCTTAAAATGTGTTATGTGGAGTTCCTATCCTTGACGTGAATATTTTTCTAAATGTTGAGTTTCCTTAGTGATTCGACATCAGCATTACCAACATTAATAATTTCAGCCTATGACTTAGATAACCTTCAGGTGTTTAGAAATAGGTAGAGTTGATTGTCTCTCCACTAACTATGGTAAGGTTGAAATGCATTCCTTCTTGTTCATACCTATTTTTCCTGACCTTTCTACTTCCATATTATTTCTCAGGGAAGGCCTGTGTTTGCTTGTAGAAAATACTCCTGTTGTATCCCTGCTTCCAAGTTGATGTGTATTTGTAAACCAGATCACCATGCCTCACAGAATTGCAAATATTCAGAATTTGTGTTCCTGAGAATATAGAAAACAATGTATCATGAGAGTCCTAACAATAAAAACACCTAGGGAAAAAAAAACCTGGATGAAAAACAGTAAATGTGAATGGAATGCAGAGCAGGGCTTTCAAAAATATAAGGTAAATATCAAGGAACCAAAAGTGAGAAACCATCTAAAAACAGTCATGGGTAGGCAGTGAGGTCTCAGCTGCTTTGGGGTAATCTTGAATAATCGAGAAAATTTTAAGAGCCTTATGTAGGTAGGAGAAAATGTTCTCTACTAATACACAGAACTCCTATGATAATAAGAATGCTTTATACTAGTAATAAGATAGACTAGAGTTTATTTAATGGCACTTGAAAGATTTTTTTAAAACAGTCTCTTTTGCCATGAATTCTGAATGGGAGAGTGGGAGATCCCTTGAAAAATTTAGAAACATAATGCTGTGTTCATGAGGGTTTAAGTCTGGAATGTGTAGTACCCACGTGGTCCAGGGAAACCCAATATGATAAATTTAGACAAAAGGTGGTCCTAAGCTTGTAATATCTCAGGAGGGCTAGGCAGAGACCCTTGTCATAGTCTGGATCCTTAAGAAAGCTATGGCACAGGACTCAGGGGCTACTGTTCTATAGAGTAAGTGTGAGACAAAAGGGGTTAAACTGGGATGGAAGCACAGCTGCCAACATGATGGTGTGTCACTGGGTCCTGCAATTGCTTACTGTCTCCGCACCCTCCTCCATGTAACTGTGTCACTCATCTCAGCTGTCTTTCCAGAAGAAGCAAGGGGACAGTTCTATCTCCTAGCTCCCTATTGCTTTTGCTGGTGGTTATCCCATGAGGCATTAACTCCCCACTCTTCTGGTGTTCACTGAGCAAGGTGTGTGATGTTCTCCACCCTGAAATCAAAAGGGAAGCTGCAGGCAAGGGGTAAGAGACAGGTAGTGTGAATATGAGACTAGGTGATGTCGGGTTGTGCCTATGTGAAGTCAGTAAGAGTCAAGGGAGAACTGGTCACCATTGTGGCAATCAGAAAAGGAGTTTATTTGGGCTGAGACTTTGAAGTGGGACATAAGTGATGTTTTACATGCCATGCTACACAGGATGACCACAGATAAAACTCCATTGATATTATACTTGCAAAGAATTACAAAACACAAAAAAAGCAAATTACCATGAGCAAAAGCAAACATAAAACTAAAGGAAAGTCTGTCTTCGTGTGAGCTGTGTTTAGTTTGCTTCAAAACAGATGGGTTGGTACTCTGGAAAGCAGAATGGATATTCCTTGAAAACTAGGAATGGAACCATCATATGATCCAGCTATCCCACTCCTTAATATTTATCCAAAATAACTAGAATCAACAGACTATTGTGATACCGCCATGTCAATGTTTATAACAGCACAACTCACAAAAGCCAAGATATGGAACCAGTTCTGGAGCCTGTCAATAGGTAAATGAATAAAGAAAATGTGGTATATACACATGATGGAGTTTTACTCAGTCATAAAGAAGAATGAAATTATGGCAGTTGCCAGTAAATGGGTAGAATAAGAGATCATGCTAATTGAAATAAGCCAGACTCAGACAATCAAGGATCAAATGTGTCCTCTCATATGTGGAAGCTACAACAAAGCATGGGTAAGGAAATGGTGGTTCAGATATCATAAAGATAGAGGGAAGATCAGTGGAATAGAAGAAAATGAGGAGAAGAATGAGAGACCAGAAAGGGGAAGAAATCATGTGCATGTATAAATATACCACAGTGAATTCCACCTTTATGTATATCTATAAAACACAAATTTAAAATGTTTAAATGAGTGGAGGACGGAACTGTAGTAGACGAAGAGGGATTGGGTGGGGGGAGAAAGAGTGGAGGAAAAGGGAGATACCAGGGACTGAAATGGAATAAATTCATTTTCATTATGTATGATTATGTCAAAATGAACCCAACTATTTTGTATAACTATAATGCACCAAAAGAAAGAAAGAAAAGAGAAACAAAGAAAAAAGGAAGCACAAGTTGAAAAAAAAAAAGTGGAAAAGTAATCTTATAGTGGGGGAAAATGGTCAACACCCTTGATAAGTTGACCAAGTTCATCAATGATGTCACATCACTAAGATATACCCTTGAGTGTATAACTTCATTTCCCAAACAACCTTGAGAAAAACATGACATAAAGCCAAAATGAAGGATATTCTAAAAAGTACATCTTGAGTACTCTTCAAGACCAATCATAGTCAGCAAAAACTGTCACAGTCCAGAGGAGCCTAAGCACATGTAATGACTACATGGAATGGGTCTCCTGAATGGGGTCCAGGAACAGCAGAAGGATGTTGGGTGAAAAAGTTGTGAAACCCAAATAGACTGTGGGGTTTAATTAAAAGTGAAATACCAATGTTAGTTCTTTAGTTGTGACAAGTTTAGCTTGAAATTTAAGAAGATAAAATTAGGGAAAACTGAGACGGGATGAATGAGGTACAGGAATACTCTATCAACCCTGTAACTTCTCTGGAAATATATAAAATAAAAAAATTTCTTTAAGACAATGATATGGTCACAGATAAAACTGGTACAAATTCAAAGTTTGAAGTCATCAGTATTATCCGTGGCTTACCTTCTTTCTTTTCTGGCTGCACCCAGGTGGGAAATAGAGCAAAGGAGGAGGGCAGAGTGGCCGAAGCTGGGGCATGCCCATGAAAGGTGCCAAACTGGTTGGTGGTTCTCCAAGAGTCAGAGCTCATACGATGAAGACCTCTGCGATGGGAAGCAGCCCAGGAGGTTAGGAGATTTATTACAAACCTAGGTAATGAGCAAATAAATCAATATATTAAGGATAAAGGAGGCCAGAATTCCTATGTCAGAGGAAAAAGGTACAAATATGAAAATGTGGGAAGCTAGAATGAACATTGTGGTCTTGCTTTCAGTTTTAGGTATGAATATAAACTTATGGTTTTCAAAATATACGGGTAAGTATATAAATAAATATAGATATATATAGATGCACATACACACTCAAATGCACAATGCATAATTCATAAACATAATGTATTTATATGTATCTATGTGATATCTCTGTGCATATACACATAATTATATATACATAAACTAGGAACTAAAGGAACTAGGGCCTCATGGAGAAATGGCTAATTTTAGACCTGAGGCAGAGAAAGTAAGAGATTAATTTGGAATATCCCGTGTCTGAAAGAAGGCACAAAGTATGATTGGGGATATGTCAAAAGAACAAGAGTCTGCTCCAGGGTTCCTGGCCAAGTCTCGGGGAGTGTCAGTATCACAACAATAATTTATGAGATTCATGGATTATGACCCATTGAATAAAATGAGCATCCATCAACCTACACTCATAAAAATAGATGAACAGGGGAATTTCAAGTAATAAATATAAAACTAGGATTTCAAGTAATAAATGTTAGAAGGAACGATGGAATTCTAAAGTCAACACTTGGTAACTACAACTGTTATAATAAACGAAGGCAAGAAACATCCATTGTGGGGGACATTAAAATAAGGAAGAAAATTCTTACATAGTTTTAAAGTACCTCTTCTCAAAATATGTACTAGTTTGAAAGGGATAGGGGTAGCTGCAAAATGGAGAAATCTAGGAGAAACCACCTAAGCCATGATCAAGGCACCACCAGTAACAGGCAAGCCAATACTGCACAGCCCCCAAGAGAAGTCAGGAGAAAAGGGCATTGGCTCGTTAACATGCTGGACCCCAAAACATTCTGGCCCCAAAATGCAGAATGTGGGTACACTTATGAGTAAAATTAATGCCATTTAAAAATTTAGAATTTTTAAATTCTCAAATACAAATTGAGAAAATGCTTACAAAATGATTGACTTAATCTTGAGAAACATCAAAGTTGTAAAGGGAAAGAAACACTGAAAATTGTTTTGCACTGAAGTAGACTAGAGAGGGCATCTGAGTGTAATGTGAGGTTTCAACTGGATCCTTTTGCTAAAAGGAGATAATTATGACTCACTCTCAGCCGCGCTGGAGTACCAAGGACCAGAATTACACTCCTACTTCATAGAAAAAGAAAACTAAACACAACATATGAAACAATAGTTTTTAGTTTGGAGGGCAATGACTTCTCAGGACAGTGATCGTTGAAAATCTTTCTCTGTGGAGCCCCCTTGTCTTTTTAAAGAAGACTAGAAGACTCTCAAATCATATTTTCTTTCTCCATTCATTTGTTGAAGGACACCTAGGTTGGTTCCATTGCTTAGCTATTGTGAATTGAGCTGCTATAAACATTGGTGTGGCCACAACCAGTAAAATAATAAAAAATGTATTTCATTTGTAAAGGTACTTCACAAAAACAGAATATAAAAATGAGACAATAATTCTATGAAGATTTGTTAGTAGAAGTAAGATGTAAAAAACAGTCTGGGCATGATGGTGCATACCTGTAATCCCAGTGGTTCAGGAGGCTGAGGCAGGAGGATTAAAACTTCAAAGTAAGCCTCAGCAAAAGCAAGGTGCTAAGCAAGTCAGTGATACCCTGTCTCTAAATGAAATACAAAAATAGGGCTGGGGATGTGGCTCAGTGGTGAAGTGCCACTTACTCAATCACTGTTACCCACCCCCCACAAAAAAGTAAAAAAATATATATAATAATATAATATTATTGATAATAAATTTATTAACAATAAAGTAATAATGTAATATTTAATAAAATAGAAATTTTGATAATTTAAATTTGGTAAAATTTGTAACACTGGGTTACTTCCATAATAATGAAAGTTTGCTTCACATATAAATAGATATGATGTACACATAAATATATGAACATAAATATATATATACACACATGTATGTACATAAATACGTATGTTCATATTTATACATACACATGGACATAATGTGAAGCAAACTATGATTATTACATATACTTACCTATGTACATATATGCATAAGAATATGCATAAATAAGAATATTTACAGCATTATTGATCATAATAGCAACAAACTAGTAACAACACAAGTATCCATCCACTCTAAATGATAAATATAATGGAATATTAAACAATTTTAATTAAAATATTAAACTACCACTAAATGTTAAAGGATTAATTCAACTATGATTTTGAATCAAATAATACAAACATAAGAGATTACTTACTGCATTATTCTATTTACATAATAAAGAAACTGTGGCATATATACACAATGGAATATTATTCAGCATTAAGAGAGAATAAAATTATGGCATTTGCAGGTAAATGGATGGAGTTGGGGAATATCATGCTAAGCAAAGTAAGCCAATCCCCCAAACCAAAGGCCTAATGTTCTCTCTGATAAATGGATGCTGATCCATAATGGAAAGTGGGGAGGCATGGGGAAAAAAAGGAACTGTGATTGGACAAAGAGGAGGGAAGGTTCGGAGTGGGCACAGGGACAGGAAAGATGGTGGAATGAGATGGACATAATTACCCTAGGTACATGTATGACTGCACTTATTGTGCAACACTACATCGGGTACAACCAGAGAAATGAAAAATTGTGCTGCAACTGTGTACAATGAATCAAATGCATTCTGTTTTCATATATACCTAATTAAATAAATTTAAATAAATTCTTAAATTTAAAAAATGTCATGTGCTTGCAAAGTTTGGAGAGGAGGAAGAGAAGAATGTTTGGTAGGAGTTATGAGGATGCTTCTGGGATCCTCAATATTGTGTTCTTTCAGATAAAGCTACTTAATAGCAATGTACTGAACTCTGTATACTTTTTGTATTGATACAATGAAATTTTAAAAGGATGTTTGGTTCAATTTAGAATTTTTAAAAAATAGAACAAAAGTAAATGTCCTTCAGTATGTTAGTGATGAATAAATTTATGGTGCATAGCTAATATGGAATAACAAAGAGTCATTTAAACACTGGGATACTAAGATAAGGCACTGAAATGGAAAACATGAAAAGTTACTAAATATTTATAATGTGATTCTACTCTACCCCCAAAAGTTTAAAACATGACTTCTTTCAAATTACTTTTGGATAAAGATAACTTCTTTTGCTAGCTAAAGTGGCCATTCCTGAAATTACTCAGCAATCTGAGTCAGCTCAGAAATATATTTTTTCCCTGTTTTCTGTAAGTTGCTCCTATGAGTAATGACCTATCTAGCCAGAAAAGTTCCCCTTTCTTTACCTAACCTGGTAAAATGGCCTGAGTTGCAGAATAACTAAAATATTCTCTTAACACTCTTATGATCTGAAATCTGCAAGACCTTCTTTTATTTATCTGAATTCATAATATTGAGCCAAGCACAACCTAAGAGAATCTGATCTGAGTTTTACCCTAATGATTGACCCTTCTACAGAATAACACCTTTGGACATAGACTGATTATCAGTATTTCCTAGTTTTATTCTATTTCACAGTAATCATGGGGATTTTTTCACCTGTTATTAAGATGAAAATGCAAATTTCAGAAAACAAAATATAATGACCATACTTATGTGGACTAACATTATGTAAACGGAGATGCACATATACTTTCAGGCATATGCAGTGAATTCCTCCAGATTCTGGATGGGGCCAGTGGGAGACTGTACTTGGAGGTTAGATGGAGGAAGGAGAGGCTGAGGTCTTTGTTCCTCTGGATCCTTCCTGTTGCTCTGAGTTCAGTAGTATCACTGTTCATCCATCCACAAAGGCTACAGTTACAGCTTTCCATTCTGGAAACAACTCTGTCCTCAGCCTTTAGCCTGCCTAATCCCAGATAACTACTGGGATTTAAAAATATAAATAAGTGTTTTAAAATCCAAGCTTGAACCCTAGAGAAATTTAGAAAAAAAATTAAGTTTGCAGAGTAGCAGATAAAGAAACCCCTCACATTAATTTCCTGTTGGAGGGTATTATGGTTTAGATATGAGGTATCCTGCAAAGGCTCATTTGTGAGACAATGCAAGAAAGTTTAGAGGTGAAATGATTCACTTATGAGAGCCTTAACCTAATCATTGCATTAATCCTCTGATAGGGATTAACTGGGTGGTAACTGTAGGCAGGTGGGTGTGGCTGGAGGAGGTGGGTCATTAGGAGCATGCCTTTCAGGTGTATATTTTGTGAGCTGAGCTTAGTCTCTCTCTGCTTCTTGGTGTTCATGTCCTGAGCTTCCCTCTGCCACCGCACTCTTCTACCATGACATTCTGCCTCATTTTTGGTCCAGAGTAATGGAGTTGGCTTCCTGTGGACTAAGACCTCTAAAACCAAGAGTCCCAAAATTCACTTTTCCTCCTGTAAAATTGTTCTTGTCATGTCTTTTGGTTACAGCAGTGAAAAAGTTGGTTCAAACACAGGATCACAGCCTTTTCATACTTAGCATCACCACGCTGAAGGAGAAATAGAAGTGGACCACGGCACATTCTCTATGAAATATAAAATATATGGAAATGAAGAGGTTTAAATAGAAGGTGAAGGTGACATCCATGTCAACCTAAGTGAGAACCATCCAATGCAAATGAAGAAAGATTTTTAATATACTGTGGTTCATTTTCAGAAGAACATATGAGAGAAAGGGGAAAGGAGAGGGTTTGTATATAAATGTATGTTGGAAACAAGTGACTTCTTGTTCTCTAGAGCCAAGCTTTTGTCCTTCCGAAGAGGAGGAAGGGAGAAGTCATGGATGAGTAAGAGAAGGTATTGCATGTAACTTTGCACACCTATGTGCTCAAAGAATCAGAATCAGAACTAAGTGAGAAGCAAAATGGTAGATGGAAAGAAAAGACAGGGATTAATGGGAGTTGGGAGAAAAATCTGCCTTTTATGCTTTTTTTCTGAAAATGGTCTGTCTCATATAAAGATTGGATCTTAAAAGAATAAATGTACCACATTTCATAACCCACTTGAAGCAAAGTGTGAAAGATGATATATCAAGAACTATGTAATGTTTTGAACAACCAACAATAAAAAAAAAAACAGATGAGCAAAAAAAAAAAAAAAGAATAAATGTACCTATTTTACTTCTTGGCAATGATCAAAACAGGGAATTGTCTTGTTTCTTGTTTAAATTTTCCACCTTTACTATTGGCATCCACTGGTGTTGGTCTTAGCCATTTATACCCTTTCCCCCTGATTCCTGGGAGGTGAAGTGAGTCAAGGGTCCCAAGAGAATCTTCCCCAAGTACCTCCATCTGTCCTGGTCTCTCAGGGACTGCTGATGTGGTGAGTTGTAGCTGTAGTTTTTCTGCCTCACTAACAATTTTTCTTGGTATTTCAAATTGGTTTCAACATTAAGTGTTACTCTAAATATTGCCTTCTAGCCTCAGGCTTCCAAATGAGAATGGATCCAACAGCCTGTGAGCTGGCAGCTCCCAGGGGCTCTAGCCTGCCAATCTCTCAGAAAAGAGAGATCTAGACTATTCTTTGGGGGACTGCTTAGCTCTGTCTTGGGATGCAGAGAGAATGGAGCCAGAAATCCGAACACTAATCTGCTCTCTGAAGAATTCCATGGTGTTTTATTCTTCCACTATTCAGAAACAAGTTTTTAAAATAATTTAAATAACATTTTAACATTTTATAACTATGTGAATCATACAAAATTGAGTAAACTATTTTATAGGAAAATCAAAATAAGCTATAAATCTAATACCCAGGTACTATTTAGGTATTAACATGTTTCTTTTAAATATATNTATGAATGTGTGTGTGTGTGTATATATATATATATATTTTAACCTAAGAGACAAGCTAAGAAGATGATTTCCAGAGCTTAGCCACCCTCTCTCTCACTTTATCTCTATCTCAGTTGTGCATGTGTGTGCTTCCATCTTGACCATGACCTTCATTTTATCCTCGTGAGGTTTTCTACTACCACTCTTGCCTTTTTTGGACTCTTTTTTGATGCCCCAATCTTTGCCATTATTTATTTACCCTAGTTATAAAGCCCTTTTCAAAATCCTTTTAAAAGATATAATTTGAAAATAGAATTGATCCCATTGCTGAACACCCTCCTGTCTGACTTCAACATTGCCCTTCAGTTCCTACAGAATTGCTCCCCATTGAAGGGATTCATTCCTGTTGGTTCCTGTGGATCCCTCTTCCTTGTGCTAATAAGTGGGGCAGGCCCCAGCATGACCTCTTTGTGGTAATAATGCATATCTTCCCCAAACTTCTTAGAATGCCCCACCATGATCCACAATTAAGATGATCCTGGCATTCAACTTTATTGCCCAAACCTGAAATTTGTGAGACCCCAGTGTCTTCTCCCTAGCCTCATCCTCAACACGCAATCCCAAACCCTCTAACTCCTGAGTTGCACTGAGTTGATTTTATTATTTTCTTTAATGTCATCCTGATCCAAATTCTGCTCATGTTTCCCTTGCTATAGCAAACACCTCTAATTGGATGGCCTCCCTGTGCCTCGCCCAGCCCTCCTCTCTTGCAGTTTCTATAACTGTCTTTGAAAACACAAGGCAGTCCCATACCCTTGTCTCCCAAGGCTATCACACTGCCATTTAGAAGTCCTCAGCAGTATTCTCTCTCTCAAGCTTGCTTTCAACTTGCATACCTTTGCTTCCGGGGTGCATGCTAGAGCAGTAGTTCTCAAATTGTGTTCCCCCAAACCAGCAGCATCAGTATCAACTAGCAACTGTGGAGAGATGAAATATTCCAGAACTCAGCCAAGATCTCCGATGATGAGCCTTCAGCAATTCATGTTTTAAAACACCTTGCCAGTGAGTCTGATGCATTATGAAGTTTGTGCTAAACTTTAAATATTCCAACATATTGTGGATTGGCTATTAAGGTAGTACGATTCTACATCTATAAGAAATTCTTAGGGCTCCCACTTTTCTCAAATGAGAATTCCAAGACCGGGATGGCCAACTAATTAATGGAAATGCTGAAACCAGCAGCTGCAGCTGGTGTTTTCACTATTCATTGCTGCTTACAGTATAGTTTTCCTGTAAGCAATCAAAAGAAATCCATTGTGATCTGAATAGATGATAGAAATTCTTGGTCATGTAACCCTCTGAAACAACTCATTTCTACAGACTTTATCACCAGAGAATAGAAGCTTCAATCAATATCAGAAAGTCATTGAAAATGATCATTACCTTTTTTTTTTTAGACAGCTCATTGTTATCTTCTTTAATTCTTGATCATCTCCTTTATTTTCCTGTCAAACACTGAGATGTTGACTATAAGCTCCTGTAGGACAAGCACTATTTCTTCTACTAATTTAGTAATTATTAATTATTAATAGAGATGTATTTCTATTTTTACTAACAAAAGAACACAGATTCTCAGAATTATATAACAGGGTATTTGTGAAGTGTGCCAAGCACTTCTATATGCTGCCATTGAGTATCAAGATTAGTCTAACAATGTTTGAAAGAAATGTGAGGACCTATATCATAATTTTAGCTGTAATCTAGAAAATATTTTTCTTAGAATTGTTCCAAGAAAAATACAAATGTATATTCAGAGGATGTTCCATGAAGATATTTTTATAATAGCAACAAATTAGCAGGATAACTGCCTAATAAATTAAGGCATATTCATATTAAAGGATGCTATCCAGCTTTACAACTGATGAAGATTTACTTATATATTTTCATGGGGAAAACTCTCTAATAAATATACACTCTTACATGAAAGAAATCAAGCTATGACACATTTGTAAAAATTTAGTTGATAGACCCACAAAAATAATTTTATGTCTATAATATGTGTTATATACTATATATCAGATATAATATATGTTATATACTATATATCAGATGACTTCCCTCTGGAGTATTTCCATTCCAATTCTTCTTTTCTCTATTGTGCTTGATCTATTAAGGTTTAATTTACTTACAACAAAATGCGCACTCTCAAGTGTAAAGCTCAGGGGCATCTTATAAATGAATACACCTATGTACCTACCACTCAAAGATATAGATCAAGATGTTTCCAGCACCTAAAATATGCATCTTTATATCCATGTTCAGAAGTCTCTCCACACCGAATAAGGGAATTAATTTCCTGACTTCTATCCTCAAAGAATAATTTTGCCTAAATTTTGAATTTCACACAGGTAGAGTAATAACTACATATACTTTGTTAAAATTTGTTCAGTGCTGTGACTAAAACATCTGATCAGAACAACTCAGAGGAAGAAAAGTTTATGTGGGTTCAGTCCGTGATTCGCTGACTTCATTGTTCTGAACCTGAGGTAAGAGAGAACTACATGGCCGAAAAGTGTAGTGAAGAAAAACTAATCATTGTAGCCAGAAAACAGAGAAAAAGTGGGAGGAGCATTCCCCCAGTAATCTACTTCCTCTAACCATGCCCAACCTTTCTCTTGTTACCACCCTATACTGTAGACCTTTCACATTTTTAATTCATCAAATGGATTAATCCTCTGATTGGGTTTCATATCTCATAACCTAATGATTTCACCTCTGAACATTCTTGCATTGATACAGGAGCTTTGGGGGGACACCTGGTATCCAAACCATAACATGTTCTTTTGTATGTATAGCTCCTTCTACTCAACAGAATGCTTTAGAAATTCACCAATGCTGTTACATATGCCAGTGGATATTCTTTTTTATCACTGAATAGTGATAATTAATTGGCTTAGTCATTATTCTGTTGATGGACATTTGGTTTGTTTCCAGGTATTGTAAAAGGTTCATTATTTTTTGCAAGCAAGATATCCCATCTGTTTTACCTTCTTTCTCCTGCCCACAAGTCCCTTGAATATTATCCCTCTCAAGACTTCACTCAAGTCCAGATGTCTTTTATGACCATAAGGAACTCCATTGATATATTTCTTCACTTATCCCTCCCATTGTAACTTTAAAATAAAACTCAACTTCAACTTACAGAATGTGACTCAAACATCAGAAGTCACTGTTATTAAAGAATGTTTTCTTGGGACAACTCTAGAGTCTCAATGGAAAGTGAGAGCAGAGTAAAGGTAGTGTCCTCTATTTCCCCACATGTATCATAGCCTCTAGCATTGTGCCATATGCAATATTTGTTAAATGTTAAATCTGTAACTTCATGTCGCCTTCATAATGGCTCAATGGTGTTATAATATCTACAAATTTCATCATCAACAACATCATTAATTGGGTGCCTGCTATGAGCCAGCTGCTCATACCTCAATTCCACTGCCAGTTTCACTTCAAATAACTGGGATTACTTAACAAATTGCATAGCTACTTAAAGCCTGGATTGCAGCATATATAAAATGAGAGTACGAGTTCTTATGGCTAAAAGGTTTTGCTAAGCCATGGAGTTTTGCAAGGTGCCAAGAACCCAGCAAATGTGTAATAATTATCATCTCATTTTACTTTCAATAAATTTATTAAATTTTATTTAATTCTGCCAGTTTGGCAGCATTTCCATCATCATTCTCCAGATGCCTTTATAATACTATTATGGCATGGCAGCAAGCTATTAATTTGCTTGTTTCCCATCTTTTCTCACTAATATGCAAGTTCCTTGAGGACCAGATTTATGTCTCTTATAAGAATTGTATTCCCACACATAGAAGCATGCCTGGTGTTCAATAGATTTCCAATATGTATTTATTGAATACCTCAATGAATTATATAGTGTCTATCGGGCTATGGGTGAAACTGAGGCTTAATACTTTAAATTAACCTAGCAAGTTCTACGGTTTTGATGCTGATTTGCTTTTCATCTCCTCAGGGACTTGCCTTTCTTTTAATTTTGCCAGTAGAGGAGACCCCATTACTCAGCAAAACAATCCACCTGAGTGATTGGTTGTTCTGATTTTTAGGAATGTTTTTCCTTATCCTGAGCTGACAGTGTGGTTCAAAATTAGTGTCTCTGAATTGAAAGGGACCTCAGGTAAAATAATTCCTATGCCTGGGTATCCAGCAGTTCCTGTTTGCCCGAGATGTCATGCTGCAGGCAGCATTTAATTCAGATGAGAAGTGACACCCACATCCTGATGCCTCAGCTGCCAGCAAAAGGCTAGTGACAACTTCCATTACACAGAAGGGTGAGCCAGGTGTCCCAGAAAAACTCCAGCTTCTCAAATCTCATCTACCTAATTAGATTCTCTCTGCAGAGTTAGCTGGATCCCTTCCTCTGTGTCAAGTCCCAAATGCTGCTTTAAAAAGTGTGCAGCTTCACTGCTGCAGTTCTGTAAAGGAGGAGCAGAAGTTGGCGATCATAGGACAGCAGGAGCTAGGTGACAGGAAGAACAAAGGGAAGAGGATTTGGGAGAGGGGAGAGATGAATATGAGAATATACTCTCTACCATATTTAGCAGAACGTGTTTTGTTTTTCAGGCATTGATTTGTAGCAAGTGTTTAACCTCATTAGGCTCAAGAGTTTTGAGATTTGGGAGAAAAATAATCTTTCCATGTCATCCTAGATTCTGTAGATGTTTGCCTTTAGAAAAATCTTCCAACGAGACTGTTGTCATTAACGCTAGACATCTTGGTCCTCTTTCTCTCCCTGGCTCAGAGAGTTTTATGCTGGAAGTTGGAGAGGTATGTTCCCTAAGTATGGAGGTAAATCTCTGCTACAGAAATGGTGATGAGGTTATGACAGCAGAGGGGCTTTGAGATATTCAAGAGAAAGGTTGGATTTGTTTCAAAGGATTTTTCACTGATGACATCGCTGATATCAAAATTGGTGTGTGTCCATGTTTGTGTGCATGCTTATGTGTCTCCTGAAACAACCACGAATCAAGTATAATTCAGGACCAGAGGAAATTTTATGACAAGTTCAGAATAGAAAACATACTTTTTGTGTCAAACAGTATGTTTCCCATGAAGAGAAAAACAGTGCACCATAATGTAACCATAATTTTAATCCCAGAGTCAAGACATAACATGTAGCTATGAGAAATAATTTCTGAATTTGAGAAAAATCTCCGACTCTAGGACTTGACAAGAATATTCTCTGTACACAGAATTTCATGATAGGACCCTAGGTAAGCACAAAGAGGAATTCCATTTCCTATGAGCCATCTCCACTGAAGAAATAATTTCTCTAAGTCAGGTACAAGGCCTTGGAGAGGTGGGGGTGGATCAATTTAGACATAAATTTAAAATAGAGACATGCCTTCAAGAAACATGCAGTACAGTGAAAAAGAAATGGCATATATGCAGGTGACCACAGGACATAGTGTGCAGTGATAAATGCAATATTAATTACCATAGAGAAATTGGATGGACTGAAGCTTCTCAAGGAGAGATTATATTTTACCACTAAGTGATGGCCAATGACTCATACTATAAATCTATAGAATCCATTTAAAGTAATTAATTTAAGGAAAAAAGAAAAGAAGGTGCCCTGTGGGACTTGTGTGAATAGTGGAGACCTTTTTATCCATCTAGGTTTCAGGAGGGTCTGCATGTCTGCATATGCTTTTTCCATATCAAGGGGACACGATGCTGAAAGGACAGGGGTAGCCCAAGAGGAGAAGGCCTGGACTGTCCAGGGCTACAGGAGGTAACTGGAGGGTTGTGAGCAAAATGTCTCAGGAAAAGCCTTCTGTTGGGAAGGTCACTAAAGAGATGCTTGCCGAGAGCAGTTCTTGATTCCTTGTTCTGCTCTTGGCTGTCGAGGTGAGGGTCTGTTCGAAAAGGTGGCATTTGAGAGGCTACTTTGGTGAAGAGAAAAGATGAACCTTAGACTGAAGGGAACAGAGAAAAATAGGGTAAGGCATGTTTAGTCTCCATCTGTGCATAGTCTTTGGCTGTTATGGTTTGCATATGAGGTGTCTCTCAGAAGCTTGTGTGTGAGACAATGCAGCAATGTTCAAAGGTGAATGATTAGATTATTAGAGCTATTACCTGATCAGTGGATTAATCCAATTGATGGATTAATAATTTGAATGGATTGATGGGTGGTAATTGTAGGCAGGTAGGCTGTGGCTGGGGTAAGGGCATGCCTTTGGAGTTTATATTTTGTATTGTCCCTGGTGAACAGAGCTCTCCCTCTCTGCTTCTTGCTTGTCATGTCCTGAGATGCTTTCCTGTGACATGCTTTCCATCACAATGTTCTACCTCTCCAGGGGCCCAGAGCTGGCCAACCATGGACTGAACCTCTGAAACCATGATTGAAAAAAGACTATTCCTCTTCTAAATTATTTTTTTATTATTTTTTATTTTGAGACAGGGTCTTGCTAAGTTGCTTAGGACCTCCTAAAGTTGCTGAGACTGGCTTTGAACTTGCAATCCTCCTGAACAGCTGGGGTTATAGGCAGGAACCACTCTGCTCAGTTCTAAGTTGTTTTTTTTCAGATCTTTTGGTCACAGCAAGGCAAAGCTGACTAAAGCATTGGCCAAGGCTGGTTTTATCTTTCAACATCTATGTGGAGGCTACTAGAAGACTGAAATGGAAGCAATTTCTCATTAGACAAAAGTAGCTTCTAAATTCTAAAGCCCCCTACCCCATTTGTATTGCTTTGTTCCAGATCCACTCAATTTCACCCCTTTTCTGAAATTCTTTCGATGAGGAATGCAAACATATATTAAAATACAAATAATCCCTACCACACAATTCTGATGTAGGTTCAAATTAAAGCATCATTGAATCCCATGTGTAGGAACTCCTAATCCTTCTATAGTCCAGTGTTGACCAGTGCCATTTTCAAAGACCCTGATGTTGTAAAAATGGAGAAAATTGATTGGAAAAAAAGGCACAGAGCATTAGAAATATAGAAGAAAGAATCATTGGGGAGGGCAGGGGGGAAAAGCAGAATATAAAAGTGCTGTTGACTTCCCAGATTTGACTAGGATCAATCCTATTTTTCCATTTTTGGAAAATGAAGCTCTTCAAACCTTAAGAAAGCTATAATAAGCCGAAATACATGGTCTTCTCTTTACAGTTGTATCAGTATCAAATGTCAAATTCATCTCCTGGTACTTATGCATAGCAAGTCATTAATGAGGAGAATCATACACCTACGTATGCTGTAATAATGGATTATCATTTTTAATTGAGACAGTGTCATCTCAGAATATTATCTTCCATTTTTATTCATGGAGAAAGAACATTGAGCATTGAGTATTCATCACATTTGAAATTAAAATACTTTTAATGTTAGAAATGTATTGTTTAAAGGAAACACACATATTTCTTTTATGGTTAATAGGGGGACATGAGGAAAGAGCTCAATTTGAGAATGGAATATACATGTCAAAATCCTCACTTATCATCCTACCTTGTACATGGCATTAGTCAGTTCTGTTGACATCTCTGAGTCTCTGCCACACGGAGTGACAGTCCTATGTAATTCATACCCTTGTGGCACAAATTAAAGAGAGAATTGACAGAAAATTGACTCATGGTCACCTAGAAAATTCTCCAAAAAAAATTGGTACTTCCTACCCTCTGTACACATTTATTAGATTTCTTGAATTATGCATAAAATGAAAATGAAAGCAAAATATCTGTTGTCTCACATTTTAATTGGTGTGGACATATAGTCTAATAAACATTTCAGGGAAAAAAGGAAAATTCAAATATAGAAAAATGAGAATTACTGAAGCAATATGTCCTTCCCTGAATTATAGTCCAGTAATCCAAAGGGACTAAGATAAACAGGTTTGTGCAATTCCTTTTTGACAAACTTTTGTGCAAATCTCAGTGCATACTTGTTTATGAATACATTATCATTCATATTTATACAATAGATCATAATGTAAAATGTCTCCTGATCTTTGTTGATTGTACTTAATAATAAATATTAGCAATTTATCCATACTAGCATATAAATTTTCTCCATATATGTTAATGTTTACAAAATTATCCAATGTAATACTTATTTTGCTTTTAAAATATATTTTTTGAACTGTTATTTAGTGAGAAACACACTATTTGTTTTCTTTTATCATAAAGAAATCTCTGGTGTTCATTTTTTTAAAAAAATATTTATTTTCTAGGTTTAGGTGGACACAATATCTTTATTTTACATTTATGTGGATCTAAGGATCGAACCCAGTGCCTAATGCATGCCAGGTGAGCACTCCACCAGTGAGCCACAACCTCAGCCCTTCTGGTGTTCATGTAGTTCAAGAAATGAGGCCAACACGTTCAGGTACAAATCAAGAGAGCAGAATAGCTTTATATAAGGATGTTTTTATTTTTCTCTGAAAAGAAATAAAAATGCACATCTTTCAAGTACTGTTAGCAAATTTAAACTTTTTGCTACTTGAACAGGTAAAAAGAGTTACCTAATTTCTGCTTTCACCTAAATATCTTTAGGAGTATAGTTAAGCATGTTTTCAATTTCTTTATTATTTGTACTTTCTTATTTGCAAAGCATTTAAGACATTTTTTTCATTTATTTGTTGTACTTACTAATTTTTCATACATTTATTGATTCTTAGAAAAAGCATATATTACATAGTTATTCTCCAGTTTCTCATTTGTGTTTTGTATATGCTAACATGAGAAGTTTAAAGTTCTTATGTGAGTGCATTCATTCATTATTTTTTTTAAATTACAGTTTACTGATTCTGCATCCTACATATGATGCTTTGTCTAATTCAAGATGATACGTAAATTCAGTCACATTTAATTTTAATATTTGGTGGATTATCTTTATATTAAATTTGATCTAACTGGATGTTTTAAATTGTTTTGTTTATTCTTCATGTAAGAAGCAAGGCTGAAATCCAAGTATAAAAAATATTACTACAAACAATCAGAAAACTCAGGAGAACTTTTAAGTAATAAAATAAATGATGATTAGTCTTCTGCAAGAAAAAATGGCTTTCTATTTAATTAAACCTTGTAGTGTATGTGTGTATATACTTCAGTAAAAATTTTTTCCATCATGGTTAATGTACAATTGTACAAGATTGTTAATGTACAATCTTGCATCTCTGCAAGATTCCTTTCATTCATTTCAGACAGAGTTCTCAAGGAGCAGTGGAGAGGCCAGGTGACACAGGGTGGCTGGTGTAGGAGTGAACTTGATGGAAAAGCATAGCTAATGAGGGAAAGCAGAGCCATTTGGGCCAAGCCAGACTGCAATATATATATATATAATGGTTAATGTACAATTTGCATTTATTTTATTTTTTGTTTCTGTGAGTATTGTTCACATATAGGAATTTTCTTAAGAAAACACTGTTTTCAAATATATGTAGACACTACTATGTTCTGTTCTCCTCTGATGCATGAGCATGGTTTATTGTATTTATAATGTCTTCATCAACCAGCATAGAATTTGCAGATAGCAGAAACCAACCGTGCTCTTAAGCAGAAAGCTTTTCAACACCACACCTTCAGCTCCAGGTTGGCTCCCCAGACCCTACCTGACTGCAGAACCAGCTCCTCAAGGCAGCTGCTACCTTAGCCCTACCAGGAAGCTGGAAAAAGAGGAATATATCAATTAGGCAGAAGGTATTGGCTAACCTTAGGGAAACTGTAAGAAACTGTGCACTTCCTTTCTCACAATTTCCATAATCATTTACCTTCAGATTCCTTGTTATTTTGCTTTTATATTGTCAGAGTTCCTAATATTCACTTCCTGTTACCATGTTCCCAAAATAAAGCTATTTTTTTGTTCTATTTTTAAATCAATTCAATGCTCACTGTCAGTCTTGTCCCCATGTTTTCACCTTCCATATACAATTTAAGTATCTTTTGTTCTCAAGTTCTTTTCACAGAATTATCTCATTCTTGTTCAATAAAATGACCAAAAGATATGCCTGAGTAATACATAAAAGAACTTTAAATGTCCATCAAATATGGGAAGAAAACTTTTTATAATTCACATACTACCAATTATAAATTTTAATAACATCTTATTATTTCTATTATTATTATTATTATGCTATTGTAATGGAGTTTACAAATTACCTACCCCAAAGTTTATTCTAGTTTTCCTCACTACCAATAAAATCTTGCTTTTGAGTTTTGTGCTATCTAAAAAATATGCATTTCCTAGTGTCACTTGCAACTGAGAACATCCATGTGATATTTTGTTCAACGAGATGCAATTGGGAGTCTAATATAGAATTTCTGGAAGTACTCATATAAAAAGTCAAATCAGCTCAAAAGGGCTCTGTTTTGACCCACTATTTTTCCTCCTCCCAACTTGCAAATGACGAAGTGATGGTAGAACTCCAGCAGACTTTCATGTACCATACCTTGAAGTGTGGCGCCATGTACTGGAACTGTGAAGGTGATGAGAGATATGGGGATCCTGAATATAACAGTGAACTATTTCAAAATCTCTTATACATCAGACAGAAATAAAATTTGTGTTGTTTTGACCAATAGTCTTGGCATTTTTATTGCGTGCTACTGAACCTACTTTCATTGACAAACCCGTGGACAAGATTTTGTTTATTTATTTATTTTGGTGGCACTGGCAATCAAAACCAGAACCTCATTGCATGCTCAGCAAGCTGAGCCATGTCCCCAGCCACCTGACAAGATTTTTTAAATATGTTTGAAAGACTATATGGTAAATAAGAGAGCTCTATATGGTTAGCAAGATTAAAACTGGGTAGGAAATTTTGTACTACATATGAAAAGCTCATGGGACAAAGTGATTTTATTCCTAGGAAAATGGTATCATAATTTACGATACTTCCATGCAACTAGTCTAAGAACAAAAATTTTTATATGCCCTAGAATGGACCTTCCAAACTATTTTATATAGAATAAGATAGTCTGATTGAAAATATACACATAAAAACGAGATAAGAATGAGAAAAGCAGAGAGAAAGAGTGAGAGATTGTAGGGTAAAATATGAGAAAAAGACATGAAAATCTATGGCAAAATTACCATGATTAATTTAAGAATAGTGATGAATGCTGAGAGCAAATTGAGCATAAGCATAGTAAAGGGCTTAGGAGAGATGGGAGGAGGAAGAAATTTTGTCTGATTCAGCTCCAGAACACCACTCTAAAGTAGAGGAGAGGTTGTGACTGCAAGGCTTGGAAGCTGTTATCTCCTTTACTGTGCCATTCAGCTTGAGGAGTGCGTGAGGAAAGGGAGCATCCGTCTGAGAGTTCAGGATCCAGGATCTAAAAGCACTGATAGTTGAAGAACATTAGAAGAAGAGCCACATGAAATCACAGGAAAACAAATAATTCTGAGTTTTTCCAGGATCCAGATAATCTCCCCAAAAGAAGAGAGAGTACTCCAATGGACAATCAATAACTAATAGGAGATAAGAATTAGAAGATAAAGGTTCTTCCTATGGCCCTTGAGGTGCCAGTGCCTGAAAATTTTACCAATCAAAATTTCACATTGACCTTAAAGCAGGCCTTTAATCTGGGTTACTCAGGAGGCTGAGGCAGAAAGATCTCAAGTTTAAGGCTAGCCTCAGCTAGTCAGGGAGACCTTGTTTCAAAATAAAAAATAAAAAGTGTTGAGGATGTAGCTCAGTGGTAAAGTTCTCTGGTTCAATCTCTCCTACACCCTCACCACCAAGAAAATTAAAAGAAACAAAAAAATTAAATTTAAAATGTCTAGAAAGCAGTACAGAAGTAGAGTGCTTGTTTAGCATGTGTGACATTTTGGGTTCAATCTGCAGCAAGCACCCAAACAAACAAATAAAAATTTCATGTTGACTTGAAATCACATTCCTCACAGGAGTTCTTTCCAGGATCTACTAATTAATTATGAACCCTGCCCCTTTTCAGTGATTCACATAGAAGGAGTATTTCTAAAATGTATACGCAGCCTTGATTATTTTCCTGCTTAAATCACTTCAATGGTTACCCAAGATTTTTATAACACCCATTGCTCTTAACATGTTTATATAATCTTTCCTGATGTGACCTTCATATGCATTTCCAGCCTCATTTTTTGTCATTTATCTTGAAAGATTGTTTTTTTCTAGACCAAACACAGGACTGTCTAATAAAAGTACTATGAGTCTGACTATTATTGTCTTAGCTAAGAAGAGGAGTGTGGACACAGATGGGATGATGATAGAAAAGACTGAAGGAAGAGCCTATTAAACTGGGCAGACCCTTCATTAGAGGTTCTGATACATGGCTTAAGATGACAGGCTAGGAGTACACCACAGGACCCAGAGCAAAGGACCAAGGTCTGGAGCAGTGGTTCTTAAGCTTTACCAGCATCAGAATCATCTGGAGGGCCAACTCCTAGGCCAAACTCCTAGTTTATAACTCAATATTACATTTTCCACAAGTTCCCAGGTATTGCTCTTGCACTAGACTCTGAGAACTACTGCTCTAGTGTAATACACAGAGAAATATCAGAAAAGGATTTTCCCAGAAGATAGGCAACAGGTAGAAACAGAGAGAGGGTATGGCATTGGTGTTTTAAAGAGATGTTGTGTACAACAATGTTGTACAAAGTGACTGTTTTAGTTACTTTTTATTGCTGTGATAAAAAAAAAAAAGAAAAGTGAGAAGAACAATATAGAGAAGGAAAAGTTTATCTGGAGCTCATGGTGTCAGAGGTCTCAGTCCATAGTCTCCATGGCTCTGGGTGCCCAAGGTGAGGCAGAACATGATGGCAAAAGGACATGGCTGGGAAAAGCAGCTCAGGACTTGCCAACAGGAAGCAGAGTGAGATCTATGCTCAGCAGAGACAAAATATAAATTCCAAACACATGTTCCCAGTAACCTACCTATTCCAAGCACATCCCACCTACCTGATCTGTGGATTAATGTGCTGATTAGGTTTAAGACTCTCATAACCCAGTCTGTCCAACTCTGAACTTTTTTGCATTGTCTTATGCATAAGTTTTTGGGGAACACCTAACGTTTAAACCATAGCAGCAAAAATGGCCCAGGATAAAATGGTCACGGCAGAGGAATGAAGTAAAGTTTAGATGCAATGAGCATTGTTGAAGAATTGATAGAGTATGGTCAGTTTGAATTATGTGTGCTGGTAAGAAGATAAAAGATGGTGAATTGTGCAATGGAGTTCCAAGAGCATGGGTATTTTTACTTCATACCTTCACAAGTATGAGTACTTCCTATGTCACAGCCATTGTAACAGCATGAGACACAAAAACAATAAGACATAGCCCATGCTATTGAGAAGAACCTTTGCCTTTGATGAGCCACACTTGCCTGTTCATGTGCTAGATGTTTCCATGCATTGATTCATTTCAACTTAACAGCCATGCTGTTAGTGGCCACAGTTAGTTTCATTTTAATTTGTGAGCTTTCCTTCAAAGAGTTCAGTACAAAATGTCATAGCAACTCCCTGCCATCAGTCAAAATGAGTGACATAATCAAAACCCCAGATGCTTGAAAATGATCCCAAAGTTATGGTTTTGCCCACTCTGTACCCTTCTCCTTAAATGTCCTACAACCTCATTTCTGCTTTCAGAGTTGGCCTCAGAAAAAACAGAGTCTCCTTCTGAAATCCCACAGTGCCCAGTGTGTGTGTGTCTCTTGTGTTCTGTACTTACTCAACCATGACTGTTTGTGTAGAAGCTTGCATATTCCTCTGATAGGTAACAAATTCCTCAGAAGAGCTCCGTATTCCCCAACTCAGAATGTGACTTTGCATTGCATACAAATTGTTCAGATCAAATGTGTTGAAATGAAGGGAACCAAACTTTTCCACAACCAACCACTGAAGGCATGGCAATATTTATTCACCAACTTGATTTATTTATTTGTGTTTGATGACAATGATAATGGTAGCTTCCCGAGAAGTAACACTTCTCAGAGAAAATTAAGTTGTATAAATTTCAACAATTAGATATTTCTGTTCACAATTTTAATTTAGGATATTGAAAAGGTAAAATTATTATATCCCATGTTAATTTGGATTATTAAAAGAATTGACTTATTTTTCCAACAAGCTGTACATCACAAGTTTGAAAATCTGAATGGTATTACAGTCCTCATTCTCTGAAGTATCTTTCAAAAAGATTTCAAGAATCTGATAGAATGTCAAAAGTTCGAGGAATTAGCATGTTTAGTTGCAATTCAAAACTTTATTTTGTTTTTCTTCCTGAGATACTAAGAAAAAAATTCTCTATTCAAAGCCTACATATTACCTGTAGAGTGCCATTTTATTTGAGCCATTTTGGGGCTATTTTCGTAGGCCAGCCACCCAACAGAATATATCCCCTGACTGAATTTCATAGCACAGTAGACCTTCCTACTTTTAATTTTTCAGTGTGAATTACTACAGAAAATATGTATAGCAAGTGCTACCAATCAAATGAAAACGAATCCCATTATATTAAATAGCTTGGTTGTCAAAAAGGTCCACTCCAGACCCTGAATCTCACACTGTGGTGAATACTGACATCTGCTTGCTACCAACATAGTGGGAATGTAACCAATGCTTGTCCATCACAAGCAGATAGTCAGATGGTCACAGTCAAAGATCTCACACACAGGACACAAATGGGCCTGCTTTTTTCTTACTTTTTCATATCTTTGTGTTCTTCCTTTCTCAAATCCTCTTTTTCTTCCTCCTCCTTCAAATTCTCAACCTACTTTTTTCTATTTTCTCACTGTGACTCTGTCCAAACATAAATTCCATTATACATACTTCTATCCATCTGTTTTTTCATCAAAGCTTTCCTTCACCAGTGGGATGCTCCTAACTTGATGGACATGGCTGGAACAAGTTCATCTGTGGGGAGAAGAAACTTCTCTGTGACCTGCAGACCTGAGAGTTTGGGTTGGACAGCATTTTCTATATGTTTCCAAAGCCAACTAGCAAATACTAGATCTAGAAAAATCTTAGAAGGCAATACACAAATGGTGAGGTTTATCCCCTCTGTGCCAGATAAACCAGCGAATATTGTTGAACAAGCTGTTGGCATGTTAAGATTTATATTTAGGGGCTGGGATTGTGGCTCAGTGGTAGAGCACTTGCCTACCATGCATGAGGCACTGGGTCCAATCCCCGGCACCATATAAAAAAATAAACAAACAAAAAAATAAAAGTATTGTGTCCATCTACAGCTAAAAAAATTTTTTTAACATTTATATTTAGAAGTTTTATTATGTTAGCAGTATACAAATAAATTATTGGATTATGGTGACAAACAAAACAATATAAGAACAATAAGTAAACATTGTTTCGCTATCACAAGAACAAGTGCCAAGTGTCTGAACTGAGTTTAATGTTGTCACAGAGAAGAGCTGAGAGGAATGATTTTCTATTTATTGATTTGGATGAGTGGAAAGGAAAGTCCAAGAGGATCACAGAGGTGACTATGTGAATTCAGGCACTGGAGAAACAGGGACCGGGCTTCTGAGGTTCCCATAAAATCAGATGGTGAAAATGACCCTAGACCATAGTTACCCAAGCATGGATAGCTTATGTTCATGCCATATGTACAATAATCAGATAAGACCACTTCAGGACAATGTCTAAATGAAGCATAGTCAAGATTATTCTACAAACACAAAATTAGCTAAGTGGACACTTTGTACCAATGACAGGAATGGCCAATCTTCTTTATCTATGGTGATTCTGCCTTCATTTCAATGATCCCTACTTCCTAAGTAAAAATTACAATGACAGAAGTCATTGATTTCCCTTCTAAGAACAAACAGTTCAGACCCCACATCTAGGGGGCAAGTGTCCATTTCACAGGAGACAGCAAGCAGGCTAAATAAATTTGTTTGACTCTAGTTATATTTCTTATTGCCATGTGTATTTGTTGGACAGGCATTAACAAGGACATCTGATTGGAGATCCTTGATAAAGTGTAAAATATATTGATAAGGAACTCAACAGAACGAGCTCAAGTAAATATACAGATTTTTTGATTCATCAATATGTAGGTGATAATGAACAACAAGGAATCTAATTATACTTTCTACAGAGAGAGAGCAAAGAGAAAATGGTTTGACTGGATCCTACTAGTACCAGGTATTTCAGAAATGGGCAGAAAAGAAGTCATCACAGAGATGACCTCTCTAAGCATTGTTCACTGTCAGATATACAAGAAAAGAGAATGTTCTAAAAGAGAGAATTCTTCATAAAATGTTAAATAATGCAGAAGTAGGTGAGGTTAATAAGAATTTAAATATATCCAGTGTATAAACCAATTAGGATATTGGTTCAAGAACAGAGAGGAAATAATTTGACCAAGATAGTTTATTTCAAGGTCTTCTTTGGATTGCATGTTTGTAACATTCAGAGTATGAAACAAACACATAAATGTTTGAATACTTCTGTTATTCAAATGATCCACACATAGAGCTGACTAAAGTAATGTTATTTAGTACATGCTCCAGATGTAAAATTCATGGGCCTGGTATCTACAATGTTTGATTCTCCCGGGATGGACATGTGTCTTCATAAGGGAATTATTTTAAAGCAAGAAGTTTATTTGTGATGAGTTGACTATTAACCCCATATCATATTAACAAGCATATATTTAGGCACATTCAATGATAT
Source organism: Marmota marmota marmota (assembly GCF_001458135.2). Classification (NCBI taxonomy): domain Eukaryota; kingdom Metazoa; phylum Chordata; class Mammalia; order Rodentia; family Sciuridae; genus Marmota; species Marmota marmota. The sequence goes on from NW_026000241.1 coordinate 18,313,185, forward strand.
AAGAACACAAGGATCTATAACAATGCTTAGAGCCCCTGAAACAGGCCAATAGCTAAAACTATAGTGTTTTCACATATGATCTTGAATATTGAGACACCTCAGCAAAGTAGGGATCTTTTTCCAAGTTCCCTGATGCCCTAGCTCATACACTCGGAAAGTTGGAATTGGACTCCAGAGCCAAATGATATGTGTGTTGCTGGGAAAGGAATGGAAATGTGTATGGATCCAACAAAGCAGATATTTGTCTACCAGGGTGAAGCCTCTCATGCAGATATGGAGAATGCCATCCCTTAAGGAATGAGTTGAGGTGGTGTGAATGATAGAAGACACTCACTGTAGTAATGTTTGGAAAGTCTAAGTGCCTGATCCATGTCTTATTTTTCCCTATTTTTGTCAGCATACAACATTCATTGTGCAGCATACAGTACACGCTCAGTTTATAAATTAACTGAAGGCCCAAAGTGGTTGTAGCATTAGGAAATAAACTCTCATTCTTGGTCCAATTTTTTGCCAAAATGCACCCAATTAAGAAAAATTTGAATTCTCTTCCCTCACTTTATAGTTGACTAGTGCCAAAGTGCAATTAAATCCCCAATAACGATTCCAATTAAAGGTCAACATCCTTGGTAGCACGGATTGTTGAGAATGGCCAAGCCCATTGGGAATATTGACTTTTTAGCTCAATCTCTTACCCGGAAGATACAGACTATGGTTGGACTCCTCAGGATACTCTCAGAAGGGTGTCAGAACCCTGAATCTGTGTTTGCTTCCTCTCTAGTCTTCCTCTGAAGTAAGCTACATGCTAAGGATAAGACGCATTGTACCCTGTTTCAAAAAGTCTTTCCGCAGGACCTGGAAGCAGGTTTTGTTCTGTAAAACTTCACTTGGTCTCCTCCTCTTCTTTTATAATTCCACAAATTAGAATCTACTATCAGTCAGTGCAATAAAAAATGTTTCAAGATTTTAACCTTCTTGAGAATAAAGCCACTGTTTGAGGCTCATGATCGGACACTGCAAATGTTTGTTCCTTCTCAGGGGTGCTAGGACGGTGGGGATAGAAGGCTTTAGGAAAGAGAATGCTGTGTGTGACAGCATCAGGAGGGCTACCTTCACACCCCCACTGCTGGGGAGTGTCACTGAACAAGAGCCCCAGCTCTTACATACACCACTGTGTCTGCACAATGTCACTCTTCCTATGAGCTTCTTCGAGTCAATGATTGGGTTCAGGGATCCTAAGGTGGCCCTTCCTAGAAAACGTGGAACTCCTTCATATTGATGTTGGTTATTTCAAGAATCCTCTGGTTCAGAGAAGTCTAAGAGAGGTCCTCTTGATCTTCCTGCCTTCTTTCACTTTCTCTTCCATGCTAGATCAGACTGCATCATGGCCTGAGGCTTCTTTGACTATCACAGGTATTTGTTTAATGTGTGTCTTGGATACATAATCCCATCTGGACATCTACTTTTGGGGGAACCTGAACAAGCCCACAGAATGTCCTTGACACCCAGCACACTTCTTGCTTTTTGTCTTTTCATGTCAGGTAGCTTCTCTTAAGACATCTATTTGAATCAGAATTACTCAAAGAAAAGTCACTCTGTAATTTCACACATATAATTGAATTGATATTACTTTTCATCTTAAGTCCAAACTTGTCTCTTCTCTGTGAATTCCACTTTTCAGATATATAAGTGGTCTTCCCTTTTTCATACATTTTAGAAATTTGGGCAATCTCTGGAGTTCCTACAATGTGATGGGTCCTGGGACAGCACTTTACATATATTATTGCATTGAATATCTGCCCTGTGGTGTCCAATTGGTACATTCTGTTTTGTTTTTCTTTTTTAAGTGAAAAAAAAAAACAACCTGAAGTTCAGAAAAGTGAGGGATTTGGTCACATAATATGTAAGTGGCAGAGTCCAGTTTTGAACCAATACCGGTCTCAAAGACTATGTTAGCCTAACATCCAGAAAAAGTTCTAATTCCTAATGCCAAAGCTACAGGTGTCCATAGAACCAAGGCTCACAGATTCTGTTTTCCTTGTCCCTCCTGAGATGTGTAACCTTCTGGAGAAAGTTTATTTGTGACATCAGTTATCAATTAGCAATCTCCCTAATGCTACCAGCCACATTCTTAAACTAGAGAAATCAAGAGATTGATGGAGAAAATGGAGAGAGTGTTCCCAATGAGAGCATTATGGGGGTCCCTAGCATTCACAGAACAACTCTGTAAGGCAAAATGATTAAAGAGAATGTTCTTGGAAGAACCATATTCATTCATTCCGCAAATAGGCATTTCAAGAATAAGTACCAGACTATACGCTACCTTCCAGGTAAGGTTTTGGAAATCCAGCAATGAATGGACCAAACAGACATAAATCTTTGCCCTCTTTGTCTAACATTTCTAGTTGGGGTTGGGAATGAAGACAGATGACAAATATAATTATGAAATATAATATGCAGGTAAGATAAATATTGTAAGTACTAGAGAGAAAAAAATCAGGAAATGAAAACATTCCATGTTAAGGATTGGGGATCTGCAGAATTTAAAAGTAACCAGGAAATGAATGCTCTCTGAGATAGGGGCCTTTATCACAATGTGAAGAAACAAGGATGAAAGAAAATATCAGAGGCTAAGCATTCACAGATTTTGCACCCTTTCTAATCTCTGAGGAGCAAAGGAGCATGGCAGCTAGTACAATTTCACAATCAATAAACAAAGAAAGGTCAGAGACCCTCTGAGGAAAGGGACTGAAGGTAACAGCAGACATAGGCAGGAGCAGGGGAAAGAGAGGAAGAACTGAGCAGCTGCTTTTCATCACAGAACTCCAGGGGAAAAGTGGATCAGACAGGCATGTGCAAGTCCCTGTTCTGTGCTCCCCAAAACACCAGAGTAAATGCTGTAGAAAGTTGAATTTGTTACTTCTGAGTAAGTTGTATCACTATGATGAGAAGGTTGTAATGTGAAAGCAAAAGGATTTTAAGGTTCTTTAAAAAAAATAAGTATTTTCATGCTATCCTAAGGCACAGTTCTTAGCTTCATTTGAAATAAAGCCATCTCTCTGGATTCCATATCATCCTACCTAGGTTTGATAAATGTGATATTTTCATCTACAGTTGCCTGTTTCCTGTCTCTCTCAACCAGCTCTATTTTCAGTCCTAGAACTTGATGTCTGCATTGGATTTTCTTAAGCAAGTCTCCACACTACTGAAAAGTTCAAGAGGTGCTCTCCCTCAGAGAAGGAAAAATGTTGGCAATCAAGTAAGAGTCTGTTTCTCTGGCTCTGGCGATTGCGTGTGGAGGTAGGTTGTGCTTCTCTGGCTTTGACGGCTACTTTCCATATCATAACCTGGCCAGAAGGCAAGCTGTGGTACACGTGTGGATTTAGGCTGTGGACCTTCTCACCGGAACCATCTTCTGAAATGCAGACAAGTGTGTATCTTAATCCTCAAGGGAATCAGGGATCTTCCAAGCTAAACACAGTCTATGCTTGACCAGAAGCCATCATCTCCTCAGTCATCATTGTAGATGTGTGTCCTAAGCCAATAATTAGCAGCACTGTGGCCATCACATATACGGCTGCCACATAATGAGCTACAAATAAATGAAGAACAACAAAACCAGGAAATTATGTTTATATATGAGATGTCCCCCAAAAGCTCCTGTATGAGACACTGCAAGAAAATATAGAGGTGAAATAATTGGATTATGTGAGCCTTAACCTAATCAGTGCATTAATCCACTTAAATGGATTAAATGGTTGGTAACTATAGGCAGGTAGGGTAGGGCTACAGGAAATAGGTCTTTGGGTGCAGGCTCCTGGGGTTTATATTTTGTCCCTTGTGAGTGGACAAGTCTTACTTTGCTTCCTTATTGTCGTGTCCTGAGCTGCTTTCCTCTACCATACCCTTCTGCCTTGATGCTCTGTCCCACCTTGGGCTCAAAGCAATGGAGTTGGCCAGCTATGGACTGCAACCTCTGGAACCATGAGCCCCAGATAAACTTTTCCTTCTCTACACTAACTTTGTCAGGTCTTTTGGTCACAGCAGTGAAAAAGTTGACTAAAAGAGGACATTTTAGATCCTCTGTAATTTCTTTCCAGAACATGTTATAATTTTCAGTGTACAAGTGTTTTACATCTTTCATCAGATTCATGCTTAACAACTTCATATTGTTGAATGCTATTTTAAGTTATGTTGTTTTTGTTTAAATTTCAAGCTAGGCTTCTAATGTGTATCATTACAATTAATTTTTATATTGATCTTGTATTTCAAAATATTGTTAAACTTACTACTCATAATTGTTTTTCAACATATTTTGTTGGATTTTCTACACAGAGATCATGTCATCTGCAAATAAAAAGTTTTAATTATTCCTTTCTCATGGAATGCTTTTAGTTCCTTTTCATGCTGTTCAACACTGGCTAAAACCTGCAGTACAATATTGAAAAATAAATGTTGAGAGGGGGTAACCTTGTGCTGGTTCTGCCCTTGTGGGGACATTATTTTGTTCGTCACTGTTGAGTGTAATAATAGCTATGGGTTTTTCATAGATATTCTTTTCCTAGTTGAGGAAGTTCCCATTTATTTTTCAGCTTACAGGAAGTATTTATTTTTGCCTCTCAGTGATCACTGTCTTCCATTGCTTAATATCCAGCATCTGAAAATACATATTTTGTCATTTTATTGATTGTTTCACACAGGAGAACCCAGTTCCATTACTCCACCTGGGACAAAAACAGAAAACTAAAAACATTTAAACATGAGCACACTAACATGGATTGCCAATGGTTGAAATTTGGTTATGATTATTATGGCTGTCATTGTTTCTTCCAAAGAAAGAAATACAGAGTCTCTAAGCAAAGATGGTATGCTCCACATGGGAGTGAGTGATCTGGGGCACTCTTGTGCTCATTTCCATCACTTCTATGATCTTGGAAGTTACTTTCCCTGCTTTAGGCTTCTCAGCCAAAAAGGAAGATAGTTTTTTTTTAAAAAAAATTGGAAATATTATTAACATAAATCATCTAACACAGTATATGTAGTAGTTATTCAGTAGTTTGTAACTTGTATGATTAGGAATTAAGAGTCTGAATTAAGAGTCTGATACTGAAACTTGTTCTTAGTCACTTTTCACTTATTTATCCAACCTAACTCAATCAATTATTGTCATGGTCCTGTGTAAGCATAGACATCAGTTTTCATTTGATTCTCCAGAAATCTTCAGAGAATTTGGTAATAGGTGACACACTTCATAGATACGACCTTCAAGTCCTTGTCTTTTCTCAAATTCCATCACTGGCCAATTCCCAGAGAGTGAAGCTGCCCCCATACTTCCACTCTCGGTGCCCAGGTGTTCCAGTCATACCCAGGGGAACACACAGGACCAGGTCCAGGAAGTCAGAGTTAGAGCTCTGGATGTGGATCTCCCTCTGTGTGGCCTCCTTTTTCTTCTCTCCCAAAGGGAGGTGTTGAATTAAGTTTTTTCATGTACCCAAATGTTGATGTGCTGTATTTCTACTGAGAAAAGAGCCAGTTATTATCTCCCAGAGACTCAGAGATGAAAGATGGAGTCACTCTCCTTAGGATATTTAAAGACCAGTGAGAAAGGCAGGCATGCCAAAAGAGGAAAGGTTATAATGATTATACAAATAACATTTCAATAATAATAGCCATTAACATATACTGACTATTTCTATTCTACTAGGTACAGTTAAAGGTGCTTTGCATGTGTCATCTCATTTAGTTTTTTCAGGACAACCCTATGAGGTAGGCTACCTACTTCAACTCTAGTGATAAGTAAACTGAAGCACAAAAATGGTAAAGCAGCTGGTTCAAGACCACACAGCTGGGAAGAGTCAGGGCTAACCTCCTCTCTTGGGCACCTGGACTCCAGATGGTGCCTTTCCAACAACCACTCTGAGGTACCTCCCACAACAGACAATGAGAATGTGGAGGTGATTTCAAATGTGCAAGAAGAACACCGACCTCAAACAGTTTGGCACTGGCACAATGCTCCCTATTATTTCTTTACAAATTAAAGAGGCCATGATTTCTTAGAATACTTAAAAAAATTCCCTGTAATGAAGAACTCTGCTTGGTGACTTTTCTTGTTTAAATGACAGGTCAAAACCTTTCCATTCTAGCTAATAGCTGCAGAGTCAGCTGACCCAAGGATTTCCAGAAGGATAATGATGAGGTGCTGGGCTCTGTCTGCCTGAGGCATTGCCTGCAGGTTTTAACTGCCAGGCCATCATTTAATAACTGGGACAGCAGGGGCATTTCCGATATTTTTAGCCTGCCATCTTGACTCGCTTTAAACCTTTTAATCAGCAGAAGTTTTCCCTAAGTGTTGTGGCATTCTCAAAACACAAGAAGAAAGTCAGGAGTGAGGTATCTGGGGGAATCAGTGGACAGGCTGTTCCCAGCAGAGAGGTGAACTCTGACCCACATGAGGGCAACCAATAATTAGAACTCACAGATTTAAAGGAGCACTGAAAGGTATCGCCATCCAAGTGTGGTTTAAGTTCCCATAATCTTTTTAAATTTTAATGAGTGGACAAAAAGAGAAAGACAATGCATATGGTTGCAGGTAGATGTCAGAATTGTCAATGTGGGCTGATAGCTCTGAGTCCCTCCAGATTGAGCCTTTTATATCTTCTATTTGGATGGGAAAAGATGGGGCTGAATATTTCTGACATTCATGGTCTTACCTCTAATCAGTCTTGAATAACTTGCAAAGAATATTAAAGTTAGGTGCAATCATCTCTGCCACCTAGGGGGATATATTCTAGAAAAGGACGCATATAAAACAACAGCAGACAAAGCCATCCTTAGGTGACGTGTTCATTTGTCCACTAATTCATCCAATGAAGATCTACAATGTGCAAGGCTGGAAACACAGGGATCAATGAACCACCAACCCTGCCTTCTCGAAGCCCAAAGTCCCATGGAGAATAATGCCTATATAGAGGATCATGAGACTGTAGAAAGTAGAAAGCACAGAGGGGAGGTATAAGCCCTGGCATGTTTGGGTTGCTTACCAAAAGAGGGGAGCTTTAATCCATAGTTCATATTGAAGGCAGCTGGCTGAAAAAAGAAAAAATAAATAAGTCATTTAAAAGATGACAGAAGGAGAAAGCAGCTTGCCGAGGGGGGCTTTCAAAGAACTTCCAAGGAGCCTGGTAAAACACAGAAATGGAAGATGGAGTCTAGTTCTCCTACCAAGACTTAAAACAATGGGAAGTTAATGTAAATGAAGCAACTTAGTATTATTCACTCCAATTTTGTTGTCCTCTATAGACCTCGTCTGTTGTCGTTTGCCATGGATAATTATCCTTAGCTTCTCTAAAGCGAGTGTTTCTCACAGCTGTTGTTCCAGAATTTCGATAACTTTTTTTTTTTTAAATTAGGACACTGATATAGGGAAAGGAAGAAAAGGAAGAAGAAATTGAAACTAACATTACTACGCACCCAATATGGACTTTGATCCTGAAGGTTTCCATAATTGGTCTTGGCAAATGCTCTTAAGTTTCATTCATTCATTCATGGCCTATACCTGGTACTGTCCTAGACAAAAAAAAGTACAAAGTCTTTATAGAAATCATTTTCTTCTGGGGAATATACTTTTAAAAAGGGGACAAATAAAACAAATCAATATCAGGCAATAATGCAACAAGAGAAGAACATTAAATTATAAAGACAATTAAAGGAAGATGAAAGGTTAATATGGAGAGATAGTCAACCAGTGTCAATTAACAAATAGAAAGTAACCAAACCAAGTGAAAGAATAAAGTCTTATAGAGCAACTACCTAGCCTAGGGACAAGCCTGCATGGAAGAATTAGTGAGCCCAGTGAAGTTAGTTAAATGGAGAAAAACGGGAAAAATTAGAGTTGCAGATAGCAGCTAGATTGTGTGAAACTTTTGCATATCATAAAAAGTCATCGATATATTAATGTAACTTTTGCAATTATAATGGGGGTTTACAAATCAGATTACTTAAGTATATGGAAAGAGTACAATCTTGAGTATGTAAGAAATGAATTGAAAAAGGGTACAAGGCTAGAGGAAAGGAATCAACTAGTAGGTCATTTAAATAATTAAGATCAGAAGTGTTAAGATTTTACCTAAGGTAATGGCATTAAAATTTTTTTTAAAAGTCAACAATGAGATTCAAAAAATAGTGAATAGAATTGGAAATATCTTACTGACGAGTTATATAGGAAGGAAGGAGAACCTAGGGTGACTTCTTAGTTCTAACTTAAGGGACAAGGGGATATTTCAATCACCTCTCACTCCTCCCACATCCCTGACTATGGGAATAACTAGTTGTGAAAAAGTTAATTATTTTTGCCTGATGTTATGTAACTACTCAGTGACCAATTTGTGATTCAGTCTAGATCTCACCATCTAAATCCATGTTCTCTCCCTGATGTTTGGAGAGATCACTATCCTAGCATTAGGGACTAGAAGCAATCTATAGAAAAAGTCCCATATCAATCTCCTCAGACCATTTGAAGGATGCAGGGCAAGAAAAAAATCACAAAATGTGGGGTAGATGAAGAGCTGCCTGTAGCTAGCCTATTACTTTGGTTACCCATGGTTTAATGTTTGCTTTCCTCTGAATTACCCACAGGTGAGCCAACACATATTTTCTGTTATAATTCATCCTCAGTCACTCATCACAGCGTTAATCAATGTTCCTCGGAAAATAAAATATAATTAGAAATAATTCACGTTAATTATGACTTCATGGAATATATTGAATAATGAGAGTTACATCATCTTTTCCCTGCCATGTGAACCATCTGTCCTCTCCTATTCTCCCTCCCTTTCCCAAGTCCCAGAATCTTTAACCCATGAAAGAAACCTTATTGCTCATCTAAATGTCATTTGAGAACTCTTTCTATCAAAATAAGAAAATGAAATAAGGACAAACTGCAAGTTATAAACGAAGACACTTTAAAACTCACACATATTTCTAGGTAGCAAAACGACGTCATTAATCCATGAGGACTTCATCCATTTATCTCTCTCTTCTAGTCTCATCGCATAAACACAAATTTTCTGTTACATTCCCAATACATTTGTTGGAAGAAGGGGGTGAGAGATGAATTAAATGAACAACCACTCAATAATTCCTGACCTTTCCTTTAGCATGACAGTTTTATCAGTCAAGCAGAGAGATAATATGATGAGGATAAAAAGCTAATATTCTTTCCTGGTGAAAAAGAATCAATGACACTTTCACCCACAGCTTTATTGAAAAATGGATGATAATGGCTCAAGCACACCTACCAGAGTGAGCTGCTTGAAGCTACATTTAGCAAACTTCCAAGAAGATGAAATATAACTGAAATTGTAGGGAGGCCCACAGAAGAGGTGAAAGAATATTTCTTAAAATGAATGCACTAAGCCTGTTTCCTCCAGCCTATTGAGTAGCAATGAAGTGCCATTTATGGAAAGGCAGTAAGAAAGCTGTAAATTGTTGGTGCTCACTGCATTTCACGTTGAACTTTCTTGTTTGGTGATCCTAACAGTTTTAGCCCTTGGGGGAACCTGCTCCAACTTCTGGACTACAGCTACTAGACTGGGAGAGAAAAGAAATGCAGTCGCCTATAAAATTTTTATTATCAGTAACAACCGGAGCTTTTAAAAATTATGTATCTTTGAAAAGGAGATTTCTGGCCTCCAGGGGGAAGATTCAAGAACATTCTCTCTTCCCTCAAGGTACCTAATTAACCTACCACCAAGAAGGCCTGCTAATATTATTGGTCAGAATACAAAATACTGATCAAACCACATTCTTGAGTGAGTTATAAATAAAATTATAGAATAACTATTCTCTTAATACTCATAAATGTGTAAGTCCTTCAAAGTGATTGAGTCAGGGTCTGGGGAGGGGGTTTGTTATAGCTTTCCACTTGTTCAACACTATTGCTAGAGGTCTGCACTGGAGTTTAAATTTAAAGACAGAAGAATACTTAAAAGGTAGGCTACTTGTACTATTTTCTTATGTATGCTCAGAGACATGGTTGAAGAATTCAGATAATCTCACCTTATTATTTCTTAAAGATATCAGTTCTCAGTTCCTGATAAACTGTAAACCAAGCCTATTATATCTGTCTTCCTAAGTTTTTTCCCTTCTTCTAGTTTTTCTGTCATGAAGGAGGGTTCCCTAAACCTCAAGTTCATAATCTTCAATCAAAGAATATGCAAAAATAAGGCTCAAGGAAGCCCCAAGAGCTTCTGAAAACCCAAGGCAAGGAGAAATATGCATTTGTTATTTTATGGTCAGGAACAATGACATAATTTTCTAGGTTCAAAACAAAATGAAAATACAGAGGCCCCTGTTCAAAACTGAGTTAAGAATTTCATGATGGCAACAGCAGAGCATTAAGCCAAGAATGGACTCTTCTAAGAAAGGGTCCTATGTAACTTCATAGGCCACATGCATATGAAGCATGTTAGTCATCTTTCCGTTGCTGTAAAAAAATACCTAAGAAAAACAACTGAAAGGAAGAAAGACTTATCATTTATTATCTGGACTCACATTTTCAGAGGTTTCCTTCCAGAGTGGCTTGATTGTGGACTTTCAATGAGACAGAACATCATGGCGGGGAGCATGTGGTAGAGCAAAACTGTTCACCTTTCTCTGCCAGGAAGTGATGTAAGAGAAAGAAGAAGGGAGAAAGAGTGGAAGATGGACACTTGAAGGACAAACCTCCAGTTACCAACTTCCTCCAATGAGGCCCTACATCCAAAATTTTTTACCACCTCTCCATAATGCCACCAGCTAGGGACCAAACCTTCAACACCTGGGACTTTGAGAGACATTCCAGATCCAAATGATAACAAAGCACAATTCATCAAAACCTGTGGTCTTAACCTTAACCAAGTCTCCTCATGAGATGCGGACTGAGGGGATGGAAGGGCTGTCGCTTATATCCCCCAGTTTGGGGTTCTATTTCCTGATAATGTAGGTTGACTCCAGTGATTATCCAGGACCGATGCTATTTCTGGGAAAGGCAAATATTCTTACGTTATCATGAAATGCAAGTATATCTTCATTAAAATGATTCTCACATCCTTTACAGTGCCCCTGTGTATCTTCCTAGGACCAATGAGATAGACATTGTAAGTCCTCACTAAGTTCACATATATCATTTTGATGTTGACTCCAAACACTTATAAAATGAATGAGGATGTGTCACCTAGTGGGTTTAGTATATGGTCACACTCTACACTAGGTCAAAAAAAAATCAACTCACTTTTTATTCCATTTTCTGCCTCGAATTTGATTTTTGTCATTCAATCAAAAGTTCTTTGTGCTATTATCTGCATGTGCAACAATAAAACAATATCATTAAAACAAAAAGGAATGGATTTGGCCATCAAATCCTTAAAGATCATAATCTTTTACCTAAGAAAGTCTGTTTTACTGTAAATTGATTCATCATTCAGTCAGAGGAAGTGACATTGTTCTCGATGTACAGAACATCTCTACTCTTCTTACTTCATCCAAGCAGTTGGCTTTCACTCAGTGCCTCAGATCATAAGTTTCTTCTTCAGAAAGTGAAGTCAGTTTTCCTCTGAATTTGACAGTGCTCCCTTAACCTCACTCAAAATGGGCTATTCCATCCCTATATTCTACATGCTTCCAATGATTTATTGAGCTATTGCAATACTAATTTCTTGTTTACCCATTAATATGCTAAATAAATGCCCAGAACAAATAAAATTATCACATGGCTTAATCCAATCAAATATTTTGTGAGGTTTTTTTTGTGTTTTGTTTTGGGGTTTTTTGTTGTTGTTGTTGTTGTTTGTTTGTTTGTTTTAGTATAACCAGTAGTTCCTGAACTATAATAGTGTTATTATTTAGAAGAATATCTCCCAAAATGTCCAAAAGAGTGCTAATATTTCTTAAATTCTTCCATGGGGTGGAATTAAAGTTAACTACAGAGTCATTCTGAAATTCATGTCTGTTTGATGCATGTGTTTTGGAGTTGTCCAAATTCTCAGGTTCATTGTGAAGAAGAAACCGTGGTCTATTATAGTTTCCAAAGAAAATTTTCCATCAGCTTCCCCAATACCTACTTCTCCCCACTCACCCCCCACACAACAAGATGCCTGATTCCATTACTCAAAACCTACTTTAGAAACATTGACAGGGACAGTGTCACCAGCCACAGAGCAGATGTTCAATGTATCCTAGGGAGAAGAAAGGACATCAAAGAAGAAAAAGAAGATAAAAGGACTCGTGTTTTTCTCTCTACAAGGTCCTGTGTTTCTTGTGCAGTCATTGCCTAGGAACCTAGCTAACATTTGAGAGAAATCCCCCATGAGAGTTTAATTGTGAGACTCCTTTCAAGCTGACGTCTCATGTCTTAAAGTGTGGCATCCAAAAAATTCGATTTTTACAAAATATAGATACTTGTATTGGTGACTTGGCTATCATTCCAGGAAACTAATCTAACCTTAATGTCAACCCTTAACTCCTCTATATTTCCATTAGTCATGCATCTTCACCTCCCTGATCTTAGCAGGATGGAACAGCAACAAGCAGCTGGACTCGCCAACCAGCAGTCAAGACAGGCTCCTACATAATCTTCATGGTTTGTTTTCAACACTCTTCTGATTTTTTTCCAACCAAGTATAACCCTGAAGAACTTCTACTCTTTTGTTGATTTTTTTAATTTCATGTTTCCAAAGCAATCTTTTTAGAGAACAAGCGAGAAGAGAAATGTCCTTTGCTTATGCCTTTTCTGAGTTTGCTTTCCTTAGCTTTTGCTCCTCTCAGTGATGGGGAACGATTATGATTCCATCAGTACTAGCCATTTGTGCTATTTGTTTTCCTGTTGACTCTATTTGGAAAAGTTCCAGTCAAAATGACACAAATATCATGCTTTTAAGAATATCCGCTGTTCCAATACAAAACATTCCTGAGTATTTTTCTGTGCTTTGTTCATGACTAAGGTCCATGTTTGAGTGGATCATTTGCTTTTTCAAGTTAAATCTTGGAAGTTATTTTAAACTGAAAGATTCTAAATAATTCTTTTGGTTACATGTGCTGCAAAGATCCCGTATAGTTTTTGACTTCCTGATGAACTTCATGATGTCTTTTTGATACAAATTTGAGGTAATAGGACATATTGATCCTTCTCAGTGGTGATTTGTAGGAATGTGTGTTAGGAAAACCTTTTGTACATCAGGATTATAATATGCTCCTGTAGTTTTGCCAATTAAATATTTCAATGGAATTTATTTTGGTATCTAGAATAATGTGAAGATGTGTGTATAGATGATATAAATAGTCAATGTTCTTACACATTTTAAAAGTATTCAGTCCCTTCTGTGTACTATTACCTCTGCCATATATTAAATTTTCATATGTAACTAGGTCTCTGGTCCTATTCCATTTGACCACTTATGAATAATCTGTTAATTAATATACAACAAACATGTCTTAGTATCTAATAGAAATAAGTCTTATATTTTTATGAGTTTTACTTCAAAATATATAAGCTACTGATTGCAGTTTTCTTCCTTCCCTCTGAAAAAGTCACCTCAGATATTCCAACATAACTGCATTGAAAGTGTGGCTTTATCTAAAGACAGTTTGATATTAAGACTTTGCATGCATAAACATAATTTAATTAAAATGTGTAGGAACATTGACTATATACTCCAACATGTATTATGCTCTTCAATAAAGCTTTATTATTTTTCTAAAAGTCTTTGAGTAATGTTTTAAGTATCACAGAGATATATTCCTTCTTGATGTGAAAAGAATGCTTCCTATCCATTGTAATTTCTCTCAGGTTCTAAGGGCTAATAATTTTGTACACAAACCATATACCAATGTTCTTGAACACTCTTGTTAGTTCTACTACTTTCTCTGTGGTAACCCTTGTATTGATGTTACCATCAAAAATTCTGAATAACAATTATACTTTTTCTTCTGGATTGTGGGTCAGAGTTGATGGCTAGGTATACCCACAACAATAATGTACAGGGAGAACAGGTAGAGAGTGAGATGAAAAGCAAACAAATAAACAAACAAAAAACACACACAAAATCCCTATAAGACTCTTCAAGATGGCCTGAACTAAAAATTCTAAAACACATTTAAAATGCTAAAAACAAGAATAAATAAATGATTAATCTAAACATAAAATCAATTTGGATGCAATTGATTAAATTATCAGACAAATGTTTTACTAAAAAGTATACCTTAGGTACTAAAAGAATAGTAAAGAAATATTTTGCACCAATAAGGATGTATAAATAAGTAATAAAATTAATACAAAGGTTATAGGTAAACCATATCATTACAGAAAATATAAAATTCCCCAACATAGAAAGAGTCTTTCTAGGCATCAACTTAAATCCATTTATCATAGTGAAATATGTATTGTAGGAAGACCTAGAGATTTTTAAAAATACAAAAATAGAGTTAAAAGATGTGATAGATATATGGGGAGATTCTAATCTATCTGTAATTGGAATTCTAGAAAAATAGAAAGCAAGTAAAGAAAAACAGAAAATTGATAAATAATTTCCTATAACTGAGGAAAAACTTAAGATCTTAAATAAAAACTATCATATATGTACACATCAGAAAAAAAAACAAAAGTAAATCCACATCCAAAAACATGAGACTGAATGGATCATGCTACAGAGAAAAACTTTTAAGATTCAAAGAAAGAAGACATAGGGCTGGGGACACAGCTAAAAGGTAGAGCATTTGCTTAGCATGTGTGGGTCTCTGGGATCGAATCCCAGCACACACACCCTCACCCCAAAACAAAAGAGAAAGACAGAAGGGAGAGACTGAAGCAAAGAAGCAATAAATGGATTGATTGAAAGCAAACCACCACCAGCAATAGGGTGTGTCTGAAGCAAGAGTTCTGTGGGTGGATAAGGCTTAACCAAGAATTTTACAATCAGCTAAGCTGTGGTTCAAGGACAAATGCAAAATTACCATTAACAGACTTAAACTGAAAATAAAAATGTTGAAAAATGTATTTTAACAGAAAGACTTAATACAGAAGGAGGGGTGAGAGACAGGGAGGCAATGACCCTAAGCAGAACTTGTCCAAGTCCTAGTATCTGAATCCCTGTCTGATCTTGAGCCACTTTTGGTTTGATTTTAAGCCAATGACACTATAATTAAGAGGACTAGTACTTAACCATCAAATCCATAGGCATTTTGTCCCTCCTCTATTAACTTTTTAAATCTGTCTTCTCCATTTCACGTATGTGATCATCTTCTCCTAGTTAGGTATAGCACTATCCAGGGTGAAAATATAGCATAATAGAAAAGCCTCACTTTTTGAACTCAAGCAGATCTGATGTCAAATGAAGCCTAAAACAATGGTTACTATTTATGTGAAGATGAAGCTATCTAAACATCTTTAGTCTCAGAATGTTTATCAATAATGTAGCAAAATAATACCAACTTCCAATCTTTGCTATCATGGAAATTCATTAATTCACTAAAAGAAATATTTATTCTGTGCTAAGGCACATTAAAAGTGCTAATATAAGGTTCAAGTTCAATGTTTTATACAGAGTAAATATTTAATAAAATCTACCTGCCCCTTTCAGTTGTGGACTTTCTCAATGTCCAATGTAATTATGGTGATTTTTTTTTCTTGTTTTGTACATGGAAAAATTTTATTTATCCCCAAGGCTATAACAGTCATTTCTGTGCTGAGTGATTCAGACCCACACCTACTGTCCAGACCTCATTTCTATTTGTCTTCTATAAATTTTCACATAGATAACTTTTCAATACTTGAAATTCAAAATTTTTAAAGTAGAAAATCTTTCTAGGTCAAAGTATATAATATAAATTCCCTCCTCCAGTGCCTAAAATATAGAGCATAGCACTATATTCATTCAATTAATAGATTTCAGTTCATTTTTTTAACTTCTATATCAAAACTATTTTTATCCCTTTGTTTCCATACTTCTGTCATCAGCATCACTATTATAAATAAATCTATAAAGTCCTATAGAAAAGACATAAATACAGATAATCACCATATAAGCAGTCACCAGGTCCTATTACATTTTTCATTGTCCTAAGACTCCCCTGAATTCACAACCTTCTCTGTGACTTCTACTAGAATTTCATTATTTTCTATCTTTCCATTGTTTCCCTTTCTTAGCTTGCATGCAGCAAAACTTTAGTCTTTCTAAATGTCTACTTTTTGAGCATGTCTATCCCTTGTCTATCCTCGTTATTAATTCACTAACTGATCAGGTGTATTTCAGACTCTTTAGTCTACCTGATATTCATGTCCTTTTGTTATCTGTGGACAACTAACTTTCCCAGTATTGTATTCCACAAGTTCCCTACAGAAGATCTCTTTTACTTTCAAACACACCTATGCCTCCACACCTAAACATACCATCTGAGCCTTTCCCTGTAGCATTGACTCTGTCTCCCTCCATGTGTTAGTTGCCAGGGAAGCAAAAATGAATAAGTCATTCAGTGAACTCACATACTTCAGTATAAAATAGAAAATTGATCAGGTAAGTTACAATAAAGGATAATAGTATGTCTAGAGAAGATACAACTTAAAAGCTATGAGATAATAGAGCAAATGAAATAAAGAAATCTATTTAAAATTTTAATTCAATATGTTTTAACCCTACCAGGTTAAAAGGATAAGGGAGACATATTCAAGAAAAATTATTATAATAAAAGCTTATTAACAGGTTACTATCAATGAAAAATCTCAATCAGTCATAGAAAATGCTTAAGGTCAGATTGAAATCCCCCGATTTTAGGAAAAAATTCATTATATGAAATCTTACATAATTATGGATAAAAGTGACATGGTGGACACCATACTCCATAATATATTCACAGAATATGCAAAATTATTTTTCATATGACTGTTTTCTATATATTCCTTGAAAGACCAAAGAGCAAAGCATGGACAGGTGCCTTTTCCTGAACAGTCACTTCCCATCACTTTTGATTTATTATTTCTTATTCTTTGAAGTAAACAGTTCCCATTCTGGGAAAACTGATAATCATAAAGGAGAAATATGTTTCCCAAGGTTACAATGCTACTAAGGCTTAGGCTATATTTAAAATCACATTGCATGTTATGTATAATTTTAATTATGTTCTAGGTAAGGGTTTATCAACCACAGCACTAACAACTTTTTGTTTTAGGAACTTTTCTTGATTAAGAAACTATATCAAGGATGATTTATAGTACAATATCACAATATACTATCAAAAGAGCACAAAACAATGCTCATCTTGAGATGTGTCCGTATTCAAGGACAAATATCAAACAAGTCGGAGTTGATGCTTTGGTGGGGATTAGGAATGGAGATGAAAAACTGAAAAGAACTACAACAAAAAAAAAGAGGAATTGTGTGTGTGTGTGTGTGTGTGTGAGAGAGAGAGAGAGAGAGAGAGGCAGGGGTTGGTGGAGGGGGAGCCCGGGCATATACACTCTACCACTGAGCCTCTAATAGAGGAATCTTGACAAGGAATACTGATGTGATATGAAATAAGAAGAATGAGGAACACCTCTCTGTACCTGAGTCTCCAAAATAGAGAAAAAATAAAGCAAGTGGTCAATTCAGGACATGAGCCCAGTTTGTCCTAAATGTTAAGCCTACAGTCCTTTCCATTTTAACAAGATAATTTGCTAAGAGATTTTGCAATGTACGATGATTTCTAAAGCTGTCACCACTTGACATTTCTCTGGCTATCAGGATTATTATCCCATGTATCTACAACATCTGTATGTATCCATATTCATAAGACAGTCCTGAGAAGGTCTGGATGGTACCATAGAGAGCACTCACTAGGTTTGGAGTAGTAAATCTTGCCTATAACTCACTGTCTTTTATGGCTTTGAGCAAGTAATTTCTCAAACAGAAAGTGATTGGATTTGAAGAGATGCTCTCCTGGTCTGTCTCTTCTAAAATATCTTTATATCCAAAGACAGAACCCTGGGGAAATACAATAAAACCTCCATTAGCATTCATACACACACTCACTAACCTGTGAGCAAGCAAGTTAACCAAGAGTCAAAAAGAGGTTGAAGGGGCTGGGGATGTGGCTCAAGCAGTAGTGCGCTCGCCTGGGCATGCACAAGGCGCTGGGTTCAATCCTCAGCACCACATAAAATGAAGATGTTGTGTCCACCAAAAACTAAAAAATAAATATTAAAAAATTCTCTCTCTCTCTGTCTCTCTCTCTCTCTCTCTCTTAAAAAAATTCATTCTGATCATTTAGGAAATCCAACAGACCAGAACTATTGAAGGACAATTTTAAAATATAAATAAGATTAGTCTTGAGTCCTTGTTAAAATGACTCTTGTTGTGTAAACAAATTTCAGGATCACAAAGACATGTTAATTTTAATTTTTTCAAGTATTAAATTATTTTGTCTTTAAATAATGACTGTCTACCACGTTCTAAGAACTTAGGGAAATCCAACATTGCATATTTCCTGTCTTCATAGATTGTATACTCTGACAAGAAGAGAAGTACTAATCCAATTATTACACAAATAAAGACACAGCTAATTACAATATAATGTATGATATGGACAGGATATTATAAAAATGTTAAATATAATTTCTTACTTAGATTGAGTGACATCAGGGAAAACTTCCCCTCTATGTGTGGCATTTAAATTAAAGCCAGAAAGGTGATGATAAATTGGGTAGTAGGGTTGCATAGAGCAGGGAAAATGTTCCAGAGAGTGAGAGAGAACATGGAAAGTCCATGTAATTAAGAACGTTAGAAAATTTTGTGAAACAAAAATAGGAAACGAAGAATTTTAGGATGAGAGTTTACATGATTATATTTGTATTGCTCAAATGTTTTTCTGTTGTATAGAGAGTAAACAATACACAGAGAATGCTTTGTAGATGATAGTAGTTAAAGTGAAGGAAGAGTTACAGAGGTCCAGTTAAGGGATAATATAGATCATAGATTATAGTTATAACAATGAAGGTAAGATGGGCATATATTTAAAATACCCATAGAAATGGAATTTACCTGATTTGGGAACTGGTTGGCTATGAAAGAGAAAGGAGCAGAGAAAAATTAAGAATGAGTTCTGTTTTTTTTTTTTTTTCTTGGAATATAGGTAGTCATTCAGTGAGATGAACTAGACTGAGAAAAGACAAATGCAGTGGACATACCAAGTTGGCTTAAAAGTAGATCCTATAAACAAAGGATTTATAAGGTACCACCCACTCACAATAAAAGCCTGAGATCAAACAGAGCCCCACCATTTTCACATTGAATCTGGTGCTCCACTCAAACATCCTGCAATCCTAACAGCAACTCTTCTAATATAGGTGAAGTAGTTGTTTTCTTATTCTAGATTTCCTCATTTATCATCTCAGCATAGCCAAGAGTGACTCTCTGAATATGCTAACTTATAGATTCCTGTCTACTTAATTCAAACTTTGCCATCTTACCCAATGCTATTTACTATTAGTTTTTCTAAGGCTATCTCTCCTTTCTAAAGTTTTGCTCATTTCCATGAGAAAATGGATAACTACTTTCCAACAAGTCTAAATTTTCAGAGACCTGAGGACAAAAAAGTCAGCAAAGTCCAAGGCAAGTATTGGCTGCCTGTTGAAGTAAATGACTCACACAGCTCTTAAACTAAAATATGTTTAATATGGCAGACTCAAAGTGGGAATGAGACATGATCATTTATATAGAATGTTACTTCTTTGGGAAAATCACAATTACCATTGACATTTCTCTGAAAAATGGCTTCTCTTGGGCTGAATATTAACTCTAGTGGCACAGATCTTCAATAGCAGTAAGTTCTTTCTTATAATGAGACCTCCACTTCAACTTTCCAGCTAAGTCTCCTGGACTGCAATTATACATGAACCACTGAGCTAGTGCTAGCTTTGCCCATAAGCCTGTCACCAGTTCATCAGTATTACTTTTTCAAACTTTAAACAAAAATCTAATTTGTTTCAAAGTAGTTTCATTTTTTTCATAATAGAAGGATTTCTTTCATTAAAAATAGTTCTTATTGCAATAAAATTCTCTGCTAAACAAAATATCCAATTAGAGATGCATGATTGAATGATATTGAAGGTTATATTTCTTCATGCTTCCAAATAGATAAGAATCCTAATTGTGATGAGTCTGGCTTTATCTTACCATTTTAATTCTGACCCTTTTTATATATGTAGTACGGTTAATATTGATTATTTAGTAGCATTGTGTGGATAGGTGATTTTTTTTTTTACTTCTACATTGTGAAGATTTACAGACTTCTGAGAGCATTAATATGCACCAAAACACAAAACAGTGATTACAATCCCCAAGAGAGATGAAAAAGGTGTTTTGTTAATAAACAGGCTCCTCATTATACTTCAGGTATTAAATGAAATGTGTTAGCATCATAGACCATGATTTGATTACAAGGTGTGTAAAAACTATGGCAAATCATTTAAACACATATTAAAATTGAAGAAGATGCAAGAGCCTTTGCATGACCACAGACAGTTGCCCTTGTTAAAACACAGCCCTCGTTTTTCAGAAGTTGTCACTCATCGTGAAAGCCTAAAACCTGAAATATCTGTGACCCTGAGTGGCAGTCAGGAGCCTCAATGACTAATAAAGGAGATGAGGTAGTGATATTTAATCATACCGTCTCACTTAGAACTAATCTAGGAACTCTTTATTACCAGGGATTCTGACAGGTTTTCTCTATCTACAGTTTTCTTACTTTCTCAGCAGAAAACATCTTCATGTTTCTCCTAACTTGAAAGTAAAAATCAGCAAACAAACAGAAATCCCCCCAGTCCTAAACTATTCTCTTCACCCCTTCTCTTCACCAGTAGGCTTATGAAGACTCTTCCTCCTCACCTTCTCACCCATTAACTTCTCAACCTACTGCAAACTGATTTCATCTACCAGTGAATCCATTTTTCCTAATGATTCCTATGATTAAGGTGACCATACAGCTGATCATTCAAATAAGGATGCTTTTGCAAGTGAAAAAAGGGCTAGTAATTCAACATCAACTGAAGGTATCCTGAACAAATGGTTCATGACACACGTAACTCCTAGCAGGCAAATATAATGGTGTTGACCTTTTCTGAAAATACCAATTTTTCCAACTATCATCTCTTTTGTGCAACTCAATACTCCTTTGCTTTATGAGTTACCCGTTATCCTGGGTTTCCTCCCAACCACTCTATTCTCATCCCTACTCAATTCCACTGTTTGTTTAATACAGAACTTTGCCAAAATATTTATTTCATTAAAACCTATCATATTTAAGATGGGTAAGTTCCTGAGGATGGAAAATGCATATTCTTTTATTATGCTCTGAGCATAATAAAAGTACATATACTTTGTACATACACTTCTTAAATATGTCACAAAAAAATAAAAACAATCTAAACAGAACCCTTTGTTATTTTTAAAGCCTCTTGTGGATAATTTTATTATAGAGACATGAAAGGCACTGAATATATATATATATATATATATATATATATATATATATATATATATATATNATATAGGTTTTATTCAGGTCAACAAGAACAATTCATAGCTGGACATGGTGGTGCACTCCTATAATCCCAGAGACTCAGGAGGATTGCAAGTTCAAGGCCAGCCTCAACAATTTAGCAAGGCCCTAAAAACCTTAGTGAGACCCTGTCTCAAAGAAAAAAAAATGTGTATAATAGTTCCTAAAAAAAAAACTAGCTGAGTCACAATGTATGTTCTATAATTAGATTTATATGGGATGTCAGTAGAAAACAAGATTCTTAATATATTGGTCAATTTTTATTACTGGAACAAATAGGCTAACTTTATAAAGAAAAGAGAACTATTTAGCTCAGTTTTAAAGACTAAAAGTCCAAACAACAGGACACAGATTCTGGCAACACCCCCCTTTGGCTGCTTCACCTTGGTTCTGGATGGTAATGGAGGAAGCACTTGTAAATGGGAGGCAAACCTACAATTGACCTAAGGACCTCCCACTAGGCTCCACCAGCCCCCCTCCGCACCGCCATACTGAGGATCAAGCACTCAACACATGAGAGTTTGGGGACATACAACATCTAATCTATAGTATTTGCTAAGCCCCAGATTATATATTCCTATTTACTTCATGCTGAAGGAGTCTAGTTTCACAATTATTAACATTCTCATGTTGATCTCATTTCTTACATTTATTCTAGAAAATTTTTTTAAAATATTTATTTTTTTAGTTGTATTTGGACACAATATCTTTAATTAATTAATTAATTAATTTTTATGTGGTGCTGAGGACGGAACCCAGGGCCTTACCTGTGCTAGGTGAGCACTCTACTACTGAGCCACAACACCAGCCCCTGTAGAAAATTTTATTGAGTATTTACTATGCGCCATGTGTTTATTACACAAAAATTCTTATTTGAGAAACTAGCTGGTGCCAAGGTAAATTCTTTCAAGTACAAAATTTCAGAAATATGTTTGTAGTCCGACTTTTACTTCATTCCAGGAATCATTCTAGGGGCATTTCCTCAGCATATTGCTACGTATCTATCAAGACTCTGTTCAGGCATCAGCACCTCAGTGGTCTTGTCTTCTCTACTCAGGCTGGGATTACTTCTGCTCCAGATATTTCATGGAATACTGAGCACACTCTCTTAAGAACTGGTCACTCCATTTTCCCATGTGACTTATCTCTTCCTCTATGAGGCTGCAGCCTTCGTGAGAAAATGGCTAAGGTTCAGAAACATGAGGAAGCTTCTATAATATAATCATACTCCAAAATGTTTACTTAATTAAATGCTTCCTGCATGATACCTTGGTGTTCCATTCACATCTGTCTTTAGTACTCCACATACATTCCCCACCTTCTATGTCAGATGTGTATCACAGTTGTGCTTCTGGCAACAATTGCATAGAAAACTGAATGCTCATCCTATCTTTGGACATTCTTACATCATCATCTAAGACCTGTTTATCTTCTCCCTCTGACATTCGGCTTTCTTACTCCTTTGACAGTATATATCTTAAAGACATTTACTACAAAATTTATGTACACAAAGCTTCATCTCAGGCTCTTAAAAAATTCTAAAACACGCTTAATTTTTAGGTGTGTTCAATCTAGTTGAAAAACACAAAACAACAATCAAGATTGTGTAGAGGAAGGAATAGAAGGAATACATTGGCAATTTAAAAAATAAAATTCATAGAGAAAGGAGATTTTCATGACACATTTATTAGATGGGAAATCATCTATTCTGAGAACCTGAAAGTGAGGGCACCTTGCAACAAAGAGTGGGAGAAGATACCAGCACTTTAGCCAGCCCAGGGATGACTCCACTATTGCACTCACACCAACTAGCCAAGATTTCAGAGCCAACATCCTTCCATGTGTTGAATGAAGACCATAATATACAAATAGCAGGACTCTGGGAGTGATTAGAAATGAAATGTGAAAAGTGCCAAAAGACAGACATCCAAACAGTATTAATTATCACAAATACTTATGGAGTAGAAATGAAAAACCTATAAGGGAGCATATGGTACATCTAAAGAATCAGAGACCAAGTTAACTGGATGAAGTCATGTGCTCTAAATAAAACTATATATATATACTATATATATAATATATATATATTTTCATATATATGAGTCATATATATTTATAAATATGACTCTTATCATAATAAGTCTCATTTTTCTAATAATATTTTATCTTCAAATTAATTTTGTCTGGCATTAGTATCTCTCTTTAGATTGCTTTAACACTTATTTTTATTTCTAGGTTACATTTCACTTCAATTTTAAACAATAACCTCAAGAATATAAAAGGGGAAGGAGAAATGTTTACTTCACAAATTTGAAAGAGAGCGCCCCATAATACCATGGCTTCCGTGTGCCAACACTCCAAGAATGAACTGGATTCTTGAGTTTGGAGAAACTATTGAAAAAATCTCCCCTAAATATATTCTGGGAAATGTGGTGGATACAAGAAAGAACACTAAGAGCAGATAGAATTTTTCTTAAACTGAAAACACTGGCACAGAAGTTGGGGACACTTCATTATGTAAAAGGTCACAGACGGAATTCAATTCCCTTTACTTCTAATTTGAATTCCTAAAGTATACAGGAACTATTAAGAGGATCAAAGAATAAGCCTAGAAGTACAGACTCAGTAACAAACCTTTGCCTCAAACTATGAGCGTTCCCTCATTAATGATAATGGGAAGAAAGAAATGAAGAGAAATGATGTAAAATGTCTCATCCAGTCCCCAGTCCTCATTCCTGTGGATAAAGCAGGTCTGTTGTACAACATAATATCCATTCCTGTGGATAAAGCAGGTCTGTTGTACAACTGGATCCAGTACCTTCCTCTAGAAAAAAATTGATTATGAATATCCCTTTCCCATCCCCCAAAATGTTTATCTTTATTATATTCATGGCCCTAACCCAAAATAATTTTAGTCTTGACTACTGTATTAATTGTGCTTTATTGCTTTATTTCTCACTCCTTCCCTTAGTTCATAACTGTGCTAACTCTATACAGCTATTTTGAACAAGTTGTCTTTCCTTCTGCCTCTGACTATTAGGAGAGCATTTGGTATCCAGTTGCTATAGCTAATGATCAACATTAAGTAGAACATTAGCCAGAGTCCATTTAAAACTCAGTAGAACATTAACCAGAGAAGTCATTTAAAACCCAGAAAACGAAAATTGTGGAAATGCTTCTTTGAAATGCCTTAAACACATGACTTATGATCTGAGCTCATTAGTAAAGTCAATCAACAAATTATGTATGTGTGTGTATACATATAATATTTAAGTTAAGAGGCAGTCAGAACAAATTAGGAGACTGCTGACCATAAGAATAACCCATGCAAAGAGTTCCTTATTTAATTATCTGAATCCAAATCTAAAATTTGTCTGTAATTGATTGATAATTTAATGCCATATGGTCAGAAAAATACATAGTTTTTAGATTTCAGATTACTTTAAATTGATTGAGACTTTTTTCATGGCCTAGCCTATAGACTATCTAGCAGAATCTCTATGTGCTTTTGATAGAACAAGC
The DNA here is from genome assembly GCF_001458135.2 of Marmota marmota marmota. Lineage (NCBI taxonomy): Eukaryota > Metazoa > Chordata > Mammalia > Rodentia > Sciuridae > Marmota > Marmota marmota. The sequence goes on from NW_026000241.1 coordinate 18,338,268, forward strand.
AACTGATCTCATCTTCACTCACATAGAAAAATGCATATTCTGCTGTTCCTGGGTGGAGTGATCTATAGATACCCATTAGGTCTAGGTGGTTTATAGTGTTATTCAAAACTCCTATTTCCCTGCTGGTTTTCTGTCTACTTACTCTACTACATGTTGAAAATGCTGGGGAGTATGTTGACCAAATTATATTGTTATATTGTATACATGTATAAATATATAACAGCAAATCTCATTAATATGTACAACTAGTATGCACTAATAATATTGTGGGAAAAATAATAAGTCAAAGTATCAAAAGAATAGTGAAATCTTCAGCCACTATTGTTGATTTGTCTTTTCCTTCCTTTAATTCTGTTTGAATTTTACTTCATAAAATTAGGACTTGGTTTTTAGGTGTCTATATATATTTATAATGATCACATCTTCCTTTTTTTTTGCCTGACACTTTTATCAACATAAGCATCACATTTTTTCTAGTAGTCTCTTTGTCTTAAAGTTGATTTTGTCTGGTACTAGTATCTCTCTTTTTATAGCTGTTTGCATGGTAAACATTTTCCACTCATTTACTTTCAAACCCATTTGTGTCTTTGAAAATAGTATGTCTCCTATAAGCAGTACATATTTGGAATATGTCTGTCTCCATATTGCCAGTTCCTACATTTTGATAGAATTGTTTGATCAATTTACACTTAATGGAAACATAAATATAATTAGAAGATAGTACTTACCTCTACCATTTTGCTATTTGTTTTTACATATATTATATCTTTTCCCCTCTATTTCTGTATAATTGCCATCTTTTGTGTTAGGTATTTTCTAGGATCCCATTTTAATTTTCTTTGCTTTTTCTTTCACTATATTTGTGAGTTGTTTTCTGAGTACTTTCCTGGTGGATAAAAGAAGCAGTAAAACCTAAAATTCTGCTTTGGACTAATACTATCATAATTTCACTAGTATACAGTTTTCCCCAATATATTAATGAGCATTTAGAATTTCTGAGTAAAAACTTACATATATTTTTCTTCAAACCTAAGCACATGATGTATGTTTGTAAGCTGTGTAGATGATTTTGTTAAAATTCACTTAAAAGTTAGAGCCACTAAGCTCATGTAGGCAAAGCATTAATTTTATAAATTTATAAATTTAATACAGCAGAGACCAGATGGAAGAATCTGCTCCTCTTCACATGGTCTTAGTATTAGTTCTAGGACACCTTATGCTTGGCACAGTAGCTCTTCAATCACCTGTCCTTTCATTTTAGTATTTTAATTCCAAGACTCATTATATTATTTATCTCAAGATTCCCCCTAGGACATGCAGGAGTTTTAATTGTCTCTACAATGCCTTCTTCCTTCATTTGAACATTACCTGAGCAGCAAGTTTCCATCTTGTGAGGAAATGATGATTTTCAGTTCCTCTTCTTTTAATAAATATAAGACTCAAAGTATAAAAATAAACTAAAATGCCAACCTGAAGACCTCATTCCCGTTTGTCTCCCACATCTCCTCAGGTGGAACAAGTCATAATTGATTACAAACTTTATCTTCAACTTTTCAATCCCTTGCTGCATATTCCTATTTATTATGACCCTACTAAGATGGAAAATCATAAAGATAGTGTTGGAATGGAAGAAAAATACTCTAGAAATGAAAAGAGAAAAATCGCTCATGCTGTCATCAAAGAGGTTATTAGTATAAATGGAAAGAGTCACTTGACTGCAGAAAGCACATCCTTTCACACAGAAGGCTCTTCAACTAAGGGCTGTTCACACCCTAGGGATAAAACCACTCAGATTCTAGGCACTCGATAATAGAATGAAATCCAAAAATACCAGCTCTTGTCTATTACATGGTTTAACCAATTCACCCAGGGGCAAACCTTTTGTTCTCTGGATGATATGTGAACCTGATTGTCAATTGTGTCATCTTTATGGTCTGTTCTTGTTATCTTGGCTTCCTGCCCAGCCCCGTGCAAAATACCACTGGTGAAAATAACTTGGTATCCCTGGTTGTATTTCTAGAATATGAAAGGGAATTTGTATCAGTCCGCTTAGGTCAAGTTATCATGTGATCAAAAATGACAATGAAGGCAATAATTGCAACAATAAAATGGTATTTTCCTTTACCTTAAATATTGATTATGGATGTGTTCAGCTTTGTTCATATTACTGACATTTAACGACCCAGAAGCAGTCCCAGTTTCAAACATTGCTGGTCTCACGACAAAAGGAAAAGACATCATGGCGAGGTTCACATGAGCTATTTATGTTCTCTCTTAGTAGTTAATTGACTGTGCTCACAATTCATTAGACAAGTCATATGTCCAAGTTTGATGGCAGTAGAGCAAATGTATACATAATCCTCTTGTAAGGAGTACCACCAGCTCTCTCTTAGATACAATGCACTGTAGGGGGAAAGATACATGATGAAATTTAATACAATTTCCCACAATATTAAGTGGTATATTCTATAGGAAATCCAATCTCTAATCCAGTAATACCTTCAGCAGTGACGGAAATGTTTCAAACTGGCAATGTTCAATATTATAGGATAGCAAATAGCCACATATGGCTATTGTGTATCTTAAACATGGATAGTAAATTGAGAAACTGAATTTTTAATTTCCTATAATTTAAATTGGTTTAAATTTTAAAAGTCACATGTGAGTAGCAGTTGCTGTATCAGACAGTTTTACTCTAAAATTTAGATTTAAAGGAACCAAGGTGACTTCCAAGCGGTAAGTAAAATCATTATGATAGTGATGGTTGAGGGAGGATACAATGGTGGGGGTGGGGTAGTGATGTCACCCAAGAAAGCCTCCAGGAGGACAAGAGTTCAGTGATGAAGCAGAATTTGTTCTTGATAAGTGCCTCTATAAAGATACCAGGTTAATTACAGAACGCTGAAAGAGAAATGTTGATGTGACATTGCGAAATGTTAATGTGACCCCATAAAATAATTTTTAAATTATGAAAAATTATCTTGTGCTCCTGGAATGCAGAACAAGTATAGATTTCTCCAAAAGCAATAATGAGAGTGAGGCCTATGATTTGGAATTTCTGCTGTCTATTCAGTCAAAAATGGATTTCAATAGGCCACATAGCCCTTTATTTTACCAGTTCTTTGCTTGCATGCATGCCCCCATGGAAACAGGTTTCCCAATCCACACTAATTGCACACAAATTGAGCATAAATGCTTGAAGGCTTCTGCTCATTGTGGATACATACTACTGCCAAGATCGTGTTTGGAGATTCTTGCCATTTTGCATGTTTAGTGGAAATACAAGACTGTCTCAGGCTTACTCTCAGACCCAGTCCCACATGATCTCCATTTCCAGGGCTGATCCTATTCCCCCATTAAACCTGTAAAAGCTTGTCTTGAAGTAGAGTCCGTACCTGTATGACAGAAGAGGGTATGGTTAAGAATGTGGATCAGAAATCTTAAGAACTGGTTTGAGTCCTAACTTTACTACCTAGATCTATGTGAGTTAATGAAACTAAATTCTCTTAAATCTTAGAGAATTAATAAAATTCTCTGAGTTGTACCTACCTCATCTGTAAAATACAGATAATATCCTTTATATTATTTCTTCGGAGAATCACACAAACTAATGCATACGAGGTACTTAACTCATTTGACTGATACAGAAAATACGCTCAGTGAATGGCCAATTTATGACAGTGATCCATGAAAACTCCTCAAATTTTAAGTGGGATTTAGCAAAGAGGGTACCATTTCATTGGAAATCTAAATATTACTACACCTAATACATCAATGACACTTCATTGTATCCTTTTGAAATATTTCCTTTCATGTTTTTGAATTGAAAAGGATGTCAGATAGACCTACACAGTAACACCAGCTCTCTCATTTTCTGCCTGGGTAACTGCGTGCATACTTATTTCAGAGTTAGTCTCTTATCTGTGAAACAGAGATGATCACACCCAATTTGCCACATGGGGTACAAGGATTAAATGATTTTCCATATGTAATAAAAATCTACCATAGTGCCTAGAACTGGTGCTCTATAAAACAGACTCATTTCTTTAGACTATTACTTCACTGTTGTATTCCACAAAAGACATTGCACATAGACAAAAAAAAAAAAACATTTAATATCATCTAATCCTATAGTCAACATTTCCCTTATCAAAAATTTATGACTGCCATCTCTCATTTGGAAGAGAACTAAAACGAGTACATCTTTACTGGATGAAGGGGATCCCCCTCACAAGCCTAAGTACTTATTTCATTGGAGCAAAAAGAAAAATGCAAAGATTTATCATACATTACAGTCATAGAGTAAAGAAGAAAAAAGAGATGGATTCCTGTTGATGGCCTAGTCCTAATATGATTTGCAGCTAACCTAGAAATACTCTTCTGGTTACAAGAAGTGGAATCATTTCCTTTGACAGCCTCTTCAAAGTTTCCTGTTTAAGAGAAAGATCCAGAAAGGCAGAGACAGACAGACAGATTGCAAGGAGAAGTAGAGATAGAAACCCCTACAACTGATGTTTATTCCATGTACTACCAACAATTTATAAATATTTGTGGATGAACTTAGGATCTTGAATGACAGGGATTTTACTTGGCAGGTTAAATTGTTTGATTTGAGGCCAATATTATCCAAACAAAAGGATTTATTATTTGAACATGGCTGGAGCATATGTAAATTATCCAACCTTTGGTAAGATAATTTTTGGAGATTTACTATTCAAGACCTTTTCAGTATGAGTATTGCGTATAATAGTGGCAAGTTATAACATATGTCAGAGTGGCCCCTCTAAATTTCAGGTTCCATGGAACATAACTCTATTGTTGGATTTCTTGTGTGTGCACAAAGAAAGAGAGAGAGCTCTCCTTGTCTATTCCTCTTCTTATAAGGATACCATTTCTGTTGGATTAGGACCCCACTTTATGACCTAAGTTAATGTTAACTAACTCGTAAAAGGCCCTATCTCCATTTAGAGTTATATTGGCGATTAAGGCTTCAAAATAAATTTCAAGGTAGTGTCAATTCAGTCTAGATCAATGGGGCTGTTAAAAAAATGAAATTTTGAAATTGTGTTGTACCTGGACCAGGAAGGAGTAAAATATTAATTGGGTGTCCATTTCGGGCCCTCAATCCACTTAAGACTTTTAAACTAAAATATAACTAAATTTTTAAATAAGTTATAAGTAATACATTTCTCCCCAGGGTATTGAAAGTAACATTTACTTTCCATTCCCACATCTCACATTTGATTGTACTGGCAGGAAGTCAAGACTCACAGAGCCCCCTCTGTCTAATCAAAATTAATATGCAATAATAATTGGAGGGGCACTGACACACTGCTCATTGAAAAGCAATTATTGTTGCTACTGAAAACTGACAACACTGAATGGAGCCAGTTAGAAGAAAATATTGCACTGATCTCTGTGTGCATACTTCAAAAAAAAAATGGCTGAAGAAAGCAACTCTAGTCTCCATGTTGAAGGAGCAGGAATTCTTTTTGAAATTAGGGAGGGGATTACTGAAAATTCCCCCTCACCATTATATATTTATGAGTTTATCAAAGCTTGAATGTCTTGGGATCTCCAGAATACCCCTAAAAATGCAAAAAAAAAAATGTATTGCAAACATTAAGAAGTGAAAAAAAAGCCAAATTTCCTCAGAGATAGAACCAAAAATTCTTGAAGCTTTGCAACCTTTTAGAAAATGTTTCTTTCTAGGGAAGAACCTGACTACAGATTCATGCATAGTCCTGTGAAAAGCCATCTGTAGAATGTTTTGTGCTCCCTTCGCAGAAAACAGGAATTAGGCAAAAACAACAAAACAAGACAAAACAAAAAACCAAAACCATTTTCATTAGCAGGAGCTGCCATAACAAAATACCACAAACTGGGTAGCTTAAATAACAGAAATGTATTTCTCATAGATCAGGGTGCCAGCCAGCAAGATTGGATTCTGGTAAAAGCCCTTTTTTTTTTTTTGTTTTAGAGAGAGAGAGAGAGAGAGAATTTTTTTTTTTATTTATGTTTTAGTTTTCGGTGGACACAACATCTTTGTTTGTATGTGGTGCTGAGGATCAAACCCGGGTTGCAAGCATGCCAGGTGAGCAGCTACTGCTTGAGCCACATTCCCAGCCCCAAAGCCCTTTTTTTCAATTTCTGTTGCTATAGCTAAATAAGTTCATTGTTCACATTTATACTAATTTCCTTATCAAATAGTTTGTCAGCCACACCTTTGACATTCTTTTCTGACCATGCTTTCTCATTTTTGCAATACAGACAGGCTGAGAATTTTCCAAATCTTTAAAATCTGGTTCTTTTTTGTTTAACAATCTTCTTTGATTATTTTTTTTTCTCTCCTTGTATTTACTCTGAGCACTTAGATAGAAAGAACCAAGTCACCTTTTTAATGCTTTGGTTAGAAATCTCCTCAGCTAAGTACCAACTGCATTGCTTGCAAGTTCTACTTCCTATAGAGCTATAGAGCACAAAAACAATTTAGCCATATTCCTTGCTAGTTTATAGTAAGAATTGTCTCTTATCAATTTCCCAATAAAATTTTCCTCATTTTCATGTGAGGCCTTACCAGATGGCCTTTATTATTGATATTTCTAACAATATTTTGTTTTTGATAATTTGTGTCTTCTCTAAGAAGATGTAGTCATTTTTTACAGCTCTTCTCTTTTCTTTCTGAGCTCCCCCAAGAACTGTCCTTATGGAAATTTGCTGTATTTCTAGCATGCACCTCAAAACTATTTCAGCCTATCACCATTACTCAGTTCCAAAGATGTTCCCAAAGTTCTAGGTATTGGTCAGAGCAACACCTCATTCCTGGTACCAATTTGTGTTAGTCAGCTAAAGCTGCTCTAAAATAATTTTGCTATACCATTGTTTTTCTCTCCATGATTCCATTTACCTACAGTCAATTGTGGTGTGAAAATATTAAAAATGAAAAATCCCAGAAATAAATCACTCATACGTTTAAAACTGCATGCCATTCTGAGCAACACAATGAAATCATGTGCTGTCCTGCTCCATCCCACCTGGGCTGTGAATCATCTCTTTGTCCTGTATATTCATGCCGTATGTGCTACCTATCTGTTAGTCATCCAGAATCCATCGAAGTTATCAGATTGATTGGGGGTAGTATCACTGTTCTTGTAATAAATCAATCCTATTTTATTCAGTAATGGCCCCAAAGGGCAAGATTAGTGATGCTGGCAATTCAGAGGTGCCAAATAGAAGTCATAACGTGCTTCCTTGAAGTAAAAACATGAAAATTTATTATAGGGATGCTGGTACAGTTTAAAAAGATAAAAGATCAGAATATACAGCATTCAGGCATCCACTGGAGAGGCTTGGAACATAAACACTGTTGATAAGAGAGGAATAGTGGACCATAGATTGCATGCCTTACACAAAAGATTTTTCACAATTATGGAGACTGGGATTCCAAGATAAAAGAGGCAGTAGAAGACTTGCTTCTTGGTGAGGGTCTCTTCGGGCCTGCAGACTGCTGCCTTCTTTTCATATCAAGTATGACATGGCAATGTGAGAAAGCAAGAGAGAGGGATCTTGAAAGAGAGAAAGAGCATGCTCTGGTCTCTTCCTGTAAGGACACTAATCTCATCAAGGAGATCCTACCCTGATAACTATATCTAAATCTAATTACCTAACAAAGGCCTCATCTCCATTACCTTCACTTCAGAAGTTAGGGCCTCAACATATAGATTTTAGGAGAACATAAACATTCAGTCCATAATACAAACTGAGTCATCTTGAGGCTTCTTTGCAGATTACTAGAAACTTTGAATCTGCTCCATATGATTTGTACTGAAAGAAGTATCCATAAAGAGGACTGGCTGGCTTCATGAACATAAAGCTTCTGCCCTGTGTTCAGAAGGGCCCAAGTTTGGTTTAATACTCTTCTATCATTGACTTGTAATTCTTAATAGCTTCATAACAAGGAGCCCTATGTTTTCATTTTACACTGGACCCTGCAAATTATATAGCTGGTCTTCCCTGTAAAAGAGGAATTGGTTCCTAAATAGAGCTCCTGCAAGAAGGATTTCTGCAAAAACAACAACAGTTTTAGATTTGTGCATTAGATGAATCTGTTATCAGAACCTGAGCTGCACCTGCAGGATAAACTCAATTGGACTTCTGACCCTCATCTCGGTAGCACCTTAGAGTCAGAAGGAAACGACCATCTACTCAGCCTCACACAATCAATGTCTGTGCCATCCATGCATGTTCGTGAAATGATTCACAAGAAGCAAATAGGAACAATTTCACTCAGCTCTTGTGACTTACTTTTTCACTGATCCTCAGAGTGATTGTTCTACATCTTCCAACTCAGATGCCATTTAGGCTCGTGGCACTTCCGTCTTGATTCCCCTTGCTCTAATTCTGATAAAAATAGTGAGCTGACTTGGAGAAATATTATGTGGTTTATTCTATTCAATCACGACCACACTTAGTCTCATTACCATAATCCATCTTTGCCAAGTTTGAAATAAAAGTTATCAGATTGAAAATCTGGTTTAACTGTGTCAAAATGGCCTGAACTTTTCTCTGAGCTGCGGGTATAGCTCAGTTGGTAGAGTGCTTGCCTTGTATGCACAAGGCCATGAGTTCAATCCCCAGCACCACCAAAAAAAAAAAAAAATTCTCTCTGATAAAAGCAAGTATCAAAATGAATTTCCTGTTTCATGTAAAAAAGATTAAAAATAACTAGTTAGTTAAAAATGCCAGTTATTATTTTCATTTTAATCTCCAGTAAGGATTCAGGTAACAAACATTCAGTTGGTTGTGTATTTATTGATGTGTATCAATAAACATTAATTTTGAAAGATATTCTTACTTTCATGCAGAGAAATCTAAATCTCTTTGCTTAACAAAATATCAATTCAATGGATTTTTAAGAAAGTTTTTAATGGAAGACAACAAAATGTTAGGAACATATTATGTAAAAGTCACTTTAAGGGCAACAGGAAAACTAGGAGGCTTATTGTTAAATGATAATAAACTTGTTTTGTTCTACTTGAGTATCTAACATTTTTCATTTCTAAGAACTTTGAGCTTTTTCTACAAGTTTTTTTTCTATAAGTTCAAGTTTTTATTTAAGTTCAAGTCTGTATTTATAGACTTCCACCTTAAAAAAAAGGTAAACTTCTTTAAAATGCAACTTCTATTAAGCACACCTCAATTTTATTGAAAATAAACAAAAAGTGATTTCTGATTTCATTGAAGAAGACTGATGGCACGGAATGGTACTAGAGAAAGGGCCAGGATATAGCATCAAACTGGCTTAGGTTGGCAAAATAATTCCACCTAGGTCAGAAAAGATAAAAGAGTATATCAATTCTGGTTCAACCATTAAGATGAGGGCAAAATGCTGAGTAATTTCAACTATGCAGGGAGAGTCTGCCAGTAAGACCTACAGAAGTGAGTTTGTGAGTGTGAGGCAGGTATTAGGAACAGGTCCACACCTGAGCAGGACCAGAAGTAAGGGAAGTATGAAGGCACAAACAACTCCAGTCTCTTACAAGTCAGAACAAAGTCCATTGATCAGCGGCAGCATCACCTGGAAACATGTTACATATGCCAAATCCTGAGCCCACCCAGAGCTACTGATTCAGACTCAGTCTCCATCTAACCATATCCCCAAGTGATGAAAATGTGCATTACAGTTTGAGAAATGCAGTTCTAGCCGTCCGATTCCTGTGCAAGGTCACCTGAGCTGATGCTGTTTTCTGCCATTTCAATATCCACAGACTGAAAAACTCATATCTTTGTTCTACTCTTCCCAGACTTCCTCTTTTGGTTTCCCTTTCCTCTCTAATTATACCCTTTTCTTAAATAGGTGTGTCAGAATTCTCACTGACAACTTAAGACTGACATACTGAATAAAGGTGAAATAATAAAATAACTCAATAACACAGTGACAAAAAATATGAGACCAATATTTTAAGAAGTTAAAGATGATTATTTTAGAAAAAAAAATACATTTCTAGGGAAATTATTGAACAAGAAAATAAGGATGGTACTACTTTCTTAGAGCTGTTGTAATAAGATCCCACAACCTGAGAGGCTCACACAACAGATATTTGTTACCTTGGGGTTCTGGGGATCAAGGTGTCCATAGGGCTGTCTTGGGAAGCCTCTGCCCTTAGCTTGCAAGTGGCCATATTATCCCTGTGTCTTCTGTGGCCTGTGACCTGATCTATTCTGTTAAGAATATTAGTTACATTGGATTCATGCCCACATTAATAGCCTAATTTTAACTTAATTATCTGTGTAAAGACTCTGTAAACAGAATCTGAGAAATGGGAGTTAGAACTTCAACCTAGGGACCGGAAGGGGACAGAATTCAGCTTATAACAATGATAATGTTCCAATAAATAAAGCAATATATACATAATAGAGAAACATAGTGACTGACATATAGACTAGAATGCAGAGCCCAGAAATAGACATTCGTGAACTTTTTTTTTTTTTTGGTACTGGGTGTTGAACTCAGGGGCACTTGGCCTCTGAGCCACATCCCCCGCCCTATTTTTGTATTTATTACAGACATGGTCTCACTGAGTTGCTTAGTACATCTAACATTAGTCAAAGGATAAAGAAAGGAAATTATTACAAAATAATTAATGTGGAATTAGATGTTTCCCTACTTAGAAATAAAAATAGCTTTCTATCTCATGCAGTTTGTAAAATAATTGCCAGTTAAGCTAAAAGACATGTTGCCTTATTACATAATAGAAAAGAATTTTCCAAATATAAAATATATCTCTAAATATAAAATGGAAAAGGAAAAAATATATTAATTTTCTGACTTATTTTATGTAAAACCAAAATAATATAAAGAAATAAGGAAACCACAGGCTATGCATAATATTCAATACATCCATGATAACCAAAAAGATTATGATTATTAAATAGAAACTTTTGCAGACTGCTAAGAATAAAAGTACCACAATAGAAATGTATAAAGTGAAATGAATAAATAATTCATTAATGAAAGATTTCTATAGACCATATCTGAAAAATGTTTAGCAATATTGGTTGAAAAATATATATGCCAAAATGATGAAGCTGCAACCAGATACCAAGACCTGTTATGTAGAAGCATGACAGTGTGGTGTTGGTGTACAGGAATAAAAATTGGAACCTAGGAAGCCAAACTTATATGGTCAACTGGTTAATGACAAATTGCAATTCCAGGGTATTAACATGACCTTTCCAATGAATGATACTAAGTGAACTTCCTTCTCGAAAAAAATGCATTTGATCCCTACATGATACTATAAATAAAAGTTTTTCAGATGGATTGCAGTCCGAAATATGAATGGTATTATGAATTTAGCTGCTATAAAAATTGATGTGTGTGCATCACTGTGGTATGCTGATTTTAAGTCCTGTGGATTACAAACCAAGGAGTAGGATAACTGGCTCAAATGATTGTTTGTTTCCAAGTTTTCTAAGGAATACTCCCTACTGCTTTCCAGAGTGGTTGCACCCATCAGCAATTGTAAGTGAACCTTTTTCCCCAAATCCTCTCCAACATTTAGTGTTACTTGTATTCTTGATAATTGCCATTCTGACTGGGGTGAGATGGAATCTCAGTGTAGTTCTATTTGCATTTCTCTAATTGTTACAAATTTTGAACATTTTTTAATATATTTGTTGACCAATTGTATTTCTTCTTCTGTGAAGTGCCTGTTTAGTTTCTTAGCCCATTTATTGGTTGGGTTATTTGTATTTATTTTTTGTTTTGTTTTGTTGGAGTTAAATTTTTTGAGTACTTTATATATCCTAGAGATTAATATGCTGAGATGCTAGTGATAAAGATTCTCTTCCATTCTATAGCCAAGTTATGGAACAAAACTAGGTGTACTACAACAGATGAGTGGGTAAAGAAAATGTGGTATATATACACAATGGAATATTACTCAGCCATAAAGAAGAGTAAAATTGTGGCATTTGCCAATAAATGGATGGAACTGGAGAATATCATGCTAAATGAAATAAGCCAAAACACCAAAGGCAGAATGTTTTCTCTGATATGTGGACGCTAACCCACAACAAGGGAGGGGAAGACTGGGAGTTCATTGAACTAGAAAAAGGGGAATGAAGGGAAGGGAGGGGAGATGGGAATAGAAAAGAGAGTAGAATGAATCGAACATACCTTTCCTATCCTTATGTGTGAATACATGAGCAATGTAACTCCACATCCCATAAAACCACAATAATGGGATCCTAATTAGAACCAGTTATACTTATTCTATGTATGTATAATGTCAATATACACTCTACTATCTTATATATCTAGAAAGAACAAATAAATAAAAAGGAACAATTTTTAAAAAACCAAATGAACTTACATTTGATTAAAAAATATAAGGTAAAGAATAAAAATTTTTAGGAAAAATAATGAGAGAATATCATTAAATCTTTGTACCATGCAACGATGTTTCAAAATAGAGCAAAGCTCCACAAACCATAAAAAAAAATCATACATTGGATGTTACTGTGAGCCTTGTGGTTTCGTTTCCATCCACAGATATTATGAGGATAGAAAGAAGGCAAACCACGGACAAAGAAAAATATTTGTAGTACATCTACAAATACGTGAAAATATGCTAAGCTTTATAAGTCATCAGGAAAAAGCAAACTTAAGCCACAGTGAGATATCATTAAATAGTAACCAAAAAAAAAAAAAGGCTAAAATAAACACAATAACAAAAATAATGTCTCTAAAACTCTCCAAGCTTCCTTGAAAACTTGACTTACTTTATATTTCTTTCTGGATTTTTCTTTCTAGCATATTTTAAAATCATTAACCCAAAGAATTTTTTAAAAAGTATATTATATTTCAATCTTTGTATTATAAAAATCATGTCCAATAATTCTGATTCAAATGTTAAATTTAAAATAGCACCATGAAATCCATGTTTAAACTGGTCTTACTCATGGAGCTAATTATGATCTGATTCTTGGTATCAAAGTAAGATAATGGATCCAACTGTTTGACAGCTAAATTATTTATCAAGTGAGCAGAGGAAGTACATGCCAAATGCAAAGTAGTGTAGAATATGCTTCTCTTTATAATTAGCATAATAAATTAGGTTATCAGTCTCAATTAGAGTCTACAAATTATGTTTATATACTATAATAACAATATTTTCATTTGGAAAAATGATGGATTTCTGTATTAATCTGTTTTTCTGTTACTACAATGAAGTACCTAAATCGGAGGAAAAAGAAAAATATAAAAGAAAAAAAAACTTTATTTAGCTCATAGTTTTGGAGGCTGAAGGTCCAAACAGCATCACCCTACCTCTGGTAAGGGCCCCATTGCTATATCACCTCATGGCAGATGGCCTTACAATATGCAAGAGGGACAGAGTACATACTGAGCCAGGAAGCCAGGAAGAGAGGAGGGCTAGTAACCATCCTCCAGTGGGCTCTGTCTCTTAAAGGTCCCACCATCTTTGAACACCACACCCTGGAGACCTGGCTTTTAACACCTGAATCCTTGGGAAACACACTCAAAACCATATTCACGTCCTAAGAGTTTCCTAATCTTTTCTCATGCATTTTGACATTCAGTAGGAGTTTTCAAACCGTAGCCCAGAAATTATATTGTTCATTTTGAAAATGAGATATTTTGGGCAGGAAATCATTTACCCAAATCACTCTGGGGATGTAGGAAACAGATCATCTTCTAATCCGTTCCCACATCAACCACCAAAGGAATCTGTGGGTAAGAGTGGTCAGATCTCAGAAGACCAGAGGTTGGTTTCTCTGGGGTGTTCTTGATTTTGTTGGAGATGAACTGAGAAATAATTAACTGCCAGCAAGCCAGAGACACAAAAATAGAATAACCCATCTAGGGCAATACAAAATGGAAACTATGGAAGATTCTCAGACACACATGTAAGATGAACAAAATAGGAAGTGAATCTGAGTCAGGTACAGAGATCCATGAGATTTTAAGAATGCTGAGAAACTGGAAATTTCTTTTCTTCCAAACATTTATTATTGTCTAGGACACCACATGAAAAATTAGCAGCTTATTTTCTCACCAGTCTGTGGGTTAGAAATTCAGAAAGAGTTTAATGGGGACAGCTCCATGCCCCAGTGTCTGTGACCTTGGCCAAGATGTGTTAAAGAGATGGGGGCTAGCTGGATGACTGCCCGGGAGTGGCAGGTCTGAGGTGTCCTCTGAGTTCTGAGTTTTGTTCCTGAGTTCATTTCTGCGTAGTTTTTCCATGTCACTCATATTTGTTTACTGCATGGTGGTTACAAAATTCCAAAGAGGACTAACCCCGTTGTTCAGGGCTTAGTCAGAATCTGCTGGCATTATACTCACTAATGTCAACCCAGCCAAAGCAAGTTATTTATGACCAATTCCCCTGTCAAGGTAGAAAGGGAGTATGCCTGCTATAAATTCCACCTTTGTTATCTGGAAACCCTAGTATGTTAGTAAATAGCTAATAGTCAATTCTTCAAGATAAACAGCTCTGATTTGTAGCATTTGTTAATTCTAGGATACCAATACTCCCACTAAAGGCCTGTTTAAATCTTTCAAAGTGACAAGCCAAAATGACAAAATGTGGCACTGGGAAGAGAGATACAAAATCGGCTGCCATGAGCCAGTTCATGCTTGGCTCTAGCACTTCACAGTGTGGAAACTTGTGCCATGAAAGGCACTTAGGGGAGACCAAGGAGCAGGAAGACAAGGATCACTGCTAACAGAGAAGAAGAGCTAGGAGAGAATAATCAGGTATGTCCCATCCACACCCTCCACCTGCAGGCCCAAACACTGCATCTTGCAGGAAAAAGGTGGGAAGGATTTTAATTCTGAAAGCATAAGCATTAATAAGTTTGAACTATTGTATCAGACCAAGCTCACTAGATTAGACTAAAATATACTATTCCCCAATGGTCCGATGGCAAGAGCTTGGAACAGAATGAATCAATTAAAGAAAAGAATAATAAATTTGTAGTTTAAATGAGGATTTTTATTAGACTGGACAGTATTTCTGTGAAATCAAGAATCAGTCCTTAAGGAAAATTTTATAATTTGTACTCTAGTGGGTCTGGATGAGGAGGAGTTGGCAAAAATAGAAGGAAAAAGAAAGGTTGATCACCTCTATCAATAATAATGGGGATTAATAATTTCAAGGAAAGGAGGAAATACCATGTATCAGAAAGTTAAATACCTCTTTGTTTACTCAGAATAGATTAGAACCAGGATTTAGTTTATAAACCATGGGGCTGGGAATGCAAGGAGAAGTGTTAAACAACACACACACACACACACACACACACACACACCAGCACATGGGGCAATAGATGACTTTTGACACCACCTTAGGGCCTAGGAAATGAGATCAGGGGAGTGTGGCCAAATAGGGATCATATGCCTAATAGAGGGAAATAACTAACCTCTTTTCTAGTCTAATTTTGACATAGGAATTATGTTGCTTGATGTTCTGCTTTTAAAGAGAACCTGGACACACAGAGGATTAAATGAAATCTCTGGATTTTCATGTGTGAAACTCAATCCCTCCCCTTCCTGTCTCTCTTCTCTCTCTCCCCTTATCTCTCCCTGTCTCTCTCTCTAGTTCCTTTTTTCTTCCCACCTTCTCTCCTTCCTGTCTTTCTCTCTCCCTCTCTCTCCCTTCCTTTCTTCTTCCATTCTTTCTTGCTTACTTTTTTCCCCCTGTTGTTGGTTAGCATCAAATGTGCCAGTATTAAATGCTGAAACCAACCATTTTGTAGTTTTTGTCCAATTGGGCTGTGACTTCCCGTGTAGGCAATATTGTGTCTGACCATTGATGTCTAGGCTCCTAAGACGAGTGTCTGAATATTGTTTGGTCTCATCTCTACGAAAGTTAATAAACTCACGCGCACATGTTTCATTGCATGGTAGAAATTAAAAATCAGCCTAGGTCCATGTTATTCCATATTCAATATTATTCCCACATGTTGAGTCTTAGATTATAGAGATAAGATTCACCTACAAACCTACTTTTCTTTTGCAGGGGTGGGGTTCTAGGGATTGAACACAGGTCCTATTAACCACTGAGCCACATCCCCAGACCATTTTGTTTTTGTTTTTGTGTTTTTTGGTTTTGAAACAGGTTTTGCTCAAGTTGCTCAGGACCTCACTTAGTTGCTGAGTCTGGCTTTGAACTTGCAATCTTCCTGGCTCAGCTTCCCAAGACACTGGGATTACAAACGTGTGCCACCCTTCCCAACCCACCTACTATTATTTTAAGATGAAGCTTCAAAACACAATTATTTTACAGGAATACAAAATTTTAGGTCCTGTTAGGAACAAATGATTTAATTGCTACATTAACTGAGCAGAAGATCTTTCTTACTAAGATGGAAAAGGAACAGTCTGCATCATTCTCAGAGTCTTAGCTAAAATGAATCACACAAAGGTCAACAATTATACCCTTCCAGCATCACCAGAACTTGGAAATTCCATAGCAGAGTGGATTCCCAAATGAGACTTATGAAGAGCTGCAGTGGGTTACATCCCTGCTACTATATTTTACTATATTTACCAATGACAGGACCCTGACTGGGGTCTTAGTCTCCCTAAGCTCCATCCCCTTTATCTCTAAGGTAAACAGGAAATATTCTCTACTTCAGAGTGTTATTTAGAAGGATAAAGTAAATTTTTTAAAAATGGAAGGACTTTGAAGTAAGGCCTAGCATGTACTATACACTGAAAAAAAAATAGCATTGCTGGTAAAATTATTTTATTCTAAAACATGTGGGTCAGCTTGTGACAAAAATTCCACACATTACGATTATGTAAGAGTTGAGAAAATTATTTCTGGCACACACATCTCATCAGATTCTAAGAGGGACTAAAAGTTTGCTTTTGCTAAAAACACTGACACTTCACTTGGGCCTATGGATGTATGTAACTAAAAACAGGATAAAATCTTGGCATCTTCACCTTCATCATGCATCTATCTCCTCTGCTACCTTAAACGTTGGGTCAGGTTCCTACTCCACACTGCACAAAGACATGTTGATCATTTAAGGAATGTTCATCTAAGTTGATTAATAAAATTTACCCAATGTCACCCCTTCAACGTTGGAGGCATCAAGATAAGGGTAACTAAGATATTTTCAAGATTTGCAGGGAAACCATAAGAGAAGGATGGTCGACTAACAGCTATTGCAGGATACCTTTCCAGACCAGTGCCTAGAAGTCTACTAGACAAGACGGATGACCTAATCATTATTCTAACTAACCCCATTTGTCCCTGTAACCTATTTTCTCTTTGAATCATTTCTCCTTTCTAGCTTATCTCAAGTTCTAGAACAATGACCCTTTCAGGCAATCGCCTCCCCTGATGCCTTCAAGAATACCCCACAGAACCGATCTGAAATAATGATCAACCAGATCATCCTTTGACCAAGATTTCTTGACTATGCTTACCACTTGACCCCTGCTTTTGTTCTTTCCCTATATAATCCTGGAGCTACTGTTAGCATCTCTAAAGTAGTTTTCCTAGGAGGTCATTAGACATGCTGTTTTTCCAATGTGGCCACAGTAAAAATAAATCCCTTTCCTGTTTTTGTTATCACCATTTGTCTCTTTGATAGGACTTTTCAAGGCAGCATGTGGCCAAATCTGGTCTGTTGGGATCCTAGGAGTCAGGCTTCTGGCTGAATACTCTGGTGACGATGATATAGCTCTTCTTTTTATTGCTATTGCTTTGCATGCACATTTATTTAACAAACATCTGCCCCCCCAAAAAAAAATAGTCTGCAAGAAATGCCTATGATAAGATAAATATGTGTGTGTAACACATAGCCATATTTTTAGACCATATTCAAAAGTTTTCTCATTTGCATATAAAGTATATTTCTATCTGCAGGAGGCCAGTTGGACCTCGTCTGAATTTGCAAAACCATTTAGGGAAACTGTAAGTCAGCTTAAATGTCAATTCTTTCTGGGTTGATGAGATTATAAGCTCATCTTAAAAATTTCTTCTTCAGATTTTTTCCATTTATCTTCTTTAATGAACATATAATACTTTTAAAAACAGAGTCAGTTTTACTTTAAAATGAAAATTATTAGCACACGAATTTTAACCTTTGTAGGAATTTAGTGATTTCTGATGAGTTAATCAATTAAACAAAATTATGTTAATAGTTGCAAGTATTTTTGAGACACTGCTGACATTGAGAATTTGACTAGATGAACTTGAAATGCAGATAGACGCTTTCCCTGAACCAAAGGGAATGATTATTTAGACCAGTACATTCACCTTGAATTACATAACAAATCTTTCCCTTAGAACAGATATTTTTCATTAAACTATGTATTATCTTGAGTTCTACTCAGAGAAAAGTTGGTTTACTTTGCTTATTCAAAGGATAGTTTAAACCCTGAATTCTTCACCACTCATTAAATCATTTAGTGGTTTTTCAGATTCAGGAACATGTTTAATTCATAGATCTGTCAGTCTGCTGGGTATTTCTTCTCGTCTGGACCACATTCAGCTGACCTCAACAAAGCTCTCTGTTGTACCTGTGGTCACCAGGTGGGCAAAAAGTCTAGGATGGTCTCTCACATATCTGGGGATTGACAGGTTGTTGGTTATGGAGGAGTGACATGTCACAGTCTCCTTTCCTACAGCAGACTAGCCTGGATTTGTTCAAGTGGTTTTTGCAGGAGTCCCAAGGGAAGGAAGTCCAAGCTTCAAGCTGACACATCGTCACATCACTTCTGCTCCATTTCTTCGTTCAATATAAGTCAACAGGAGAGGACAGATTCAATAGGTGAGAAAAGAGACTTTGCCTCTTAATGGTGGGAGCAACAAATCCTACTGCACTGCGATGGACACAAAATTTTTTTTTTAAATATTGGAGTTATCACTAAAACCGATTAATGATAAATCATGTTTGCATTCATAAATATGGAACCCAAATTCCCACAGAGTCAAACTTTAGGGATTCAAACATTAAAATACAGGGGTCATTATGGCCATGTACAAAGACACTCATCATGTAGAGGGACACAGTGTCCTGTATGAATACTTTAGGTATAAAACTTCTAATAGCCTAATGAAAATTCATCTTTTGCATCCTCATTTCCACACTTTTATGAAAATATTACACTTTTGTATCTCTTTAAAAAATAATGCTCAGGAAAATCCCAGTCCACTATGCCTTTAATATAAAACACCCCAAGCAAGAACAATAGCAATCTCATTTCTCTTAAGAAAAGTACAAGCACACTATAGATCTTCCATATGCTGGTCAAAAATGTTCTCAGTAATTCAATAAGCAGCTCCAAATAGTAGTTGTGTTTTAACAGAGAAACTAGTGGTATGTTTGAATGATTGACTATGAATTGAGCAAGAGTTACTGGATATGAAGATGTAAGCTTCTTTTATTTGGATAACAAAAAATTATTGTGTTTCTGTAGGTAAAGCTAAGTTTGCAAGGTAGACAGTAGTCTATGTGCTAAGTTTATGTACTAGGTGTATGCAGAAGGAATAAACAGCAATACACCCAGCACTCTTCCCTCCTACCTAATGTACACTATTTCTTTCTTCCTATGTAACAGAACTACAGCTTATGGGACATGAGAGTATTGCTGGTGCCAAAATGCACAGAACCAGGTAATGATGAATTATGATCTGTTTAAACCAATATTGCTAAATCTGCTCCTTCTAGACAAAGGTCACCATGTGATCAGTTACAGATCAATGAACCACAAGAAGACATCTACTAAGGGCAGGAATTTGGGAAAAATAGTCTAAATTTTAAAGACACCATAAATGCAGGTTTCTTATCCTTTCTTTTCATAACTTACTTGGAAATCAATAGAATAAAATCATATATGCTAGCCCCACAACACATAGAAAGGCAACATATTTAACAACAATAGAAACCTGGAAGTGGGTGTATAGAAAGCTCTATTGGAATAAGGAAGTTAACTAGATAACTCAATTCTATAGGAGCAAATTAAAAAACTAGAAGTTATAAATAAAAAATTATGCAATAAATACATAGTGGCTCTCCTTTCTTTTTTCAACTTTCATCAAACTATAAAATGATAATTATTTTAATATGCCATTAGGTGTATAACATGTATAAATATAATATGTACATAACAGCATAAAACAGAAAAGGTTTATAAAACTTTATATATAAAACTACATATAGAAATGTTTAATGTCTCATTACATTAGGTTAGTATAGATCACAGATAGATTCTGATAAGATGTATATAATAAACTTCTGATAAGATCTATATACATCTTATCATACACACCATCTTTCTGTATTGGAAAGAGAGGGAAAGAGACAAGAAATGGGGCATTAAAGGAATTAAAATATTATACTTGTTTGTTAAAATTACAAAACATTGTTGAAAAAGAATTAAATAATATAAATAGATGAAAAGAAATCCTATGGTCATGTATCTAAAACTTTTTCTCAGATGGCAATATAAAAATCCCAGCAGGTATTTTTGCAGAAACGGACAAACTGATGTTAAGTTTGAAAGTTTAAGATCCCCGGATAGCCAAAATAATATTGAAAAAGAAAAACAAAGTGGTAGGACTCATATTTGCTGATGTCAAGCTTACTGCAAACTTATAGTAATTAAGACAGTGTGGCACTGGCATAGGGATAGACATACAGATCAGTGGAATAGAATTAAGAGATTGTTATAGTTAAAGCTTTGTCCCAGGGTTTCATAAACTGACTTCCAGACCACTCACATATAATCGAATCAAGCCTTTATTGAAGCACACCGGTGGCGGCTGACCAGAACATAAAGCTGTTCCCCTGATCAGCCCCAAACAATTGCAAGGGCACTCCTTATAAGCCTGAAAACTGCAAAAGGGGGGTCTAGCCAATGCAAGCAAGCCAGGTTACAGAAGCGGGACAGTGCAGTCAAGCAGAGTCAAGCGGAGGGAAGCCTAACCAATCACAGTTAGCCCAGTCACCCCAGTTACAGAAAGAGAGCCCCATTACCCTAGTTACAGGAAAAAATACCCCATTAGGTATTTTTGTGTTCTTAAAGGTTTCTATAGAAAAAAGAAAAGAACATTTTGCCCCAGTCATGACTCTTCTACTTGGCATGGTTGTTTTACAGGTTGAAGTCATAAAACAAAATGGAGTCACATTTGCTCCTACTATCACAAATAACATTAAAACATTAATTTTAAACATAAAACATTAATATTAAATTAATTTTCAACCAGGGTGTTAAGAAAATGCATTGAAAAAAAGTAGTATTTTTGACAAATGGTGTCCAAAACTGGATATTCACATTCAAAACAATGAATTAAGACTCCAGCCCAACATCAAACATGAAAACTAACACAAAATTAATCATATCCCTAAATGTAAAGCTTAACATTGTAAAACTCTTAGAGGAAAATATAGGAGAAAATCTTCATGACCCTTAGTTAGACAAAGTCTTGTACAAATGACACAAAAGTTCTAAGCAATAAAAGGAAAGGAAAAGAAAAATTAACTAGACTTGGTCAATTTAAAACAATTGTGTTTCAAATAGTACATCATAAAAGTGAAAAGATTCCACATGTGATGGTGCATACCTATAATCTCAGCTACTCAGGAGGCTGAGGCAGGAAGATCACAAATTCAAGGCCAGCTTGGGTAACTTAGCAAGATCTTATTTCAAATAAATAAAAATGGCTGGGGATATGGCTCAATGGTTAAACACCCATGGGTACAAACCTGGCACCAAAAATATAAAAAATAAAAATGGGAAAGAATCTGTGTAAGCATCTCTTCAAAGGAAAAACATAAAGTGCCAATAGATAGAGGAGAAGAGGCTCAACACTGTTAACCATCAGGAAAATGCAAATCAAAACTATTGTAAGATACCATTTCACCTGTTAAACATACAATACAGACAATAATAATTATTAGCAAGAATGTGGAGAAATTGGAAGCCTCATATATTGCAAGTGTGACTATATTTTGTGATACAGGTGCTTTAGAAAACAGTTCTGTGTTTCCCTAAAGGGTTACCCATATACAACTCACCAATTCCACTCCTATGTATATGCCCAAGAGAAATAAAAGCAAAATTGTTTATAAATGTTCATATCATTATTTATAATAAATTAAAAACTAGAAACAACCCAAATGTCTATCAGCTGACCAATGCACAATTAAGTTATATATATATCCATGCAATGAAAAGTTATTTGATAATTAAACAAAATATCAACAGGGGCTGGGGTTGTGACTCAGAGATAGAGCACTTACCAAAGCTTATAGAGCACTTGCCTTGCACATGTGAGGTACTGAGTTTAATCTTCAGCATTAAATAAAAATAAATAAATAAAATAAAGGTATTGTGTCCATTTACAACTAATTTTTTTTTAAATATCAACACAAATAACAAAATGGATGATCCTTAAAAAATGATCATGCTAACAGAAGGAAACCAGTCACAAAAGACCCCACAGAAATATCCAGGAGAGTCAAATCTGTAGAGACACAACATAGATTAGTGGTGGTGAAAGGCCAGAGTGTTTCATAGGTGTTTTCATGAAACTTAAATTCAACCTAAAGTTCATATAAAAAAATGAGATCATAAATAACAAGGATAGTTTTGAAAAAAGATAAGAGGAAGGGAACTTTTCATCCCAGCTATAAAGAGTTATTACAAAGCTATAATAAGAATTCAGAATAATAAAAATCCATAAATAAATAAAGTGATCAGTAGCATAGGATAGAGAATCCAGAATGAGACCTGTGGTAACTGGATATATGAAAGCCACCTTTGCAAATTATGAATAAAGTAAACTCTTTGGCCTACTGGGCAAACATAATTCTATATCCACAAGAAAAGGAAAGTAAAATAAAATAAATACTTCACATAGAACTCAAGGAGATTAAATTTCTTTATTTAACTTTAAAACTTTTAGAAGGCAATATAAGGAACTACCTTTATGTGTGATATCCTGTAAGAAGCATTTAACAAAACATGGAAAGTAATCATAAAGAAAAAAGGAATACAATGAAATACCATAAAATGAGTGAAGTGAAAAGCTGCTGATTATGGCTTTTCATATAAAAGATCAATATTTATTCCAGTATAAACCTTTCTGGAGCTACTGGACTGGTTAAAAAATACGATTTATTACTTAAAACTTATCTTCAGCAAATAACTTAATGCTGAAGATAAGTTTTAAGTAATAAATCCATAATTTTGTTATTTGTGTTGATATTTTAAAAAAAAATTTAGTTGTAAATGGACTCAATACCAGGGTTCTCTTCTATGAAATGGAGGTATTGCCCAGCTAAAAAGGTTCTCGAGGTAATTATTATATTCATAGAGCATATCTGAGGTGCTCAGAAAGTACAAGGAACAAAGTTCAACAGGGGTTAATTTCCATTATTGTTTTACCCAGAATGTATAAAGAATTCTTGTAATTACAAAATGATGAACAGTCATAATTTTAACATGGCCAAAGGATATAAACATGAAATTCACAAAAGATAAACATCAAATGGCTAATACACATCAAAATATGTTCAATTTTCCATAATCAGATAAGTGCAAGATGAAATAACATTGAATTTTCAGCTTATAACTCTTTGAATTTAAAAATTAAGCCTGACAAGACCATGTGCTTGTTCGAAATTCACAAAATTAAAAACTCATTTATTGACTGGGTCCATGTAAAGTGGCATGTCTTTGGATATTGGAGATCATTCTGAAGTTATAT
>NW_026000241.1:18362173-18365686 GCF_001458135.2 Marmota marmota marmota
ATATATATATATATATTTTCCCTTTCTCTCAAACACACAAGATTAGATATGTGTACTATTAAATTAACTACCCCAAGATTCCAGGTCTTTGCCTATACTTCAGAAAAAAAATCTTAATGTATTAAAAAGATATATATAAGAATACAAATTGGACTAGAGACCCCCTAGTCGCCCATCAGTGTAAGAATAAATACATCAATTTTGAAATTCACATAATACTGTGTAAGCTGTGATTAACATGTCAGCCCATTTGGGAAACAGTCTGGCAACTTCTTATAAAACCTAATATGCTCTTACCATATAATCTAACAATTAAACTCATTGGTATTTATTCAAATGAGATGAAAATATATGTCCATACAAAAATCAGCACATGGATATTTATGGCAATTTTCTTCATACTTACCAAAGCATATTATAAGCAACCAAGATTCTCTTTAGTAGGTAGATAAAGTGGGTACATCTAGACAATGAAGTGTTGTTCAGCAGGTTAAAAAACAAAAAGAGCTACCAAAAAAAAAGACATGGAGAAACTTTAAATGCCTAATGTTGAGTGAAAGAAGCCTATCTGAGAAATCACTGTGTGATTCCAAACCCAGAACATTTTGGAAGGGCAAAACTAGGGAGACTAGTTGCTGGGCAGATCAAGGTCCAGCACAAGGGATTTTTCTGTGTGAAGTTTCTCTGTATAACACTGCAAAGGAATGTATTAAACATCTTTTTATGTTCTCTTCAGTGCTTCACACCATCTAACAGGTATGAAGCCCTGAAGAGAAAAATTCACAAAGCTAGAAAGGGAGGTCAGGGTGTTGGTGCTGGAGGTGAGTGGTGTGGGTACCTAACTCCCTAACTCCCTATTCCCTGTCCAGTGAACAGAGAATGCTTTGTATATTGAACAAAATTTAAACATCCATAATTCTTTATGCCTAAATGAGTACATCTATATATATAGACATACTATAGAATATATATACATATCTATATATTCATATCAACATAGATCAGATATGTGTGTGCATGCTTCTATGGGATGAATGAGTATTTCTAATATGAATATTTTTCGTACATAAGTAACTCATTTGTGTGTATATAAATACAAATTCTTATCATACTAATTGCCTTATGATCTACCCTAATTTATTTAAACATCAACCAGTGAGTGAGTATTTAGGCTGTTTCAACAGATTTTCTCAAAACAGATGTTTTGATTATTCCAGCTGTGTGCCATAAAACAATACACAGTAATGAGAGCAGCAAGTGAATGAGAAGCCAAAAATGAAAAGCAAACATCTATAAATAGGACAAAAGTGATTAAAATCATACAAAGTATTAAACAATTGTCCCTGAGTTTCTTAATTCCAATATTAAGAGAATATGACCTTGAGACTATGATACATAAGTGGAAATACCCTTGAGTCCTAAGAGTTCCCTATAGTGCTTTCTTACCATTCCTTAAACACAAACTAGATCTGTCTTTTCTTTTAAAGATCAATAGTTCTGTTCTTCTATAGGATATGACAGAGATTCTCACTTCTGCAATTCTAAAAACAAACAAACAAACAAACAAAACAAAACAAAACAAATAAAACCTCTCCTCTTTTCGACTCCATATGGTAGATAGTTCTCCAACTACAGTGTAGTCTTTCTCTCTCCAAAACTCTAATTTTACTGGTTCCTATATATGGACTTTTGTTGCCCCCCAAATCCTACAAAAGCACCATGTTCCTCACCTTTTATGAAACAGCAGCTCAGATGCCAAGGTGCACCTGTAAAATTCCTTACAATTGTCTAGCTTTCCTTCTTACTTCCTCTTCTCAGACTTTAGATTGTCTTCCAGTGTTTCTTAATCTTTATAAACCTGTCCCTTATACCCATTTTAGCCTGAACTTGTGATTTTTTTTTATTTATCCATGCTATGATCAATTTAAAAATATGTGAGGAGCTGTACAGATTATAAAAACAATATATTTGCACACATAAGAATTAGGACATTTTAAATACCCAAATAAAAAAAAAAGAGAATAAGATAGATACAGAAGTTATAAGACATTAACACGGTTCACAGCAGATCATCTTTGATCTGAATGGGAGCTCAGACCCAGGGAAACAGATTCAGGATCCCATCAGGTGGAAGAAGAGGCGAACCTCAGTTGGGATAACCGACGTGCTCTATTTGGAGGCGGCAAAAGGCCCTCGCCAGCCCACAACTCCAGCTTCAGCTTCCGACCTCAGCCGTTTCCATTTAGCCCCATTTAATCCCCTGATCCATTTCCATAGGCCTTTTTTTATATGCAGGCCAGACAAAGAAAGCACTTACCGATAGGTTACATTGTGGGCATTGCTCACAAGCAACTGTTTATGACCTTGAGTACATACACTGGTGTTCATGAACTTGGCTACATAATAAAAACATAGCCTGACAGAAGCCTCTGTGAGGGAGCCTAACTATATCCGTGTTGGGCCTGCCCAACACTTTTGCATTAAGCCTTGCTTTAACGGAAACAAAATTAAATATTGGATCATTTTTTTTTCCAGTTTAATATATATGTGTGGCAAAATCACTTGTACTCCTTGTGAAAGCAAAGTTTAAAAATTTCCAGGACTTCTGTAGGGACTTGCCATATTCTCCAACAGTTATACCTACGGATGATCCTTGCCTCTGCTTCACCTTGCGGAGTTTGCAGTGATGAGGTTATAGACGTGATCCAGCTGGTTTGTGGATCGGTGCTTTCCTTCTTTGAAAAAAGCACATGAATCCACAACCTCTCCTAAAAGCCCTTGTCCAGACCCTCTTTAGTTTTCTTCTGGAGTTTTTGTACTGCTTATATCAAGCCTTTTAAAAGCTAATTTTTCTTGTGTATTAATTCTGAGAAAAAGATTGCATTACCCATTTTAGGGTCAAAAACTTATGAGTAAAGAGGTGGAACCACAAAGAGCGAACTCAGAAGAAAGGAAGCTGCAGTTGATTTTGCATCTGCAATGGGATGTTGCCTAGAACCTGATCCCATCACTACCCTGTCTGTGGATCAAGGGAGGCCATCACCAAACATTCAAATATCTCCACAGTTCAGCAGCCTGCTCAGAGGGAATTCTCAGTCTTTTAAATCCCATTAGCTTAGTCACGAAGGAAGCATTATAAGAAACATTGTGCTGTGTCTCCAATATGGTTCAAGTTTGTCCCCCAAGAGTTCCTGAGTTAGAAGCTTGGTCTTCAGTGTGGCAAAGTTAAGAAGTGCTGGGACAGTTAAGAGATGGGGCGATGGGAGATCGCCCTTGATAGGGATTACATAATTCTCATGGGGCCCTGATTCATTCTTTTGAGAGTGTTGTTCTAAAAGAGCAAACCTTCCAATAGGTGGGGTTGTCTCTTTTAAGCTGGTGTCTCTGCCCTCAGGATGGTGTAGGTAACCAGTGTGGGAAGACTGGATTTGCAGGTAAATGGATAGTGTTGGAGAAGATAATGCTAAGTGAAGTTAGCCAATCCAAAAAAAAAAAAAAAAAAAAAAAAAAAAA
>NW_026000241.1:18367236-18373542 GCF_001458135.2 Marmota marmota marmota
ATATATATATATATATATATATATATATATATATATGAAGTAACATATGTTGAACACTTTATATGAGTTGATTGTATTTCTGCATGAGGGATCTGTTTTGTCAAAGGGCACAATGATTAAATCTGCAAACTTTGTTGGAGTGAGAGAACAGCAGGTAAATTCTTTGTTGCAATTGTTTTTGTGGTTTTATTTCCAGTGACCTTCTGTTTCTTAGCTCTCACCATTTGTGTTTTGAGTTTATGCATATCGCTCTTATGGACAATGAAAAAAATTGTCCCTATCTATACGAGAATATTTTTCCCTTGCTCTTTTCATCTTTCCCACCAGTACATACCCTTTAAAAATTTTTTAATTTTATAAAGAGTTTAAATCCATTTCAGACCACAGTATCTGATATACTTGATGTTACTTTTGGAGTCAATGGCATACTTAATACAATACAAATAATTTTAAAACGTTTATTCTAAACTGGTTCTGAAATGGTTACGATGGTATGTGGTGTTATGTGCACTTTAACATAATTAAAAGTTTTAAAAGAAAAAAATGAGGCTTAATTCTACTTAATATATGCAGTGTTATTGTGGATTTACTGATTTCTCTAAGAAATATTTAAAATATTTTCTGTACTTAAATTTATTTTCATTTGTACAATTAAATGAAATTTATGATAGTGTAACATATCATATCTAACAGCCATCTACTAGTAATTATGTGCCATCTATCAGTAATTAAAAACTTTTACAACTCCCTGTAGGGAGGGACAATCCCTGGGATAGGTTACCTTAGCAACAGATTGGAACAGGGGCAGGTTATCTTGACAAGGGTGGAGGAGGGGCTCTGAAGACATTAATATTTCAATCTCTCTCCAACTTCCCAGACCCAAATTGGCCTCCATTTCTTTGATCCTATCTGATTCACCTATCTATACTTACTGCCTGTCTAATTCTGGCTTCACATGTGCATGTGTATGTCCATTAATATGTCTGCAAAAATATGTGCACAAAATTTCTAACCCATTGTTTTAAAGTATATAGTTATGTAATGTCATAAAACATAGTTTTGGTAGCAGTGTGCGTGGCTACAGCTTCACATACAATGGCATTCACAGAGATAAGGGGAAGAGAGCAGGAGAACAGAGGAAGCTCAGGACATATTTAAAAAAGGCAGAATGCCCTCACTTCTTGGAATACCAGGATACCAGTTATGGCCCCATTCTCTTTCCCAGAAGTCTATATTACCCCTTTTTAAATAAACCCTGTTTTATATGCTTGTCTGGTGTGCTTTCTCTAATGTTATACTTCAACATGTGAGGGAGCAGAACTCGTCACCCACAACAGGCAGTATCCCATGGACATTTACAGATAAAATGTAGACTGTTTGCTTACAAATGCAAAAAAAAAAAAAGTGATGTTTATTTCTAGTTCCTCTTATGTAGAACATCCAGAATAAACTTATTTAAAGCATGGGCATTGATTATATAAAAGAAACTCTTCTAAAACAACTACTACAATAATAACCAAACTGAAACACTTGAAAACTGTCTTAAAGTGATTAAACATTCATAGGAAGTTGCAAAAAAAAATAGAGCAGAGAGATTTTATGTCCTTCTTCCTCATGTTGCCAATAGTTACAGCTTACATAATTATAGTACAATTATCAAAACCAGGAGTTCTACAACTGGAACCTTGTGGTAGAGGTCTGTATGGTATAATCATGGGTACGTTTGTGTAACCATCCAGCTAAGACTCTCAGCCGTCCCATCCAACAAAGATTTCCCATGTTCCCTGTCCTGGTTACACCCATCCCTCCTTCCCACATCCCTCATTGCTGATGACCCCTAATCTTTTTTCTATCTCTGAAATTTTGTCATTTTGAAAATTTTATACAAGGGAAATAATGCTGCATATGATATTTTGTGATCTGTCCATGTTCTGTGTGTAGGAAGGGCTTGTACTATATATTCCTGAGTCCTATTCACTGTTACAATGTATTATGGTTTATTTAAACATTTCACTATAGAGAAGTGCTTATATTATCTTCAGTTAGGGCTATTATTAATACAGTTGATTAAACAAACATATACAAGTCTTTGCACAGACACAATTTTTTATTTATTTTGGATAAATACCCAGAAGTTAATTGTGCTGGCCATATGGTATTTGCATGTTTAACTTTTTGGTTAATGTCATTGTTGATCTAGGTTGTTTCTTATTTGTCTCTTTGTTTTGCTTTGCTTGTTTAGCTTTGTAAGAACCTAAAAAATATTTTTCAGGAAAGCCAACAGAAATGCATGCATTGGATCCAGGGTCTCTGCATCCTCACCCACATTTGCTATTATTACTATTTTTTAGCTGATCTAATTGGTGTGTAGTAGTAACTCCTCAGTTTTAGTTTGTATTTCCCCAGTGGTTGGTGATTCTGGACAGCCCATAATATGCCATTTATATGTGCCTGTAGGTTTAATCTTTCTTCCTGTATTTTTCCCATTTCTGATTTGTTTTGTACTTTAATGTTCAGTTTTTGGAGTTCTTTATATGTTCTAGATATAAGTCCTTTGTCAGATACACTAATTCTAAATATATAGCACTATAAAATGGAAATCTTTGGTATTTTAACAAAGACTTGAATTTCTGACCTACAAAATGGAGATAAGCTTCATAAAATTCCTGTGACAATTGAGATTTTCATTTAAAAAATCAGAACATTCAAAGATACAATTTTATGTGTTATTTTATTGGTTGATGATTATCAATACCCCCCAAATTATCCCATTTTCAGGAAACATAAAGATACATAATTTAATTTTTAAAAATTCACATGAAAATATGTTCCTAAATAATCTGCTTTGTGCATTTATTGAAAGATTTCTTTCTCAAATGTATTTGACCCCCACCGCCCCCCCAAAAAAAAAAACAATGTTAGAAGTTGACTAAATCTTTGTAATTGGAAAGCAATACTTAATTCTAAATTTATATATTGGGCCCATAATCTGTTCCTTGGGCTGTTCTACACCCCAGTGATTCTGCAGTAATCAATAGAAAGAGCTCCCCAATGTTGATGATCTCCTGGATAGACAAAATATAAGCTGAAAAATAAGAAAAAGTTAAAAAAAAAAAAAGAAAAGAAAAAAGAAAGAAAGAAAAGAAAAATAGTAAGTGTTGCGCAGATCTTAAAACATACTGACATCATAGCATGACTAAGCTAATATTTTAGATTAGAGGCAGGGGCATTATCCAAAGGAATGACAATTATAATAAAGCAAAATGATGAGAAGTCACCCAGATTGGGGCAGAAAGAAATATTTTGGTACAAACTAACTTGAAGTAAATCTAGGTCCTTCTTGAAGTAAATTCTGAAAAAAAAAATCACATATAAGTATTTTACATTGAAAATTATCTCAAAAAAAAACACAAATAAGGAGTGCGGAAGTGATATAGTGAAGAATTTTATTATCTAGTAATTTACTTCAGTAGCCAATGGCAATTTAATCCTACTGGGGAACACTGGCAGGCATTATAGTTCACATCACTGTCCTATTGGAAGGATGAGGGAGCTATGAGGGGTTTGGTGTTTTCCAGAGGTTTATAGTTAAACACAATAGTTGAGTTCATCCCAATGAAATCACAGGTGCATAGAATTTGATTTTGGTTCACAGTCTCTCCCTTTTACCTCCCATCCTCCTTGCCCTCCCCTGTTGGCTAGAAGTGTGTATATACATGAATTCCTGTCAAGTTTTTCAATGAGGTCTGTTTCTCATGGGTGTTAATTCCCTAGAACTTCTAGATACACTTTTGGCAAACTTAGCAGTCTCCACCGTCCAGAGAGATATTTCAGGCAAATAAATACTCATGATAGTGATTAGGAATCCAGATGTGATGTGTGGAAATGGTATGGGGAATTTAGGTGGGGAATTCACAGCATCTGCTAAGATGCTTTGAGGTTGGTGCATAGTTGGTAAGAAAAGACTGGTAGAGATAAAATCTGAGAAGAAAGCAGGAATCAAATCCTGAAGAGCCAAGATAATGACAAGAGGGTAGATTCTATCCTAAGAGCAATGATGAGTTTCTGCACACTTTTTAAACTTGAAAGTGATGATTTGTATTTTTAAAGATTGCCCTGGTTCCTATGTGGAAAACAACATGCAAGTGGAGAGCAGGGTCAGGGAAATGAGTGGGGAAGCTATTATGGCAATACTAGTGACACGAACTTGATTATCTAGCTTTATTAGATTATATGAAACATTGATTTTCAATTCTCCACGCCCCCCATCTATACACATGAGTAACCCATCTAGAAATAAGGTACAGATTCAGACCCATGTCTTCCAACAGGTATTATCTCCAAATCCCACCAACAGTTATAACCCCAGTCCTAAAATAATGAGAGTTCATATGAGGGAAAATGTACCCATAGAGGAAAAACATAGAAACTGTGTTATAGTACTAGAAAGTATTTTATCATCAGTAAACTATGACACACTTAAAAACCTACTAAGATAAACCTCAGTACTCAGTACTGTTGTAGGTCACTGAAAAAGTTATGGATTATATTATCTCAGCATTTGTACAGGCACGAGTGTATGATTTTTTCAAATCTAAGGATATCAGCAAACACATATTTCCAATAAGACCATGCAGTCAACACTAACATAAATTTGTGTTGTCCCTGACTTACAGAGTTTGATGAATTATTAATGATCAAACAAAATTAAAAATTGTTTATTTTAAAAGAAATGGTTTTATCAGTCAAATGCTATCTAGAGTAGGAGGATGGTGCTTCTACTCTCTAAATATCTGAAAAAATTAAAAACCAAGTTAAGAGATATTATTTTCAATTAAAAGTTTAGTATGTATAAATTGGGATAGAGTTAAAAATAATACTGCTATATATCTGAAACAGATATCTAAGTGTTGTCAAAAAATTATAGCACACCAGAACTCAAGGATACAGAGTTCAGCTCCACCAACATTTTTATGTTTTACAGAAGAGGGTGTGAATTTTGAGAAAGAATAAACAAGTGACACAGGCATTAAGTTACATAAAGAAGAAAAGAACACATCTTTTAGAAATTCTTTAAACAAGAACAAGGTGATTTTTTTTCCACTTCATTATATTACATTGCTATATTTTTCCAATGTTACATGGTATCCACTAGGAAAAATGGTGCTGCTAATGATAATTCTGTGAAGAAATCTCATAGATGAGCCATAGGACTAATGTTGGTACCCACAATTCCCAATCTCTCTCTCTTTCTTTTTTTTTTTTTAAATAAGACACATTCAGAATCAGAATAAAGAATAAAGGTTACAAAAACTCCAAGCAAAACAGTATATACCCACTAGTAGGTTCCTAAAGTTTTGAAAACAAAGCCAAGTAAATGAAACAAGGCAGGGATATCCAGTTGTCAGATTTAAAGATTGCTTTGCACGTGATACTTCTATCAATAGGTAGAATTGTGATTGCAGATTGAAATTTGACTCTCCTATTAGCACCGGATTTGGGTAGTTTTATCTAATATCTGTGGAAACAAACCTCAACAATCTCTTTCTACCAGTATTGCTCCTCAATCTACTTTCCTTTTAGAGTATTACACTGGCTCAAGCCTTCTACTAAGCAATGACACTTTTTTAAAATGGTGCATAAGACACAGTACCAGCTTTTCCAGTAGTCTCCAAAATTATTTTAACCTATCTCTTTACAAATGAAAAAACTTCCCCACAAAATAAGCCCATACCCCCAATTGATGTTTATTGTAAATAATCAAGATTTTCTAATAAATTAATATAACACATACATTACTAAAACAAAAGGGAAAATTTGAAAATCAGTTAGCAATAAATATCAACAGGAATTTAATATTTTCTCATCATATCCTTCCAGAGAATTTCACAATCCCCTGGAAAAGAGGTTCTTTCCTCTAGTACTTGCTACCAGAAAGAGGTATAATAAATTGAGTCTACAACAAGTTTCTTGGGAGGAGGGAGCCTCATTTTATCTTGATTTTCTCAGCCTTGAAATACCTAGTAAGGGGCTGGGGATGTGGCTCAAGTGGTAATGCGCTTGCCTGGCATATGTAAGGCGCTGGGTTCCATCCTCAGCACCACATAAAAATAAAGATGTTGTGTCCACCGAAAACTGAAAAATAAATATTAAAAAATTCTCTCTCAGAAATAGAAGAAGATCTTAGAAGATGGAAAAATATACCCTGGTCATGGATAGGCAGAACTAACATCATCAAAATGGCGATATTACCAAAAGTTCTCTATAGGTTTAATGCAATGCCAATCAAAATCCCAACAGCATTTC
>NW_026000241.1:18375116-18483971 GCF_001458135.2 Marmota marmota marmota
TATATCTCAATTGTTTTCCTATGTAACTAGCATTGAAAAATTGAAACTTAAAGTTAAAAACATAATATCATTTATATTCCCACCAAAAAAGGAAATATTTGGGTATAAATCTAACAAAATAATATAATATATAAATAAGAAGAACTACAAAATTCTAATAAAGACAAATGTTCAACAAACACGTGAAAAATGCTCAGTATCACTTTCAGAGAATTGCAAATTGAAACCATAATGAGAAACTATCTCACACCAGTTAGAATGACTGAAAGATAAAAACAATGTTGGCAAGTATGTGGAGAAAAAGTAACACATTCAGTTTTGTGGGAGTATGTATTACTAATGGAAAACAGTATGGAGCTTCCTCAGAAACCTAGAACAACAAGTTCTAACATATGATTCAGATACCTCACTCCTCCATATAAGCTAAAGGAATTGAAACCGGTATACAAAAGAGATATTTGCATGCCTGTATTTATTGTGAAACTGTTCACAATAGCTAACTTATGAAATCAGCCCAAGTATCCATCAACAGATGAATAAAGAAAATATGTTATAAATATACAATAAAATAGTATTTATCTGTTAAAGAATGAAATCCTATCATTTGCAGAAAAATGGACGGAACTAAAAAATATAATGTTAAGTAAAATAAGCCAGACTCACAAAGACAAGTATTGTATGTCTCTTATATGTAAAAAGCTAAAATGTGTTGACCTGAATATAAAACAGTGATTAATAGAGGTTGAGAAGGATGAATAAAGTGAAGTTGGACTTCATCAGTGTGTGCTGTACACATGTGGAAAAATCACACTGAACACCATTAATGTGTACAACTAATATGTTCTAATCAAAAAGAAAAAAATAAATACAAATGAACTAAATAATGGATAGATGTGCCATGTTTGTGGAAAGAAAGTCTCAATATTGTCCAGATGTCAATTCTTCCCAACTTGGTATTTAACCCAATCAAAAAAAAAAAAAAAAAGGGAAAAGTCAGCAAGTTATTTTGTGGCTATTGATTCTATGTTTGTGGAGAGGCAGAAGACTCAGAATAGCTTTCATAAGCTGAATTGTACTGTTCCAAATTTTTTTATATTGAAGCTGTAACCCTCAGCACCTCAGAAATAACCTTCGGTACCTTAGAATGTGACGATACTTGGAGACACAGATTTAACAAATTGTATACGTTAAAATAGGCCTGGGATAGTCCTTTATCAAATCTCATTAGTGTCAGTATAAGAAGAGAACAAAATGTACTTAGAGATACCAGGAATGTGTGTGCCTGGAGGGAAAACACAGAGGGTGATCATCTTCACAATGGAAGCCAACTCTTTCAGCACCTTGATCTGGAACTTCCAGCCTCCAGAATAGTGGAAAAATAAGTTTCTCTGGCTTAAGCCACCCAGTTTCTCATAATTCATTATGAAAACCACAGCAAATAAATGTAATAGCCTATACAATATTGAAGGAGGAAAACAAAGTCAGAGGAGGGATTCTTCCTGACTTCAAGATATATTTAAAAATTAAATCAAGGCAGCATGATACTGAGAAAGAATACACAGATAGATTAATAGAAGAAAATAACCCCCAAATACAGACACATAGGAATAATAAAATAATCTTTGATCAAAGGCAATTCAAAAACAGAAAATACAGTCTTTTGGTGGAGGAGAATACTGGAACAACTGAAAACCCATATACAAAAAATAATAATAATTAATCTAGATATAAACTTTATTCCCTTTACAAAAGTTAACCCAAACTGGATCATAAATTTAAATGTAAAGTGCAAAATTATGAACATAAATAGCTGCCCTTGGTTTTGGCAATGACCTCGTAGACACAACACCAAAAACATGATAAATGAAAGAAAAAAGGTTAAGTTGCATTTAATTAAAGTGAAGGACCGAATGGAAACAAAGCATACCAAACCCTACAGGATACAGCAAAAGCAGAACCAAGAGTGAAGTTCACAGCAATCAACCCCTGCATCAAAAAGCAGAAAGACCTCAAATAATCTATCACTGCATCTCAAGGAACTGAAGAAAAAAGAACAAATCAAAATTAGTAGAATTAAAGAAATAAAAAGCCTATAGCATAAATGAGACACTAAGAAACAATACAAAAGCTCAATGCAATAAAAGAGCTGGTTCTTCAAATACAAACAGACTTTTAACTAGACTAACTATGAAAAGGAAAGAAGATTAAACAAATAAATTCAGAAGTTAAAGGAGATATTACAACTGACACTATAGATTAATCCAAATGATAACATGCCAACAAATTTAATAACCTAGAAAAAGCCTCCTATCAATGAAAAGCCCAAGACCAGATGGCTTCTCTGCTGAATTCTCTCAAACATTTAAAGAAGATCTAATACCAATTCCTCCTAAGTTATTTCAATAAATAGAAAAGGAAAGAATTCTTCCAAACACATTCTACAAAGCCAACATTACCCTGATCCCCAAACCAGAAAAGGATACAACATAAAAAGAAAATTACAGGCAAGTATCATTAATGGGCACAGATGCAAAAATCTTCAACAAAATATTTAATAGGACATTAAAATTATTATTCACCATGCTCAATTGGGATTTATCCCAGGGATGCAGGAATGGACCCATGTACACAAAACAATAATACAATATGTCTTGTCAAATAAGTGAAGGACAAAAACCATGTGATTATCTTAACAGATGCAGAAGAGGCATCTGATAAAATTCAACATACTTCATGATAAAAATGCTGAACAAATATAGGAGGACTGTATCTCAATATAATGAAGGCCATCTGTAGTAAGCCAACTGCTAACACTATACTAAATAGGAGAAACTGAAAGTTTTATCTATAAGATCTGTAACATGCATTCACCATTTTCAAATGCAAAAATAGACAAACGAGATTACACAATACTAATACAGCTTCTGCATAACAAAGGAAATAACAGGGTGAAGAGACAACCTATGGAATGGGAGATAAATACTTGTGAACTATTCTTCTGACAAAGGACTAATATTCAGAATATATAAGGAACTCCAAAAACTTATCTAAAAAACAAAAAGAAGAAAAAAGGAAACTAAATAGGGAATAGGTAGGAATATGTTTAAAAGAAAAAAAAACATAAGTGGCCATCTGGCATATAAAAAATAACTTAATATCATTGATTATCAGGGAAATACTAATTAAAGCCACAATGAGATATCATATCATCCCAGAATGAGGACTGAATGGCAATTATCAAGAAAACTAAAGAGAACAAGTATTAGTGAGAATATGGAGAAAAAAGAATGGATATGCTGCAATTAGGAATATAAATTAGTATTTTAATTATGAAAAACAGTGTGGAGAATACTCAAAATATTAAAACTGGAATTACCATATGATCCCAATCCCACTTCTGGGTACAAAGCCAAAGAAATGAAGTTAGTATATCAAAGAGACATCAGCACTCCCATGTTTGTTGCATCATTATTCACATTAACCAAGAAATGGAAACAACATAAGTGTCCATCTCCTGATGAACTGATAAAAAATTGTACATATGCACCATGGAATACTAATCACCCACAAAACAAAATGGAATCCTACCATTTGCAACAACATGGGTGAAACTAGAGATCATTATATAAAATGAAATAAGCCAGCCACAGAAAGGTAAGTACTGCATATATGTAGAATCTAAAAAAGCTGATCTTGCAGAAGTTGAGTGTAGAATAGTGGTTACCAGAAGCTGAGGAGAAGAGAGGAGAAGGAAAGATTGAGAAACATTGACCAATGAGCACTAAGATACAGTTATATAGCAACAAAACATTATAGTATGCTAATGCAGAGTAGAGTTACTATAGATAATAATAATTCATTTTTATAAACCAAAAGGTGGAATAAAGAATTCATTGAAAGTTTGTACCATAAGGAAATGATGTTTGATAAGACAAATAAGTTTAACCTAATTTGGACATTATACAATGTAATCATGTGTCAGAATGTTATATGGTATCCCATTAATGTGCACAATTTTATGTTTTGACACATCAGTTAAAATAATTTTTTAAAAATTTAAAAAATAAATTTTAATTAAAAATAAAATAAAATATGAAAGTTCTGCTCTGTGATAGATTCTCTATAGAATGCAGAGGAAAAACTACAGATTGGGGGAAAAAAGTATTTAAAGAAGATATATTTAATAAAGGACTGTTATCTAACATGAATTTAAAAACTCTTAAACTCAAAAGTAAGAAAATAAAAAAACTTGATTTTAAAGTGAGCTAAAAATCTGTACTGATGCTACCAAAGAAGGTGCACAGATAACAAATAAGTACATTAAAATGCATTCAACATCATACACCATTAGGGAATCACAAATTTAAACAAGAAGTTGCCACTACATACCTATTAGAATAGCTAAAATCAAAAACACTAAAAACAGCAAATGCTAGCAAAAAGGTAAAGCAACAAAAATTCTCCTTCACTCCTGCTGGGAATTGAAAATGGTGCAGCTAACATTTTAAGACAGTCTGGCAGTTTCTCACAAACTAAAAAATTGTTCCTACTATATGATTGAGCAATTTTTCTCCTTGCTATTTACCCAAATGAGTTGAAAATTTATATCCTGATGAAAACAAGTACACAGGTGTTTATAGTACCTTCATTCAAAATTGTCAAAACTTGGCAGCAACCAAGATGTTCTTTAATAGATGCATGTACAAACTATGGAGTTCTGTTCAGTGAAGCATTGCTCATTGCTCAAAAGAAATGCAGCATCAAGACCATGAAAAGACATGGAGGAACTTAAATATTGTTAAGTGAAAGAAATGCATTTTAAAAGGCTATCTGTTGTGCCCTTACACAAATATAGGATTCTGGAAGATGCAAAACTATGAAGATAGTAAAAAAAGATCATTGGTCACCAAGGACTTTGGGAAGATTAAAAGAACAGGCAGGGCAGAAAACAAGGTATTTGTAGAGTACCGAAACTACTCTATATCATACTACGAGGTTTGGATAACTATGATTATACATTTTAAAAACCAATATAACATCAAACACCAAGAATGAAATTGAATATGAACTATGGTTTTGGTGGGATAATGATGTGTCAATGTTCCCTGGCTTATTTTAACAAATGTATCACTCTGACAGAGGGTGAGAATGGGGGAAGAAGCTGAATATTTGGGAACAGCAAATATGTGGGGCACCTTTATATAATCCACTCTGTTTTGCTGTTAACCTAAAACTTCTTCAAAAGATAAAGTCTGCATTTTTGAAGTAGTTAGTCTCTTATTTATCCAATCTCCAATAACAAAGAGTACCAAAAGTTTGTCTCTTCTGGTTAAAATATGCAAGTAACATGATACACACACATATACACACCTGCATAATAAGTTTATCTATGCAAAAGGAATTAGTCAATGTGATTAAATTATGTCTGGCTTTTATTCTTTTATAATATATTTTGCAGATTTAATATATTTTAACAGTAAATACCAAAATATCACACCTTTTAAAATGTCTAATTTTGCTTGGACAATATATTCTGTTTTATATAACTCCCCATACATTATATTTACTAGGATTTTCTAAAATATTAAAATTGTATCCCATATTATTGTGAGGTTTTTCAAGAATATTGTTAGAACAACACTCTGGTATTATATTTGTCAAGTGAAAGTGTATGTGTGCATTTGAAGTCTTATTAAATTGTAACAAATTATTCTTCAAAGTAGCATGAGTTCACATTTCAAAAAAATGAGAATGTTGAGTTAGTATTATAATTTATATTCAATTTTACCAATTAGGTGGGTGGAAATGCTTTATCATTTTATTTTTGTCTATTCAAATGTAGTGTATCAATAGGACACCTAAAGCTCAGGAAATAATGCCAAGAGTTAATATATGGGATGGCATCAAATTAAACATCTTCTCCACAGCAAAGGGAATTATTAGGAATATGAAGAGAGAATCTACAGGATGGGAGAAAATCTTTGCTAACTATTCTTCTAACAAAGGATTAATATCTGGAATATATAAAGAACTCAAAAACTTTTACACCAAAAAAAATAACTAACCTAATTAATAAATGGGAAATTAACTAAACGGACACTTCTCAAAAGAAGAAATACAAATGACCAACAAATATATGAAAAAAATGTTCAGCATCTTTAGCAATTATGGAAATACAAATCAAAACCATACTGAGATTCCATCTCACACCAGGCAGAATGGTAGTCATCAAGAATACAAACAATAATAAATGCTAAAAAGGACGTGGAGAAAAAGGAACCCTTTTATACCATTAATAGGATTGTAAATTAGTACATCCACTATGGAAACAGTATGGAGTTTCCTCAAATGACTCCGCATGGAACCAACGTATTACCTAGCTATACCACTCCTTGGTACTTATCCTGAAAAATTAAAGTTATGACAGTATAGTGTTACATGTATACCCATGTTTACAGCAGCAAAAACCACAACAGCCAAACTGTAGCACCAGCCTAGATGTCCATCAACAGATCAATGAATAAAGAAAATATGTTATATAAATACAATGGAGTTTTAGTTAGCCATAAATAAAAATAAAATCATGATATCTGGAGGAAAATGGATGAAACTAGAGACTATTGCGCTAGGCAAAAATAAATCAAACTCAGAAGGTCAAGAGTCACATGTTTTCTCTCATATGCAGAAGCTAGAACAGATAAAGGAAAAGAAAGGTGCAAGCAGATTTCATGAAAACCAAAGGCAGATCAGTAGAAGAAAGAGAATAAGGCATGAGATGTAAGGAGGGAGGAGGGAAGTGCAGGGGAGTGATATTGACTACATTATATTGTTATACTCTATGCATATACAAATATGTAATAACAAATCCCATCATTATGTACAGCTCTCATGTACCAATAAAAATGAGGAAAAAATATAGTGGCAGCAAGGATTTTTATGCTTATCAGTATTTTGCCTTATTTTCTATAAAATAACTATCCTTTTAAAAGTGCAGTATTTGTTTATAATTTTACAAGAACATCATATATATTACAAATATTTTGTATACTTTGTTTTGATTTTGCATATTTATTACTAGGCTAATGCCATACTCTATTTTTTAAATTTTTCAGAAATTTAACAATATTTCTTTTGTAACCTCAGTGACTTTTATTATTCTTGTTTTCTTGTAATATCTTTAAAGTTTTTTGTTTATTTGTTACATCTACACAATGAAGACATCTCAAATTCAATTTGGGACAGAAGTAGCTGTAGCCATCTAAGTTTACTTCATAAATATCAATTGTCACAATGCCATTTTTCAATTAACAATCCTGTCCACACTGAATAAAATACCTATATTTCTGGATGAGCATTTTCTAGAGTCTAGATTTTGTTCCATTGCAACTATTTTTTTCTTATTTTTCAGAATCATCATAGCTATTTTGTAGACATATTCTTCAGAAAATTTTCTGTAATATTTTCCCCCAACATCTCATTGGAATTCTAATTTAGATGGCACAGGCTTCATAGATTAATTTTGAAAACTAACATCTTTATGATATTGAGTCTTTCTAAGAGTAAGTTATGACTTTTATTCCAAGTCTTCCTTTATAACCCTCAGAAGAGTTTTAAAGTTTACTTCACATAAACCCTGAATATTTCTTCTTACTAGCTTTTTTTAACATCTTTTTTTCTTCCTATGGTAAATGGGATGTTTTCTTCATTAAAGTTCCTGTTTATAGTTGGCATATAAGAAAACTAATGATTTTTATATAAATTTTGCAACCAGGGAATTTTCTGAACTCTCTTTTTTATTTCTAATAGTTTTCCAGACAATTCTCCTGAGTTCTAATGGTACACAATCATATCATCTGCAAATAACAATAATTTAATGTCCTTCATTCTCACTTTAATAGTTCTTTTTTCTCCTTGTCTCCCATGTAACTGCTCTGGCTCAGACTTTCAGAGGTATGATGATTGTCCTCCTTGACATTTTCTTCATTTTAACTACTTTTTATGTAGAGCATTGAATGAACATTTCTCAGGTTTTGTCTTGCCCAGTTTCTTTCCCTTTGCATTGCTTATGGGGTGAAAATATTATCAGGAGCATCACCAATCCCTGCCAAACTTTGGGTGTTTTGCATTCTTTCTCTGGCTTACACTTCTCAAAGATTGCTGGGGGGAGGCTGTGCCATTCCATGTGTTTGCCTATGCCTAATACAGTAATATGATAATGACTTTTGTCCAAAACTTCTAGTCTACACAGATGGAAGTTGATATCCAATATGTCTCTGTTCCATCCTACTTCAGAAATACCCCTTGCTGTGGCTTGTGTGCCTACCAGGTGCCAGACACTGCACTGAGAGATTTACATTAGGTATCACATTGAATTTTCACACCAAGCCTAAGAGAAGGTTCTTATCATCACTATTGTACTGAAGAAACTTAGAAGACAACATTTTTTTAAGTTATATAGTTAATGGGCAACAGACAGTTCTTGAAACCACATCAGTCTCCAAAGCTCATGCCAATGGCTACATCTCTTCAAATCTCAAGAAGTTTGAAATCAGGGCTACACAATATTCTGGATAGATGTGGCAGAAGGAGCAATCAGTTGTGCTCAGGGAGGGTGAAGATGTAATGTACATACTCCAAAGAGTCAGCACTAAAAGTGATGAACAAAAAAATTGATCTCCCACCATGATTTAGGAAGTCCCCTCCACACCCTACAAAACAGCCTCACACAACCACCAAACTGATATCCCTCTGGGGGCTAGGCTGTTCCTCATGTACAGCTGGGTCAATTATTTTCAAGTCCAAACTATTTTCCTTAAGAGTGGGCAGATGCTCAACAAGGTTCTTTGGGGAAGAAATAACTTGTTTTTACCTGAGGAAACTTAATTCAAGTTTTGAACTCATTTCTTCTTTCAAGCAGTTTCTACTGCAAACCCAATTCTGTGGCGGGATTTATTGAAGTACAGAACAGAAAAGACGTTGCTTAGAAATAACTCAGGGATATGATGTGGATTAGAACTTAGAAAAAAAATAATAAATGATAAAGCTACCGAGTCTTGGAAACAGAGCCGCACTTGAAAGTAGATTGAGATTGGAACAGGATGAACGACTGTTAAAATGAACACGAATATGTCAAGACTTGCATCTGAATTAATTGCCATTTCAAAAGTTCCATTTAGCCTCTGATTTTCCCTTAACTCTTCTTAACCCTATTAAAGGAAACATTAGCATCTTCTTTCACTCCCTTCTATAGATGAATAAATAAAAGCATAATTAAATTTTCCAGGAGCTATTCAGAGGATAACTAAAGCTACAATTAAAATTGATAATTCCTAATTGAAGGATTCTTTAATTCCTTGGTTGATGATTGCATTTTATCATGCCTTACTAAGAGGAGACTGCAAATCTGAGGTTGTCATGGGCATTTTTCTTGTTCTCTCTCCATCTTTCCAGGCCTCTGCAGCTTCTGATAAACTGCATTTGGCTGCTTTTATAAAAGGCCAGGTCGAAAGCCCTAGGGCAAAGATAGGCAGCTGGGAAACATCACCACAATTCTCACAAAAGATGACAGTCAGCCACTCATTTTTTGGCAAGAAAATTAGTGGTTATTTATTGATCAGTCCCTGAGCACTGGCATTATTATAGTCTGGTCCCAAATAATTGACAGAAAGTTTGCCACATGTTCTTCTCTCATAGAACCTTTCATCTGACTTGGAGACTGAAGTTATACAGAGACTCTAGCTATAGAGCTACCAACATGGAATGTGTGTAGAGACATACCAAAAATGGCAGGCATGACTCAGGACCAAGATACAGGAAGACATCTAATTGTTTGCACTTTATCAACTACAAAAATTATCTGCAAGGTTGGATTTTGCCTCCACAGCATCCAGTTTTTATTTGTTTGTTTATTTGCTTGCTTGCTTACCAGAAAATGTCAAGACTTGGAATTTTTTAGTTTATTTACATCTTACACTTATAATTATGGGACTTATTTTTCTTAATGAAAGGAAAACCAGATCAATATTTTCAACTCTTCTATTGCAAAGGACAAAGGGTCTTATGTCCAGTGGCTTAGCTTCTCTGATCTTGAGACAGTAGTAGAAATACTGACAGATGACAGTAGACCACTGTGGCTGTGCATTTTGTTGGCCAGCAAAAGATACAAACACCTACTGATGTGGACATCTTGATGTACACTCCAATTGGAAAAGAAGTTTCCAAGGATTCCCAAAGTCTTCTCCAAGACACCTATTGCTAATGATTCCATCCTTGTGATTCTGACAGAGTCACCACTTTCCAATTCTAGTGCTAATTTTATAAAATTCTGGAAACTCTGGCTAAGCACCTTCCTACTCACTAAATTCCACTGACTATAAAAACCAACCCCAGAAAACATACCTCTAGGCAATTCA
Organism: Marmota marmota marmota; assembly: GCF_001458135.2. Taxonomy (NCBI): domain Eukaryota; kingdom Metazoa; phylum Chordata; class Mammalia; order Rodentia; family Sciuridae; genus Marmota; species Marmota marmota. The sequence goes on from NW_026000241.1 coordinate 18,385,529, forward strand.
AAGGTAGATTTCCCAGGACACCATCATCTGCTGAAGGTCTGAATTCCTACAGGTGCCAAGGCTGCCAAAGAAACTAATGTCTTGCTGTTTTCTTTTCATTTTTACCTATTTGTGTTTCCCCATTCCCTCAAGGATGTTTTATCATATTTTACTAAATGCAATCTTTCAAGGAGCCTCAAATTCTATTACAAAAATGTGTGGTAAGAATAAAAACATACATAAGAAATTAGATCAGGATATTAGTCTGACAACAAGTGCCTACATCTTTTTCTTCCCTAGAGAAGATGTAAAAAATTGCGTTAGAGAAAACAAAATTACAACATTAGCAGTAAACAAGAAATATTCTCTTCAGTGAATCAAACTTGAAGAATCCATTGGAGGAAATACAGAAAAGAATCAGCTTGGCAAGAGGCCACGGATCAATGCACATATTTTCCTTCAACAAAGAGAAGGAAAGCTGCTTGAAGCAGGAACATTTCTAGGGGTTCTCCAAATGCCAAAGATGCAAGAACTAGGAGGTAGTTGACAACTATCACAGTGACTTTTAGTAGCATTAGAGTCACACCATTGAAACTTCTATATTTTGGTGCGAGACTAAGAAATTTCAAAGTGGTGATGACATCAGAAGGAACAGAGAACATGCTCCCTCAAACACCAGCCACTATGAACCACACAGGTAAGCTGCTTGTCCTACACTGTCTCCACAATGCGTGCAAGCAAGCCATGGTGTACAGAGAGAAGTAGAATCCCAGAAAGAAAGCTAAAACGAAGCCAAAGCTTCTGAAAAAGAATCAAAATCAAAATGATAATTAAAGAAAATCAAAGCATGGGTATAAAATCTTTTCTTAAAATTTTTCAAGTATTTAAAAATAAATGTTATTTAAATAACATCTATTTAATAAGAAATAAATATTTAATACACAGACATTAAATTTACAATAGAAAATATTTTTAAAACGTCTCACTAAATAAGGTATAAAACAAAAATGTCATAATGAAAAATGTTCTTAAGTTTAATTACTTAAAAATTACATGTTTCTTTCTAACATAGACATCATAAACATTATTAAAATGGAATTGGCAGGCCAGGCCAGAGACACACACCTGTGTAATCCCAGCAGCTCAGGAGGCTGAAGCAAGAGGATCTCAAGTTCAAAGCCAGCCTCTACAACTTACTGAGACCCTGAATAACTTAGTAAGACCCTGTCTCAAAAATTTAAAAAAAAAATGGGCTAGCAATGTGGCTCAGTGTTTAAGCACCCCTGGGTTTAATCCCCAGTACCAAACAAACAAATAAATAAATAAAATTGACATATGGGAAAAATAATTGCAACATAGATGAAAAACAATTTATATGAGGACTAATGAAATTTGTTGTGGAGATAAAGTGACCATGCATGTTCCCAGTTCTTGTGACCTACTAGAAAGATTTTAGATAAGGTACTCTGAGTAGCAAGCATGAGTTTTATCAGAAGTGGTAGGAAAAGGGGAAGAGGGAATACTCTCAAGGTAGAGGGTCAGCCCTCTCAGAGAGGAGTTCATCATGTCTTTCCTGCCCTCCAGTTTTATGAAGGTACCAAGGAAGTCTCCATACAGTCCCACCCAGGTCCACCTCTTGACATTTTACTGACAGTAGGATTGCATTTAACTTCCAAGTCCCCACTACATATGGTCTTATGCAATAAAGGGGAAATTTTACTATTATAATGGCATGCTACAGATCCAAGACAACTCTATGTCACTTTGATCCATGCTGACTACTTTGAGTTGGAACTTTTTCTCCCAAATTTTATGGTTAAGGGGCTTTGCTTCTAGTTATCCTGTCTCCTGAGTTCAGAAATCTGGTCCATATAAAGGTCACAAAAGTTTCCACTTTGTGATAACTTGTCGTCTTCTTATTGGCAAGGAGGAGTCTTTAGGACCTACATTTCTCTTACAGATAACAGGTTATTTTTTCTTTTTGCTGAGTAATATAGCATATCCTATTGACTTAAGCCAGAGAGGGCTGCAGTAAATTGTTTTTTGAGAAGACAGTATGTGCAGTTCAGCATAGCTGGCCCAGTTTATAGAATTCCCTCTTAACTTTTTATTCCCACTTATGGTATCTGTTACTGATCTATGAAATTCAATATATCAATAAGAAATAAAAACAAAAGCTAAATCTCTAGAAAAGTGCCTAAGAAACTTAAGATAGATACTCACTCATAAATTATCAGGGGAAAAATATTAATAGAGAGAAAAAAATATTTTTGACCCTATATGCTAGCAACAATCACAAATGGATAGGGGAAAACATATGCAAAGTTAACATTAACACATGTCAGAGTAGGCAACTCAAAGCTCCTGTCTCTCAAAGAAACCCTGAAAATCAAATACATTATCAAAATTAATTTTGTTAGAACTCTATGAAACAAATGTTTATAGCAACTAATCTAATGCTAAATAAATGCATTTTTAGATTATTAGGAAAACTTTGTGCATTCTTACTTATTCTTGCTCTATGCCCTCTCCAGCTCAGCAGTGGATTTGAAGACTAGATCTCACATTCCCATTGGGAGAATCTTGGTTCATGGTTCCAGAGAGAGCAGATAAGACCTTATTCAACTTGATTATTGTGTCTGTTCTAAACTTGTCTGGGGAGATTCAGAAAGAACTGTCCAAAGTCATCATCTCTTTTTGTCTAAGGTGTCCCTCTGAGAGAAACAGTAGTGGGCATTGTTTGGAAACACTATAGGGCTCATGAATAAGTAGCTGTGGCCTGGGGCAAAAGATATAGTTGGGACAAATGATAGATTATCAAAAATATGAGAAGAAAGTTTTGAAACGTTCAGGCACTGAAAAACACCTGGGTACACAGAGGAATTTAAAAAAGCCACAGACATATTCAGGATGAGACCTCATGACCTGAAAAATCCTAAGCTTTCAACTCTGGCTGTTATATAAGTTCAGTGTAAGCCTGAATAAGTTCAAAAGACTGCCCCGTGCAGTCAATCTACAAAGACTAGGAGTATTTCTATTTGTTTGGATTCTCCTGTTCAAGGATGTCTCTGTCAAAACACTACGCAAACACTAGCTAACATAATGGAGACATCAGTAATCTCCAAATGACAAAGAATGTTGTCTTTGCAAACATAGTTTAGTAGGGTTGGGATGTAGCTCAGTGGTAGAGCATTTGCCTAGTATGCACAAGACCCCTGCATTGGATACACAGAACTGAAAAAAAAAAAAAAAGTTTGGCAAAACCAATCACGAAATGAATGCCTACATGCCACCCCCATCAAGCACGGGCGGCTAAACTAAGTAGTCACTCATGTGAATTTGGAATGATGCAAAATAAAACACAGACACAAAATACCTTTACACAAGCTTCAGGATGGCTTTCCCCAGCCCCCATCCTCAAGCTCCCAAAAAAGGAGAGCAACAGAAAGTCATAAGAGGCTGGCAAGGGAGAAAGAGAGAGACAGAGAGCATGAGAACACAAGCATGTTTGGCAGTGGGCTTTTATTTGGGGGGATGCTGTTTCTTAGAATATTCTATCCAAAAAAAAAAAAGGCAGAAGGGGTAGGATTACAAGGGAACAGGTGCGTGTAATCCAACCCTAGGGGGTACACTTACACCTGAAGCCATGCCTTGCTATTTAAGCTGGAACAACACTCAAGTCATTAGGAAACTTAGTGATTGGTCAGAGCCCCCTGTGTCAGGACTTGAAGTTGTGTTCATTCAGAGTGGCTTCCCACAATTATGGTCATCAAATATCCCCATTCTGCAAGGCTTGAAGAAGGTAAAACATATGGTTTCCCAAGCTACCACGTTGTAATAGTCAAACAGCAAAAAGATCGCCAGTTATACAAAGAAACAGAGAGTAATAACCTCTTCAAAGGACAAGAATTGGCCCTGAGAAAACAAAGATATTGAGATTAACACATAAAGACTTTTAATTGACTATCTTAAATTATATTCAAAGAGCTAAGTAGAAAGGATACAGACAAAAACTAAAGGAAATCAGAAAAAAAGAGATGTATTGAAATGAGAATGTCAATAAGGAGTTAACCATTAAAAGAAAAGTGAGAAATATTGGAACTGAAAATTATTATAACCAAAATGAGATCATTCAAACAGGTAGATTTGAGCAGTCTACAGAAATAATCATGAACTTGAAAATAGGATAATTAATTGATACCATCTAAGAAACAAAAAGAGAAAAGAAAGAAGAAAAGTGAAGAGACCTATGGGGCATTCACCAAGCAGACTAATATCTGCAAAATAGAAGAGAAGGAAAAAGACACAGAATGACTATTTGAAGGAATGACCACAAACTTTCCAATTTTGATAAAAGACATGAATCTATAAATTCAGGTCACCGTAAGTGTAATGAACTTAAAAATATCCATACTATGACACAATGAAATTCTTGAAAACAGCAAGGGAGAATTGACTTGGTCACATACAAGGGATCCTCCATAATATTAAAAGTTGATTTCCCAGCAGAAATCATGGAATATAGAAGCAGGGGGATGACATGCTTAAGGTGCAAAAAGAAACAGAAAGTGATCAATAAAGAATTCTGTATTAATTGAAGTTTTCCTTTAAAAACCAGGGGGAAATAAAGATCTTCCCAGAAAAACAAGAGCTGGGAAAGAAATTATGAAAGTAATTCTTCAGGTTCAAATGAAAGAACTCTTGAACATAACTTGATTCTGTTTGAAGAAATCAAGAAGCCAAAAAAATGGTAACGAAAGGGGAACATATAAAAGCCAGTATTGTTGTATTTTATAGTCCTACTTTTATTTTCTAAATGATTTAAAATGTACATGCATAAAATAATGATAAATCTGTATTGTTTGGCACACAGTGAATAATATGTAATTTTTGAAACTAAAACATAACAAAGAAGAGGCAGAATTGTATAGGAGCAGTGCTTTCATGTACCAGAGAACTTACATCAGTATATGTAAACTAGATGATTATAAACTTAGCATATTAAATGTAACTCATATGATAACCATGAAAGAAAAACTATGTAAAATAGATGCCAAACAAAAATAGACTATATTTAAAATTCACTAAGAACAATTAAACACAAATAAAGCAGTAACAGAGAAAATAAAAGGCAAAAAATTACAAGAAATAGAAAAATGGCAGAAATCCTTCATTACTAGCAATTTTTTAAATAGAAGTACATTAAACTTCCCAGCTAACACACAGAGATGGGGGTGGGGAGATCCATTTATGTGCTATCTACAAGAAACTGACTTTATATGCAAAGACACAAATATGATTGAAAGTAGAAAAAGGTATTTTACACAAGTAGTAATAAAAAAGAGCTAGGGTGACTGTACCAATATCAGACAAAATAAACTAAACTAAACTGAGGCAAGATAGAACTATATTAAACATTATTAAAAGGGTCAATTCATCAAGAAGATGTGACAATTATAAACATATACATACCCTGCAACAAAATTCCAAAATATATGAAGCCAGTACTACCTGAGTGATCTATCAATTCAATGCAATATCACTCAAAATTTCAATAGTCTTTTTTTTACAGAAATGGAAAAATCAGTTGTGACATTTGTATGAAATGGCTAGGGATCAAAAGTATCTAAAACAATCTTGAAAAGGAAGAACAAAGTTGGGAGATTAACACTTCCCAACTTTAAAAGTCATCACAAAGCTACAACAGTTAAAACAGGGTGGTACTGCCATTAAGGAGAGTTATGTAGGCTGGTTAAAAAAAATCAAGAGTCTAGTAAGAAACTCATATACCTACGGCCAATTGATTTTCAGCAAGAGTGACAAAACATTTTTAATGGGAAAAGAAGAGTGTTTTCAACAAATGATGTGGGATGTGGGAGCAAATATATTAAAGTTGAACCCTTATCTCATACCATATATAAAATTTATTTAAAATAACTTAACAAGTTTAGCATTTAAATATTAAAATTTAAAATATTAGAATTTAAAAAAAAATTAGATGAAACAGGGTTAAATCATCATGGATTTGTCAATGGATTCTTGAATACAGTTACCAAGAGTAAAAGCAACAACAACAAAGGTAGATAGGTAGATGATAGTCCAATTTAAGACTTCATCAAAATTTAAAACTTTCCTCACAAAGAATGTTGTCAAGAAAGTGAAAACCAACCTACAGATTGAGAGACAATATTTGCCAGTCATAGATCTGGTAAGGACTTATTATTCAGAATATATAAAGAACAAAACAAAACTCAGTAACAAAAAGACAATGAAACAAACCAATTAAAAAGTAGGCAAAGAACATGAATAAATATTTCTCCAAAGAACTTTTACAAATGTAACATGAAAAGATGTTCCAAACCATTAGTCATTAGGGAAATACAAATCAAAACCATAATGACACACCAATTCACACCCACTAGAATGACTACACACACACACACACACACATACATACACACACCGCACAAAAAAAGAAAAAAACAGAAAGTAACTTATATTAGGATACAGAGAAATTAGAACCTGTGCACATTGCTGAAAGGAAAGCAAAATAGATCAACTACTGCAGAAAATAGTTTGGTAATTTCTTAAAAAGTTAAACATTGTATTAGCATTTAATCCAGAAATTTCACTCCCAAGTATATACCCCCCAAATTGAAATTAGATATTCAAACAGCATATGAATTCATTGTAATGCTATTTACAATAGCCATAAACCAAAATACCTAAGAGTCCATCAATAAATGAACAAAATTTTATATATAAACACTTCAGAATATTACTGAGACATAAAGTTGTCATACATGTTACAACATCAAGGAATCCTGAGAATGTCATGCCAAGTGAAAAATGCTCAACTCCAAATTTTATTTTCCAAATATTGTATAATCTACATATATGAATTAGCTAAAATACACAAAATCACAAGAAAGTAGATAAGAGGTTATGGGACCAAGATGAGGTAGGAATGGAGGTTATTGCTTAAGGGTTAAAGTTTCTCTTTGGCTTGATAAAAATTTTTGGAAACAGATAATCATAATAGTTGAACAACATTTTGCATATACTAATGCCATTGAACTATACATGTAAAAGAGTTAAAATAGCAACAAACACATGACAATAGAAATAATGCTTTAGTTAGACAAGAATATTAATACTTACACATGGGAAATAAAGTTATACTTCTTGGAAAAAAAACTGGTAGGATTACAATTTGAAATACTTGTGGATAGACTAATGTATTTTTCTTCTTTTTTTCCAATGGATTTTTAGAACCTGAAACATACCATGCTACTTCATACCAAACATAGCCCTGAGTGGAAAGTTCAGTGGTTCAACAAAACCTCTTCCAACATACTGGTTGGTTTTGAGGGTAGCAAAGAAGAGGGATACTATTAAATGAAAAAATACTCTCTTTCAGGGGCTCAGAATGTTATACTGGGGTTGGAATGTTGCAGGTAGAATTTTTGTTTATCTTTTGCCTCATCACCATCTGTTGCGTTATTCCAAGCATATTCCATAATTCCCTGCTGCGGCAAAAATACAGAAATGAAGCCAGAATAAGAGTTGCAATGTGAAAACCAAGAATTGAGAAGTTGTTGTTGTTGGGTTTTTTTTTTTTTTAGGTTTTGTTTGTTTTCAGCATAAAATATTCAAGTAGTAGAAAAGATAGTCACATGATTATTTTTGGTTTAGTATAAACAGTTTTCATTTATCCCTCTCCTATATTCTAAAAAATTAGAAATGTTTAATGACAATGTACAAAGAGAAAAAAAACATCAAGAATTCAAAACACAATAGAGGATCTAAGCTAGGTCTAAAGAGAAATGGTGTAGGAGGAAGAGTAGGAAAGCAGCTGAGGGGTTTAAGAGACCAAATGTCCTCTGGGAGAGAAAGAATGAGAGAAAATTTTAGAAAGTCTAGGATCTGGGAAGATGTTTGAATAGACAAAGAATTGAGAAGAAAAATCCTCAGGGCCAATCTTTATGTAGGACGCTACCTATATTTGTGCATTTAACTATCTTATCAGTTAATTTTTTTCCTGAATATAAGCCTTCTCAAAACATGACAACTTACAACAATCATTTATTTAATTCATAATTTGTGGATTAGCAATTTGGACTGGGTTTAGCTAGATGGTTTCTCTGATTTTATTGACATTAATTCATGCATCTGTGGTCAGATGTCAGATCAAATTGGGTTAAAGTGGTCCCAGCCACGATGACTTGTTTCTGTTCTATGTGATCTCTCATCTTCCAGAAGGCTAGCACAAGACATTTCACGTACCCGGGCGACTTCCCAAGAAAACAAGAACACCTCAAGGCTTCTTAAAATTTGGGACTGGCACAGCCTGACTTCTACTGCATTTTTTGGCAAAGCAAGTTCCAAGGTCAGCCCACATTCAAAGTATTAGGACATAGACTTTACCTCTTGCTGAGAGAAGCTGAAAAATAACACTACAAAGTGATGTTGATATAGAAGAAAAATAACCCTAGTCATTTTTGCAAGCAATCTACTACCCTATTTTTTTAGTCAATCAAGAAGCAGAAACTGAACTTACATTCTGGATCCAAAAGTGTCCTAAGAACTGCGATAAAAATCCCATCATTGTTCCTTGTTTACTTTGTCTACATGTTCTCTGTGAAAATTTCTATGTACCTATGTAAAAAAAATATTCTGAGATTTTCAGAAGTTTTTCAATCCACTTATTTTTTTCCAAACAACCATAACCTTGAATTTCAAGATGTAGAAACAACAGTTCTGTTTTTGCTTTTTAGTGGTTCAGAGTCTATTAGGAAGCCCAGATGTAAAATATGCCTAAGAAACACAAATGAAGGATTTTTTTCACCTTTGATAAGGAGATGATTTATTTAGGAGTTTAAAGATCAACAGAAACCTGTCAGGCTACAAACATCAGGAAAGTTAGTCCAGGTAGAGAGGACAGAATGATTAAAGAAAAGGAAGCAGGGCAATACAAAGCATGCTCAGCAAAGTGTAAGTTTCCTCTGTGCAGGACTCAGTTTGAAGAGTGGAAGGAGTTGTGAGGATTCAGTTGGCTGTAGATTCTTATATGGGCCAAAGCACGGGAATCTACTCACTATATGCAAAAGCATGCAATTAGGCTCCCACAGTTCCCTTTGATCCCTGTTTTATTAGTGACATAATTAATGTCTAAGACTATATTTAAAACTCATAATTCCTGAGAAATTCTGGGGAGTGATATTGGCTAAATTTTATTGTTATATTGTATACATGTACAAATATGTAACAACAAATCTCACCGTTATGTACAGGTATAATGCACCAATAAAACATGTGGAAAGATCCAGGTAAGATGGCATATGCCTGTAATCCCAGCAGCTTGGGAAATTGAGGCAGGAGGATTGAAAGTTCAAGGCTGGCTTTAGCAACTTAGCAAGGCCCTAAGCAACTTAGTGAGACTGTCTCAAAATAAAAATTGAATAAATAAAAAGGGATGGTGATATAACTCAGTGGTTAAGTAGCCCTGGGCTCAATCTCTGGCACAAAATTTAAAAAAAAAAAAAAGCAGAAGAGAAAAAAATTACAAAATTTCATTCTTGTGGAATACTATTATATTACTATGAAGTCACATTTTTTTTTCTATTTACCATTTTTTCTTTACCTTCTACCACAGAATGGAAACATTGCCTGCTTTATATTTGCCTCTGAATAGTAGACACCCCCAAATTAAAGTTAGGATGAACCTCTTTTATAGCACTTCCCACAGAATCACTTCATGCCAGAGAAGTTATTTTTCTCCAGAGACTTAATTTTTTTTTCTTTTTTGGTATAAAATTGGATTCTGGCACAGTCTTGATTCTTATTGACGAGATTCCTTGTTTACTGTTGTTCATCCTTAAGATGTTGCCTCATTAAATACTGAAAGGTTAACAACTGAACCCTGTTTGCCTTGAGTAAATCATACTCAATTTTCTGGAGCTCATTGCAAACAATCTGCTCCAAAAGAGCTAATTAGAGCTGAGAATATAAAATGTGAGTCTGGACGGCACTGTCTGCAGAGTCTCAATTACAGCCTTCCTTTTTTCCTTCAAATCAGAAACAGAGTCATTCTGTGCAAGTCAATCTCATTTGCTTCTCAGAAGGAAAATAGATGCAAAAGATGGTGATCCATGCACTGTGGCATTCTGATGGCAATGATGGCTGAAGTAGCAGAAAGTGGACCATGAAATATTTGAAAAAAAAAATTGTCAGCTTCCTAGAGCTGTGCTGATGGTGACTGTCAGGTTCTTAAAGGTGCCGGAAGTATCACCCAGGAACTTCAGAGTGGGGTTTCTACATGCAGCTCAGTTAGAGATGTTATGTCTTCTCTCTCCCTCTCCTTCTCTCCCTCCCAGTGTGTGTGTGTGTGTGTGTGTGTGTGTGTGTGTGTGTGGTGGCAGGGGATGCAGGGGAGGAAGGGAAGGATTTGTCAGTAGATAAAATCATTTTTATTTCATGTGTCAGATTTTCCTGCATAACAGAGTGCTCAAAATGTGTTGGCTTCAAACAATATTTTATCAATGCTCTTTTATCTGGATAATTCTGCAAATCTGGGTCTGGCTCAGATATCTAAACTAGGTGCACTCTATTTTGCAGAAACAGAGTGGGTAGTGGGGAGACTGGGCTCAGCTCAGAGGGCTCATCTGTGATCCATATGGTCTTCCATCCTCCCACGGCAACCCTGAGCTTAGTGCCTGGTGGCCCATCAGGGTCTTTGGGGAGTGAACAGAAGTACATAAGGCTTCTTGGCCTAGATTTGGACCAGGCACAGCATCCTATCTACCACATTCTAATGGCCAAAGCAAGTCCCAGAGCCAGTCCAGATTTAGAGAGTGGGAAACAGACTCCATCTTTTGAGGAGTTATAATGTCACTAAGTAAGGGCATAGATGAAGGGCAGATGAAGACTTTGTATTGTATTTATAATATATGTGAGTCAGAAGGGGAAGACAAACCCAATTATATGTGTAATTATCTTTATAAGAGGGACAATTGCAATTCTGTTTGAGTATGAAGTAGGGAAAGTTGATTTTCTCTTCTCCAACTTGTTCTTGTTTTCTGGTTTTGGAAACCCTTGGATAAATCCCTTAGCACACCATATTGCATAAGATAACTTCACTAAGTGTGTATAAAGGAGAGATTCTTCATCCTATAGCACTTAATAATATACCTCCTGTGACATATCCTCTGACATAGACACAGCTCAGGTAAGCAGGTAAGAACAATTTTGTGAGACAAGGCATGTAAGTGAGCAGCCCCTCAGACAGGATTGATTCTCTTTCTCTATATGACTGTTTTATAAATAAAGAAGTGACAGATAGATCCCAAAGAGTTTGAGTCTCATGGATTCCAAGCATGTGTAAGAACAGCTGAAAGTTGATGTTATGGAATGAACATTTTGACAAGTCCTTGGAAATTCAACTTTAAGAATTTAGAGTATGTGTGTGTATCCATTTACAAAAAAAAAGAAGGAAGGAGAACTTTGTTCATGGTATGCTTTGAAGAAAGAATCATGGCTCAAGGAGGGAAATGGGATACATTTTAGAGAGTCTGATTAATGTCAATTCCAGGTAAGACAAAGCAATGACACTTAACCAGGATTTAAGACATGACACAGTGTGGGACAGCAAGCACCTAACACTGTCAAGGAGAGGAAACTTCCTTGGCAATAAGAGAATCTGTGATCTCAAGAAAATGAGGAAAACAGCCATTCCTTTCCCCACCTCCTCTCTCACCTCCCACCTTCTGGTTATGGAATGGTTCCAGCGTGGGAAATTCATGACACGGCAGGCTAACTGTATACCCAGATTTCTGGCTGAAGAACTGAAGAAGAGAGCCCCAGAAGACCAGAAAATATCCAGGAAAAGATCACAGCAAGGCAGGAGCTTAAAGAAAGCAAACTATGGTGCTAAAAACTCTTGGACCCACTTCCAAACTACACATGTATGGATCTAATTCTAAAAAAACAAACCAAAGACTTTGAAAACCGAACAAAGATAGCAGTTGCCAACTAAGTTCCTGACTGGCAGATGGGGGCACAGATATGAGGTAGATGCAAGGAGCTCTCTGCAAAGGGAACTAACTTAATAAGTTTGATTAAAATTTGTTGTTTGAATCCATCCAGATAAATTACCTCTTAAAGATATACACAATTTTTTTTCATAGAATTTCAATTAGACTCCTAGTTTTACAATACAATATTCCAAAGGTACAGAATACAGTTCAAAATTATTTTCCATGGGAAGAATCAAGAGAAGAAAATTTAACTTGTTTGGGAAAAGTCAATCAATGTAAAATCAAGAAAATGACTAGATATTGAAATCATTCAACAAACACATTGAAACACTATCATACAAATTCCCAAATAAACATCAGTAAGTTCTCTTTAAACAAATAGAAATTTAGAAAATCCCAGAAATAAAATGCATAAAGCATAATGAAATTGAAATATTAGAAATGATAAAATAAAGCCATGGCCTAAAATTTAAACTTGCTGAATGGATTCAACAACATAAAAAAATGAAAGATGGGGCTGGGGATGTGGCTCAAGTGGTAGTGTGCTCGCCTAGCATGTGTGAGGCACTGGGTTCGATTCTCAGCACCACATAGAAATAAAATAGAGATATTGTGTCCACCTAAAATTTAAAAAAAATAAGTATTTTTTCAAAAAAAAAGAAATGAAAGAGAAAATAACCAGTAAATTTGAAGATATGTAAAAGAGTTATTCCATATGAAGTTGAAGACATGTAAAAGAGTTATTCCATATAAACAAATGAGAAAAACAAAGTTTGAAAAAACTGAACAGATTCTTAGGAAACTTTATTCATTGATTAAGCATTCATATCACTGTTAGCCCAAAAAGGGAGAACTAAAAACTGTTTGAAGAAATAATGATTAAAACCTCCCAATTTTTGAAAGATATAAACCTACAGATTCAAGAAGCATAGCAAAATTCAAACAGGAGAAATAGAAAGAAATTCAAACCCAGGCATATCATCAACAAATGCCTGAGACAATGAAAAAGTCATGAAATATGCAAGAAAAAATTAGGTCTCTTTTATAGAGGAACATTTATTCAAGTTACAGCAGAATTCTTATTAAATGATGCAGTCAAGAACAAAGTTAAATAATATTTTAAGGTAGTAAAAGAGAAGAATTGCCAATCCACAGTTCTATATGCCAGAAAAATATCCTTCAGGAATCAAATTCATAAAAATACAGTCCTAGATGGAAGGAAAAAAAAACAACATAAGTTATTGCTGTAGACATAGCCTCAAGGAAAGATTAAAGGTATTTCATGAAACAGAAAGGAAATGACATCAGAAGGAGGCTAGGAACATCAGTAATAAAATAGTAAGTATCTGAGTAAATATAGTAAACAACTCTCCTGTGGTTTTTTAAAAGATATATGGCAGTTGAGATTTTTTTTTAAATGGCACTGTCTTACAGGGTTTAAAATGGAAACAAAACTCTAAAGAGTGAAAGGTGAAAGGACTATGTAGTTGTAAGATTTCTACCCTCCACCTGAAGTAATGTATATTGATTCTAAGTAGACTGTGTAAAACTAAGTGTGTATCTTGTAATTCTCAGGTCTAGCAAGAAAAAATTCAAAAGCAAAACCAATACGAAAAGACCTGGAAATAACTGCAATAGATGAATGAAAATTTATTAACAAAAAGTGTTGTTCAAATAATCCAAAAGAAAACAGGGGAGGGGGGAAGCAGAGATATAAAAAAAGTCATATGCAGAAATCAAAGAACAAAATGGTCACTCTAAATATCAATAAGTATAGTAAATATAAATGGTCCAACACAAAAACAAGAGATTGCTGGAGAGAGTAAAATGACAGGCCTTAAGTAAATGATCTCTCAAAACACACACACACACACACAAACAAACACGGTTCAAACGTGTATCCAAACAAAGCTGGGACAGCTATATCAATCTCAGACAAGGAAGTATCAGAGCATAAAAATTTACCAGGTGTAAAGATATTTATTACATAATGATAAAAGTTTTAATTGACCACAAAACTATAATAATCCTAAAAGTATATGGACCTTTAAAACAGATCTCCCTTCTCTGTTGAATTTTCTTTGTATGTTTGTAAACACACAGACCAAAGACAAAACAAAAAAATGCAAACACTGGGTGCAGGTAAGGGTGAGAAATAATCAGATCTTTCCTATTGCTGACAGCAATGAAAAATGAGACAGCCACTCCAGAAAATAGTTTGGAAGTTTCATGTAAAATTAAATATACACTTAGTATGTGATCCAGCAATCCAGATCGTAGGCATGTACCTTAAAAAATAACATATTGTCAGGCTAAATGAAATTGAAATTTTAGAAATGATAAAATAAAACCATGGCCTGATCATGATGGCTTACTGCAGCTCTAGTCATAAGTACCCAAACCTGTACACAGTCCTGATGTCCCTTAACAGATAAGTGACTGAAGAGACCATCGTACAAACACATGGTGGAATACGATTCAAAAATAAATAAGAAACCATTGCAACAATTTAGATGGGTCTTGTAATAGCCCATCTCAAGATGTTGCATACTGTACAATTCCACTTATATGATGTTCTTGAAAAAGCCCAAACCACGGTTACATATGATGAATAATAGATCGATGGTTATCATAGGTTAAGGTTGGGGAGACAGTTTGACTCCAAAAGAACAGCACAGGGAATTATTCAAGTAAGATGAAACCATCCTATAACCCTGATGGTAGGTTATTCAAATATTTGAATGTTTAACTGTTCATAGAACTCTACACCAAAAGTTGATTTTTCTATAAGTTAACTTAAAAGTAATACTGAAATATAAACACATATATGTATTTATTTTATGTCATTTCAAAAATTATTTTAAGTTAATTACTGTCTTTTGAATTTTAATGTATTACTAAATTATGTCTTAGCTTGTCAACACATAACCTTGAGGATTTTATTCTCATCTTTCTCTACAATACAAATCAATTTTTCATCAAATTGATAACTTTAGAAAAATTAATGTCTAAGATTAAGATGCAGTGGTATGGAAGATGTTCGGGAAGTGATTATCAAATGAAAAAACAATATGAACCAACTGGACATAGCAGCACTTGCCTGTAATCCCAATGACGCAGGAGGGTTCAAAACCAGCCTTGTAAACTTAGCAAGACCCTGTCTCAAAATAAAAGATAAAAAATAAAATAAATAAAAAACGGGCTGGGGATGTATCTCAGTGGTAGACCACCCTGCATTCAATCCCCATTACAGGAAGGAAGGAAGGAAGGAAGGAAGGAAGGAAGGAAGGAAGGAAGACAACCCAGCATGCTAGATACTAATGATCTGTTTTTACAAATGAAGAAATGGAGGCTCAGAAAGATGAACTAGGGCCAGCATGGTGGTACACACCTGTAACCCAAGAGGCCCAGGAGGCTGAGGCAGGAGGATTGAGAGTTCAAAGCCAGCCTCAACAAAAGCAAGACGCTAAGCAACTCAGTGAGACCCTGTCTCTAAATAAAATACAAATATAGGGCTGGGGATGTGGCTCAGTGGCCGAGTGCCCCCGAGTTCAATCCCTGGTAACCCCCACTGAAAAAGAAAGAAAGAAAGGAAGGAAGGAAGGAAGAAAGGAAGGAAGGAAGGAAGGAAGGAAGGAAGGAAGGAAGGAAGGAAGATGAGCTAGGTTGAATAATGTGCAAGGCACAGAATAAAAATTCACTGTTTTAGGCCCTTCTACCTTCAAAGTTTTTCCTCTTTTTATTGAAGAATAGAACATCATTCCTATATCAGTCCACTAGTAGATACATATAAGTACTTTGTTGAAACTCTACACAGTTTTCTATAAATTAAACTAGGCCATTTTCTGGGAGATGTCTATTGCAGCATTTGACTCATGGGAGGAAACACTACACACCTCTCTCAGGATCAGCTTGAAGGAGGGGCCCAAATGCCAGGGTGGGATCTGTTCAGCCAACATGACCCTGGGACAGCAAGTAACTTCCTGCATTCCTGAGACCAGTTGCTTTTACCAACTGCACTTGTGAGTAAGTTTGGGAAATATCAGAAGAAGCAATTTGCTTCTGCCCTCCTGGAAACTGAGCCAAGAATCAATCTAAGTGCTCCACTGGACAGATGACAAAAAAAGCTTTTCCAAAATAGATCTTTCAACATTTCTCTCCATGAGAATGACTACCAGGGACCCTTCAGAATGGAACAAAGCTGTCGATCCAAAATGGTCCACATATTACCTGCAGGAAGCCAGCACCAATGAAAGACATCGAATGGCTGTGGTCTGTCCAGACATTGAAATATTCGATGTTTGTTTTGTTCTTCTTACTGATTACAATGTAAAATGTGCCCAATATGCAACATTTTTAAAACACTTAAAGAAAATGAAAATTGCTTATCTTTCCACCAATTAAAGATATTTGCTTCCAGGACTTTCTACAAAGGTTTACCAAATTGTGATTATATGATGTAATATTTGATATCTTTTAAATAATTACCATATATTTAAGTGTATGTTCATGCCTTTAAGTAGCTTCTATGAGCAGGATTTTTTTCAATAACTTTGTCATAGTTCACCATATAAATATATGCTAATTTACTTTCACTTCCTTGTTGACTACTTATTGTTTAATACTAATAAAATAACAGTGTAAGTAATAGTGTTGTTCATACTAGTATGTGACTTTTCCACTATATTCTAGAGATAAATTGCTTAAAGTAGAATAACTTCATATGTTGATACCTACAGCCAAATTGTCTGTCAATAGTGTGTCAATTCACAGACCAACAAGCATGGTACATTAGAATAGACATTTTCCTAAACTCTTGCCAAGGATAGACGACATATAGTGGTAGCCTATTTTTTAAATTCTTCTGTTTTTCTATTGTATATGTTATATTTTTATAATTTTATAACTATTGCCATGCCCTCCTGGAATTAGTGGTATTTATCATATGTAATTTATCATATGTATTAATTACATATGTATTTAGCATATGTAATTAATACATTTACAAGATTATTATCTGCCATTTAATGTAATTTATGTTGGATTTCAGTTTTGTTTTGTTCTTATTGTTGTTTAGTTTAACTCTTCTATTAATTAATTTTCCATGGAGAAATTTTCAACTAAACTTTAATGTAGATAGTGACATCTTTCCCTTCATCCTTTAGCCATTTAATTCTCAAAGAACTCTTTCAGATTGTGTACATCTTGAAAGATGTTTATACACACAGAAACAAAAACAAAGTTACCTCTATTTACAATATTTTTGCTATTATGAGCACTTCTTACCTCAATACCCTTGTACCTAAGTCAATTGACACATGTACAAGAAAGGTAATTTCACCAGCAATGGATAGGATCATTTGTTTTTATAAAGTTACCAAACTTCTTTGAACATCTTTTCTGATATAATGAGTTAAAAGTGATATTTTCTTGGAGTTTTCATTTGCATTTCTCTTACTGTAACAGATGCTGAGCATCTTAGCCTATATTTAAGAGCCATTTCTATCTCATTTGGGTAATATGAAAGATTTATTCAAATGCACTTTCAATTAGGTAGTTCTTTTACTTACTGATTTCTAGAAGCTGTTTGTATACGAGGAGATTTAGCCCTTTGTGGTAATGTGAGCTGCAAATATATTTCCTAATTTGACATTTATCATTTGACCTTGTTTGGAATGTTTTCTCTTTTATAGCCAATTTAGTGAGTCATTTCTGTGTTGATTTTTGATTTATGAGTCTTAGAGATAGAGGACTTTGCCATTCTGAAGTTATAAAATAATTATTCTATGTTCACATCTAATAACTTTGTGGTTTCATCTTTGTGTTTGTTTTTGAAGTTTTTATTGAAGTATAAAATATATACATATATTTATGTAAACCATAAATGTAAAATTGATTGAATTTCCTAAATTGAATACACCTGTGTAGTCAACATCCACATCAGGAAACAGAACATTAACAAGAAACCAGAAATTCCCTCATTCATTCCCAATCACCCACTTCTGCAAGGTTAAAGATTATCCTGACCTTTGAGACCCTAAGCATGGATTCCTTGCAGAACTTCTTAGCCTATTTGTTCCCAGTGTGCACAGAAAATGTTCAGTGCTGCATAATTGCTGATTAAGCATATCCACTTACAATAATCAGAACAATTACTCATATTGCCAGTAGAATTGATTTTGTGCACACAAAGGATGGTGTGCAGTGTACAGTAGAGAAGTATAGATGAATTAGACATTGACAAAAATGTGTGAAACATTGAGATGAAAGAAACTATATCAAATTAAAGATTAAAATAAAATTCTGAAGAAACTGCTTTCCTCAGCTCTGCAAGGTAATTTTCATTATCACTAAATGTGCCATTTCTGAATCCTCTTCTTTAATGAATAGCAAGAATATTCTCATCCTTGTTACTTCGTATCAAAAATGAGCCAAAACACTTAACAATGTATTTTTCTTTAATATCCCTCTAACATACAAACTCCAGAGCTTAGAGACTCTTAATGATAAGAGTTAAAGATAAGTCTGATTCACAAGTCTAAAGGCATAAAGACCAATTTGATGAAGAAGGAAGTGAATCATTGACAATCATGTAAATTAGGGAAACCAAACAATTAGGGGGGTGACAGACAAATGAAAATGGCAGGCAAAGAAGTACAAGAAAAGGTCAGCAAATTGGACTGGTGCAAATCCAAAGGAAGTGGTAATACTTTTTTTGTCATAAAAATATAATGCAAAGCAAATTGGAAGAGACAAAAGGGACAGTTCTAAATTGTATGTTTTAGCACAGATTATTTCTCCTGGTAGATTGGAAAGGATAAAGTTTACAGCCTGGATATTCAAGAAGATGAAGAAGTTTGAAGCTCAAAACCAGAGAAAGAGGCTCTGAAATAATTTTAACAATATAGGGGGAAATCTACTTTCTTTATTGCATTGGCAGCTCTATTCTAAGGTTGCCTATATCCTTCCAATTCTAAATTTCTTTTTTTCTTTACTTTTCGATTTTCATCTTATTTGACCTTTCTGTAGCTCTTGATGGTATTGATCCCTATTCTTGAAGTTTCTCTACCCTTTGGCTTCTTTAAAACATTCTTGCCATTTCTCTTATCACTTCTGCTCTATTCTGTCTATGGTTTGGTTCTCCCAGTGGTAGGACCTGAGCAAGAACTGTTATCTTGAATTTACTTGGGAGGTGATCTAAGAAGGAGGAGAAAAAAGGAGAGAGTAAAGGAAAGAGGAAAAAGCAACAAAAGGTTGTGTTGTCTAGTTCACTGCTATGGGCATCTGGGCTCAATCCATTGTGAGCATTTGGTTTCTAAGGCCACACCTAATGCTATCTTAATGTGGGTTCCCCCCAAAAAGCAGAGTCAGAGGCAAAGATCTGTGGGCAAGTTTTTAATTTTAGCGTTATTCTGGGATGCAGGAATGAGGAACCCAAGAGTCAGAGGGAAAGAGAATGCTTTAATATAAAGAGATACTCTGAAGACTACTCCTGATAGTAATGGGCAAGAATCTCTCTGTAACCTTCTAAGAAACATATAGAGCTCACCTGTAATAATTTTCACCATGAGAATTGACCAGAAGTGCTCAACCATCAGCCCATTCCATTACCTATTTGTGGAGGACAGCCCCTAGGATTACGAACTCCCTTCTTTTTAAGAGTATGCACCCATGCCTGTCTCACAGGTTCCTGAAAGTGTTAGAGAAATCTAACACAAAGGGGAAGACAGGGGGCCTAGGCTGAAGGGTGAAATGCTCAAATGCAGTCCATCAAAGTCCAAAAGGAGGGGCTGGGGTGTACCTTAGTAGTAGAGCACTTGTCTAGCAAAAGCAAGACCCTGGATTAAATCCCCAGTGAGTGCACATGTGTGTGTACATTTGCATGTGCACACACACACATACAGTTCCAAAGGACTAGCCACTAGAAGACATCTGAAATCAGAGATAATTCCAAGAGTTAGGAAGGCCCCCAGAGATGCATCCTAAGCATTTCTGTGCTTTTGAAATTGGGACACCTGTTTAATAATGCAATGAAATCATTTTGAATAATTTTGCAGGAATAACACTGTGACATTTGTCAATCTTCTGAAAGTTAAAGTGATTTGAGTAATTCTAAAAGTATTGTGAAGGCTTGATGATCATAAAATCATACTTATACATCCACAATCGTGTTGACTGTGAAGGGCAAATGATAAAATGTGGTCTAGACACCATGTTAGCAGTTAGAAAAAGAAAACTTAGAACAATGCATTTATTTTAGTTGTTGGGTATTGGTCACTGGGCTAAGTAACCACTGAGATCTTTCTGATTGCTGCTTGCTAGTCTTCCAGGATCTGAACCTCTGCCTTCTTTTCCTGTACCATGTATGTACTGTCCTCCAGAGATAGCATCTTTTCTCATACAATTTTACCCTGTTCTTCCCACTGTCCTCTAATAGACAAGGTTTCATGCAGATAGGCCTAAGAATTCTGGGCTAACTTGTGCTCTTACTGTCATGTATGATTCATTAAGTAGATTCCCAATGACCTCTTGAGTTAAAATTAGCCCAAAAGTTTTTGAATACTGCTTGTCAATACAACACATTCAGAAATGTTCAAATAAATACAAAGGCAGGGGAGATGGGACTCAAATAATATTGTAGAAAGGGCTTAAAATGCCACATTCAAGATGCAAAGGATAAAAATGAGCACTTATTTTTTTCTGAAGCAAATAAAGACAAAGGAGAGTGATAAATAAAAATCTAATAGAGAGGTCTGTCTATCTGAAAACATCTGAGCTAATGTGTGGAGACATAAAAGGATCCACAACAAATAATAAAAGAATTACCTTGGCTACCCTGTGTAAAATTAATTCTTATGTAATTCTGTCTGTATGAAGCTATACCTCTTCCTTGCCTATAAAGTGCCTTTCACTAGAAATCACTTCAGGCTCTTATACTCTGAGAACTGTCATATTCCAGGACAGCTCCTACTTGCATTAATTGTTCTCTCGATTTATTTATCAAAATAAATTGCTGCATTTCTTATTCCAAGAATGCCTCCTTCATCTCTTTCCTGAACAGTCCATGTTGCCTGTGCACATTGCCTTGTACATGAGTTTGAGTCAGTCCAAGTCAACTGAACAGACTCCACCTAACAGAAATGAACAGACCACAACTCTCAGACCACCTCTAGGAGTAAGGAGATGCTAAAGACTAGCCTAGAAGAAGAGAGGTGAGAGTCAGAGCCAGATAAATACCAACAGTTCCAAAAAGCTGGGCATTAAGCAAGCTGTTCGGAAAGCAGAGCCTGAGATTTTTTTTAAAAAAATTGAATGTACAGGACTTATTAAGGGAGTATTCTTCAGGATAACTCTGTAATAAAGTCAGAGAAGAAGAACTATGAGACGAAAAAAATTATTCAGGTTCTCCAAATAAACAGAAGCAATAAGGGTGTGTGTGGTGGGGGTGCACTTGTATGTGTGCATGCATGTGTGTAGGGAGAGAGAGAGAGAGAGAGAGAGAGAGAGAGAGAGAGAGATGATAGATTAGAATTAGATACATATATATGAAGATATAGGCACATATAAAGACATATATGTCATCTATGTCTAGAGATTAATTATGTTATTAGCTCATGAGTTCATGCAGGCTGAGGTCCCATGATCTACCATCTGCCAGCTAGAAATCCAAGAAGGCTAGTGAGTGGTGTGACTTGAAGACCAAAGAGTCAAAGGTACAGATTTCAATCCAAGGCCTGAGAACTGGGAGTGCCAAAGGCAGGAGAAGACAACGACAAATCCCGACAATCAGGTAAACAGTGAACTCAACCTTCCTCTGCCTTCTTGTTTCGTACAAACGCTCAATAGATTGAAAGATGCTCACCCATAAAGAGGAAGGACTTCTGTTTTGCTCAATCGACAAGTTGAAATGCTATTCTCTTCTGCAAATGGTCCACAGACACACCCAGAAAGAATGTCTAACAAAATGACGTGTAAAATGGATCATCACACGGTGTTCTCAGGTAAAAAAATCTTATCCACAAAGGGTCTGGAACATATATCTCAAGACAGAGTTACTCACACCTGAGATCAATGGACTTGGCTTGTGCACCCCCATTATCACTCAGTCCTTGCTCACTAGCTGACTTGGCTTCGGAGGGCATCAGCCAACCTTCAGCGGTAACGTAACTTTCCATCTGCCATTAGTAACTGTCCACCGAGAAAGCAGAGCTGTGAGTTGATAGCAGCCAACATTCACACAGCTGGAGGATTTGGTACTTTTCCTACTTAGAGGACCTGGTACTTTTCCAGATCACATCCCCCATGAGAAATCAAAATGTCCTCCACTGAAAGCCTTGGAAGACCTTGCATATGATTCTCGTGGCAACCTTTAAGTAAATGAAATGGCATATGTCTCTCTCTCCTCCTCCAAAGACCATTTTTAGGGATTCTTCAAGTTGGCCCAAACAGCAGGCAGCCTTAGCAGAACCCTCTTGGGTACATGTAAGCGCATGGACTAGAAACCAGATAATATTTTCATTATTCCTGAAAAAGACAAATTGTGCACGAGACAGAGTAGGAGAAGCCTTACTGGATGAAAACAGAAAATGATTCTAAGATCACATAAGATTGGTAGGCTAGGCATCATAAGAAGACAGAAGGGTACATGGTGGGACTGAACCCTAATCACAAAATAGACAAGAATCAGAAGCCAGGGAAAGAGAGTAACTATCTAGAATTCTCCTTGAAGAGAGAGTACACCTCAGGTTCAATTTTAGTGGCAACAAAGTCTGTGCCACATCGAGGCTGAAGCAGAGCCAATGTACTGAAAATACCATTGGCAGCACCAGCCTGAGCACATTTGGCCGCTTTTCTTCTAACTTAAAAATGAGGTGTAGGTGGGCAGAGGTCGTGATTCATGGAAATAATCTATGCACTAGCCAGCCTCAGGGAGTATTTATCACTTCTGCTTGTAGTCACTGCCTTTTCTGGAGGGAAGAAGAGTCAGGAAGGAAAACAGAATGGTGATAATAGCTTACTTTAACACCTCAAACAACCTGGCTTCCCCATTAACTTTTCCATTCCATATTACTCCAATTAATCTGAGTGATAGTCTTGGACTCTTTAGTTACCAATAGAGAGGCCAAGAATTATTCCATGGCAACGGGACCTGATATTTGGAGAACAACTTTTAATCCATATCAATGCTTCTAATGAGAAAGGGCTTGAAATCCAGCAAAGCAATAATACACATATTAGCTTTTGGACTGAACATTGCTGATAGCTTTAGGAAAAATAAAACATACCAATCTCCAGTAATGCAGCTAATGAGCTCCATCAGGGCTGCAAAGCTAGATTTAATAGCCCCAACATGCTGTTGCCAGCAGGTCCCAAACGCCCAGCTACTCCCACTATTCCTTGAATGTCCTCTGATTATGACATGTTTATGGGCATTAGGTGGGTTTCTGTTATTTAAGTTTACTTGATCTCTCAGTACAAATTATTATTCTCCTGCTAAACTGTGCTTATGGCCTGAAAGGGCAGACTGTGGCCATCAGTTTTCAGGGGGGAGATCCTTCTCTAACAAAGAAGCATCTATTCTTTTCTAATTATCACATTGGTGAGTCTTGTCTACATTTGAAGGAAATTAGAATGGGTAGAGGTCCCCGTGACTGTTGGAAGCAATATGTAACTCACTGGGTAATAACTCTTCTAACATTCTAACATCCAATGAGGTGGAAGCTTGCTCTTAAAATAAAAATCCCTTTAAGGAATCTACTATACAAGATCCAGTTCTGAAAATTTAAAAAAAAATGTTTTAGTGATATGCTGTTAAGTTAATTTTGATGTGGTAGTTGCGCAGTACTGAGTTTTAACAAGTATATAGAGTTCATAGAATTCTGTAACCATCTCCACAATCAGGAGACAGACTAATTCTCAGACCAAAATTTCTTCAGGGTACTCATTTGATGTCATACCCTCCTTCTACCTCAATTGTACAACCACTGTTGTGTTTTTTTTTTTCCCCTGATAGTTTTGTCTTTTTTAGGTATCATTTAACAAAACTATGCAACATATAACTTTGAGTTGACATAATGCACTTTAGGTTTGTTTATTTTGTGGTGTATATCATTTTTTTGTTTGTTTGTTTGTTTTGCTGAATAGTGTCCTGTTGTATGGATAGGCCATGTACCATAGAATGTTTGGCTAGTTACCCACTGAAAGAAACGGGTTATTTTCAGTTTGGAAGATTATGAAACATAGCTCCAAACAATCATTTTTATAATGTGAATTCAAATATTTATGTCTCTAGAGTGAATAGCTAGAAGTGGAATTATATAGTAAATATGTATTTTCCTTCGTAAGAATTATAAAATACTCTAAAGACTTAAAAATTGCATACTACAGTGACGCAGCCACATCATTGTTTATAGCAGCAAATTCACAATTGTTAAACTGTGGAAGCAACCTAGATGCCCTTCAATAGATGCATGGATGAAGAAACTGTGGTACATATACAGAATAAATATTTCATTCCATTAAAACAGAATAAAATTATGGCATTTGCAAGTAAATGGATGGAGTTGGAGAATATCATGCTAAGCAAAATAAGCCATCTAGAAAAACAGGGGCTGGATGTTTTCTCTTTTTAATAGATGTCTAATCCATGTAGAGGTGGGGCATGGGATGAGTGGAAGAACTTTAGATGGGGCAAAGGGTAGAGGAGAAAAGGCAAAGGAATAGGAAAGACGGTGGAATGAGATGGACATCATTAACTAGTTACAGTATGATTGCACAAATGGTGTCACTCTATTTCATGTGCCACGGAGAAGTGAAAACTTCTGCTCCTTTTGTGTACATTGAATCCAAGAGCTTTCTACTGTCATGTATAATTGATTAGAACTAATAAATTTTAAAAAACAGTTTTCTATTATGGCTGTCTCATTTTATTTTCCCATCTGAAATGTAGGAAAGTACCAGTTGCTTTATATCTTTAACAACATGATACTTTTTCAGTTTTTGTTTGTTTCATTGATTAATTATTTTCTTTTTTTCCTTTTGAATAGGTGTGCAATGACCTCTCATTGTCTTTGATTTGCAATTCCAAATGACTAAAAAAGAGAGTTTCTTTTCATATGTTTATTTGCCATGTTTATATTTTTTTGATAGAATGCCTATAAAAATGATTGCCTGTACTTTTCATTTTTTTATTATCATTATAGAGTTTTGAGAATTTGTCATATAACGTATCCTATTTCAGGTAACTGACTTGGGAGCATTGTTTTCCTACCTGCATCTGGTCTTTTTGTGTCATTAACAGTGTCTTTCATACAGCAAATATTCAAAATTCTGATGTGGCCCAATTTATCAAAACATAGACATTGTGCTTTTTGGTGTAAGACTTAAGAACTTTTTGCCAAACAATCATGAAATTTTTTTTCCAAAAAATTCGGTACCATTAGAATATACTTAGTCCATAATACATTTTGACTTAATTATTGTCTAAGGTGTCAGGAATAGATCAACATTTATTCTTTTTAATAAGGATATCTAATCATTCCATCACCATTTGTTGAAAATGCCATCCTTTCTCCACTAAATCGCCTTCATACCTTGGTCAAAAATCAATGATCTGTATTTGTCAGTCAATATCTGAATTTGAAAATCTGGTCCATTAAACTATGCACCTAACTTTTTGAAAATATAACTGATTTGGTTATAGAAACACTAAGATTAAATATTAAGAGAAGACAATATGAGTTTTCTGAATTCTCTTGTAAATTTGTTTTGGCTATTCTAGTTTCTTTTACACTCTATATACATGTTAGAATCCTTTTATACTGTTGGTATTTTATCTGTATTGTATTGAATTTATAAATTAATTTTTAGAGTATTGACACCTTAAAAATATTAAATTTTATAATCCATGAATAGTATATCTTTCTATTGGTTTATTATCTTCTTTGATTGTTTTCCTTTGGCATTAACAATTTAGTATAGAGATCCTGTATATATTTCATTAAGTTTATGCCTAGATGTTTCAGTTGTGGAGAAAACTATTACATATAGTACTACTTCTTAAATTTCAGTTTCTACTTGTTCATTGCCATCAGATAAAAGAATTATTGATTTTTGTGTACTGACCATGTATTTATGACTTTGCTAGACTTATTACTTACTCCTAGGGACTTTTCTGCAGAGCCTTGGACATTTTTTACACAGAAAATAATGTTCTGAGAATAGAGATGGTTTTATTTATTTATTTCCAAATAGATCTCTTTTACTTCATTTTCTTTATTTATTGTACAACCTAGAATTTTCAGTATAATATTGAATCAGAGTGGCAAGAGATGACGCTCAGTATGAGGATAAATTTAATTAAGATGATGGTAGCTTGTTGTGGATATCCTTTATCAGTATGAGGAAGTCCTCCTCTATTTCTGGTTTGTTGAGAGGTTTTATAATTTTAGAAATGTAACTTTTGTTGAAGACCTTTTATTGCATATATTGATATGATTATTTAGTTCTTATTTTTAGATCACTTATACAGTTGATTAGAGTGATTGATTTGTAAATATTAGAACTTTTGCTTCTCACAATGAACTCTACCTGATAAATTGCTTGATTAAAATTGATAATATGTTGATGAGGACTTTTGTATTCATGTCATAACAGATATTGGTCATCAGTTTTATTTTCTGCATGTATTTTTTTCTGTTTTTTACTCTTAAGGTAATTCTAACCTTGTAAAATGAATTGGGAATTCTTCTCCTTTTTTTAATTTCCTGAAAGAAATTTTGGAGAATTGATATATCTTTTTTAATGTTTGGTAGAATTTGCCAGTGAAATTTCCTGGACCTATAGTTTCTTTGTTGGAATGTTTTCAACTATGAGCCTAATTACATTAAAGTATATAGGACTATTCAGGTTATCTATGCCTTCTTGTGTGAGTTTTAATATGTTGTGTCTTTTGAGGAATTGATCCATTTTATCTAGGCTGTTGACTCCACAGCCATAGTGTCCTCATTAATAAGGAAATAGTATCCACAATTATCTTAAATGTGAGATTGTTTCATAACCCAAGATATGTTCTATCTATGGGAATGTTCCATATGCACATTAGAAGAATGTATATTTTGATTTATTTGATTCTATAAATATGAGTTTGGTCAAGTTGTTTGGCAGTATTATTCTACATCCTTGATGACTTTTCTGTCTAGCTGTTTCCTCAGTTATCGAAAGAAGAGTGTTGAAGTCTTCAAGCATAACTAGAGATCTATTTATTCCTTCAAGTCAATCAAATTCTACTTCATATTATTAAAGCGCTACTGTGAGATGTGTGTGCATTTAATATTGTTGTATGTTCTTGGAGAATTGATTCTTTTATCATTAAATATCACCTCCTCTTCCCTTATATAACAAAGTTTGCACTGTATATTTATATAAAATTTTTTAAAATTCAAACTAATAAGCAGTGACAGAAAGTACCTCAGTGATCATCTGGAGATGGGAGAACATTAGGGAGCTATTGCTAAGAGACAGGAAGAAACTTCTGGAGATATATATATATATATATATATATATATATATATATATATATATATTACCATCTTGAACAGGGTGCTGGTGTCATGAGTTTGGGCATATGTTAAACCTAATTCAAATTGAATATTTATTATTTATTAAACTGATTGTAATGAATTATTCTTCAGCAAAGCTGTTTTTAGAACACTATAATTGTATTTTAATCAATAGATCATAGTTCTTCAGGAGTGAAGCCAGATGTAACTCAGAGTAAAGGTATCAAAATATTGTTCAGGAAACAAGGGAAACAAAGAAGGAAGTAAGTACTCAGAAAGTCAGCTAAATAAAAAGAAGAAAAACTAGGACTCATTGAGAGGTTTCTTTCAAATGTGTATAATCCACTGGTATAACTGAAGACAGCAACTTCAGTACAGGAGAACATTGGGTTCACCATCAGTACAAGTAATGCCAACCTGAATTTTTAACCCACAACTCCCAAAACTCCTGAAATAAATCCAATATATTGTATATTGTTACAGAATTAATAAAAGGCATTATCCACTCACCTAAAGCCTAAATGAATTTCAGCAGAAAGTGGCTAGCATGAAAAGCAGAAGGGAATCTCTCTGCCAGGCTTTCATTCAGGCACTGGTAAGGAGGTGAGTACATGTGCATAATGGAACCCCAAGAAATGTACACTAACACTCTTGACTCAGCACCCTGGAAACTACAAAGAAGTGACTGTGGCAATTTAGAATCCTTCAGACCCTTCAATCTAGGTGTCAAGATTCACTTGGCCAAAAAAAAAAAAAAACCCTCCAGTATTCTCTATGTTTATTCACAGGCTGCCTGAGGCAGAAAAGAGGCTACACTTTGGAATTTGGCTTTTTCCAAGTTATAGAGGGCATTTGGAAAGGCAATAAGAGACCCAGAGAGCTCTGAGATGTCAAAACAGACAGATGTAGCAGTTGGACAGTTGAGCTGCCTTCCTCCAAATGCAGCTATCTTTCTGGATCTCTAAGCTGGCAACCGAAAAATTACCATCAATCTACCATTTTCAAAAATGAAAAGAAAACTCACTCAATAACAAGCTAAAAATTGGTGGTGCTAGAATTTAGAGCTGGTTCTTTCTAGCAACCTTTTTAAGCATCTGTATTTCAGTTCTCTTCTGAGGATCACACCCTGAGTAAGAACACTGGGAGAAAGGAAGTAAAGAGAAGGGCAAGATGGGGAGGGATTGGGGTACATTCTGAAAGAAAGAGTATCTGATCCCATTTCTTGACAACCATTGTCACCTTCTCCTACTCAGGAGGAAAAAATAAACAGAGAAAAATCATCAAATGTATGAAAAGACTTACCACATCACAAAAGGGGAAGTGTGAACAATGAGATTTTTCTCTGCCAGAATCAACCTTTGATTCCACTGTTGAAAAGGGTGTCCCTGACTTGGAGTGTAGCCAGTAAGACAACTTACTTATTCACATAAAAGAAAACTGTGGAGGCGGAGATGGGGTGGGAAACAGGTGCGAATTTGAATCCCGTTTCCATCATTAACTGACTAATGCTGAACAAAAGATTTACTTTAACTGAATTTCAGTTTTCTTAAATTAAAAATTGGGAATTGCTGGATGTGGTAGTGTGCCTCAGCAATCCCGCAAACTCAGGAGACTGAGGTAGGGAGATCACAAGTTCAAGGCCAGCCTGGGCAATTTAGACTCTATGTCAAAATAAAAAAGAATTAAAATTCTGGGGCTGCAGCCTTGGGATAGAGCACCCCTGAGTTCAATAGCCATTACCGCAAAGAAATTTAAAAAAATAAGAATGACACTGGGTATTATTTATTGTACTATTTTTTAATTTAGCTAACATAAGCAAAAATGGTCATTTGTTAAAAAGAATTCTAGCAATTTGCAGGATTAACAGAGAAGCAAAACAGAGAATCAAGAAAATGCGTGGGCAAGCAGGACCATTATAGTCTCAGAGAGGACTTTCACAAAGCAAATAAGTGGCAATGATTTTCAGCAATTTTAAAGCTCAGTTCAAGATTTATTGACCCCCCAAATTAACTCTAAATGGTGTGATTGTTTCATATCCCCACCATGGCTAGGGCATCTTAATTTACCAACTAAATGGACACAGTAAGATGGGGAAAAGTGATTTGCTAAAAAGACATCACAGTTCTATTGACATAAAACAGTGGAATGGATATTTAGTAGGCCAACATAAGTGTCTAGCACACATCCTCAAAAGGTTGTTATGGAGATTAAATAAGAGACTTTCAGTAGAGCACTTAGTAAATGAAAGCTAAATTCAAACAAGGCAGGTAGGAACATCTTACCATCTGGTGCTTAGAGGACTTGGCCATCCTGAACTTTCAGACCAGAAACATGACCCATCCTGTTTTGTTTTCGATTAATGCACTTCAAAGGAGCTAGAGTCAGTTCAGCCATTTGCTTTAAACCTATCAGAAAAGAATCAACACAATCTCCTTTAGAGCCCTTTCCCTCTTTCCCCCTAACCTTTATTTAGCAAGAAAAACTTTCCCTCTGGCCCTTCCCTTCCCATTGTCTTGTTTTAATGTCCCTTAAAGTGAAAAAAAAAAAAAAAAAAGATTGGCAAATGACAATTCTAATTGTGGCTGTATCCTTGGAAACCACAGAAAATTGGCTATTTGGGTCTTATTTGTTACAGTGATTTTCATGACAACAGCCAAGGGTATATTTTAACTACTGTTTTTACTCTTATTCAATTAGAAAATAAAAAATGTTTAAAGTCAAACAGCCCTTAGACTCACTCGGGCTGTTTTTGTTTCTTTATTTGCCTCAGTGGTGAGCATAATAGAAGCAGCAGACAAAGCCAGTCCAGATTCTTCCCTTCCTGGGTCTAGCTGCATGAAGGAGGTCAACATTTTGGTGAGAATAAAGTAATTTAAGGCCAAAAAT
Source organism: Marmota marmota marmota (assembly GCF_001458135.2). Taxonomy (NCBI): domain Eukaryota; kingdom Metazoa; phylum Chordata; class Mammalia; order Rodentia; family Sciuridae; genus Marmota; species Marmota marmota. Next base: position 18,415,989 of record NW_026000241.1, read on the forward strand.
GTTTTCAAATTTTGCACAGGCAGTTCACAGCCATTGATCTCAGACCTGCCCTGGCCAGAGACTTTCTTTAGAGAGTGTGGATAACTAGAAGCAAAACCATTTCCTCTCAGGATATAAGTTTGAAGTCAGTAGTATCAAGTTGTTCTAGGCAGGAAATATGAAACTGTCACCAAAAACTAAGACCCCAACTCTAAATCTAAGATTGCAACATAGCTTGGATTTCAGGAATGATGATCCCACATCCTTTCTACTCACACTTATGCTATAGCACAAAGGAAAGGGACAAATGGCCACCAACTCTCATTAAATTTTCTTCACATTTCCATCTGCTCAGGGGAAAAACTGAGTCTGACTCTACAACTCTGGGAAAAAGGAGGGGAAGACAGTTATTTTCTTACTGAGGCCATACATCATTATTGCTTTGCAGCTAGAATCTCAAGATAAATTCAAGGCAGGGTCCTCCACCCAAAAAATGCAGTTAATATCCTGTTCAGGAACATCTAGTGTCTGAAGGGTGAACAAATGGTCTAAATCTAACCTGTCCAATGCTCTAGCCTGTGAATCTGAATCTCCAGGATAGGATGTAAAGGCACAGAAGGTCCTTCAGTGATTAGTCATCTACACTGCTGTATGTGGGTGAAAGTCAGATGGCAAGGCAGTGATTATCTTAGATCAGCAGAACTCAGCAGGGCATGAATTCTGGAACCAAGGAAGTCCCTATAGTGCTTCCATTAGTGATGATATCTCTCCAGGGGCAAATGGTCCAACACAGCCTTGTAAACAGAACATTCCTGTTCAGGGGTGGTGGTGGAGCTTTGCCTCCATTACATCCTTCCCATGTCTACTTCATCAGCCTTCTCACAGATTCTAAAAAGAGATGGAATATAGAGTATGGAAGTCAATGCAGGAAACATCTAACTATTTTCGTAAGCTTTATTTTATTATCTAGGTGTTCAAGGATTAAAAAAGATTTTGCCATATAGGAATTCTGGAGTGAATAAATTTTATCTACTCACTCCTAACCTTTTCTATAAATTCCCTTTTCTACCAAAGGGATGGGAAGAAATGCCCCTTCATCAAATATAAGAAAACCAGAGAGAACCAACATCACTGCTGGACATTCTTGGAGTTGTTGGTAAAAGATGCTGAATTTGAAATCCACCGCTTGGTTTTCAGTGGGGCTGTTGTATACCAGGATGGCATGACCATGTAACAATGCTTAACTGTCCAAGAAAAATTGTACATGGCTCAAATGCTGATCACAGTGGTGGTCCCCTGGAATACATGCCTAGGCATTGCAATATATGGCTATTGGTAGCTAATAAGGGAGTTCTACATGACAGGAAATAATGCAAAGCTCACTAAGATTCTGCTTGAACTTTTTCACCTCAAACATTTTATGCCTAGCAGAGACAATACCTCAGCCTTCATGATAGACCCCTTTATATTTGAGTTACCTCCTAGATTCAGGCCCTTTTGAACCAAGAAAAACCAGACAACCTTGAGGAATGCCTCAGAAGTATTATCACAGATACTTACCATGAATATTTCTCCTTGTCTTTCCCAAATGGACTTGGGGTCATTTATCAGGCTAAGTAGGCACTGGACAAATAGATTCATCCAGACATTGCAAAGTTATTAAAAGTTAAATTTAAATGAAAGCTTATCCCTTGGGACCTAGAATGTCTTCACGGTGTATAGAAAATAATGAGAGTTTTATAGAGGTCAAGTATTTTTAAATAGATTGTGTCTTGAGTCTCTCTCATAGTGTCCCAGTTGGTTCTTAAACATATATCATGTATATTTCCTCAGTTCACAAGTATATTTTAGACCAGCTATCCTCAGCAACTAGCACAATCACAACTGCAACCTATTCCAGGGAGTAAGTTTTATTTTGGTTGAAAAAGGTTCTAGAACTCCGTTTCTGTACCCAAACACTGAACCAAAATATAATGTCATCCCTGTGGAAATCTCAGAGTTAGGTTCCACTCTTCTGGACTCAAGAGTTGCAGCATGTTCACTCTTCTCACATAGCCATTTAACTCAGCGGTTAAGCTGGTAGAGAAGATGGAAAAGTCCTCAAGAACATGACAATTCATGGTCATATGTTTCAGATAATGATTCCATTTGCAGCAGGTTTGCTAGATTTTATCTGTTTACTAGAGGAAATTAATAATTGGCAGAAAGTGATGATTGTTCTTTTTATCAAGAAGTTTTCCTTACCCCACCCCCACAAAGAGACACTAAAACCCATTGCTTTCACCTCACAGAAACAGCCATACAACTTTACCACGTAGACTTACCCCATCTCAGTGCTTCTGTTTGTGTTTTAGAATTTGGTGTTCAATGACCATGATCTGACCATCCCCAAATGCATCATACTGGTTCATTATGTTAGTAAGACTAAGAGCTCAAAAGCAGCAAATACATCAAGATATAAATCCCTTACAAAAACAGACTGCTTCCAAATTCTGGGGATCCAGTAATCTGGAACATGTTGGCATATCCTTTCCTAAATGAAAGACAGATTCCTGGATCTTATACTCTCTCCCTAAGAAAGATGCAAAGTGGCCTTTGGGGATTTTTACAGGCAAATTATACCATATTTGCTTGTGTTTTTCCAATCTATTTATCAGGTTATTAAAAATGTTTTCAGCTTCAAGTGAGTTCAAGAACAAGAGGAAGTTACCCAGCTGGTCCAGGTTGCAGTGCCAGCAGTTCTGTCACTTGGCTCTCACAACCCAGCTGATTCCGTGATGCTTAAAATCTGTGGTGGATGAGTATGCTGCTTGGAGGCTGTGACAATCCTGATGGGAAAAATCACAGTTCTTAGGTTTATGGATAAGAGCCTGTGCATTCTTTGCAAAGTAAATATCATTTTGGAAAATGCTCTTGCCTCATTCTATATCCTGGTTGTTATTTATCTATGTGCCCATTCAAACTGAGTTAGAAATCATGGATTGAATTACCTAGGAACACCACACCATAAAGTCAGATGCACACAGCAGCACACCTTTATCAAATGGAATAAGTGTATATGGGACTGGGCCCAAGCGGCTCCTAGAGCAGAAGAAAGTTGCATGAGCAGATGGCTCACGAACACAGCATGTTTTCTCTTGGCGCACCACCATCCCACTATCAACCCACACTTTTGATCTCATGGGGAGTCCCTTATGACTAGAGCAACAATAATTTATCATACAAGCAGAGACATTTTGAGCTAAAAATTAGGCTAGGATAATAGGCCTAAAATGGTACTGTCCTAGCCAAATCAGTGTGCATTGTCACCCTACCAACAATTCAATGGGTTTTCAACTGGGAGTGATCATTTTCTACTCCCCGCAAAGCATGTGGCAATGTCCAGAGGCATTTTTTTGTTGTTACAAGTGGGGGGAGGTATGCTATCAACATCTAGAGGGTAAAGGTCTAGGTCTCTGACAGTCAAACATCCTAAATACACAGAAAAATTCCCCTACAACATAGAATTATCCAACTTAACACATCAATAGTGCTGAGGTTGTTATACATTTTTTCATAATAACTTAAGGGGGGAAATCAATTCATGGAAAATTCTGCATGTTAGCCTTACAACATATGAAAGTGGACAGCTGTAAGTAACATCAGCTGCAGCAATGGACTGGATGCAAAAGAGTTTAGCATTGGGAACTTTTCCTAGTAGACTTAAGTTTAACTGTTACAACTCATTTTCCAATTGGATTGGAGGAAAGATTTGCTGAAGTAATGATCCCTATATATCTATGACCCCATGGTCATGTCCTTGCAAGGAGCAACGTTGGAAGATGACTGATGAGATTTGGGGAAAATGAATATAGATGTATTGCTTATAAATTGGCCTCAAGAACTCATTGATGAAGAGAGTCTTAATTAACAAGAAGGTCACTCTGAGTCTTTCCGTTGCTCTCCTCTCTCAAGTTTCCCAATGAACTGTTCCGCCAACCATACAGTCTAGCATCATCTAAGCCATTTTCATCCCTATATATCCCTTCCCCCATTCCCCAAAGCCAGCTGTTTGGTCAATTCATGAATCCCACCTCTGTGTGATCCTACACTTCCAGCCTCCCTTCTCCACCTGAATTGCTGGGACCCAATCTAGACTCTCAGGCCCTCTGCATAGATTCTATGGCACCTACTTATAGTCTTTATGTTGCCAGCAAATTCCTTCACTCCCAGATCATCCATAATGCAACATTCATTTCCTTTTATAAAGAAATAAATTCATTTCTAAATACTCCATCATCTCCTGTTGTCCTGGCAAACTTCCCATAATGTTCATCAAAATTACCCAAGTGATAGGGAAGAATTTGGGACAGCATTTCTCAGTCTAGAGCGTAAATTGATTTCCCGATATTTCCAACAATATTTTGGCATTTCATCCACACTGCAACAGTAGCTCACAAAAGTTTGTATTTTTCTCCAAAACATTATTTTTCATTTGGAAATAGTGTTTTCAATTATTCACCATGAAGTAAAATTACTTCTTTGTGACTGGTAGATACTACAGTTTTCCAGATTCTCTGACATGTTACTTTTGTCCCAATTTGAGAGGAACACACCCATGGACAACTCTTCAAACTTTTACCATGATGGGAAGACCTGGGAAGCAGATCCTGTTCTCTATCATTATGAAATCACCTCAAAACAGTCATTTGTTCCTTTTCCTTCATCCATGGTCCATTAACATGTCAGGAGCTTTCCTAAACCAAGTTTCTGTTCAAACTACATCCTCAATCTGAAATACCCATGGTCTTTAGAAATGAGTCCTCTACTTGTCCTTCAAGGAGGAGTTGCAATGCCAGCACCTCTGTTAAAAGCAACAGCATTTTCCTAATTTAGAGAGGCAATATATTTAACTTAGTCTTCTCACCTTCCTAGTCTTCTGCATAGAGTAGGTATCAATTGAATTTTTATTGATGTAAATCATTGCCATAAATGTTGACATTAATGTCAACCACTGATGTTATCATATAATAAATTTAACATATAACACTTGTTCTCTCCCACATTCTTTTTCAGCAACATAGAAAACCAGGCACCAGTAATAGTATTATGAGTTCATTAACTTTGCAGATGAAGAAATTAAGGCTAAGTGCAGTCAATTTCTTATGCAAGATCACACAGAAACAATGAAAGCTTTTTCATCTTCACAGGGAGAAGCCAGGTGCAGAGTACTGGATAAAGCAAGTGAAACACTGGACACACTGGACATACCACTGCAGAAACAATGATTGACAGTCATGGCCAAGGATTATGGGTTAGAAACACAGTGTTAAAATCTATGTCTTACTTGCAAGTCTGTATCACTTCTCCTCCCATCTTGGTCACAGACATATACTAAAGCCCAAATAAGTTGTTTCCACCTTTTCTCTGTATCTGTTTCAACGTTATAAAATAGAAACAGCAATATCCACACTCTGTGCAACACATATGAATTACAAAGATAAATAATGGGATTAAAGTTGAAGAAAGACATAGAGAAACAGCAATGGTTAATTTATCTGGAGGAAAGTATGTTTCATAAGAGTAAAAACAATGCCTGCTTTTGGTGGCTTCTCAATCTAACTACCCCAAATCCTAAAGCAATTTTGGGCATGTGTCTTTTCTTTGACACTTTTCTCCCTTTCTCAAACTCTCACTCTAATAAGAAATATTCCCAAACTAAATGAAGAAGCTGGAAACTTTCTTTAATTTTCATCTAACAGTTTTGCTATCAGGTTATCAGTGTCATTCCTGTGTCTGAGCTACCCTGCTGTTGTGAGTGGAATGTTTGTGTCCCTCCAAAATGCATATGTTTCTAACCCCCAGTGCAATGCTATTTACAGAGGGGAACTTGGAGAGCTTATTAAATTTTGATGACTTCACAAAGGTATGTTACTAATGGTGGGATTTGAATCCCTATTTAAGGGGGAAAAAGTCTAGAGAGCTTACTCTCTTTCTCTTAACCATATGAGGATACAGAAAGAATGCAATAGTTTGCAACCAGAACAAAATCTTTCACCAGGAGCCAAATCCATTAACACCTTAATTGATACTTCCTAGCCTCTAGAATTATTTGAAGTAATTTTCTATAAGGCCATCCAGTCTACAAAACAGTCATACATCACTGAAGAATGGGCATACAGCTAAAAAAAATGCATCATTAGGTGATTTCATCATTATGTGAACAACATCAACTGCACCTACACAAACATAGTGTTATAGCCCACTACATACCTAGAATTATAAGGAATAACCACTGTCATACACGCAATTCATCACTGACCCAAATGGCACTATATGCTGCATGAATGCATTACATTACAGCAGATCAAACAAAAGAAGACACTGATTTAAACCTCAGACAACCAGTTCATTTTGCCATGCTATTTTTTTCTACTTTGGAGACCATAGAATTGACTCCTAATGTCATCCATAAGCATTTGATGACCACACAAAGAATACTCCAGAATGTGGGCCTACATGCCCAGGTTTTCCCTTGTAATCCCCCATCTCTTGCGTTTACCCTAATAGACAAAAACAACAGTATTTAAAATGCACTTAGAATAAAATTAATATCAGCCTTTCGCTAAACAAATTAAGCAAAAATGTCCAATTTCTATATGGCCTGCTCATTCTATTCTTTTTTTTTTTCCTATTCTATTCCTTTGAAAGAACACTAAAGTTTATTCAATCTGTTGGAAAGGATTAAGTCCAAAGTCAATAGAGATTTTTTACTGCACCATTGAAATATCAAATTGACTCCAGGACATGTTTCTGTGACTAGACAACTCTTAGATCTTATTCATCAGCCTGCTGAACAGTTCTTTTTTCAGAAACATAAAGACCATCCAAAAATTTTCTGATATCCTTGTTTTTTCACTGTTGTGGCTTGCTGAATTTGAAACAAGTTCAATATCATTTCCTTGAAGGATTAATTCATCTTTCTGAGCTTGAGACACTGAACAAGCAACACCTGTCCTCATCTGAACCATGCGGATATATTTTTCACCCAAAAAAATTTGGATTTCAACAAGAGACTCATTCTCCTGAATAACAATGTTGATGGGGAAGTGAGCATACACAGACCTCATCTTGTAACGGAAGCCTAGTTTAACACCCTTGATCATGTTCTGTGCATGACTACAGATGGTGCGAACAGTGGCCAGTTCCTTTCTATTTCCCCATCATTTGTCAACCCATAGCCTTTTCTTTTTCTTTGCAAGGAGGCTGAGTTCCACACTGATATGATTGAAATCCCTCTGGAAGGTTCATCTTGGGCCCTTCACAATAACTGTACATCCCCTCAGAGTAGTATCAACATGTTCTGGAATGTCGACAGTCTGAGTGCTGAGAATGGTGTTCATTCTCGCAGTAGATGCGGCAAAGTCTGTTCATTCTATTCTTATGGATAGATCTAAGTATCAAGTCAACATTTAATCAAAGATTGCTGAATGAGCAAAGACTCATAACTAGAGGGATGAGACGATTCAGAAAGAACTATAAGTTATCCCAATATGTCAATCTTACAGCAGAGGTTGTCTGAGAGTATTCCTAGTTTAACAATTAAGGATTAAGAGATACGAAAAATTGTGCTCCATATGTGTAATAAGGATTGTAATGCATTCCACTGTTGTTGTATATTTAAAAAATAAAATAATTAATTTAAAAAAACAATTAAGGTTTAAATAGGCAATATGCTCCAATCCACATGGCCAAGGCAATGCATTCCTCTCTGGATTCAGATGATAATTTCAGTAATTATTGAATCAAGAAAGCACACCAGGATTTCATAAGAAATAATCTCAAGTCCATTATGATTAACTTGAAAGAATTACCTATCTGTAAATAGTGGTACTCTATCTAGAGTTATTTATTCATTCAACAAATGTTTATTGAGTACATGCTACATGCCATCAATTTTTGGTTATACAAAGCTCAATGAGAATGGAATAAGAAGGAATGATAAAGAAGTAATTAAAGTGAGATATTATGTTATTAAAAAATAACAAGCTATGCTAAAGTACTAAATACACAGATTTTGGAAAATAAATGAATTTATTCCTGCTCATGTTATGGGAAAGAAATATAGAGGTAAAATTTTTATCCTACTTGAAAGATTATATCAATTTTCCTCCCTCTTTGGCAATAGACATACAGTGGAACCCAGATACGTTATTTATGCATTTTCTCCCTGTGTATTCACAAATATTAGCCAATGTTATTATGCAGTTTTCTAAAGCTCTCTTCCAAATTATGACTTGGAGACCTATATGGTTTCCATAATGAAACTTCAATATCACAGGTTCTTTGTATTCATGCATGCAGAGAAGACATTCCGGTTCTGAGCTCCTATAGATCAGAAGTGACTTATTACTGCCATTGTGTTCTGTAGATGAAGATGTATCACCTGTTTTACCTAGATGCATAGGATTGAGAAAAGGTAAGGGAGCATATGACTTAGCTCTGCCATGGATATAAGGGGAGTAAGTAGGTAGCTAAGTGAGAAGTAGAGGAAAGAACAGTCTACACAGAGAAAAATAAACTTCATGTGCAAAGTCATTTGAGATCAGAAATCTGTTGGCTCAGTTACAAACTGGAAGACCACTATGCCTAGAATACAGTGAATGAGGAAGAGAAAAGCTCCCTGCAAGGATGCAGAACTATGAAAGGACAAAAGGCAGACCAGACATGAGTGCACCAAAGCAATAAGGTAGGAATTTACATATAATGCAAAGGAAAGCTTTAAGGATATTTTTAATAGAATAATTATATTACATGTTATAATTTTTATGAAGGATCAATGTTATTACTTTAAGAGAATGGATCAAAGAAGAGAAGAATGGCCATTTGGTCAACTGTGCCAGGTGACAAATGATGATATTCACTGATGAATTGGAGGGAACTCTCTTGGACAAGATGAATGTTGTCACTTACTGAAATGACTGCATATTTGATAAAATAGGTTTTAAGAGGAATTCAAATTTGTATATCTCAAGTCTCAAATTCGTTTAAAATATTCAAATGGAGATGCAATGGAAATTGAAGTACATAAGTCTCAAACTGAGATGATCCATCCAAGCTTAATGTGTATGATTGGGAATTGATAACAATCAGAGGAATTATCATCCAGGGAATGAATCAAATCCCCTGGAAAGAGAGAATTCAGAAAGCTCTGAGACTTCATAGTTGGTAGAGAAGTAGTGAGGCTCAAATGAGTTTAACATGTTATCCCAATTAAAGGAAGTGTCTCAACCAAGTTGTAGTCCACTGTATTAAATATGGCTTAAATTTCAACTAAGATAAGAATCAAGAAACGGTCTTTGGGGTTTGGAATCAGAGTTCAAAATGAGTTTCAGTTGAGCCATGACAGAAGCAAACAATTTGGAATAATATGACCAACATATTGGGTATCAGAGAATCAGGTGTAGTTACTTGTTCTTTCTAGATATTTGTGTAGGAAGAAGAGCAGAAAAATGATGGGGCTAGAGTCAAAAAAGGATTTTAGTTATAACTCACTTGTGTCACCCCTCTCATATAGGCTTGAAAAGTACTAAGCAAGACAAATAAGAATGGAATTTATCATGTGGGGTGTTTGAGGAACTTTTCTAAGACACTGAGGCAGTCAGTCATTCTGAGTTGAATTTTCCAGTTTCTCCTACAGATCATTTGTCAAAATTTTAGCCTTTCTCTACTCCCAGATCTTTCTTTCCTCATTCAAGTGTCTTGGACATGCCTTCAGACTCTGTACCCCTTTCACACCTTTCCCAAGATAGTTGGCCTCTTCATCAGGTTCTATCAGCTTTGACGGCAGTTTGAACTCCTTGAAAAAGATTAGGCCATAAAGCCCTGCTACATATTGGGCTCTCAGCCAGACCACAGCTCTCTCGGACAGGGTCCTTCTGCTACTTCTTTTCCTGGTTCATAAGAGAGAAGACAGATGACAGTGCTGATGTGACTAAAGCTCAATTGAAATATTAATTACTGAACTCCATTAGAGCTTCACCCAACCTCAATTACCTTCTCATGAGCTAGTCTTCAAGGGCCGTTTTCTGCTCGCTTATGACAAAATCATATGCTACATCTCTGTTAGTCCTTATCATTTCCAATCTCATTCAAAACCTTTCTATGGCTCTTACAACAGAGGCCTTTGACTCAACTTCCCTAACAAATTTGAAAGTTATCAGAGACACCAGATGGACCTAAGTATCCTACCACAGCCCATAATATACCTTATCTTGTTTGGGTTTTTGTTTTTGTTTGTTTGTTTGTTTTGTTTTTTGGTACTAGGGATTGAACCCTGAGTCGCATTCCCATATTTTCAGCTTTTTAAAATTTTATTTATTTATTTATTTTTAATTTTAAGACAGGGTCTCACTAAGCTGCTAAGGGTCTTACAAATTTGCTAAGGCTGGCCTTGAAATTGTGGTCCTCTCATGTCACTGTGATTATAGGAGTACACTAGACCAACTCCTACCTTGTTTCTTCTTTTTTTATTTTCTTGGTACCAGTGATTGAACCCAGGGAGGCCTAACCACTGAATCATATTCCCAGCCCTTTTTTTAAAAAAAAATTTTATTATGAGACAGGGTCTTGCTAAGTTGCTTAGGGCCTGGCCGAATTGCTGAGACTGGCTGTCAACTTGCAATTCTCCTGGCTCAGCCTCCCAAGCCACTGGGATTACAAGAGTGCTGCACCACACCTGGTCTCTTACCTTGTTTATTTACATTGCTGTTGAGTCAGCTGAACCAGATTTGAGGAGAAAGTGCTTATGAATATGAATATCCCTTTGACATTTCTATCCACGTATGTCTTTCTATAGCATAAAACTGTCTTGTCTCGAGGTCTTGGTTTTGTTATTTCCTGCCTATGGCCAGAAGATTTAAAAAAAATAGTTTCAAAATCAAATTTTGCCTTATTGCTGGAAAAGTATGATAACTTTGCCTAATAATTTATTTTTATTCATAGGATTTTGATCTTGTTAAAGATGAAGTTAAATGAATAATAAAGATACAATTGAAGCCCCATCTAGGTAGATCTGAGGCAAATTCTATAGATGCAGCATAAAAAGAATGCACCAAATGCAGTCATACCTAATTGTCATTATCTCTTTAGCAAGACTATTATATCCCATCTCCTTTGCACAGGCTCTTGATTCCTTGCTCCTAACTGTCCATAGTTTGCTTTTCTCAATAACTATATTAAATTAGATAAATTAAAGTCTAACCAAAACTAATTTTGCATAATATCCCAGTCCATTTCTGCTGTCTCTAAAAACCTCTAAGCTATTTCTCTAGGCAGTAGGGTAGATAATTATTTACCCTCCCAGCAGCCTCTAAGGCACTTCTGATCCTATGTTTAGAACAGAGAATGATTCCATTTGATTAAGAGAAAAAAATGCCCACAGCTTTCCTAAGATAACATGAAAATTCCATCTATCCAAGGGGACTATGTAATTTACTCTCTGCAGATTCCTTCGGATCCTGAAATAATGTGTAGTGATGCATAGGCACATGGTCATTATGCCCCAGATTTCCTCATTTAGGAAATCAATTCTTAAACGTTGGGGATATGCAAATTCAATTATTCCTGAACTGCAGAATGATAATTATGCACTGAAAACTGTATTAGCATATCCACGTGGAGCAGGCTTCTCTTTCCCCAGGGTTTTCTGCCACCTGTTGAATTAATTCGACCTTATCTCTAGATATCCGTCAGGTTCCACAAATGACAGGGGCAGAGTAACTTAACCTGTTGTCAGAAGAAACAGCAAAGTAACAAGAGAGTCACATCTCAGCAGAATCCTATAGAAAAGAGTTAAAAACTGGAACAAATGCTTAGTCAACCAGTCACCAGATATCCCTGAACAACACACCTTGGCAAACAAGGACCATTGAAATCTAATTAAGAAGTTTCTTTTCAGGTCCACTGGGGATCTACACAACGACATAAGAACAGTGCTTAACTGGCATGGTGCTTGGTAAGCAAGCACTTGGGAATTAAATTCTTTCTTATTGTTCTTTTGAAATATTTCTGAACCACCACGAAATTCTGTTGTCACGATTCAAAAAAAAATGAAGAAATAAATTTAATTCTCCATTTGATTTTAAGGTATCCACAGAGAATAGTATCTTTCATTGTAGTTATCATTCCTCACAGGCTCAGAATTCCACAGTGTGTTGGTATAGTTGTTATATGAGTATGTGTGTATGTACATGCACACACGTGCACACACACACACAGCAGAAATAAAGGATATGTTGGAGCATAAGTTATTGTATATATGATAACAGACATAGAAATAGTAACATAGAATATACATATATATTTATTTATTACTCTATTATATACATATTACTCTAGGATACCTATCACATAACATCTCCTGCCCCAAGGAGTTCATGGTGTACTTGTCAGCATCTATTTCAATGCATTGCAGTAATAAAATCCAATTACCTAAGCTTTACTTCCAAATAAGGTATCTGAATTGCTTCCCCAAGAAGACAAGTTTATTTATCTGCACCCTCTTTCCAAGCTCCTCTATTTCAGACCTAAAGAGCAACAACTGAATTCAAACTGCTGCATGATCATAGGAACAGGAAGACCAAGCATCTCAAATGCCCTTGGGGAGAAGCCCCATGTACCCACAGGCATTCTATAGTACTCTACTCATTCACACTGTCCTTCTGGAATCTTTTATAGGATTCTGCAGATGTATCTGTCTTATCTCTTGGGGTAGCACTTAATTCTTCTCCAGTTATGCTGCAGGTCTCATCACTAAACTGTAAACTTTTTGAAGTAAGAAACAGTTTCTTATTGCTCTTTATATCCCACAGGTCAAGCACATATAAGGTGCCCAATAAGTAGACAAGTATCTCTGGAAAAAATTGATAAAGAAAAATTAAATTTTATTTTATGTTGTTTAAGACCTTAATAAATTTATCTTCTTCATAAATAAATAAATTATTTTATGTCATAATAATTCAGAGATATAAATAATGTAAATGGTATGAATATAAATTATTTTATGTCATGATACTGCAGAGGTATAAATAAATATGAGGCATAAATAGTTATAAATTCAATATCATCTATATTTGTGTATCAGAAAAGAATATAAAATGTCATTTAGATTGGTTTTAGAGAACAAGTAAGCTTTCTGATCTTGGTTCATTCTGTTCTTTTTCTACGTCATAATCACATGAGCGTTAAACCGTTATCTTCCATTTTCTACCCATCAGTACTGATCTTTTCTCATTCCTTTCAAGGAAACTGTAATTCTCTCATCTGTTGTCTCCACCTCCACCATGAGGTTTCCATTCACACAGACACTTTTCTACCCTACCATCCCCTCCCTGGTCTTCACAGCCAAGTTTTCATATGCTCCTTCACATCATTTGTTACACAACTGCTGGGGAACCTCTGTGTGATGGAAATTGTACCTTTCCAGGTACACAAATAAAATTTGAATTTTGTGAACATTTCTTTTAAATTTTGTATACAATATCTTTTCCCTGAACAAATGATTGCATGAGCAAGTCACCAAGACATTTTTAAAGATAATTTAAAAACAGATTTTATTATCTAACATAGGCATAAGATTTTATAGCAACAGAATTAATGGATACCCAGGTTTTATTGCAAGAGAGAAGAAATTTCTATGTTCCTTTATCTGTCTTATAAACATATTCAGAGAGCATCTTAGAGGATAATATAATAAAAAGTTTTGCTAAAGGTAGCAAAAATATATAATAATATACCTGTTATAATACATACAATAACTTGTCTCCAACATATCCTTTCTTTCTTTTTCTCTTCAAGTAGGGAAACAGAGGATAGGAAAGTCGAAGAAGAGGGAAGCCCTAAACCTGGCTTTTCTTGCTTGAAGAATTATGAAAGACAGGAGGAAAGAAATAGACCACAGATCCAGATATAAATGTTGAAACTCTAAAATGTCTACCAAAAAAAAAAAAAACAGGAAAATATCTTTTCAACTCTGGAGTGGGCAACTATTTTTGAGATATATAAACTAGCTGTGTAAAAAAGAAAGGTCTTGCAAGGTCTTGAGGCCTCCCGTAGCTTTCATGCAGTTCACAAATCCTGAGAAACTCCTGGTGGTACATGATAAAGCAGACAGTATAACAGCCAAGAGTCAGTGGCTTCATGTTGTGACATAACTTGACAACAGAGTGAATGCAGAATGAGATGGCAGATATGAACAGGGACAGAGACCTTTGCAACACCTGAGAATGCTGTGGTCATGAGCTTATCAGAAAAAAAAAATCTATGGATCCCCAACTGCATTAAGAAGGCAAATATCCAGTTATAGCAGCCAACATGAGGAGAATACCCATGAAGAGGACCAGGTATTGGAAAAGGAAACTGATCAAAGTATGTAGGTTTTGTGGCTTTGCCTCCAAAAAATAGCTTGGGAGGTGGAGCCAGATCATACAAAACCTGGTGTGCCAGAAGATTCTGACTTTATAATGTGTATGATGATTTGGAAAGATGAGGTGGAATGTGGAAGTCTTAACTGAGAGCTGATGATGACCTACTGTTTGACATTTGGAAAAGATAACTGGCTAAAAAGTAGAGCAGTAGTTTCCAAATGGTGGATCTAACATAACTTGACAACAGAGTGAATGCAGAATGAGATGGCAGATATGGACAGGGACAGAGACCTTTGCAACACCTGAGAATGCTGTGGTCATGAGCTTATCAGAAAAAAAATCTATGGATCCCCAACTGCTTAAGAAGGCAAATATACAGTTATAGCAGATCAATGTAGTAGATAGATTCTCACCAGAATCATTTTTAAATGAATGGAATGAGATAGCATGTATCAAACTGAATCATACATTATGGGCTTAAATATTATTTTGTAAAAGTTCATTTCAGCATGTATTGCAAGTTTGTGTGTGTGCACATAAACGGTTCACTAAAATGTAAATTTTATTTCATAATATAGATGACAAGTGACTGAAAATAAGAGACTGGAATTGGAGAAACAAGTACGGTGGTAGGGAGAATTATAAGAAAGTGTTTACCGTATTGGAATCTGAAAAAGTGTTTTTATCTTGTTTTGCTTTTAATTAAATTAGAGGAAACACTTTACTTTCAGGGTGTAGTTTTGTTTTGTTTTGTTTTCCAATCCAACACCAGCTTTAAAGTGCTTCAATTTGCAAGACTATTATGTTTTGGAGACTATCAATTGACAGATTCCAAAACATAAAACTTTAGCCCACATTTAAATGTGCATTTCCCCTTTGATATTCACACAATCATTGTTTCCACATACCTGTTATATTCAGGTGACGCAACATAAGAAAGCTAAATCTGGGTTCAGGTTCCTACCCCTCCTGTCCAGCTAGCTATGTGAACCCCAGCAACACTTTCAGTCTCTCTGACACTTTAATGAGGAGACCATCTGTTGCATCTGAACTGTTCAGTATGGTCATTTGTTTTCTTACTACACTTAATAGTATGTGATTCTATTTGTTTATGAACATAGAACTTACTTTTGTGAGATTTATGATCAGGACTCACAGCATTTGTGTTTCTATCCCAGGACATTCGTTGAGCTAGGCAACCATAACTGTCCAGTGTGCAAAGAAATATAATTGCAATAATCATATGTCCCAACAAATGCTCCCAGAAGGGTGACTCAATCCTATAATCTCTACTATTGGCATATAATGTGTATTCTTACGTCTTTTACACCCCCACTGGTGATAACTTTCTTCTCTGAGAAGGGAAGAATTTCTTAGTCTTTAAATATTCACTGTAGCACAGTGGTATATTTACAATAGAAACAGATATAACTCTCCATTAAATACCATGGTGTAGTTTGCTTCTAGCTCAAGCCTCCAAACAACTGAGCCACGGGAGCATAAAAGCTTTATTAATGGGGTAGGAGAATAATCGTGGAGGCTAAGATTTGAAAGAGTCAACAGGTTGAAGGAGGGAACCATCACTGTGAGCCTAAAATTCTTTCCACTGTTTGCCCTAGGAATTCTCCTTTAGTGATTCTTACTTGACAAAATAAGAATCTAAGAAGCCCAGAAGATTGTTGCAGTTAAATGGATGAGATACTCTTCAATGGTCTCAAAACATCAAGAACATTCACAAAATGGAGTTCAGGGCATGTTCATGAAGAGAGGCCTTGGTACATGCTGCAGAATTTTAGTCAGAGCTTATAAAGTGTTTATATCGCAAAAGCAAAAACAAATTACAGAAATAAGCCTTTGCCTTTGAATTAGTTCAGAATAAAACCTCTTAGCAAAAGAGCCAGGGAAGGGGAAGAAATTATTTAATGATAAGAGGTATCTACAAAAAAACAACAACAATCAAAATGATACTATGCTTGCTATTTAAATATCTAATAATTCCTTCTGATCGAGAAGAGACAAAAAATATCTTTTCTCACTATTTCCATTCAATATTTTGCTGGAGGTCCTAATCAACATTCTAAAAGGCAAAATATATGTGGGTGTTGAATAAAATTGCCATTTTAATATGATACGTTTATATGCATGGAAAATATTTACATCTATATGAACAAATTTGGAAATATGTAAGTGTAGTTAGCCAGGTCAATGTTTGCAGAAATAATATAAAATGTATATTTATATATACCAACAGTAGATGATTAGAAAAGAAAAAAATTAAATTTAAAAATTTTTAATTTTTAAGATCAAAAATAACAAATATCTGAGGCCTAGGCTATAAAAATGCATTCAGTCTCTTTCTATAGAAAAATTAAATCACTTTTATAATAAATTGAAAATGTCCAAAATAAAAGAGAATTATGCTATATTTATGAATTGGAAGGTAAAATATTTGAATACGTAACAACTCCCCAAATGGACCTATAGATTTAATGCAATCCAATAAAAAAATTCAGCACATGTGCTTGTATAAATTTACATGCTAATTCCAAAATTTATATGGAAATGCAGAGGACCCAGAAAAGCCAAGATAATCTTGGAGGAAAGAATCAAATTTAGAAAACTGACTCTAACAAACATCATGTCTTAAGAAGTTTGACTAATTAGACTACAACAGCTATGGTATATGAATAGACAAGTTGAAAAGTACAGAACAGAGGAGGGCAAGGTGGTGCCCGCCTATAATTCCAGCTCAGGAGGCTGAGACAGGAGGATCTTAAGCTCAAAGCCAACCTTAGCAAAAAGCAAGGATCTAAGCAATTCAGTGAAACTCTGTCTCTAAATAAAATACAAAATAGGGCAAGGGATGCAGCTCAGGGGCCCCTGAGTTCAATCCCCGGTACCAAAAAAAAAAAAAAAAAAAAAAAAGAATAGAAGACAGAAGAGATATCAGAAACAGACCACACAACAGGGTCACTTCATTAATGTAAAAAGTGACTCTGCAATGAAGCTAGGAGGTGGGGCTTAATATCCAACAAGGATCAAAATCCAGGAAATAAGAAGAACATTTACAAATCATAATAAAAAGACAAACTACAGTAGAAACAGAGGAAAGTTTTTTATTACTATTTTATTTATTCATTTTATGTGGTGCTAAGGATAGAACCCAGTGCCTCACATGTATGAGGCATGCGCTCTGCCATTGAGCCACAACTGCAGCCCAAGAGGAAAGTTTTTAAAATGCACTTTAAAAATAAGAAGATATCTAAGTATGTTCAGTACATACTATAGAAGTGTTTCACCTCTTCAGTCATATCAAAGAAATGTTACACTGGAAGGAGATAAAAACAGGCAAGGAAGACTTCTTTCAAGTCTATTGCAGTGGAGGAGAGAGATTAAACTCAACTTCACTGAAGAAGACAGGGGAGTTGTAAGCACTGAGGTGAGCTAGTGGGAAAGAATTGGAGGATATTAGAGGGAGAGTGTGATTAGGCCATCCGTGTTTGCTAATCGGCATTTATGGAAGTCAGACTCCTACCTCCAACAGTGACTGGGATCTATCCTTCTCAATCATTCTATTGCAAAAGATGGCTCCCTGGTCCTTGAGAAAGACATTTCTGGGTTGTAAAACTGGAAGAGGATGTGCAACCTAAAAACAGGACAATGCTCCAAGCCAGAGGAGTTCTGTGGCTAACAGTCTAGAAGAAACCTGCCTTGAGTTTAATCAAGTTAAAGGGAATGTAATGGGATAACCTAGACATTAGTGACTCCATTTTGGTTCTGGAACCACATCTTGGCCAGGGTCAGGGCTTATGAGCTGCCAAGAAAAAGAAACCTGGGATACCCTGTTCCCATGCCCCTCCCCCGACAAGATTCCTAAATACAGGAGTCTGTTGTTACTTGACCATCTGTACTTGTGGTCAACTCTAGCTTACTGCACTTAAGGCCATTTCCAGATTGCTCTTGTTCCTTGGTTAAAAAAAAAAAAAAAGATATAAAAACATTATTCAAATAACTCTGGCTGATGCACCACTCTACTGGGAAGCCTGGTAAGCTTTACCCATCAATAAACTCTGCTTTCTAAACATGAGACTCTGTCTCAAGAGATTTCTTTGAGCATTCTCTTCTAACAGAATGTTAATAGCATTTTGGTCTTTCTCAAAATTTTCACTAATTTTTAGCATATTTTTATCATTTTACTTTAAAACCATTGATGAATTTCTACAGTTGGTAGTCAAAATCTAGTGAATTAAACAGGTCAAAATGTCCCCCAAAATATCTGGTCCATGTAAACATGTGTGTGGAATGAAATGAATGAGTCACTGGATTAAAACTGGGTATGTTAATCATTGGATAAAAATTGGGTCTGTTCACTAATCCTCTATCTGCAAGTGTGAAATGATATTCTCCTTATAAAATATATATCAGGGAAGAATTAAACATAATGAATGACAGGTACTGGCACCTCCACTTCAGGACACAGAATCCAAATAACTGAAGAGCAGCTTCATACCAAGGTGGATGATTGTGGTGAAATACTGAAGTGAGCAGACAAAGACTTGGAACCCAGAGACATTAAATAGTGGAACAGAGGGTGAAACTGTGCACCTCAGCACTAGTGCAGCACAGGGTAGGGACAGACATGAAAAAAGAAGATTCCCAGTGAGGGCCACTGGCACGAGACTTGACATCTTGCAGGAATACAGTCTAACCAGATAATAGACGTGGGACCTGCATAGCAAACTGGCTTTAGAGAAGTTCTCTGCACTTCCCAGCATATCCTCATGACACTGTAAAAGAGAGCAATCTTGAGAAGGTCTTTTGTGACCGTATGGTTCTGGGAGTCAAAGACCCCTAAATTTTCCTGTCCACAGCTCCCTATGGCAATATTGTTTAGTGGGCAACTTCCATGAAAGGCAATTTGGTTCCCATGGAAAAGCACAAACCCACAGAGAATTATATGTGGTGGGAAACCAGACTGCTATGAACACAGAAACAGAGGATTCTTCCCCTTGAGAATGATTATTAGGGAAGCCAGTGGCAGGAGTCTGAGAGGATGAGCAGTTACATGTGATTTTGCATGGGAGTTACCCCTTGGAACACCACAGCCATGGGGCTAGCCACCCCTCCCCCAAGCATAGATAGTGACATCTCTGTAGCCTCTCTCCAAACTCAGAGTGTGCAGCGGAAAATGTGCCAGAGTCCTTGACATGCTGCAGCACTTAATGTTAGCCTTACTCTTGGGGTGTGCAGTACAAAGGTTATCAGAGAGAACCTGTTCCAAACATATTCCACATTACCTCGGTAATATGCTGCAACCTCCACACCTGCCCTGCTCTCAGAGTGTGCAGACCAAAAGTCTCCACAGTAAATTTTTGCCTAGGGAGCTTTGAATTCCACCCTTCCTCATTTATGGCATGCAGGACAGCTGAGAGTTGGCTACAAACCTCTCCCTCTGGTAGTTTACAAACACAATAAAGCAAAGAAGAAAGGAATGGGAAATTCCAACTTTTACTCTCTCCAAGGGACGGGACATGTGATCCAAGAAGACAGATCTTCTATTCTTGCCCACATGATAAAGCACCTTGGAAGAGAGGAGTTTTTACTTTTTTTTTTAATTTATACTTTTTCTTATTGCTGTTTTTTCACTTGGATATATATTTTTTCTCATTATTTCTTTCTGTTTTGTTCTTTTAATATTTAACAATCTCTTTTCTTCTTTTTTCTCATTAACTGCCAACCAAGATGATCATTCCCAGCAAAATTAATCCTTTAGACTTCAAGAAGAAATAAAAGACTATTATGGTTAGCATAAACTAAGAGAACTCATGACTACTGAAACAACATTACATAAGGTACTTAGGAGAATCCTACACTCAGAAGAAAAAAAAAGATTAACAAAATCATGAGTTCAGTAGAAGAACAGATAAGCAAATGAGATTAGGAAAAATCAAACATCATTAATAGAAAAA
Organism: Marmota marmota marmota; assembly: GCF_001458135.2. Lineage (NCBI taxonomy): Eukaryota > Metazoa > Chordata > Mammalia > Rodentia > Sciuridae > Marmota > Marmota marmota. The sequence goes on from NW_026000241.1 coordinate 18,436,342, forward strand.
GCCATAAAAGAAGAACAGAGAATATTTAAAGCAAACAGAAGAAAAACAATAAATGACAGGAACAAATGCATACTTTTCAATAATAATTAATTCTTCAATTAAAAGATGCAGACTGACTAATTAAAAAAAAAAACAAGTTCCAAAAATATTCTGACAGAAACAAACTCACTTCATCTGCAAAGCTATACACAGACTGAATGCAAAAGGAGGGAAAATAATACTCTAAGGAAATGGAATCTTAAAACAACCAGGAGTAGCTATACTTATATTTGGCAAAACAAAAAAAATAGTAATAAATAGGATAATTCATTAAGAGGATATAATGATTTTATATATATATATATATATATATATATATATATATATATATATTCCCAAATATTGAAGCAACCAATTTTATAAAACAAACACTAATAGACATAAAAGGGAGAGAACTGCCCCAATATAATAATAGTTGGCAACTGTAATACCCTGCTCTCACCAATAGATAGATCATGCAGACCAAAATTCAACAAAGAAATGTCAGAGTTAAGTTACACTATCAATCAAATGGACTTAACAGACATCTACACTACATTCCACCGAACAGCTGCAGAATACTTATCCTTTTCATCAGCAAATGGCAATTTTTTCAAAACAGATCATATGTTAGGCTATAAAGCAAATCTTAAATTCAAAAATATGAAATAATTTCTTACATTTTCTCAGATCATAATGGACTAAATCTACAAGTCAACAGTATGAGAAACTACTAAAGTGATCTTTTTAAAAAACGCACATGTTTGGACCAACACTATTCCAATCCAAAAATAAGTTAATTATCAAAGACATATGAATGCTAATAATTATAAGAAATATACTCAGTATCTGTACCCATCAGGGAAATGGAAGTCAAAACTACACTGAGATGCCATCTCACCTCAGAATTGCTACTATACATTAATTAATTAATTAACAAATGCCAGCAAGGATGTGGGAAAAAATGGTACTCTCTACCCTTGGTAGGAATATAAATTAGTACTATAACTATGGAAAACAGCATAGAGGTTCCTCAAAGCACTAAGAATAGAACAATCATATAATCCTGCTACATAACTCCTGGGTAATTATACACAGAAAATGAAGTCAGCATGCAAGAGTTACCTGTATAGCCATGTTTACTGCAATACTGATAACAACAGCCAAGATGTGGATTCAGCCTGGTCCCCAAAAACAGATTAAAATGGGTAAAGAAAATATAGTACAAATACAAAGTGAAGTATTACTCAGATATAATGGTGGACGAAATTGAGTCATTTGTAGGAAAGTGGATAGTACTGGGGTTTTGTGTTAAACAAAATAAACCAGATACAGAAATACAAGTATTGCATGTTTTCTCACATTATGTGGGGGGAAAACAAGGTGACCTGGAAATAGAAGAGGACTATTAAGGCAGGGAAAGGGAGCCAGGGAGGTAGGTAGAGAGAGGAGGGTATGAGAGGGTATTAGGGAAGGTAGAAATGATCAAAGTATGAAATTCACATCTATGAAGGTATCACAGTGAAACCCATGAATTTGTACAATCAATATGCATTAATGCTAATATTTTTTTCAAAGAAAGTAATCATGGTGTCTTCTTAAATATCCAATAGTTGGATAGTTTCTTTGCCTTTGCAAAAACATCCCACTCAGGTGTAAATAGTTCATGACCCACATGTGGCTGTGTCAAGGCATCATTGCTCGACAGTTATGCGGTTTCCCATTCCATTTTGCATGATTTTCCTGGCCATCCTCTGTTCCTTCGAAACAACAGACTCATTTCTAGAAAGTAGGCACTTGTTTTTTTCCAAAAAAAAAAAAAAAAGTGACCTGGAAATAGAAGAGAACTATTAAGGCAAGGAAAGAGAGCCAGGGAGGTAGGTAGAGAGGGGAGATTAACATCAGATTAAGTGTTTTTAACAATGGTGATTATATACCATGGGTCTTTTCTATAGGCAATCCCCATTTTTGCACATAGCAAAATATTCCCTCTGCAGTATTGTTAGTGCCTGTCAGTGGTGCAGAAGGAATGGAATAGTGATCTAGGCCAATATTTCCTAAGCAGTTTCCCCGACTCCTTTCACTGTGTGTGAGCTTCTTCTTCCTTGGCCCACCTCTGCAAAACGAGGAGCAGAAGCTGCAATATGGGGTAGGAAGTAAAATGAAAAACACAATCAACAAGGGGCAGAAAAATCAAGAAATAAGAACTCTTTTAAGTGAGTTGAAAACATACTTTATAAATGCTTGACATGAGTGCCTTCTCCTAAGGAAAGGCAGGTCATACATCAAAGTACATGAGGGCATTCAGAATTATCTTCATAACCCAGTTACTTCAGATACTTACAGGGTATCAGGTACAAGGAAGTGAGGTCCTCTATTCCACGTTGAAGGCACTGGATCGTGCTGTTCTCTAAAAAATCCATTATTCACTTAGATAGTTCTGACTTCTGGAATCCTGACCCAGCATTTGCAAAAAATGAAAGGAAGGAATAAATGAAGAGAACACAAATGGAATGACTCAATGGGATTTTCTAAATAAGAACTCTTCCCTAACAGCACCTTAAGGTTTTCAAGAACATCAGTCCCTGCCTTTTCTTTGGTCATTTATTGGACAGAAAGGAATGAGCAGCCCATCAGAAATGGGCAGCATGAGGTTACACTGAATTAAGAGCCACTGGCAAGGGGTAAAGAAAAGGGAAAGAAAAGAGCAGCTCACAATTTTAAAAGCAGAAACACAAGGCAAGTTACTACCTTCCTTTCTCCATCTCCAATTTCTTTAGTTAAATAAAATCTCAATTAGGGTTAAATAAGACTCCTGAATCCAGTTCCTTCTAGTCTATGCCACAAAGGACTCATTTGCTGCACTGGACCTGGTCTAAAGGTTTGCCTTAAGATATCTGACTGGGGAGAAGAGAAAGAATCAAAGAAAATTGAAACTACACATTTGAACTACTGGGTTTGTATAGAAAGCTGAACTTTCTTGGGCTAAATAAAGTAGCTACAGTGAATTTCCTAAGGGAAAACTTTTCCTTGGAACAGTTAAAATAAAGGAACACCAATACTCTGGAAAATAATGAAGAGCAAGAAAGGGCATCAGGAGGGTGACATCACAGAGGTGAGTTGGCATGGGTAATTCCTTTAGTCATACATGAAACTACTGAACACCTAGGATAGTCACCCAAAGGCTATTGGTCCTTGGCCTTGCATTGAATTAACCCCATGATTTCAGTCATCATCTCTGCAAATTGGGATATTGTGATATAGCTCAACGTTCAAATGATGTTATTCTTTCTTCTTTTCTTTTATGCAGTACTTGGATCAAACCCATGGTCTTGTTCATGACAAGCAAGTTCTCTACCATTGAGCTACACTCCCAGCCTTAAAATTGTTTTTAATTAGAATTAACTTTAAAAAATATAAGCTAAGGTGAGATGCCATTAAATCAAACAGTAGTATGAAAAAGAAAGTTAAAAAAATTAAAAATTAAGTGGATTGAAGTGCAGCACAGAAGGAAAGCAGAGATTTAGTTGGGATGACAGATTCACACGGATTATAAATACCAATTTGGAATAATGATGAAGCACACATTTGAAAAGGCATATCTAGCAATGGACATCTTATCTAGTAAAGATAATAAAAAAAAATACTCCCACCCTTTCTCTCTTTTTTTGCGGGGGTACCAGGTATCAAACCCAGAGGTACTCAACCACTGCACTACATCCCCAGACCTTTTTATTTATATATTTTTAAAATTTTAAGACAGGGTCTTGCTAAGTTGCTTAGGGCCTTGCTAAATTTCTGAGGCTGTCCTTGAACTTCTAACCCTCCTGCCTCAGCCTCCCAGGCCATTGGGATTACAGGCATGTGCTACCATACCAGGCTACTCTCACCTTTTTCTTCTCCCCAATCAATTCATCATTTCCAAAGTACAGATGGGGTCCTGGCCATGATGGGTAAAATGTATTATTTTAAAATTCACATTGATCTTAAAAAGAGATGCCTTTATTCCCATATTACTAAAGAAACCATTGTTCAAGATATTCCAATAGTTACTAAAGATCATGCAAAAAGGTTAAACATGTGTATTTGAACCTATAACTGTCTGACTTTGAGCCAATGTTCGTTCTTTGCAAATAGCAGAAAACATCTCCAGTGCTATTTTTCTGGGGGCATTTGCAAGAAAAATTAGGAAGTGCTCCATGCCCACTGTAATGTTATAGCTTAAAATAAAGTGGGAAAATTCAATAAACACTAACTCCACCAAGCTATTTGCCTCTAATTTTAGAATGCCTACAATAAAACAACAACAGTAACAACAAAAGTGACTGCTGTCATCACCTGCACTGTTGGAGTGATGGCTCCACATTTGTAAAACAAGGAAATGTGATGATTATTCAAGGACTGTGCTTTTTATGCACAAATTGCCTGCCTGCTTGTGATAAAAATGAGCTGACAGCCTTTGGCTGTTTTCACATAAAATTCAGGACCAGAATGTCCCTAGTTAAAGACAGGCCTCTCTACTTTTAGCCCAGATGCATTTTTTTTTTCCAGTGTAGGAATCGGAATTCTTTAAGACTCAGCAACTTCTTACCAATCTTCTGTAGCTTGTTTACACTTCTTTCTAGCTTCATTTTTGTGGTATCACCTACGAACGGAAAATTACACAAATCATAAGGGTAAATTTTCAAAAACTGTAAACACTTTTGCCTATTAGAAAAACCAGCCAGATCAAGAAGAGTCTTAGAAGCAACTTAAAGCCCTCCCTGAGACCAGTATCTGTCATGACCTCTCATCCTCATTAAAGTGAACCACTATTGTTAATTCTTCCACCATAGATTAATTTTAAGTGCTATGAACTTTATTTAAGTGGACTCATACAGCATTTTACTTTCCTGACTCTTGATTTATTTCATTCAATACCCATATATGGATAATTCGTCCATTTGCATTCCTATCTTATGTTCCCTGCTAGCAATATACCAGAGTGTATCTATCTACTCTACTATTGTTAAATATATGGGTTATTCAAGTACTCAGCTATTATGAATAAATCCACTGTAAAAACGTGTTATTCAAGGGACATATGCACACATGCTTCTGTGTATACTCCCAGGAGTGGAATTGCTGATTCATATACATGTGGATGCTAATCTTTAGTAAATACCTCAAGAACTTTCCCAAAGTGCAAAAATCTTCTTACAGTCTAGCCAAGAATTTAAGAGTGTTCCAGTTACTTCATATTCTAAACAACACTTGATGTTTTTAGTCCTTTTATTTGGTGAAATAAATTTTAACTTTTTCCAGTGGAATCATAGCAAAGTTTGCTACAGTTTTAACCCATGAAGACTGACCAAGATGTTCTAACTTGGCCCTAAGCTTGATTAAACTGTAGACTGGTTTCTTCCTGATGATAGACCATAGAACTCCTATTGCTTGGAGTATTTCTATCGCTTCAGATCTACTTCCAGTCTCTTTCCAGGTTTACAGTCCAGAAATATCTTTCCCCAAAACCTGAGGGCCATTCTTGACACTATAATGGTCAAGAAGGACAGACTCCACAGTCTATGTGGGAGGTAGAAGCCTGAATTCTATGATTGCTGCTTAGCCCACATGGAATGCCTAATCACACTAACCATTCTCTCCCTCTAGGTTCTCTGATTCTTTTCCATTGGCTCACCCCAGTGCTAAAAACTCCCCTGTCTTCCATTTCAGTGGAGTTGAGTTTAATCTCTCTCTCCCATTGCAATTCTCCTGAAAAAAGTCCTGCCCATTTGTCTCCATTTAATGCCATTTTTCTTTGACATGACTAAAAAGGTAGAACACTTTTAAATGCATTTTTCAGACACTTTAACCCCAATATTTCTATTGTCTTTTTAGTTACAATTTATAGGTTGCTTTTATTCTTGCCTGGTTTTGAGCTCTTTGTCCATTCGGGTATTTCCTCCACTGCATTGTGAATGGATTCTGTAAGGCTCAGTTGCAGTTATTTGCCACTGGAAGTGAGGCATTTCTAAAGGAAATGGGCAGCTGCCAAACCTCAAGGGACTCAGAAACATTGGCCCTACTCTACTGGGGGCCCAAGTTAAGTTTCCAGTATTTCTCACAACTAAATTCTCATATTCTACTTTCCAAATCATGAGATCATTCCCATTGTCTCATTTTGTATTGTCATAAGATCTCCACTTAGCAACCATGCACCCAGTTCACAATCACCATCAAGTGCATTATGAATCTTAGATGAGTGGCGCAGAGCCAAAACTCTATCTGCTGGAGTAATCATTTGTTTGCTGTAGGGAGACTGATTTTCATCTGAGCCTGGTGCCCAGGAGTAATTAAAACGTGTATTTATTTTAGTGCATGGAGCCAGATTCAATTAAGCTTCCTCATGTAGTCATTAATTAAGAAGTAAGTTGTCTTACCTAAAATCTGGTAGAAAAATAAGTTAAAATCAGAGGTACTCATTACATAAAAAAGAAATACAATTTTCCCTTCTACAACTAAAAAGTTGTCCAATTTACAATAAAAAATCAAACCAAAACTGAGATATCATTCTCACCTATCAAACTGGCAAAAAATTCAAATAATTAACAAGCACAAGTGATTTTGTTGGTGGTGACTTGGGGAAATGGATATATTCACACACCACTGGTGGTTGTAAAAAAAAAAAATGCAACAACTTCAGTGTTGTTTCAAGAGGAAATTGACAATGTTTGCCATATATCTGTACAAAAAGGGTAAAACTGTAAAACTTTTATATTTACCCCTTGGCACTGTTATCCCAATTCTAGAAATTCTATCTTGAAGTTTCACCTCTACAATCAATAACAATATATACAAGATGGAATTCACCATAATAGTTAAAATGTGGGAAGCAAACAAAAATAAAACAACCTATCCGTAGTAAACTGGTTTTAATAAATCATGATGCACCCAAGTAGTGGAGTACTTCACAGCTATTAAAAATGAAAAGTACCATTAGAAATTGATATGGGTTTGTATCCACAGTGTTATTTTTAAGTGAAAAGATTAAAGTATAAAGGAATACATAAAGTACACTATATCTTGTTTAAGAATCATGACAAAGGAAAAATAAGCATTTACTCAAAAGTATATAATTGGGTCTGGGATTATAGCTCAGTGGTAGAGCTCTTGCCTCCATGTGTGAGGCACTGGATCTGATCCTCACCACCACATAAAAATAAATAAATGAAATAAAGGTATTGTGTCTATCTACAATTAAAAATATTTTTTAAAAGATATATAGTTGATTAACATATTTATTTATATGATTTATATTCATTCTTTATTATATAAATTTGATTAAAATACAAAATTAAAATTATATATGTTACATATATGAATGTGTATATTCTCTTTTATAGTTTTTTCAAAAGTGAACATAGAAGGCTAACCCAAAATCTAATGAAAACAGTTACATGTGGGAATAGGTTGTAAAGGATGATTCTGGGAATGGATAACTCTGACTTTAACCTGATACATACTTAATGCTTGAATCACATAGATATTTTTTTCATATTCAAAAATAAAATTTATTTAAGAATATGAAAAAGGAGCACAATAAATTTGAATACACACAGAAACCAATGAACTTAATATCTATTACATTAATAAAAATAAATGCATGGGGGAAATAATTAATTGAATAACTTTTGAACATAGTAACTTGATTTACAACTCCAGTAGAATATATTCTAAAAACAACAATAACAAATCACAGAGAAATCTTGACCTTGAATTAACATCTAATTTTTAGCATTGGTATTGATGTAGTATTTCTAAAAGTGGAATGTATTATAGATAGGATCAAACGAACAATACATTGTAGCAAACCTGGTTATTATTCAGAGCATGGAGTTATGAACGTGGAATGGATGGAAGAAGGTCAGGAAAAAGTTGTGATATTAGAATTGAATTTTAGGTATGTTTATAAACCCAAAATAATTCACAAAATATTTTTCCTACCTTTGTATAAAAGCCTAGAATAGAGATTGATAAACTTTTTTTTTCAACAAAAAGACACATTATAAAAACTTAGGGCTTTGTTTGCAATATATGGTCTCTGTTGCATATTCTTTGTAGATGTTTTGTTTATTTATTAATTGTCTCTTTGGAGATTTTATTTTTTGTTTGCTTGCATGTTTTTCATTATTGTTGGGTTTTTTTTTTACCAACCCATTAAACTTTTTAAAATAATTTCTGTTTGCTGAGCTGTACAAAAACAAACCACAGGCAGGATATTGTCTTTAGGTGAAGAAATATAAGTGGCCAACAAATATATGAAAAAATATTCAACATCATTAGTAATTGCTGCCTAGAAGCAAAGACACAGCGGTAGCAATGGGCATATTTAGCCCTCAGTTCTTGGTTTCTAAGTACTATTCATACCTTAAAGCATCAAGCCTCTTTAGAGAAACAAATAAATTCAGGTCAAGGACCTATACAGCATGAGATAATCATGAAGATATCTCATTCAAAAAGAAAAAGAAATCACCAAAGACAGACAAAAGAGCCACATTTAGTACAATTTGAGCATGGTGATATATTATAACACACTGGAAAGGTGGTGGCGGGGGAGCATAGAAGGAGAATCAAAAGAGAAATGGTAGCATTACACAATTACCATTTGACTATTAAAATGTGATTATTAATTCAGGCTGTGATCATCAGTAGCAAACAAACAACTAATTTAAGTTTGTTGAGGAAGCCAAGTATAATCTTCCAAGAAAATTCATAACTCCCGTAAGTATAAAGTGAATATGTTTCAGAAATGTTATCCTACAGAGATTGGAAGGACTGCAGATTAGAAGAAGACTGCATTTTCAGTTGCTCCATGGCTTGGAATTCATGCAGCAAGAATATCGTTTCTCAGCAATGTGCTGGGAAATCTAGTAGACACTACAAGTCACAACGTAAAGATTCTGTTTCCCAGCTAAACAGCCAAGAGACAGTGCACCTTGCTCAACAAACACCAGCTATACTTAAATACAAAGAATGGGAGAAATAACAACTCCAAATTAGGAACAAGCAGTAAGTAGGAATGGATGGTGGAAGTGGGGCTTATTCCATGGACATCAATTCCAAACAGCAAAAACAGAGAGAATTAACACAAAGGTTGTGGATATCACACCTATGAAGGGTCTCAATCCAGATTGCTGTGGGATTCTCTGGCAAGAGAAGGCTGTGCACTAAAACAGCCCACTCATAAGAGTGGACAAAAATAAATTCATACCAACAGATGCATGAATTCCAATACATTAAATATGAAAAAACAAAGTAATATTAGGCATCCTAAGGTTCCTAATTCAAAAGAAATTGATTCCAAATATATTGATTGAAATGGTTGAAATATCAGACGAAGAATTCAAAAGAATAATAATATAAATGATCAATGAATTGCCAAGAAAACACTGAAAAATAACTGAATGAACTAAGTCAGTAAGTGCAGTTATAAATGAGAAATTCAGTAAGGAGATAGAGATATTGAAAAAGAACCAAACAGAATATATAAGAAGAATATAAAAAGAACTAAAAAAACTCAACACCAAAAAGACAAATAATCCAATTAATAAATGGGAAAATGTACTAAACAGACCCTTCTTAAAAGAAAAAATATAAGTGGCCAACAAATATATGAAAAAATATTCAACATCATTAGTGATTACAGAAATGAAAATCCAAATTTCACTAATATTTCATCTCACTGCAGTCAGAATGGCAGTCATCAAGAATATGAACAATGAAAAATATTGGAGAGGATGTGGGGGAAAGGTAACACTTTTACAGTGTTGATGAGATTGTAAATTAGTGTAACCACTCTGAAAATCAGCATGGGTTTTCTCAAAAGACTAGGAATAGAACCACTATATGACCCAACTATACTACTACTCAGTATTTATCTTAACAAATTTAAGTCAGCATATTATAATAATACATACATAAGCATATTCTTAGCAGCACAATTCACAATAGCCAAACTATGGAACCAGCTTAGGTGTCTGTTAATAAATGATTGATAAAGAAAATCTGGTATATACACACAATGGAATTCTACTTAGCCATAAAGAAGAAGGGAATTGTGTCATTTATCAGGAAAACAGATGAACTTAGAGAATATTGTGTTAAGCAAAATAAGCCATAGTCAGAAAGTCAAGGGTCATATGTTTTCTTGCATATGTAGAAGCTACAGGGGGAAAAGAGAAAAAAAAGGTAGGGGAGGGATCTCATGAAAACCTAAGGGAGATCAATAGAACAGTGTATAGGAACCAGGGAGAGGGAGGCAGGGAGCAAAGGGGAAATACTGGGGAATGATATTGGCTAATTATCTTGTTATATTGTGTGCATGTACAAATATGCAATAATGAATCCCACCATTATGTATAATTACAATGCAATAATAAAAATACAGAAAAGGATTCCAATGTAACTGTTAAAAACATATTAAAGATTGGTGTAGTCATATTGTTTCAAAGCAACCAGACTCCTTAGTAATATATTAATAAAAAGAAAATAAAACTGCTATGGAAAGGTCCATAAAGAAACAACCTTAACTAAATAATCATCAGCAATCCAACAAACTTGAATCCCATAGTCTTCTGATGGGATGGGATGGGAAATACAAAGCATCTTTTATTTCTTTAACCAAGTGTTTAACCTGAAATCTAATCACAAGAGGACAAAGAGATAAGGCAGAGATGGAACATTATATAAGATAACTGACCCAAACATTTCAAATCAAGTCAATTTCACAACAGCAGTGTGAAATGGCAAGACTGTACTAGAATAGAGGAAAATAGAATAAGATTTCTTGATGAAATACAATGGCTATTTGCTTGGAACTGATATGGGCACCAAGAGTAACATTTATATATAACATTTTGGGGGCAAATGAGAAATCATGAATATTGCCCACATACTAGAAAAGATTATGGAGTGAGTTTTAAATTTTCTGTGTAACCCAATGATATTGTGGCTAATTAGGAAAGTGGTCTAGTCCTCATAAGATATACGCTGAATTACCTAGAGATTATGCATCGGGATGTATTCAATTATATCCAAACAATTTTGCAATATGTATAAGTATCGATATATATTTATAGAAAGAAAAGGGACAGTGGTGAAATATTAGAGTCACTAGCAGTAACTCCAGATAAAGTAAATCTAGGGATTCTTTGTGTGTTTTTTTAACTTCATTGTAGGTTTGAAAATTTTTAAATGGGAGCAAAAGGAAGTAGGCTTTTTATACCATTTGTAAAATAATATAAATTTTATGTTCAAGAGCATTTTAATATCAAAAAGAAAACTTTATAAAGCTTACATACAATTCACCAGGAAAGTAATAGAATCCATTATGTCATAGTCATGTGATGATATAAGTAGCCATGAAAATGTGAAGTAAATCTTTATCTATTGATGGAATAAAATGTCATATATGATGTATGGGGGGAGGAAAAAGAAGTAAATAAATAAATTTGAGTGCAGAAGAGTATGGATGGTAATCATTATTCTTGTTATAATACACTGTTTGGGGAAGAATATACAAGAAATTATTTACAGTGATTTCCCCTGGAGAATGAGATAGGGGTCCAGAAAAGAATTTTAATTTTCACATTTCATATTTCATTACTGTTATAAATTTGTTTACTGTGAGCATATTATCACTGTGATAATAAAAATGTCTCTACTTCCTCCCACCCAAAAAGCGTAAGTAAGGTCTTACTCAACTGTATAAAATTCTTAAAACAGTAAAGCAAAACCATAGCTATTCTTTACTAGTTGTTTTGCTTTACTGATGCATTAGGCAGGCTTTGGTATTGGGCAAGCTCTGTAGGGCGTGGTTACAGTTGGTATGTTGATAAAAGTTGATGCATAAGAATGGACCATGATATTGAGCCATATCTACTGTCTGATGAGATTAAATGTCATGAACACATTTTATGTCTAGATTCTGAAGGTCTTAAAAAATTTGAAAAGAAAGCATTGATTTCACCTTTACCAATTATTGAAAAGCTTTGTAAACTGCAAATCTTCGCCCACATGTGTATTATTTTCATTTCCTTGGAGTCTTAGTATAATCCTATAGCCAGAGCAATTATTATAATCTCCATTATTTACAAATTAGGAAGACAAATTCAGAGAAAGCAAGGGACTTGTCCAATACTGGGTTCATGATGATGGTATCAAATTTTTCCTCAATGTTCTTAGCTCCCACAATGGAATCAACAAATAAGAATATTAGAGCTATTTTCATCATGGAGATCAGAGGCCAAGAAATGTGGGAAAGGTTATATTCCTCATCTGAATTTAAAGGGGATTATGTGTCCCCTGTCAAGCTGATTTTCCTTTGTTTACACATTCAGAATCCTACCCTAAGATGAAGCAATTAATTTTTAATATTGTCTAATGGCTTGTAGGACATCTCAAGAGTTTGTATGCCAAGTCCCACAGCCATTAATAAGACTTATCCCTATATAATTCACATGAGAAGTCAAATAGCATAAGAATTACAAACATCACTTTTATTCATACATGGCTAAAGTCCAGTGAGTCAAAAAAAAATTTAAGCAAACAAAGTAAGGTGGTCAAGATATTTCATATTATGTGCATGAGTCAATAACATTAGCTAAGCCAGAGACAGTTAAGCTCTGAGCAAGAACTGCTGGGACTATAATCAATATGTTACCTCTGACATTTGCAAACACCCTTTAGAATCAAAACACTATTTTAAAACCTTTTAATGTCATTTTATGAAGTTGGCTTGCCCTTTAAATGTCTTTTCATTCCACCCGAGAATTAAATTAGTTTCAGGGAGGACCCCTTTTTGATTATTTGAACAGCAATTGGGGGTAAGGAAAATAATAAAGAGGAAGGCTCTCAACCTGCTCATAATAATCTATTGTCATTGTGACTGCCAGCCTTTCCACTCTTCTGTTTTCTTCTCTTAATGATACGTGAAAGGTGGTAACAACTTCCTTCTCTGATAGAAGTCTCATTGGAGTATGAAATGGCACTGGAAAGAGATCCAGATAAGGATCTTAAGAGTAGGGCTTTGAGAGATTCCCAGCACATAGGAGATACCCATTAACTAGATTCACAGAGGTACATCCTTCCTCTTAAAAGAGATCTGCAGACATAAATATCCATCTAGTGAACACAGGAAGGTTCAATACTTTGCATGGGTGTCGTTAGGACTGTGGAGAAGCCAGAAATAAGTGGGACAAAGGTTGGAGATGTTAAAATTATGGGTTGTAGCTGAGACAAGCATGAGCAGGAATATGGTTGGAGATAGCTAGATGAGGGAGGCCAGATCCTACATCAGTGCATGAAGGTTGCTATGACATGATGGTTCTGGATAACTCTCTATTCCCAGCAGAATCCAATATAGAGATTGAACACATCTAGTCTCTGAAGGATGAAGCCAACAAAGGTCAAGATAAATTAGCTGAACTCCTTTAACAAAATAAAAATCAGTATAGTTGGCTTGAAATACAGGCTTCCAATCATGACCCAGAGCTCTGCCTTTGAAGTGCACAGCTAACACTAAGTCCCTCAGAATAGAAATTTTGGGGAGTTATCAAATGAATAAGAGTCAGAAGTTCTATGCAGGAAAACCAAGATAGAATCCATTTCTAAGCCAACCATCACAATGGTCTATAATAACTTGAAGTTTCCTCCAGAATCTCAGGCTATATTCTGAACCCAGTTCTTTGGTAAATAATAAAGTTGTGTCTCTTGAGGCTGAGGTTGTTCTGTTTGAGTGGCTATCATAACAGCTTCTCTTTGAAAGCACAACCATGGGGACATATGGATGATAACTTCAAGAAAAGTGAAAAATTGGCTGCTAGAATGTCTTTGATTTCTGCTTAGGGACAAGGCCTGCTGCTCTTCAACTGAATGGTTTACCTCTATGTATATCTGCATTCCCCAAGTGGGCACCGCACCGATGAAGATCAACCCTTAACTAGATTCCCTTGTAGAGCTTAACATAACCCATAATGTTTACTATAGCTACTCTACTGGGTCAAAATGAATATCTAAGTGTCACCACTTGTAAAGTGTCAGTGTCAGCTTTTTATCAACGATAACCTTATAAATCAATAAGTTGTCTTCCCATTTGCCTCTTTCTCTTTGCTTATATTTTGATTGTTTGGGGATTTACAGAAAGGATTTTTAGTAAAGAAAAAAAAACTGTTGGTGGGTCAAATATGAAACAGAAACACAAAAGCTTGACATTAGATCTCTCAAAGAATTGCAAGTCTCTTCAAGAAAAGGGAGGCCCTCTTTTGTCATAACACCCATGGTGGGAGGAAACAGGGGCCAGCAGCACAGGCTGCAAGGAGGACCCACACTAGATTGTTTATATTTTGAAACAGAAAACATTAAAAGTCATTGATTCTCTTGTCACATTATATATTGATAAGGAAATTAAGACTGGTTCAGGGACAAAATAATCTTCCCAAATCGCCATAGTCAATTAGATGAGAAGAGTGACATTTTCCTGATTTTGTAATTCTCTACCCATATTATTATGTAGTCCTAGTCTACTAACACAATCCGGGATTCTTGACTTTAAGCTGCCACCAAAGTCAAATGCATTCAGAATGTCTCCTGATAGTAATAGTTTTATTTTAAAAAAATAATAAGAATAAGGAGGTAATCCATCCATTCCTCCAAGACCTCTGCAGTTAGGGACTTTGTTTCTTTATACCTATGATTTCCCTTCTGAGGTCCCCTTCATACCATACAGTGTTCTTTAAAAATATGGCTTCCTGACTGTCTAAAGGTTGCCTCACCTGCAATCAGAATGCTGAGTAAAATTGTGAAACAGAAGAGCATAATATTTGGAATCCACAGAAGTGAGTTTATAAGTCTAGATTCTGAGTCTCCACGTCAGTGTGACCAGACAAATCACTTGTGTCAGCTTCAATTTCATCATCTAAAATAAGAGAATCTGTTCAAGATGACAGACCCAGCACATTTATGTTTACTTATTACAGTATCTTTTTAAATGGAAAATAGTTCTGGAATATATTCACATAGAAAACAAGAAAGGATGCAATCAATGCACCAGAAAATTAGAGAAAATTCCAGTGGGTAAAAACCATATAAAACATGTTAACGGGGCAAATGGAAGAGAGAAAACCACAACTTAAAACACCACAAGTAAGAGACACCTTTAAAATAGAGCCTCAAAAATGCTTCAGAAACAGCAAAGGGGAAACATACTTGAGCCAATAATCAGAATAATTAAGTAGCTTCTTGGACAGAAGAGCAAAGGTCTTCTCAGGCCCCTCATACTCCGTGTTTAAAGAGCCTGTGCAGCAAGAAGATATCAATAACACCAGGATGAGCTTTCTTCTAAATAAAGTAGACAATTTGCATGACTTCTGGAGTTTGTGAGAGAAGTATGGAAAGACATACACAACTGAGGAACTACACTGAAACAGAAGAAAAATATGAAGTGCTTCTATCAGAGTTAAAACACACACACACACACACACTTAAAATCTGATCTCCAGAGTAAAAATCTTCTTATTTGGGTTATTGTGGTCCCCAAATCATAGATCTGTCAAAGATCTGTACCTGGGCACCTTCTAGGGAAGTTGCTTACTAAAACACTCCATTGAATACACGGAAGTCAATCAGTTCTCCCATCCAAGGAAAAATGGTGTTGGAGAGAGGGATTTACACAGAAAATCCAAGCCTCCTGGGTGTACTAATTACTCTGTCTTCATCTAGTTATCCACAAAATTAGACTGAAGAACGTGAGTACCAGGTAGTTTATATAGGAGGTAGTCCTAGAAAGCAGGTGTGAAGAATAGTGAGAGTGGAACAGGACAGGAGCAATACAATTCAATAAAGAAGGGGAGAATTGAGGTTGCCATTATAGGCAACAAGGACTCCATCCTGCTGGGATGAACCATGTAATAAACAACATGATTGTCCCCTTTGAATATGGAAGGCTGAGGCATTTATTCAGGACTCTCCCTCCAGCCCTGTTCACCAGAGCAACTAAAACCCAAAGGGAGTCACTGGACATGGCAAGGGACAAACAAAGTGTCTGCTATTGTCATTCAAAAAAGAACCAACTGATCATAGAAAGGATCCTGAGATAGTGAAAGAAAAAAATATAGGATGAAAAAGAAAGCCCAAAATTAAAAAAAGAAAAAATACCTGACCCTAGAAATATGAAAGTTGATCAAGAAAGAAAAATTTTGATTAATCTAATAAGTATTTCCAGAAAAAGATAAAAAACTATTTCTTAAAATAAAAATATAAAAATAAAAAATGTCTTTGGGAAAAGGAAGCAAACAGAGAAACTTTCAGAAAATTATATATGCTATTATAAAAAATATTATAGTTTTACCAAAAAAAAAGTTATAGTAAAAGAAGAGATAGTGCTCCATAGCAAGACTAAACAAGAAAAACATTTCCTCAAGCTTAAAAAATAACACATTTCAGGAAAACTAAAAAATCTAGCAACATGGGTGAGAGTGTAAGGGGAATTTTCACATTGTAAAAGCTCAGGCAATTTCAGAAGTCCTAGAACAAAGAAAACATTATAAAAGCTTCCAGAGGTAGAGAGTCAAACTAATCAAATTTCTCATCAGCAAGAATGGATGCTAAAAGACAAAGCAGTATTTTTTTAAAATTTCTGATTCTTAAACCTTGAAGTAAATATGCAGCCAAACCATTAAAGAGGTAACCATTAAAGAGGTATTTTATGCATTTTTTAAGTTATGCAAGCTCTCCTAAGACATAAGAATCATGTTATAGGGGTTTAGCTTAACTTGACTGCAGCCATCTTGAATTGTAACTGCCATGATTGATTCTGAGTAACCCTGGTCTGTTTTTCCCATTCCTTCCAGCATACTATTGAAACCAGAATTAAAGACAGGCAGTCAGTGTAGATAGGTAATTGGGTTGGATAGGATGGAAAGAATGGAGGCCAGTTTAGGTCCAAGAAGTTGAAGATAGCCACTGAGGTATTAAAATGTTAATGTGTCCTTCCACCACCTTTATCAAGATAACTTGCCCCTACTCCAACCTGTTGCTAAAGTAATCTGTCCCAGGAATGGTCTTTCCCTACAGGGAGTTATAGAAGTTGTTAAATAATGTCTCCTGGACTGCTTCCTGACTGGATCACTCCATTTGGCCCTTCCCCCTGCCCATCTGCTTCTCACCTTTTAGCCATTTCCACCTGGGCCATCTCCTGGTTCTTCAGGCAAGAAGAAGGGAGACAAGAAGGAAGAAGGCAGAAGAACAAAGAAAGTCTAGGATATATAAAAGAGGTTTCTCTACAATCTTAGGTCTATCTGCTTCTTTGGTCTCAGGGGATCTTACAACCAGTTCTCATATAGTGGGATGGGTTTTTCTAGAACACCATGTTTTAAAAGATACCTCTCCAAGAATTACTCCAGGTATAGTGAACATCAATGTTTATATCAGTTCAATTCACAATAGCTAAACTGTGGAGCCAACATAAATGCCCATCAATAGATGAATAGATAAAGAAAATGTGATAGATAGATAGATACAATATTAGTCAGCATTGAAAGAGAATAAAATTATGGCATTTGCAGGTAAAGGGTTGTAGATGGAGAATATCATGCTAAGCAAAGTAAGTGAATCCCCAAAAACCAAAGGCTGAATATTTTCTCTGATTAGTGGATGCTGATCCATAATGGGAGATAGGGGGCTTAGGAAGAATGGAGGAGCTTTGGATTGGGCAAAGGGGAGGGTGTAGAGGGGAGGGGTAACAAGGGTAGGAAACAGGGTAGAATGAGATTGACATCATTACTCCAGGTATGTGTATGATTGCACAAATGGTGCGTCTCTACATCATGTACAAGCAGAAAATTGAACAGCTGTGTTCCATTTGTGTACAATGAATTGAAATGCATCCTGCTGTTGTGTATAACTAAGTAGAATTTTTTTAAAAAATCATTGTGATTTAAAAAAAAATAAAAAAATAAAGAAAAAGAATTACTTCAGAAAAAAGAGTAACATAAAAAGCAGAAGATAACATGAGCCACAAGAACCTTCAAAAACTCCAACAAATAAATAAAGAGATAAGCAAAACCAGAAAACATTGGGTCCTGATATTTGAGTGTTCTAGGAGTGTAGGCAGCAGGGCATAATGACAGGAAGTTTAAAGTCCCCTGTATGAGACCAATCACTTGGTTAAAAAATGAGTAATAATCATATCATCATGACTCTGGAAATACTAGTTGAGGTAATTTCAATTTTGAAAATCAACCTATATGAAAATCAATACTATGTATTAGGAGAACAAATGTCATTAGCTTTGACAATATAAAAGCTAATTTTTTCTCAAGTCCAGTAGCACACGCCTAAAATTCCAGTAGCTCAGGAGGCTGAGGCAGGAGGAGAGCGAGTTCAAAGCCAGCCTCAGCAAAAGTGAGGCACTAAGCAACTCAGTGAGACACTGTCTCTAAGTAAAATTCAAGATAGGGTTCGGGTTGTGGCTCAGTGGCCAAGTGCCCCTGAGTTCAATCCCTGATACCCATCCCCAGAAAAAAAAAAATGATTTTAAAAAACTCCATAGGTTACTAGGTAATAAAATGAAAAGAAATTAAAACAATTTTAAATTTCTTTAATGTTTATTCTATTCTATTTTATAGATTATGCATAATAATTGTCCATATTTATGGAGTATAATGTGATATTTTGATGCATGTATACAATGTATAATAATGACTTAAGATAATTAGCATGTTTATCACCTCACTTTTAATTTCTTAATGATAAGAACATTTTAAAAAATCCCTTCTAATGTATTCTATAAAGTTGTTAAATCAAGAAATACAAATATAAATATATATTTTATCATTATGAAGGTTAATTACATGAAGAGCTAATGGTATAACTGAAAAAATTGAAGCATAGAGGCACAGTATGATAAAAGATGTTTCTAAGCTCTTCACCATTTCATGCATAGGTAGATTGGTGCTGTCTAAACTTGGTAATTCAAGAAATTGAAGCAGAAATGAAAACATTTAAAATTTTAATGGGAACTTCCAAACAAATTAAAAGAGAATGCTTAAAAGGTATTTATTTCTGGGATGTGGTGCTGGAGGTGGAGGAAAGATTGATACTTTTATAACTTCATTTTAGATGACTTTCAACAACTAGATTTTCCCTGTGGTTAGATGTTGCTTTTAAAAAGAAGACTATAATGGAGACTCAAAATCTCACAAGTCCGCCAGCTATAAATGAAGTTTCCTGTCCTCTGCGATGAATTTCTGTGATTAATAACAACTTAACCAGTGTCCAGGATTTGGGAGAACATACAACCCTGTCGTTTCTAACCCCCAAGCTGTGGCTTCATTTTGTATAGCCATCTTAATTCTACTTGTAATCCCCAAGAAGAGCGGGGACTTCTGTCATTTCTTATCTTTAAGCCTCTTTTATCTCTGATAAATACAAAAGGATTGTTTTATAAAAGAGCCGATAGGGGTAGGGAGAAAAAAAATACAATAAGAAATGAGGAGAGTGTTGGGAATGAAAAGGGAAGACAATGATTAGGTTAAAATAATTAGATATTTATTCTTCCCTGTATAACTTGAAGGGTTCAACATTTCTCTTGTGGTAATGGGAATTTTATATATCTCTAAATTACTTTAAGAAAGCCTTGTTTTCACTGAAAGTACATCAGATCCTAAAATATTCAATAATGTACCAAATCAAAAATTTATGAATTCAGCTTCTTACCTCAGGGACAAGACTCTGTTTTTAACCTTCTTCATTCCTTGAGAAAAGGGGAGGACACAGAACTCAGAAAATATTGAAGTGAATAAATGAGGCTCTGGGTTTAAGTACAGCCAAGCTGGTTCCACAGGTTGGTATACACAGACGTCTCCAAAATCCCATTCCTCACCAGTAGAGAGGTAGAAGGGAAACTGGATGAACATGATGTTCAAATCTCGATTCTCTCCATTAATAAAAATGACCTGACTCTTGAATAATTTGGGTTTCTACTCTTTGAGACTACCAGAATTTACTTTTGGGGAGAAAGGGAGGGAGAGAAGAAGGAATTGAGAGAGGAAGGCAAGGGGGAGGAATGGTGTAGCTGGCAACTCGTCTCCCACTTTGTTCTTTGACAAATGGGAACTAAACTCATGAAGTATCTTAAATCTCCTTCTATTCAAATTCTACACACCCCACACCTGCCCCCTCCTCCATAAACACAAACACACATACCAAGTTCATGTTCCACCTCGACCACTGTGGACAGGAAGTACATCTGTCCTAATATCTCAATGACTTGAGAAGCAACATCACTGAAAGGTAAACTAGGAGGCTCCAAGCCCTAGTTAGAAAAGTCAGATTCATACAGAAAGAGGAACAGTGCTTACCAGGAACTAGTGGGAAGGGAGAATGGAGGGTTATTCAACAGGTACAGAATTTTAGTTGGGCATATGAAAGAAAGCTCTGGAGATGGGTGGTAGTGATGCTTGTACAGCAATGTGAATGTGCTTAATACCACTCAACTGTACACATAAACATTGTTAGAAGAGTAACTTTTATATTATATATAAGTTTACCATAATAAAATCAGGCGTAGTGATGTGAAGTTGATATTTATATAAGGCAAACTTTTCCACTGGCCTCCCTAGAGCTTACATATATAGCGGTGCCGTTCTACAATAATTAATGTGCAAAAGAAAGGGTTATTCTTTAAGTAGAGCTGGGCATGTACAATATATATCTAGCACATGTGTCTAGCTTAATTATTTTCCTTTAAGAGTTTGGAAGTTGAAGGAGTATATTTCAGATGCCTTGAAAAGCTTACGAGAAAAAGAACAAGAAAGGGAGGGAGGGAGAGAGAGAGAGAGAGAGAGAGAAAGAGAGAGAGAGAGAGAAAAGGTTAGACTAAAACAGAATATTAATGTCACACCGGAAGTCTTAGAATGAGCTGGAGAATTAGGCAGATTGCATCCTTATTCCTAGCGCTTTGCTCTTGGGCAAGTCACATATTTCCTGAACACTAAGTCTTCACATCTATAATACAGAAACTCATAATAATATCATAGGATTATTAGAAAGATTAAGTATAGGCAAAATACTTAGTATAAGTGCCAAGTACTTCACACACAATAAAATGTCACCACAGCTGTCCTTGCCATTTTACGGTTATTTTTATTAATATTCTCATCTGATAATGCTCTTGTCCTATCCAGCATGCACGTCACAAACTAAAGCTTGTTAAGACAAAATCCAGAGCATTGGTAAACTTCTCAGAGAAATTTGATTCTGGAGATTAAAACTCCATCGACTCTGAAGCAGAATCCCTCCAAGCTGTGCTTCCTGGGACTCAGCTCGAATGCTGAGAGGGTGAGGATTCCGAGTGAGTTAGCAGATGGAAAGATCAAGTCTCAGAGAGCAAGGCATGAGCTGCAGGTGGTACCACCATGACACAGGCTTCCTTTATTGGCATAAACTGCAGCATGGCTGGCCTCTCTGCCGCCTCCTAGACATCATGTGGCTATTTGGGGAAAGGAGAAAGGAAGGCCTGTAGAACTGAAATAGATGTGTGTTCCTCCATGATACCAAAAAGGAGAGGAGGAGGAAAAGAATAGACTCATGGAAAATTATTTCAAATCCAGAAACCAGGTTCTAGGGGTAACCCTGTCTACAGCAGTGCGCTGTTAATACAGTAGACACTAGCCACAGGTAGCTATATATAAAAATTAATTTAAATTAAATTAAATTTGAAGATCAATTCCTCAGTCACCCTAGCCCATTTCAAATTTTCAGTTGTCATTTGTAGCTAGTGGATGCTTATTGGGCACAATGGCAAAAAGAAAAGGAACATTTTCATCATTGCAGAAAGCTCTGTTGGACATTCCTGGTTCATAGTGAAAATATAGAAAGAAAACATATTAATTATTTTAGCCAGACAAGTTTTCTTGGTTTCTTCTGCAAGACTCTTGGTTCTTGTATGGTCTGAAGACTATGAAAGGCCCACAGGGATTCAATTAGAACTGTTGGAAAACTAACCTCTTTTGACCTGTATGACAGATTCTGCATCCCTCAATCAAGACACCACAAGGCAAGATCCTAGCTGCCAGGTAATTGATGCAGGAGCTATTGGCAAGGAAGCCATTTTTCAGTGGGCTCTTTAACCTGAAGGGGCCCTCCACAGGTCACCTTAACCATTCACCCTCTTTCAGGATGACATTTCCATTATGCCTAGCAGGCGAGACTTTCCTGGGTTCAGTTCTCTTGATGAAAAGGGTAAAAGAGCTCTCTTTATGTGTCACCTAAAATTCTATCTTTTCTCCTCTGGACATTCTTTCCACAATCAAATTAATATCAAAATACAAGTATTAAAGGATCATTCATGGTTTTACTGCAGGCTAGAAGGATTCTAGGTGTTAGAATGTAAAATATCAATAAGGTGAAAACTTCAAAAACTCCTCAATTAGAAAGAAATGTATGGTAAGGTGAGAGGAATGGGTTTTAATCAGACAAATCACAAAGTTAGCACATTGTTCAAGAAAATTAGCCTGCACTCTTAAAACCATCAATGTCCTGAGGATATTCAAGATAAAAGAAAGATACCAAATAAAATGTATGTGTTTTGAGTTGGATGCTGCTTCAAAGATGAAAGAAAAACAGCTATAAAAGATCATTTGGAACAACTAAGAAAAGTTGATTGTGGACTGGTTATGTGATGGTGTAGAAGCCATGTTGTTTTAATTGCTGTTGTTATTATTATTGTAACAGGGATTGAACAGAGGCACTGAACCACTGAGCTCCATCCCCAGCCTTTTTTTTTTTTTTGTATTTTATTTAAAGACAGGATCTCATTGAGTTGCTCTCTCTGTGCACCTTGCTTGGTGCCCCTGGCCATTGCTGTGGCTGGCTTTGAACTTGTGATCCTCCTGCCTCAGCCTCCCCAGCCACGGGATTACAGGTGTGAGTCACTATGCCAGGCTCAGATTATTATTTTTAATAGTGATAATGTCACCGTGGTGTTGAAGGAGAATATCCTTATTGTTGGACGACACTACATGAAGTCATATGAATCTCATGGTGTCTACAACTATAAAATGCTTAGGGGGGAAAAGGGCAAAACTAAAAATATACAGAGAATTAAGCCAAATGTGACAAAATTTTAGTTAACTATTAACCCTACATACAGATGGTCATTGTTTATTTTCAAACTTCTCTCTATTTTAAAAAACATTAAAAATGAAAATTTGAGTCATGGGAGAACAATAATAGACTTCAGAAGAGCCAAGATCTACAAAAGAAAAAGCTCCAAAGGGAATGAAGGCCTAGAGAAATGGAATACTAAATGTCTCATATTGTGCCCAGAATCAAGCCAAATCCAATCACATTGTTCTGTCTATCTAGTGTTTGTCAGGTGTTAACGACATATTGAACTTCAAACTAGACACTTCACATTCATTATCTGAAGTAATTTTCACAATGTGCCTGAAAACAGAATTATTACTTCCCTTTTGGTTAATATAAAACAAAGAGAAGCTGATAGAATGCAAATCATTTGGTTAAACTTATGCAGCTACTAAGTAGCAGACTTGGGATGTAAACCCAAATCTGTCTAGATACAAAGTCCATGATAATTTCCTCTTGTTAATTTAGCTTTAATAGTAATTCTTTCTCCATTAAAATCAGCAGCAAATGAGAAAAAAATTGGGCCTTGATTATAAAAGAGATAGAAATGAAATAATGAGAGAGAGAGAGAGAGAGAGAGAGAGAGAGAGAGATAGGAACTAGAGTGAGAAAGCAGGAAGTCAAGGAGGAGAAGAATGATTCTGGTTACCTGGGCTTTAAAAATATGTTAGGTCCCAGTTCTCAGGATTATATAGGTAGAGTGATAGGTTCTCAAGTTATATTGAAGCTTTTGTACTCCTTATCAGGGAGCAGGGTGCCCCATGGACTGAGATCATCTGTAGGCCTACAATGGGTTGCCACAATCATTAGCACTCTCATCACTCTAGGAAGAGTCAAGGGTCAAGGTCATTGCATCTATGCCAGGCACAAGTACTAGTTCACTCATTATATTTCAATGTTTTTCTCTTTCTCTGACAAGCTAGAAACTTCTTGATATCAAAAGACACTGGATCATGTGTCTGCATTTGTTTATAAAATGAATTTTTCAATAATATAATTGGGCCAAGAATCTCTTAAATTCTGAGCATTCTCTTTGAACACCCCCCATGAAACACTTTAGTGCATTGCTTCTGTCCCATAACTGTAAGTACAACCCTATAATCCTCTAATCGAGAGTTATACACTAAGCACAGGGGGCAAAAGTGTTGATGGTGGAGGCCATCCACATACCAAGAGCTCCTAAGACCCTGGGAATGTTAGATATTTGATGACTTACAAGGTGCTCTCCTGAAGGGAAATGCCTGCCATGCATGATTCGTGTCTCTCTGTATGTTTCACCCTCTTCTCCACATAATTGCTTCATTTTGTATAAGCTTGCTTTGCTGCACTTGTTAGTCCATGGTCAAGTTTGAGTCTGTATCTTCTCCCATTTTAGTATGAGTTTTAATAGGACAATGACTGAGACATTTTAATTCTCTACCTCCACATCTAGCATAGGGCCAAGCATATATTCTAATTTGGCTGAATGAATGAACAGGTGAATGGAGTTGGAGTATATTTTGATGTTTTAAACACAGAGCACAAAGACCAGGTTATTCTTGTTTCCTAGGATTGGCATTTCCAGGACCCTTGATCGGGGCTAAGCAACTGACATATTTCATCTCTATTATTGCAACAGCCCAAAATAATGAACTGCTTTTGTTCTTTCCACCCCACTGGCACAGATCCCTTCTCTATGAAGCAACCAGAAATTGTTTTAAAAGCACAAATCATCCGATGTGGCATATGATAAATTTATAAACATCTTATGTCTTCATATTGGACTTGAATAAGACCTAACTTTTCTCATGTCCCCAAGAAGCTTGTCAACACCCTAACTAAACCTTTTCTGTCACCACGGTCTTCCATATTCACTGTCCTCCCCCTACTTTGGCTTCATTCCCATTGTCAGAAACTCTCTCCCCTATAGTTATTATGTGCTTGCTCCTCATCTGCCAAGTCTCACTTAAAGCATTACTACCTCAGAGAAGTCATCTTCTGTTGCTTGTCCTTTTGTTGTTTCCTTCATAGAACCAATTTAAAAAGAATTACATTGTTCTTGCTATACTTGTTTGTTTTCTGTCTTCACCACCAAATAGTGAACTTCACAAGAGCAAGCACCATGTCTACACTCTATAGCTCATGAACACACTTGAGTCTTCATGGCCACTGAAGGCCATTAAAAAATTAGAACAGGTAGCACATGCTGCATGCCGTGCGTGTACAAATCAGGGGATTGGTCAATGAAGAGGTAAAGAAATGAGGTCTTGATTGAGTACGATGAAATTTGGGGATATTTATTCACCTGTCAAAGCTTCTGTCCCTCCTTCATCAAACAACCAAAGGAATAATGATAGCTTCTGCCTTAAACGATAAAGGATTTGGAGAAAACATTAATATATCATGCCAAAAGGTACCAAACCCATTCTTTGGCAGCTTCCCTTTCCTCTCTCTAGAAGCTTCATGTTCCCAGGCTATCATTTCAGCTCTTTGGTCAAACTATGGATCTCATGATAGGGATTGCTTCATCTTTGTATTGTCAAGCCTAACTCAGGGTCTTGTCCCAAGTAGTACTAAGAATATGTTTATTGGACAGAACAAAATGTACAAAATATTTTTTTGAAAGATTCCTATTCAAGAGGATGATTCAGAAGTCAAGAAGAAGCCAAGAACCTACAAAATCAAGAGAATTAGTAAGGATAAAACCATGATAATTTAGCAAGTCTTAAATTTGCTCGATAAATGGAAGTTCAGATTTTGCTCAATAACTCAATGTCTGTACAATTTTAGCATGTCCATAATATTTTTATCCTCCAAAAGACAAAGAAAGATTGGAACACTCTTACTTTCTGGCTCCAATTGGGCCTTGATAAGCTTTACAAATAAGGTTATTCTAGGTTGTACTAAAAAAAAAAAAAAGAAAAAAAAATTATCCCACTGTAGCATGAAAATAGAGTCCTACAAATCTAAGTAATGTCAAGAAGTAAAGAGTACACTGAATAGGAACCTGATTGGAAGGCCTCAAAAAGAAAATTTGGTTGATTGTAATCCTTATATATGACATGAGTTGGATTTTCTCAGTCCAATTGTGCTCTACAGGTATCTGACAAGTCTAAACTGCCAGCTTAAAGGAGTTCAATAAATTTCAAGTTGTTTTTATGTCAAAGGGTTGATTTTAGACAAGCCATGTTGACGAGAAGTTGGACAGCTGGAATTTATAGTTTTTAGTCATTGGAAATCCCAGTGCAGTTTTGACAAATATTGATGATTCCTTATTGTGGGATTCAGTAAAGTGCAATTCTTGTCACTATTTTATTTGGTACTTTTTGCGATTGAAAAAGCCCTTTTCTTTCCAATAATTTTAAATAATTTTCATAATAAAGAATACAATGCATCAGTAAGAAAGTCAAGATTCAGTGTTGCTTAGAATAAGTTAAACTTGTAATGAGGCTGTTATTAATGTTAACTTTCCACAATAGCTGTTTTCTGGGCACCTCACAAATTGCATAATTTATCTTGTGTTTCTAAGTTCAATTTACAGGTGCTGCAGTGTCAGTAGCATGGAGGGAGCTGTGATTACAAACAACATTGATATATTCTGGTTATGGCACAGGTCAATGATTCTTCTAAAAAACCAGAGAGGGTGAAGACAGAAGCCTCCCTTTTATGACACCTACATATTAAGCAAAGCTTGTTTGCTTCTGCCAATAGGTTCCCAGACTTAAATGCTCCCTTTGGGGAATTCTATTCCACCTCCTCTGAAATATGACTCTCAGAGGAATGTTAAGATTAATAGTGCATCAGATTATGCACAACCTCTTCTCAATATTTCATTTTGCATTAATCTTATAACATTTGCATTTCTGAAATTAGGGTATCTGATGTGTTGGGGTGGGACCCAGAGGCCTCATTTGGGTTAGATTTATTATCTGCTAAATGACTTTCTTAGCAAATCTCTTTATCTCTTTGTCTGCCAGCTAATCTCAATGCTCTATCTTGAGCAGATACTATTATAACAAAATTTATTATTACTTTTTAAGATTTTTCTACACAGCTTTCAGAAACTTCCTTATTAATAGCAAACACTAACTGGTATGGAGATGTGAAAGGTGTATACACCTATGAACTAATAAATATGATCAGATATTCTTGATCCTCCTTTTATCCCCAAATCCTTGGCTTAGGAAGAGATCTCGATATTTCCCCTAAATTCATCTTTAGGCTTGATGAGTTAAATTCTTGGAACAAGAAACTTGTTAGAAGTATATTTCCTGTGTAACCTTTGGCCTGGGCTAAGAGTAATGAAACTTCAAGCTAGGGAAAGAAGGTACAAGTGAGGGGAACTAAAGGTGACAGGAAAGGGCCCAGGATTTGACAGAAAAGTGCAACTACAGAAGATGGAGTAGAATCCAATCTGCTTTCTGATTATTGCTCAACCAGCTTAAATACTATGTTATATATATATCAGCTGGCTGACTCTATAGCTGATTTATAAAAGTGAATGTTATGTAGTTTGGTGTGGAATTTTGGAACTGGTTGTCACACTGATCAGTCTATGACTGAAGATGTTGGGGCACAGGAGCTTAAAACTGATACGGTAGATGCAGTTGAAGAAGGTGGTGTAGATGGAATTAAAGATCGCAATGAAGATGAGAAATGGAAAATATAATGGGCCTGGACAACATTATCTGTGGGAAAGCAGAACCAGGCAGACCTGTGAAAGGAATGAACCAAAACCAAGAATAGGGGACAGTTTCTGGTTCCAAAATAGAACATTCTAGAATGAGCACATCATATGATTGGCATAAAATGAATAAATTGTTTCTCAGAGAAAGGCCCCAGACTGAATGGGGAAAAAAATACCTGGCCATATTGCTGCTGCCTGAGCACCAAATGCTAACTTCACATCTACCAGGCACTGTACCTGTGTATAGCTACCCAGCTTATTCCACCTTCACTGGCTGGAAGATTGCAAAACTCCCTCTGCTAGCTCAGGATGAGCCCAAGACAGAGATATGCTGCAAAAGAAATTTGCAAAGAAGAGGCAAGCATATGAGAAGTACATGTTTGTCTGTCCTTGGATAGTTCCAAGGGATGACAAGTCACAATATTTGCTTTCACTAAATGGCAACTTTATCCAGTAAAAACACCCTAAAACATTATTGATGACCTTATATCATTTTGCCTCTGTTCAAGCAGATATAGATAGACTAGATTAAGATAATAACAAAAATACAGAACAAATATAAATACACTTGGAAATAAAAAGGCCTTTCAAATATTTTTAAATGAACATATTTGCTTTTTGTTTTTTTATAACAATTAAAGACTCTCCTTAGGGGAATTTTAACCTAATTTTGAGTTAAATGTTGTTGCACACCTAAATAAAAATAAAATATGATGTGGATCTCACATAGAATACGTGTTTAAAAGGGCTGTCAATATGGGAGGAGAGTAGATTTGTCACAGACGTAAGTTAATTACTCTTTGTTTTTGTATAGTTCACAGTACGAAAGTCAATATCTCTATATTTTTTCATCCAAGCAAATAACACTTGTGGGAGACAAGTGAGACTTGTGAAAGAAAGGGAGAGATCAGACACAAAGGAAGAAGCAGAGACCCTGAGAGGGAAACTGGAGTGGAAAAAAGGGATTCATCACCTCAGAGTCTTAAGAAGAATTCATATTTGTGGTGTCACTTATTCAAGATTTTGTGACTGCTGATGGTTGTGACATTCATGTGACAGCAAGCCAAGATAATTCTGGTCAGCATACCTTAATAGTCCAGCTTTTGCAGACATTATAACTCTGCATATGGAAGGAGCGACAAAAATCAGAGTTCCTTCATGGTCTTTTACAGAAACACTTATTTTAAGAACTAACACTTAGAAAATTGGACTGGTAGAAATCCAAAGAATAAACCATGTTAGCTTTCCTCTGTTCCCTGCTGCTTCAAATAGGAAGTTTTCAAGGGCAAGAAGAAGGAACAAATGGACTTTGAAGAACAAAGCACTTTTCTATCACTGATAGAGATTAATATGCAGCTCAGACTTCAGGCCCACTTTGGGATAGAGTCCAGTTTCTCCAAAATGAAATAGTTGTCCCCTCCTGGGAAACACAAGGATAAGGTAGGCAGTCAGGCAGCTACCGGAGACAGCCACTATATGCACCAAAGTTGTAAGTACCATCGATGCACTCACTACCCACCACCACCCATACCACCATCAAAGTTAACCCAATGTCAGGGTCAGTAACTTATAATGAAGAGCCAGACAACTAAAGGAGGGGAAAACATATTAAGAAATCTCACTGTCCATGTCCTGGATTTTTTCATACATGTAATCTCATTTGAGAAAGCCAAGAGCCAAGATTACTATTTCGAAGAGACCTATCAGAGATCTTCATCCCCAGCATCTTTATGTGAACAGCTATGACCCAACAAAATGAACAAAGAACTGGGATTTAGCAGTTATGGGTTCGTGGAGTGAATTGAGCTCAATATCATCTCTCTGCACCTTACTTTCTTCATCTGTAGAAGAAGAAATCATAATCTCACACTGGTTTACTGCGTTAGGGCAGTCATAAGTGTTAAATGAGATTATTTTCACTGTGGGAATGGTGCTTTGCCAATTCTAAAGATGGGGGTTCCTATTTTCTCCAACCACACTTCACTTTTGCAATATAAATCCACAGAAATCAAAGAATTCATTGGTTTAAAATGTTCAGAATCTTTCAAAATTAGTTATTTCCAATTTCTTAGGCGATAAAATCTCCTGTCCCTAACAGAAGTTCTATCTTTGGTACTCTTCTGATTTCTGGGCTGTCTCTACATGAGGGTGCTGAGTACCTAACATGATTCTAGGACTGACCTGCAAATCCTGAATTTGCCACTGACAAACAACTCAGCAAGTCACTAAATCCAACTCTAATGAGAAGTCTCAGTAGGAGCCTCAGCAATTATTTGCTTGTCGTTGTTTTCTCCTTTATTTTATAATTCTCAGCTCAGAGCATGGTTTGAGAGTAGAACAAATAAATATTTTACCTTGAAAATACCTCTAAATACCTAAGCCAAATTCAAAGTTGCTTTTGTGAGAGTAAAATCATATAAGAATATTTGTCTTAAGTCTATCACGTCCCTAACTCTGTGCTAGGCACCACAAGAAATGCAAGAGAAACACACACACACACACACACACACACTTGTCTTTTTATACAGAATTTTCTTATAAGTTTGGTCCCCTGGATTTTGCCATTTAAAAAAAAAATGTCAGTCCCATTTTCTTCATCTTTCACTAAAAGGCTGAACATAAAAGGAGCAGTTCAAAGTGCAAACTTCTGCATATCTATAAAACACATTCAAAGACAATGCCTCTAACCATTATTCAATGACTTTTTATGCAGAGACCCACAAGGGAGTGATTTTTCTAAGCTCAAATTGAAGAAAGTATCGCATCTTCTCATGAAGGAGAAATAGTCGTTTGTGTTAGAGAGAAGTAACCCATCAAGTTGTGAGGTGTTCCTTTTTCTGTGAAACTAAGAAACCCAAAGCAGAGGCTTAGGTTCAGTGTTGCTTTCTTACATTCTTATCACTAATCTGCCTTTCTGTGTCTTTACAAGTCCTTTATCATTGTCCCTGCTATGTAGCACAAGTAGACATATATTTGTAACATGCCTTGCAAGATAAAATCAAGGATTAAGTTCCTGTCACAAATAACCAAAGCAACAGTTCAGAATCTCTTCTGTCAATGGCTCCTAATGCCTGAGATTAAAGCAAGAATGCTAGATGGTATTCAGAGCCTCCAAGACCTGTTCAGGCCCCCTATATAGTCCCTAAATTTTAACCACATTGATTTACTTGCAGATTTCCTAATCAACTGGGTTGTTCACCTTAACATAATTTCGCTTTTATTTTTCTCACCCTGCCAACACTCTGATATTTGGTCACTGTAGCAAATCACCATCAGTCCATCAAATTGTACTTTCAATCAGGCTTGCTCTGATAGCACTCCATGACTGCCCCGGAATGAATTGGGAATTTTCATTTTTTTTTGTTTGTTTTTAAATCTCCTGAGGTTTTCATAATTCCCCTGTGTCTAATATTTTGCTTTTTCTTCCCCTAGACTAGAAAGTGCTGGAACTCAGGAACTCTATCTTTGCATCTTTTATCCCTAAGTCTGGCACAGAGTCACAAGGAACTGACTGAACAAATAAACAAACAAACAAAGAGGGCCTGTTGTGATACCAAGTTCAAAGAAAGGAAACAACAGAGAAAACCAACAGAAGCTTGCCACAGACTCCAAGCATAAAATTTAGAGGAAATCCAATCAGCAGAGAGGAGTGAAAAAAGCATTTAATCATCTTCAGAGATCTCCCAAAGGGAAAGACACGTCCAGTGAAACACATCACCATCCCAAGAAACCCCCTGAAGAGAAGAGCACCGGTTGGGTTGAGCTTTGATATCTTCACTCTTGGCAAGCTTCATGTTTCTGACAGTAATGGGGGAAAGTTACTATTTCCTGAATACCTGTAGATACAACTAAAATCCCATAGGGCTTTATTTACAAGCTCCAAAGTGCGGTGCTACATTGATAATATAGCCAGAAATCACGTTTGAAAAAGCGAGAGAGAAAAGCAGAGGTTGCCCGCTGAGGATTTAGCAAGAGGTATGAAAACTAAATGGAATGGACAAAAAGATGACCTTAACACAAGTGACAGGCTCCCCGGGCCATTTTCATCTCTTCTTTAGCCATCTTGATTAGAACCTTCAGGTTAACAAACTTTCATTCATTAAGCAAATATTTATTGAGCATCTTCTATGTACCAGACACTGAAGCCATAAAAGAACAAAAGAGTCAAAAGCCATTTAAACTCACTGGACTGAGATCACCTAGAGAATACCAATAGATATATAAGAAAAGATATCCAAGCACTGAGCTCTGGAGCACTCTAACCTTTACAGGGTTGCTACTGAGATACAAAAATACAAGAGTAGAGCAAAAACGAGGTGAAGGGAGATAGAACCATATAATGGTATCCTGGGAGCCAATCAGATCAGCCGATAGCTGAGCATTGATCCTTGGATTGAGCAATGTGGTCATTAGTGATTTCAGTGAGAGCAGTTTTCAATGAGTATGTGTGGTACATGGTGGTGACATATGTCAAAGTGCAGCTGGAGTGAATTAAAAGCCAGTGGGAGGAGGAGAATTATAGGCAATGAGTTTAACAAATACTTTGAAAAGTTTTGCTATAAGAGGAATCAAAGAATGGAGGCAGAAACCAGAGCATCATGTTGACTGGGTCTTCATAAAAAAAGGATAGAATTAGAAAGGAAATGGACTTGCAGGGATGGGGTAAGCCTGTGAAATATAGAAGGGAAAATAAGCACAAGTAGACAGAGAGAGTCTTCATGCCACAATGTAGGTCTGAGACATACTTAAGTAGAGCAGAAGAAAGGAGAGTTGGGTAACACAAGCCACAGATTGCATGCTATTTAGGAAGTCCCAGGCAGCCCATCTGGGAGCTCTGGTGAAATGACTTCCCTTACAGAAGTCCTGCTACACAGAAATGGCCAGGTTTTAGTCCCCTTGCCATGCTAAGTCACTGCCCAAAGTCTGCCTGAGTAGAGCAGACCCTGGGTTCAAAAATTGAAGAACAGGACTGGGATTGTGGCTCAGCCATAGTGCGCTCACCTAGCACAGGCAGGGCCCAGGTTAAATCCTCAGCACCACATAAAAATAAAGGCATTGGGTTGTGTCCATCTACACCTAAAAAATAAATATTTTTAAAAAAATCAAAGAAGAGATGAAAAACCAACCAGGGAAAGTCCTGAGTGTGCTATGGTTGAAGGATGCAGACTAAACACTGTCTTCAGAAAGCACTTTCCTGAATGAAGACGCAACTCTGCACCTCACCAATGCCATTTAGGTTAAGTAGGGTCAAGGAGATTTTTTTTTAAAAAAAGAAAAATAACAATGCTCTCTCTGGATTTGAATTGTTCAGTTCCCACAGTCTTTAAAGTTCTGAGTTCCAACATATACTCCAGTAGCCCAGCAGGGTCACCTCTTCACCTTGAACTCTGTTTCTCCATACAACAAATTAAATAATACATTCAGTGGAAAACTCATTACCACTTCCCTTCTTTCAATGTGCATAGCCCCTCTAGTCCTACCTAAATTGGTTATAATCCAAAGCCTCCAAATCTTTTACTTGTTTGCTATCAACTTGCCTCCTATAAATTTAAGATGTACAACATGACGTTTTTATTTGTTTATTTTATTGGTACATTATCTTTATACAGAATAGTGGAATGTATGATTACATATTAATACATGCACACAATATAATTTGGTCAACATGATGTTTCAGTACACATGATGAATGAGTTACCATAGTTAAGAAAATTAACTTAATACATCATTTTACATAGTTACCTCTCTTTTTACTTCTTCTCTATAGATGATAAGAGTACCTAAAATCTACTATCTTAACAAATTCCCAGTATGCACTACAATATTACTAACTATACCCCTCATGCTATACCTCTATATTTCTTCATCCCTTATAATTACAACTTTCTACTCATGGACCAACATCTCCCCATTTTGCCTACCCCTTTGCCCTAAGCAGCACCATTCTACTCTCTGCTTCCTTGAGTTGGACTTTATTTTAGACAACAGATGGAAGTGAGATCATGTAGGGTTTTGCTTTCTATGTCTGGCTTATTGCACTTAACATATTTTCTTTGGTTTCATGCAAGCTTTTGCAGGATCCTGTTTTTTAAAGCCAAATAATATTCCACTGACAGTTTCTTTATCCATTGTCTATTAACAGACACTTTGTTTCTGTATCGTGGCTATTGTGACTAATGCTGCAATGAACATAGAAAATACAGATATCTCTATAACGTGGGGTCTTCATTTCTTATGGGTATCTATCCAAAAGAGAGATTGACTGGGTCACATGGTGGTTCTTTTTAAATTTTTTTTAGGAGCCTCTATACTGTCTTACACAACAGATGTAGCAATCTACATTTCTACCAACAGTGTACAAAAATTCCTGTTTCTCCACCTTTGCCAACACATATCTTTTGTCTTTTTGATAACAGCCATCCTTACAGGTATGAGGTAATATTGTGGCTTTGATTTGCATTCCTCTGGTGATGATTTGTGATATGGAGAACCCTTTTGTATATTTGTAGGTCATTCATATTCTTCTTTTTTCTTTTCTTTTCTTTATTTTTCCTTGCAATACCAGGTATTGAAACCAGGAGCATCCTGCCACTGAGTGACAGCCTCAGCTCTTTTATTATTATTTTAATTTTGAGACAGGGTCTCACTATGTTACCCAGGCTAGATTTGAACTTGTGATCCTCCCACCTAAGCCTCCCATGTCACAGGGATTACAGGTGTGTGCTACCACCTGGCTGTGTCTTTGTATAAATATCTTTTCAGATCATTTGCCTACTTTTTAATTAGGTTTTTCTTTTACTTTTCTCCCAATTCATAGGCTAATTTTTGATCTAGTTGAATTTTTTTGTTATGTAGAAACTTTAGTCTGATTTATTCCCAATTGTTTATTTTTGCTTTTGTTGCCAGTGTTTTTGACATCCCACCACATCAAAATAATAGTGATAATAATAATTTCCAAGTCCAATGGTCATGGAATTTTCCCTTACAGTTTATTTTAGGAGTTCCTTAGTTCCATGTTTTACATTTAAGTATTTGATTCATTTCAACTTGATTTTTTTTTTTGCATGGTTAAGATAAGAGTCCTGTTTTATTCTTTTGCATGTGAATATGCAGATTAGAGAATAGTTAGAGCAGTAAGAACTTACAGTGTGGTTAAAGTTCCTCCTGTATGATAATCAAACGGGGTACTTATTTTAAATGCAGATTCCTTTACTCTACTCCATTCTACTTAATCTGAATTTTCTGAGTGCTTAAACTCAGGTGCAAACATTTGTATCAAGGTCCCCAAGTGATTCTTATGCAAACTAAAACTAGAGAGCCATGGAGATAATTAGAAGTGTGATCCTTCACCCTCCTCTACTTATTCTTTGGTGATTATCCAATCTTGTTGATTTGATATATATAGGCAATGTCTTTTGTTTTAAGATATTTCCATCTTCAGAGCCATTTGAAGACTTTAATTAGGATTGATGACCACAGGTTGGGTCTCAAGAGTCCCCTTGCCACACACAGAGAAACTATTCTTGAACCCTGTGTAGAAACAACTAGAGCTTATTGTATCTTTGTCCTAAATGGAGAGGAGAAGAAAATATATCAATTAACAAAGAAAAGGTAACTGGTTTATCCTTTAAACTTTAAACTGATTTTATATAGTACATTGCTCAAAAGAAACTTTTCTAAATTCTGTACCTCAGATTTATATTGTAAGTCCAGGAAGGAGGCATACTAGATGAGCAATGGTCCTGAAAAGGAATAATAACATCCAACTCGTTCATGAATAAAAATGTGGACCAAAGTTAGTGGAAACTGTTTCAC
Organism: Marmota marmota marmota; assembly: GCF_001458135.2. Lineage (NCBI taxonomy): Eukaryota > Metazoa > Chordata > Mammalia > Rodentia > Sciuridae > Marmota > Marmota marmota. The sequence goes on from NW_026000241.1 coordinate 18,472,025, forward strand.
TCAATGCTCTTGAACTATTTTGTGTATTTTTTTGCTTGCTTGTGGTACTAGCTTTCAGACTTTAGGCAGTTTTTCTAAAAGAGTTATGCATTCTAATTCATTCATCCATCAAACAATTCCTATGATAGATGTATTTTCAGTGTGCCCTGGGTACCCAGAATGAATATAATGAGTATATAATATAACCTGAGGTATGAATGAAATTAATATGATCAGGAGACTCTCTACAAAAAGGTGAGGGTGACGGTAAATCATGAAAGATGATTAGAAGTTTACCAGCCATAGAATACGAAGAAGGACACACCAAGTCAAGGAAAACCATGTTTACAGGCCCATCAGGGCAAGATTCCTGGCCTTCTCAGCAAACAGCTTGCAGGCAGTCCACACCCAGCAAAAGCAGAAAAAGAAATAGTCTAGAAAGGCATTGGTGACAGTGTAATACAATGCCATTTAATGCAGTTTTAAGTTGTAGTCAATGGTGAGGAAAGAATGTTTTAAATTAATTTGCTTATTTTTAGTATAAATATGCATATATGTATGGAATATAATATGATATTTTGATCTATGCAAACATTATAGAAAGATTCAAGCAAACTAATTAACAAATTTATCACCTCACCAAATTTTTCATCCTTTTATAATGAGAGCACTAAAAATCTGGGCTTAGTGTAATCTAGTATACATTACTAGATTACTTTCAAGATGGGGTAGAAGAAGAAGCTGAGTAAAAATGTAGCTTCAGCTAAAGATCAGCTTCCGGCTCATTAGATGGTGTGCTCTGGAGCACCACAGAATTGGCTCTCATGTAAGTCAGGGAGGCAGCATCGTGTGCTCCTGCTTCATCCAATCATTGGCTAAAGGCTGATGAGGTAGGGAGAGGTGTGTGCATAGCCTCAAGAGCCAGGTAGCCTCTGGATGAAGGTAATTTTCTGGAGAAGGTAGTTGTGATCCATTAGGAGCCAACATTCACAAAAGCTGGGGAATGAGTCCCCAGCTCAGTAAAGGGAATGTAAGTGGGGCTCCAGGAGCATCCCCACTCTGTGCAAGGTGTGCAGAACTCTGCCTGCAGTCCAGATTATAAGGATTAATGAAATATTTTCTCCTGTATTCATCCATGCTTTCCACAAAGAGCTAAGGAATGACATAGAGTATCATTCTTCTGTGGGAATGACACAGAGTAAAATAATCAGGATTGTGCTTTCTCCCTAGTAGCAAGGATGGGCCGATGGTGGCATGGGCATTGCCTGGTAGAATGAAACAGAGTCTTTGTGGTCAAAGAAGCATGTGTTTCTTAAATTTTTTTCCTTGGAGGCATGACACATAGTGTGTTTGGTAGATTGCAGTGATGACCCACTTTTGCTCTTCTCCTGTGTCCTCATTATGTTCCACATGACTGTGCAGATTTCTCCACTAACTAGAGGGAGTCTACTTAGCTATCCTTTGAATTTGGACTAATCTGTGTCTTGCCTTGGTTAAGAGAATATGGCAGACATGTCAGTGTCCTAGTTCTAGGCCTTAATCTCAAGAGGATTTTTGTGTTTCTGCCTGTTCTCTTGAGCTTCTGCCATCATCACAAAAAAAAAAAAAAAGGATGTCCAGACTAATCCAGTGGAGAATGAAAGGCACACCATGGAGGACGGCCAATTCATCACAGATGTCCCAACCAAGGCCATTCTAGATCAACCAATAGCCAGCCAACCAATCTGCAGACTCATAAGTGAGCCCAGCCAATATCAGCAGAGTAATTTATTGTCCTCCCACTTACTTCAGACACAATAATCACTTATTCTTGCACACTACTGATTTGCAGTCATTTGTTTATTCTTGTGACAAGAGATCATTGTTACAGTGGGCAAGCAACAAATATTTATTGCATATGAATTAGTGTGTTGCGAAGTCACCAAAGGGGCAGAGAACTACACTATCATGGAAGAATTGGACTGAGGTGGATAGGATAGATTTAATTCTCCATTCCCACTAGCAGAAATATGTCTAACCCAGACCTTGTCAAAAAAATCTTGAGAATCATGGAGTTATATTGCTGGAGGAAATTACATTGATACATATTTCTGCAAGATGTTCCCTGCTCTAGCAATCTGCAACACCTGATTCTTGGCAAAAGCCCAGTTGGAAGGAGGATAACAGTGTTGGGGTAGATAAGAAATACAAGAAGGTAGCCATCAGCATGCACACTGCACAGTGTTTAGACTTGAGATACTCTGAAAGTGTTTCTAGCCAGCTCTGCATCTTCTCTCCCTCTCTCTCTTTCTCCCTCCCTCTCCCTCTCTCCATCTCTCCCTCTCCCTCTCTCTCTCCAGTCCTCCTTACCTCCTTAGCTGGCAACCAAAGACAATTAAGTGGAAAGACACTTAAAATCTGGAACCTCTGAAGCATTCTTTATGTCTTTCTCGGTCTCCCTAGTTTCATGGGCCCATTTTTAATTTGGTCTGGCAGCCACTACGGGAGACAAGGAAGGTAAATCAAAGAGCTACTTTTTATGAGACCTTTGAGACTACACCAAATAAGTAATTCCTATGGCTTTTTATTTATTCTCCTACTGTACGCAATTTAGTTTTTTTCTTGTATTCTTTCCTCCTGTTGCTTTCGCACCACCCTCTCTCTCTCCTGCTCTCAGCTCCATTATTTCTGAGTAGAATATGGCATCGAATAAAATACAGACCCTGCACGCCCCACCTCCGAGGGTTAGTTTTAGTTGTATTAGTGGCACAGTACTCATTTTCTTGCTGTGCCTATCAAGCTTCACACTGAGGATGTTTGAAAAGAAAATTTTCCTCAGTAAGAGATAATTTTCTACCCAATGACCCACCCGACATGATAACTCTGGTGAGCATCCATCCAGACTCATCAGTTTTGCTTTTTTTTTTTTTCCTTCAATCTAGAATTCACATCAAGGAGAAAATACAAGTTTTCCTTTTTTTTTTTTCTTCTTTTAACATCAATAATGGTGGCTCCAAAGCACCAAGTCAGAGGGTGAAAACATAAAGTGAATAGTTAGTTCTGGCATGACACAGGTCAAGAAGAGAAGCTCTGGGATTTTAAATTTGGGGAAGAAAGTGCATACCCACCCTTCATACCCACTGGGTCCCTGTATCTGCCCCACCCAGTTTTAAACAGTAAACTTCCCACCTGTCTATTTTTTTTTTTTATTTTTCTGCTCTTTGCTCATCTGATCAATTTTGCTCTGTGACTCAGGACCAGGCTAGGAACTAACAGAACCTTGTGTGATATAGGTTCCTGTCAAATCCTCCTTACAGAAACACACACACACACACACACACACACCTCTACAATACACAAACACACTTACAATATACAAACACATGTTAGCATGAGCATAAAGGCTTAAATACTCACAGGAACAGGGTACCTTCTTGCCACATGCCACATCCACAGAATAGACAGTAGAGAGCAGTAAGACCAAGACCTGAGGCAGGGACTCCCTGGGGATGGAGAGAAGAAGAGGATAGATTTATGGACCCTCTCCCTAGGCTGGCACAACTTGGATACTCAGAAGCTGCTGCAACCGTGGTCCCAGGAGATTTGGCTACTACCCAAGATGGTGACACACCTTGGCATCAAACACATGGTGCTGATTCTGCAGAAATGCAGGATGCTAGAGTTATAGGGTCAGGGAGGCTTCCACCAAGATTTCAAATGAAGGCCTGCAAGTCTAGGCAAAGCATAGAAGGCTTCGATCCCTGCAGGCAGTCCATGAGAGGACTTTGCATGAAGATTCAGAAGGAAGCCAAAAACTGGGATGAAGAGATGACAGTAATATAGGATATCTGCTGAGGAAAGCTGCAGGAATTGAGTAGAAGCCGAGAGAGAAGCCATGTGGGATGCAACAAGCTAGGTCATAGGGACAGAGCTACATAAGCCTTTTAGAGGCACATCACAATGCTATGTGCTCCAGATGCTGGACATGGGGCTCTAAGATTTCAGTCTTCTTTCTATGCTCTATTTCTCCCTTGTGAAGTGACTCTGTGTCATTATATATTGAATATATGTGACTTGCTTTTGTTCTTTATGGGGGAAAACATCCATGAGTTTGCCTTGAGTCTCTGATGAGATTTTGGACTTGAACTTTTGGGCCATCCTGTAACTGCTAAGACTATGGGGACTCCTGAAAACAGACTAAATGGATTTTGAATTGTGAGATGCATTAGTTTTGTGGGCCAGGGGCACAATGTTATGTTTTAGATATAAGGAGTCCCCCCAAAGTTCAAGTGTGATACAATGTAAGAATTTTCAGATTATGAGAGGTATAACCTAATCAGTGGATTGATTTACTAATTGATTAACTGGTCAGTAACTGTAGGCAGGTTGGGTGTAGCTGGAAGAATTGGGTCACTGGGGGCATCCCCATCTATACACCTCTTTCTCTCTCTCTCTCTCTCTCTCTCTCTCTGCCCCCTGGCATCATATCCTAAGCTAACTTCTTCCACCTCACCTTCCCACCATCATATTCTACTTCATCTCAAGCCCTATGGAGTTGGCTGGCCATGGACTGAACCTTGAAATCCGTGAGCCAAAATGAACTTTTCCTCTTCTAAGGCATTCTTGTTAGGTCTTTAGATCTTTTGTTCACAGCAACAACGACAACTAAAAAAAAAAGGTGACTAAAACACACTTAGTAAATGGGAATATAAATAGCAACCCTAGATCTTATAAATGGTTTTCTCCAGTGCCTGGGGTTTGCACAACACATAGTTCTATTAGGGTGGGAAATTATGGTAATTTTATCATCTAAAATTTGAAAAATTAGGAGAGCCTTCAGCCATACCACTTAGTGTAAAATCATGTTGCACCACTATCCAGCCATGAAGTCCCCTTGCTGAGGTTGAGTCCTCATATTTAAAGGAGAATCATGGTAATTCTTACCCAGAGCTTTAGAGCTTTAGAGATGAGGTGATCCTTATAAAAGAGCTCAACAAAGGACAAAATGAGTACTTAGAAAAAAAAAAAACTTCTGTATTTTATTATTGTTGTAGTAGTGGGTAAGTCTTAAATAACAAAATTTCAATTATATTTAGTTGAAATAAATATATCTACACATGAATATAAGGCTGAATGCATATTCTTTCATGTGAATGGTGATAGTATGCATCCCATTCCTCTGGCTTTGTAAAAAAAAATTGAACACCATTGACGCAAGACCCTTTATGTACTATGTCACTTCAACTCTGAAGTTTATAACTGAGATTCACTTCGAGTTCTATTTGCTGTGTTCTTATTTTAAGGTTTTTGGAGTCAATGTTATGTTGGCTTTTGAAAAACAATTTGGAAGATTTCCTTTTATCTTTCTGCTTGAGAACAATTTAAATAGTTTTGAAGTTTCTGTTCCTTGAAGGATGAAATAATTCACCTGAGAAACCATCTGGTCTTGGCACTGAGGGAGAACTCTTTCAGACTTTCTCAATATCTTACATGTTTGCCCAGGCAGAAGTCTTCTGTTTCTTCAGGAATAATTGTAGAAATTTGTATTTCCCTCAAAAATTATCCGTTTGATTTATTTGAAGACAGGGGTTTTGTTTGTTTGTTTGCTTGTGGTGCTGGAGATTAGAACTGAGGGCCTTGTACATGTAAGGCAAACACTCTAGCTACTGAGCTACATCCCCTTCAATGAGTTTTTTGTTTGTTTTTCTATAGGAAGAAAGTTTTTGAACTATTCCTTTAAGGTTCTCACAATCTCCTCTGTATTCATGGCCGATTCTCATTTCTATGTATGCACACTTCATTTCTTCACCCATCCTACTTTTTGACATACTTTAACTACACAAGCTTGGGGTTACCTAGTGTTCCACTTGGTTTTTCATATAAGATTTGGGTCTGCTTACTAATTCAGCCTTTTCCCTATATTCTACATAATCCATTTCTGGGTTAATTTGATTATTTCCCTATGCTTTTATCAAAGTGACTTGCTCTCCTGATTGCTAATTTCTTGATGTAGATGATTGTATATTTATAATCATTTATTTCTGTTTCTTAATGTAAGCAAGCTGTTTTACATGGCTTTTAATACACAGTGCTATCGTTATTATTGTGGCTGTTATTTTTGTTATTATGCATGAGTGTAACCAAAATATCATTTTATTATCTTTGAAGCAAAAACAAATTTTTAAAAATTTTAAAGTAATATTTTTATTTGTTTTTGTTTTAGAACTCATTTCAATTTGTACCATCTTCTGGGTGAAGAGAACATTTTGTACTATTCTCAACCATGAAATTTATTTGGGATACAATAGCTATATCTCTACTACATCAACCATACTTAAAATAGATACTTATTCTATTTTTCAGATCCTCCATAGCTTCCCTAGTTTTGCATTTTATTAGTCCTGGTTTGAGAGTTGAACTTTCCTAGTACCAGAACTTTCCTAGTACCACACCCCGTTTCTAGTTGTTTCTTCTCAATCTCCTGGAAGTTGAACTTTATGTTTTTGAAACTTAGTAACTCAGTGCCTAAAGATACATGAGATTTTATTCTGCAAATATGCCTATCTATCTCACTTGATACTTTTTTCCTCCTGGTTCTACACAGAGTTGGAATCAGATTTAGAAGGACCTGCTGCTTCTATGGATTAGAGGACCCTCTTTAGAAAAGTTTGAAAGTACTCAGTTTTAAGTGTACATTTCATTTAAAAACCTTGAAATGCACCTGTAACATGGGTGCTAATAAATCATCTCTCTTAACTTCATGCTAAATCTGCCTCTGCTTCTATGATTTAATATTCTGCACCCATCTTCCTTTGTCTTAGACTTTCTTTTCCCCACACTTTCTTCTTCGTCCACTCATTCACTAGGTATTTAATTGACTGCTAACTTTGAATAGAGTACTGCATTTGGTGTTGTGTATACTGAATCCTTTTTGCAGAAGTTCCTTACTCTACTCAATCTTTAAGCTTTGGTGCCTGTGAGGAAGGGCACTGTCCTGCACTTGCTTCTGTACTTACTCTACAGTTTATGGAAAATCTCGTCCACTTTCATAACTATCCACATATTCTCTCTATACTGACGACTTTCAAATATGTTATCTCCATTCCAAATGCATACATGCTGTGCTAATGATTCTCAGGTTTCTATATCCCAAACAAAATTTCCCAATTGAGTTTGAGACCTATATATTCTACTCTTTTCTGTGCATGAATACTGGGATATCATAGACAGGTCATATTAAATATATCCAAAGCCCACTACAATACATTTATCCCTTTTCTAAAACTTTTTTTCTTTTTGGTTATTCATTATATGTCCCTTTTTAATAATGCCTCCATCACCCAGTTTCCAAACCATAAACTTTGGCATCATCCCCAAACCACCTCTGTGCCATGATGCTCCACACGTAACCACCAAAGTGCAATTCTCTATTTAGCCGAACTCCGTGACTTTTCCAGAAGTACACACCAGCCTACTCCCTGGGCTCTGTAACTCTATTCTTTCACAACTTTCTGTCCTAATTCTGTCTCTCACTTTCTAGTCAAGAAAACCTTCATTTAACCCAAATCTAATCATTTCTTTTCCCTGCCCAAAGCATTTGAAGACCTTCCACTCATTTGCTCAAACTGAACCTGACAATGTGGCATAAAAGACCATCTTAAGCTGGTTGTTTTGATTCATATTCATATATTCATATTCATATTCTCTCTCTCTTTCTATTCTTGCCCTTTTAATACCACGATGCTTTTATGATGTCCAGTGTGTCTCATTCTCTCCCTCTGAAGGGACACTTGCTCCTCCCTCTTCTTTTCTGCTCATGTTATAGTGATATATTTTGTTTTACTGCTATTTTCTGGTCTTATTCTTTCAGTTTCTGTGTGTTCTTCTTTTTTTCTCCCTTTTATGTGTGGCTGTCATCATAGGCTTTGTGTTGTTTAGAATAATTTTTCTAGTGATTGGAAAGGTACGTTTCTACTGATAATAACCTTTGGGCAGTGATGTGTTTAACAGGCTCTCTGAAATTTAAAAAAATAAAAGGCCTGATTTTATACCGTTTGCCAATTTGATGGCACAGATATTAGCATATACCCAATTTCAAGCTACCAACATAATATCACTGAACACAGAGCTGGGAAAAGATGTGCACAATTGGCCCTGAAAAGCCAGTTCCAGCTGGCTTCAGCACCTCACTATGTTTAAGGTTTATAAAATATCATTGAACCTACAATTTCCTAATATCTATATAAAGAATGAACTACCATCTGTTGAGTTCACCCATGCAAAAGGAAGAATTTAAAAAACAATTCCTTTCCTCACTGCTTCCACTAGCTTCCTGAGTCTTATGATTTAATTTGACAATATAGATTTTTATTATATAATTACATTTACATTATGCTTTATCTCTTCAAGAATTATTTTTGACATTGGCATAAAGATTTAAAACTGCTTAAAGCCATTATTTTTATACTTAACTCTGTGCTTGATTGATTTGAATTTTTTGTTGTTGTTGTTGCTATAAAGGAGTGAGAAGAGCACTTATACATGGTCACTCTCACATCACTCCATCACCTGGCAGCCCTGCAATGCTGGGAACAGGGATGGTATTATTGGTCTTTCATGTGCTTTGTCTTACAGTAATAGCAATACCAGCAACAGGTCACTGTTACATTCTGTGTTAGTTCACCACCCAATCATTTTTCCCATTGTTTGCTTTAATTGGAACGGGGAACAAAGCACGAGGGTATGCTGGCCATGTGGAAACACCTCTGGTCTGTACAGATAGAGGGCTACCATCCTGGTTTGGCAGGAATCAATGAACCACCTGCTCTTAGAATGAGATTTTTATTTCAAAGCACACAATTTGGTCTGTGTAATTGCTGAGTCATTTATTATATTAAATCAAATTTTTATTTTGAAAACATCCCAAAAGTAGACTGAATAGTTTTGTCTTCAAACAGCCTCTTGGCATTGTCAAATAACAACACGCTCAAAAATGCTTCTTGAATCTCCATGTTTCCAGAATAACCATTGTAGGTTCAATGATATTTTATTTAACCAAATCCAGTTTGATCTGCAATTACCTAGAGACTTGTTTCAAACTCCCCTTTAAGTCATTGCTGTAAGCTTTAATTTTTTTTTCTATTTTTCTCTTATCTCTGATATTGATGTGAATACAAATAGGAACCAGGCTTTATGGGCCCCACATCCTACCATTTGCTCCTGCGACCTCCATGCCTTAGCTACTACATATGTTTGGCATCTTAGCTTTGTATGCTGTCCATTATCAGAAAGTCTCCTCACTTCCTTGTACCAGTGTCTTTTACTAGGGTACTAACATTTTAGATGTTTCCCACTTAGAAGATAATCTTTCTTGTTCATTATTGCTAACTAAATCTTTATGATTGATTTTCACTTGACTGTTAGGAAGGTTTCAAGTTTTTGAAGCTAGAGGCAGTGTTGTTTAGTAAAAAAAAAATTAAAACTTATACAGATGGGGGTAAATTTATGTCTATGCCACAGTTATGCTGTGTGACTTTGAGCAAGATGATTTATCTCTCTGATTCACAAACAGATTAAAAGAGGATTTTAAATGTAGTTATCTGAGCAGTTATAAGGATTATATAAAATATGTAAAATACCTATTTTAGTGCCTAGAATTCTTATCAATAAATATGAGCTTATTTTTCTGTTTCTTATTTGCATTCTCCTTCAGGATATCTCAGTTGACTAATGACAGAGCTGTTATAAGATCTATTTTATAAGGCTTTGGAAATGTCCCTTTGGAGATTTCGGAGGGCAGGATTTGCAAATATTCCTAAACCAGACAATAGGAACTAGTTCATTATAAGAGAAAGTTCTCCTCTTCCTGTCTGCCCAGGCACACGTCCACTGAAGTTGAGACATGTGTTGAGAAGTTCGTCAATTAATAATGATAAATTGTACTTGCAGATTTCACTGCACAGTCTGAAAACTATCCAATTCCACTAAGAATCATACATCCCTTATTAAAAGTGAGAAATCTGAGGCTCAGAGAGGTTAAGAAATATATGTAACGTCACAAAACCAGGAGGGACAGAACTCAGACAGTGTTATGGTTTATATATGAGTGTCCCCAAAAAACTTATATGTCAGAGGTGAGATGATTGGGTTATGAGAACCTTAACCAAATCAATGGATTAATCCACTTACATTGGGAGGTAACTGTAGGCATTTAGAGTTTGGCTGGAGGAGGTAGGTCACTGGCAATATGACTTCTGGTTTATATTTTGTCCCTGGTGAGTGGAGGTCTCTCTGCTTCCTGGCTGTTGTGTCCAGAGATGCTTTCCTCTGCCAAACCCTTCTGCCATAATGTTCTTCCTCAGTCCCAGAGCTATGGAGCCAGTCATCTATGGATTGAGATCTCTGCAATTGTGAACACCAAATAAATTTTTTCTCTTCTAAAGTTGTTCTTGTCAGGTCTTTTGGTCACAGCAGTGAAAAACCTGACATAACAAATAGGAACCAGGCTTTATGGGCCCCACATCCTGCCATTTGCTCCTGTGACCTCCATGCCTTAGCTACTACATATGTGTTTGGCATCTTAGCTTTGTATTCTGCCCATTATCAGAAAGTTTCTTCACTTCCTGTACCAGTGTCCTTTACTAGGGTGCTAGGCTGGGCTCCCCCCAACAGGTCATGATTAGGCTGTGCTGAGCTCCCCCATCTCTGGTGAACTGCTAAGCTATCAGCCAGATAAAGAGTTTCTTCTGAAGAAAAACATTGCTAGGAATTGCAGTGGAAGGTTGGGGGTGGGGGGTTATGAAACTAAATAAGGAAAAAAGAATGAGGTCCATAGAAATGAAAGAGATTCAAGAAACTAAAAGCATCAACTTTCTAGTCCTACTGCTTGGCAGACCTCACCACATAGGAGCAGCACTCTGAATCATCAAAAACAAAAACAGATCACTAGTGAAATTACTCTGATTGTTTCTGTAAGGAAACAATTACACCTAACTACAAGCAGGGCTGAGGTGTTGCTTTCCTAATGAAGCTAAGGGGGCAGGTGTAAGTTCAGAATCTCATTATCCAGCTTCACATACGGCTTCTAAATATACCACTAATACACTTCCTGCTGGCATTTTACTACTATATTGATTTGGAACCGGTAAGGTCTTCATGAGAATTTGCTAAAATAAAACTCCACTCTGGAGGTTTCTTCTCATGAGTGACTTTCGGAATTCTGCTGAGATGTATAAAATAGAAATAAGCAGGAAGTAATTGAAGGACTGTCAGTGTGTGTTCTCAGCTCAGCATTTGAGGGCAAATAAGGAGCCCTCTTCTGTGAATATGCTAGGTCTTATGAGATATTTTAAGTAATGATGCACCAAAAGTTTCAGTCTAATTTTATTTCTGAAATTTTATTTTTCCACTTCAATGTTTGGGTTGTTTTTTTTAAAAAAAAATACAGATTTTTAAATCCAGTTCTAGAAATAATGTTCTTTATTGATATAATCAGATGTGAAAAGGGGAAGCAATCTCTCAGGTTAAAGGAGAAAGAAACTTGTATATATGGGGAAAATACTTGAAGGAGAAAGGTTTGTAAAAGGTCCTGAAGGATGAGAAAGTTTTGGGAAGGCCTGAACAAAAGAGATTCTGGAAGCCTGAGAATAGAAGATTGAGACAGAGTAACATGAGAAAACACTAAAACATACAAGTGTTGATGGTTACACCAGGTAAAAGGAAACTGTCGCATGAAAAATAAAATTGTGGAGACTTAGTGTTATGGTTTGGACGTGAGGTGTCCCTGGAAAGCTCACATGTGAGACAATGCAAGAAGGTTCAGAGGAGAAATGACTGGGTTATAGCCTTAGCCTAACCAGTGAGTGAATCCCTGATGGGATTAACTGGATTGATGGGGTGTGGCTGTGGGAATTGGGGCATGTCTTTGCTGTATCTCTCTCTCTCTCTCTCTCTCTCTCTCTCTCTCTCTCTCTCTCTCTCTCTCTCTCCT
>NW_026000241.1:18483996-18592258 GCF_001458135.2 Marmota marmota marmota
TCTCTCTCTCTCTCTCTCTCTCTCTCTCTCTCTCTCTCTCTCTCTCTCTCTCTCCTCCTTGATCACCATGATGTGAGCTGCTTCCCTCTGCTACCCTGTCCCACCATGATGTTCACCCTCATCTTGAGCCCAGAGAAATGGAGCCAGCCAGTCTTCTAAGAACTAAGACCTTTAAACCGTCACCCGTAAAATGAACATTCCTCCTCCTTAACTGTGTTGGTCAGATCCTTGAGTTGCAGCATTGCAAAAGCTGAATAAAACACTAAGACTGTGCATAACATACCATCGACCTAGCTTTTAAAGCAAGATGGGGCCAAACAAAATTAGATACTGAGAGACAAATGTTGACTCTTGTCCCCTTATTTGTTAATTCCTTCTTTTATCATGTTATCTACTACTTATCATTGTCAATTTTTATTCATGCGTTACTTTTTCTCTTATGTATTGTTGGCCTTCTATTATTCATGAAATAAACCTTGTTTGGGGAAGATAGGCATCTGTGTGGGAGGCAATATTAGGACATAACCAGGGAGAGGCTTTGAGACAGAGATCCTTCCAGAGAGAAGAGATTGGCAGGGTCCGCCTACGTGGGGATAGGGATAGGGAAATCATCAGTGGGGTTAGGCTATGATCTAGAGCAGGAAGAAGCAGGGTCTGGAGGTCATGGTGAGCCTATGGCTATGAAGGCAGTGAGGTTGTCCCTACCCAGTGATAGTGTCCTGTTAGGCAAATAGAGAAAAACAAAACCATCCAGAGATCCTGAGAGGTTTCAGCAGCAGAGAAGCCTGGTACAGAAGCAAGCAGAGCACAACCCTATTCCAGGTACCAAGGTGATAGCTCAGGGGGATATCTAGCTTTGGTTACCAGCTCCTGGAATTAAGCTAACAGAATTAAGTGGAAATTCAACCAAGTTCTTAAGAGTATTTCATTTCCAGAATGTTTTAACAGTTTGGATTGCTCAAAATGAGAAGGAATCCTAGACACAGGATGCTTGAACTTATAAATTGGGGTTAAGACACAGGCTCATGTCTACTCTATGACATGAGAAAGGTGGGTGAGAAGGAACCTGGGACCCAAGATCATGAGGGACAGCTAGACAACACAGCTAGCATGCAAAGTAGGCCACCTCTGAAAGGATTTCATGAACAGTAGATTAAGTGTCCTTCTGGTAAATCTCAGGGCTCAGACCCCAGGGACTCCTAGGGCCTTAGGAAATTTGGTGAGTGAAATTTGGCGTGTTCAAATGTGTTGCTTGTTTCCTGAAGACTGATGAGTTCCCGCAGCCCGAGGTTTTGAGTTTAAGATATCTGAAAGCATTAAGGTAGGGAAGAATCATACTGTTTTTATAACAGAGATCCTTAAGGCTCCATGATGGCCATTCAAGATGGTTATGATTCTGGTCATTTGAAGCTAAGTAAAATTGGAAAAGATGACTTTACTGCCCAAGCCTAGGGTTAATGACCACAAAGAAAAGGAGGCCAGAACAAAAGAAGAGCTTGGAGACTCAGATCAGCCCCACATCAACACAGCTCATGTACTTCAGGTTAGGCAGACACAGCCGAGGAGAGAAGCATATACACCCACTGTGGAGAAAAGCTGGATGCCCCTAAGGAGCATGGGAGAGCTAACAGTGCCTCTGCAGCCCATCCTTTCACTTTGAATTTTGCCAGGAAGCAGGCAGAGCACAACCCTATTCCAGATACCAAGGTGACAGCTCAGGGGGATATCTCCAGCTCCTGGAGTTAAGCTAACAGAATTCAGTGGAAATTCAACTAAGTTCTTGAGAGTTTTCCATTTCCAAAACATTTTTGCAGTTTGGATTGCTCAAAATGAGAAGGAATCCCTAGACACAGGATGCTTGAAAGCTTCACTACTCCCAGAAGAGGAATCCTCCCAAATTGCCCTCACACATGTGGCCATGGAGTCAATGAATGAGGAAGATCTTCCCTCCTGGGGGAAGTGAAGGAAGGCCAACTGGCTTAGTCCAGTACCTGGCCACGAGTCTTTGATATTCTAGGCAGCAGGATATGTTTTCTATGTGCTGCTTTCTACTGATTTCATTCCTCATCCTCCCCTTTCCAAAATGGGAGATTTATTTCACTTACTTTTCTCCAGAAAGACATATTAAAACTTATGAGAGCAATGTGCCAAACCATGGAACATTTTAAACAGAGTTGTCTATGAAATGATCTTCAGTGACTGGATACAGAGACCCAGGATTTAAATCTATATTTAGCAATGAAAGGAGATTCTCCTGTTATCCCTGCACAGTACCAACTTCCCTTCCTTATTCTTGTCATCTACAAAGATCCCTGAGCCAAACACTTCATTTATTGATGATTTTCAGTCTTATCTCCACCAATGCTCATATTGTAACTCTTGATAAGCCACTTATTTCTTGGAGATAAAATTCAATTCCTTGACCTCCTGTCACCCAACGATCTTATTCTTCATCCCACTTCTATTACTTAGTGCCCTTGTTGTACTTTAGACCTTGTAAATATTTATTTTCATGGTTGAATCAAAGCATAGTGAATACATACACCATGAATTTCTATCCATTTTCTTATTGAATTGTTATGAATTGGAGGCTATTATAAACAAAACCTCTCTATGCTGTCCCATTGTCTTCTGAATGAACATTGTTTCTGATAAGAAGAACACTAGGGCAAGCAGACATATTGAGATTCCCTCACCTAAGAATCTTATCCCCTGGTTATTCTATCACACACTAATCTAGGTGGAGTTGTGAAGAGAATTAAAGTCCTAAATCTTAAGATATGAGACTTATCCTATATATATATATTACTCAGTCAGATGAATCTTATCAAAGCAGAGAGTTTTCTCTAGCTGGTATCTAAAGAGGAATTCCAGGAGATATGAAACATTAGAAGGATTCAGCAAGCCATTGCTGACCAGATGGAGGAGACTTCATGATAAGGTATGCAAGTGGCCCTGGAAGCCAAAAGCAGTCCCCAGATGATAGCCATCATGGACTTCAGTCTTAGAACCACAAGAATCTGAGTTCTGTGGATAACAAGAATAAACCTAGAGGAGCATCATCAACACCAGATGAAAATATAGCTGCTATCACCTC
This sequence comes from Marmota marmota marmota, assembly GCF_001458135.2. NCBI lineage: Eukaryota > Metazoa > Chordata > Mammalia > Rodentia > Sciuridae > Marmota > Marmota marmota. The sequence continues at coordinate 18,487,094 of NW_026000241.1, forward strand.
CATTCCAGCCTGAGAACTCAGCCATGTCATGCCACACCATCCTAGTTATGATCTGTGGAGCAGGTGGCTAGTAAATAAGAATTGTGTTAAGCCTCAAAGTTTACAGAATAGGTTTAACAGCAAAACTAATACATCAGCTATAAAAAATCTGTCATTTCCCCTTGCAGGTAGAACATTTTAACTTCTTTATTGTTTTTAAGGTGATTGACTTTATTTTTGCTTTTCAGCATTTGAAATAGTATGTGCCTATGTGGAATTGCTTTTATATTACCCCAATCAAGGTTTAATGAACATACTACACATATGGGTTGCTCATTAATTTTTCTCATATTGGAAAAGTTTTGGCCAATATGTCACCAAATATTTTTCTGTCCTATTTATTGCACTTTTTACAAAACACACATATAGCAAACAACTTGATTCTTTCTGCCAGATCACAAAAGTTTGGGGGTTTTGTTTCCTTATTTTTTTCTCTCTTCGTGCATTAATTTGTAATATTTCTTTTAACATGTATATTAATTTCATTGATCTCTTTTGCTGTTGTTCTCAATCATCTATTAATCCCATTCCATTTTATTTTAAATCTTGTATATTTTTAATTCTGAATCTTCTGTTTTGTAAATGTTTATGGTTTTCTATATCTTTTAAACAATCTCTTTACCTATTATCTTCTTCTATTCCCAGAAATTGTCTAATATAACTGTGATCATTATTTTGAACTCCTTATCTCCTAATTCAAACAAATGGTTCACTTCTGGGTCTTCTTTAGACTGAATTTTTTTCTTGCCTGTAGGCTATATGTTTCTATTTCTTTGGTGATTATGTTTGAATTTAATTTTATTGCCCCTTAAAAATGTGAATCGAATTTCACTTCACCAGTGGCATATGCCATGATATAGGCTTTCTTCATTCCTACGCCCATAACCCACCAGCCTGAAGAATCCAACTCGGCTCTGTTCATGTCTCTCTGGATCACTGGGACTCAATGAGGGTTGTAGACAAAGAGAACACTGCCCTATGTGCAGACAAATATGGCTCTTAATCAAAGCTTCTTCATGAGCCAGCACACCTTGAACAAGCTGAACACCTTGAAAACGCTCTCTTGCACCATAACCCTAATTAATAAAATGTAAATAACAAAAAGTATTTTGTATATTTTTGTGAAGATTAAATTGAGGATTAAATGAAGGTGATTAATACAAGCAATTACTGCCTGAATTAAATGAGATAATGAAAGTAAAACCATCCAACTAATTAACACAGGTTACACTAGCTGGTTGATATGGAAATTCGGCAATAAAGTAGTGTGACACTGTCTCTTCCCTCAAGAAACTTAGATTCTGATAGAAGAAATAGAGAGCAAACATGTAAACAAGTTTATCAAAACAAATAACTTCAGGTTGTAGGGAATGGGAAGTATGATGGGGAGGGAGAGTGACACTCTAGTTTTTGCCACTTTGGAAGAGCTTCCAGAAGAGGCTTCAGAACAGAGGCTGCAAGATGAGATAGAGGCTGTGTGCAAAATTATGGTGGAGGAGCTTCCCATGTAAACTGAACAGAAATGTAAAGACTCTGGGTCAGGAATAAACTCAGTGTTAGAGTTCAGAAAGGAAGCCAGATGCCTTCTACTGAGGTAATGGAAACAGGGAGAATCATACTGCAGGAAGGGTGTGTGGAGACCGGGATCAGAACTCTGTTCTGTGTGTGTTGACTTCAGGGTATCTGAAGAAATCCAAGTGGAGATGCTGAGCAAATATTTAGACAGAAAATCTCGAGTCCAGGTTGTAAGAGAATACAACCTAATAATAGATGATGAATGAATACTTCTTTTTAATAATTTTTTCTTAGTTGTAGATGGACACAATACCTTTTTTTAATTGTTTATTTTTTATTAATGTGGCACTAAGGATTGAACCCAATGCCACACACATGCTAGGCAAGCGCTGTACCACTGAGCTGCAATCCCACTCAAATGAATACTTCTTAATGTCAGGAAAATATAAAACAGGATTTGAATGCTCATATCAGGGAGCTTTATCCAGAACAAAACTCAAGATCCTACTGAATAAAAACTGAGAAAGAGGTCACCACCACCCCTGTTCTGAGCTCTCATTCTCAACTCATTCTCATAAACTTACATATTCCAGAATATTTTTAAATGATCTTTTTTAATTTTTAAAATAATATTTAAGATAACTCTTATTGTCCAGAGGATCTGAAAATGAAACTCAGTCTTGAAAATAAAATTGTGTGTTAGTAGTCAGAGGTCTTGTAGAGGACACAGATTAAAAAGGTACAGCCAAAGAGATGTGCTTCCAAAGTACTGTGAAACGGAAGGACGGGGTCCTCCCAGATGTGTGTTCAGTGTTCACACCAATTGGAGAATAAGGGGGGAATGTTAACATAGATCCTGGAACGTAACTGGGGTGAGGATGGACGTCTGTATCAAACACGAAGACCAGCCCCCCCGCCCCCGAATATACTTCCCAGCAGTTTTCACCCCAGGTCTTTCAAACAGTCCCATGGACAAGTGGAAATAGTAAGCCACTTGGGGAGGTCACAGAATCTGAAATCAGAAAAGCAATGGTCTTTCACCAGCCACATTCCCTTTCTTCTTCTGAGTGCCCCCAAGGCCGTGTTGAGGAGGTGGAAGTTTGGGAGACATTCACAGTCAGTGTCTGAAAGGATGTGAGAGTCAAATGGAGACATCCCTAGGGTCTACTAGCCTACTGTCACTGACATCAACAAATCCTTTGCCTAACAATCTCCAGTGAAATGCAGAATCAGATCAACCATTGTTCCCACTCAGTCACAGGAGAATGGCTTCAGGGGTATAAACCACAGGTCTGCCTAGGAGGGCTCCCACTGTATGACCTTGAACCTCCTTAATCCCTTAAACTTCTTGGACTAATGGGCCTCAGTTAACAGTAAAATAAAGCTGCCTGCATTATTCATGACTGTGAAAGTAATGTATCTGTCAGGGTCCCAGGCACAGAGTAAATGCTCAAAGGATATCCTTTATTTCTCTACACCACCTCTCTCTTCTAGAGCACCTCATGTGTGCCTCTACCTCATTCATTCCACCTTGCAGCATAACTAAGTCATCCAATGTCTTTTTCCCTGATGCATTGTAAACTCTTTCAGGAGAAGAGACACTGTCTTTTTAATTTGTGTTATCTCCCCAGTATCTCTAGAGTAGAAAATTGCCCATCACTGGTGCATATTAAATGTTCAAAAAATAAATCAATGAATAGATGAAGACCAAAAATAGATCTACGTTCATTGATTCTTCTGAACAGACCCAGACATCTTATACTAAGATGGAAATTAAATAATCTCAAGTAGCATCAAGCTCAGGGCCTGCTATGGCATGTACCCACCACACTTTCACTAAGATGCCAGAGATAAGAACCTACAGATGCATATATTTATCTCCACTCACAGTATCTTTATGTACAAGCCAGGTCTAAAAAATCAGATCTCTTCCAGATATAAGAAACATAATGATTGGATGAGAGTATGTGAATATGCATATGAGCTTTATCCCCAGTTGTTGTGTACTTATATTGCTCAAATAGAAGAGAAACAATGGTTTCAGTCCTATGATCCTGACAATATTTTTCCCAATCCCTGAGGTCGTCTTTCCTTTAGGATTCTGTAGTCAAGCTTTAATTTCCCCTTTCATTTTTAATTAAAGCCTCCATCACCTATTGACTCTGCAAACTCTTTTGAAAGTGCCAGATGAGACAGAAGGTTCATTACTCTCGTACCAATTCCCAATCGGTTATACTCCTTCTTGGTCAATGAGATCTGAACCCTCTGGGTCTCTCCTGCAGGACTACACAGAATGCAGACACTGAGTGTTCAGATGAATCACATGGTTCTGAGAGCAGCTGCCCCTACCTATTTCCCAAAGGGCCTCCATATCCCTTGGAACTCAGTAAAGTCCATTTGTCATGGACCACATTGCTATCCTACTGTTGAAACCATATTAAAATGACAAAGATGCAGTAAGTAGTCAGATAATGCATTTTACGAAATTTTGTCTTTCATCTGTCAAGTGGGATTGTTGATAACATCTAAGACCTGACACCACTCCACTGTTTATAAAATCACATAAAACTTCAGTTCAAAGAAACATTAGAAAATACCACTCTGACATCCTCTCTTTATTAGAGATGTGGGAAAGAAGGCAAAATACTTTTGATTAGTCTTCCAGAAGTGAAGTCTACATTCTCAGCATCACAGAAATTTTGACCTTCTATTTTATATGTGATACCCCTGTTTACAGATGAGGAAACTAAGGTTCAAGCATGCATAAATAGCATATTCATGGTCCAGTGAGGGTCAGAGCTAGAGATAAGTTCTTCCATTGAAATTCATTATATTACCTTATATTCTAATTAATCAGTAATCATATTTTTTCTTAAGAAAAAGAGGTAGCATTTTCTCATTTTAATTTGAAAGTCAATAAATGAAGTCATAGCTCAATGCTTTCTTCTGGTGTGGGATTCATTTACTTCCCCCCAGGCTTATGTTTATTTAAAGCATCCCTTTGTGAGCCAAGACCAAATAGACAAAACCAATAAACAGGTTCAGAAAGAGTAAGAGAAGGTTTATTGTCTGTGTGACCATTAATCTGCTCTTCTTCAATGTGCTCAGTGCCCTACTCATTCCTGCATGCCCCAAACACAATAAAGAGTGATGGAAATTCTGCAGCTCTGGGGAAGGGAAGACTGTGCACATGTGTGGGCCTGTAAGTAGCCTGGGCTTGAGTGTTCTCGATGACCAGCCTTGGCATTTCCAAATGTATTCTCAATTGCCATGCTAGGCACATTTCTCAATCTGGTAATCACAGCCAGACTCGGGGACTGAAACTGTCTGGGAGATGTTATTCCTGAACTATAGATTTTCTGAATTACAGATATTAAAGAACACTTTGGGTATTGTGTTAAAATATTAATGCAGTTTTATATTTTTGATGTGTACAAATGTACCCACTACTATACAATGCTTTAAATTTGTTTGATACTTATAACCTACAAAGAACTTTCTGTTTGTTGGCTGGTATGTGACATAGTCTCATTAAGTTGGTCAAGACTGTCCTTAAACTTGTGATTCTCCTGCATCAGCCTCCTGAGTAACTGGGATTACAGGCATGTATGCCTGCACATAACTAAAGAACTTTGTTATAGAACCAATACTTTTTTTTAAATCTTTACATTAACCTGGAGAGATAAACAGGAGTCTTGTTATTGTAAATTTATAGTTGAAGAACATGAGAGTCAGAAAAATTAAGTGATTTGCTCAAAGTCACATAATCAATAGGTAAAAGCTATGACTAAAAGCCCAAGATTCTACTTCTTAGTCTGGTGCTCTTTCATGATGTTATATTTTCACATGCAATAAAAGAAACATTCAACATATGTCCATAAATATGACACAGACACCAAAAATAATGTGAATCCTTTACACATTCATCATGATTGATTTTAACCAGGAATAAGTACTACTTTTTTTTCTTGAGAGAGAGAGAGAGAGAGAGAGAGAGAGAGAGAATTTTTATTGTTTATTTTTCAGTTTTCGGTGGACACAACATCTTTATTTTATTTTTGTGTGGTGCTGAGGATCGAACCCAGCGCCCCACGCATGCCAGGCGATCGCATTACCGCTTGAGCCACATCCCCAGCCCAATAAGTACTACTTTTGCTAAAGATTAAATCAAAATTGAAAATTATTTTTCAGCCCCAATTCTAACCTTATTTCAGCCTTAGATGGGGACTGGGATCCCTCTTCCTACACCTCCAGAAACTAAGGCCACACAGTGGAACTATGCAAGGTCCATTTGTATCTGTGTCTGAGTGCTTCCAATTCTGTAATAAATGTTCTATACTCTTATCAATTTCACATAGGACTGAACACCTCTCTCTTTCTGAATTTAAAACTCACACAAAAACATTCCACATTTTCACAAGTATTTTTATTTTGCATTTTAGAATGGTAGATCAACCCTCCTATACAGTAAAGAATAGAAGTAAGAGTGTTTCAATGTGATCCTATTTGATAACTGCAAGAACACAGGTGAATACATAGATTTAAAATGCACCCCAAATATCTTTTTAAATTCTTGTTTCTCTGATACTTTCATTGGCAATTTTTTATGTAAATAAACATTTAATTAAATCTAGAGATAAGAACACTTCAAGGTTCCTAAACCCTCAACTTTTGATTATCTAAATTTCTATTCACTTGCTTATATGTCCTCTGATTTTATCACTTCTCTTTTGATATCTCTATTTCCCCATCCTGTGGTTCAGTGATACTAATTCCATCAGGTTCATGTAAATAAAATTGTTATTCTCACCCTACTCCATGTATCACATCCAAAAGTCATGGATCAACAACATCTTCCCCCTATAGGATACTGAACCTCACAGATATGGGAGGTTTACACAAAGCACTGGACACTCTTCCATAGTCAATTAGGTGTCCCTGATATACTGAGTCCCCATTGGCATCAGGCAGAGGGGCAATTCTCCAGGAATATCCGGCTCTATTATCTAAAGATCAGGGATGGTAACCAGTATCCAATAAACATGTAAAATATTCCAGATATGGTGCTAGGAATTTTCACATATAAATCTTGTTAGATGCTCATATTGACCAAATTTTATGAATGAACAAAAAAAATGGCTCATTAAAAACTAAACAATTTTTTTTTATTACAGAGCTAATGAATGGGAGAACCAAAATTTAAGTCCACTACAGCAATGGGTCCCAATAACGACAGCAATTTCTAACTTCAATTCCTGTTAGTAGCTCTCCTGAATTCCCTAGTTGCCCTCACGGCTTTGATCATTTTCTAGGAGCCCTGGGAACTTGACGGTTTGGTGCTTTTCATTATAATTGTTTCAGTGCCATGACTGGGGATAACTTCCTTTACTAGTACAGAAGACAAAGAGCTCATTCAAGAGACTTCAGCAAAAAATTGAAAGAGATAAATTAGTGAAATGAAAAAGCCTTAGCAGTATGCTTCTAGATGTCCCTGCAATTAAACTGTTCTATATCCGAGAAGGACCTAAAATCCAGATGTGTGATTTCTTCTGCAGTTCAAGTAAGCATTTAGACTTTATATGAACACCCATCAACAAGTGGGATATTGATTCCTTCAGGGAGACACTTAAGTATCCAGAAGTCATGCCAAAGATACCGTTTTTCTTCACACATGCACTCATGCTCTAATATGTGGCCCTGGAATCTCTCATGGGCTACCCAGTGTTGCACCAGTGTTTCTCAGTGACCATGTGAGGCAATGGAGGGGCCTCCTTGGTATTGCAAATACCAGAGTTACATCTTTTCTCAGCTGAACAATGTCTCATTGTGTGTATGTTCCATATTTACTTTACTCATTCATCAGTGGATGGACACTTTGTGATAACATGGATGGAAGTGAGGTCACCACACTAAGTGAAATAAGGCAGGCACAGAAAGACAAGTACCATGCAACTTCACTCTTGCTGACATCTAAAACAGTTGATCTCGTAGCAGTTAAGGGTAGGATGGTGGTTACCAGAGGCTGTGGGGAATGGGAGGAAGAACAGGTGGCAAACATTGATCAACAAGCATTGAGTTATACTTATAAGAAAGAAGTCCTGCTATTTTATAAGTGATTATAGATAATGATAATGTACGATCGATAGATAGATAGATAATTTGAAAGTTTTTCACCATAAAGAAATGTTTGAGAGGATAACTATACACACAACACAATATATAATGTGTTAAAACAGCACACGGTACCCCATAAATGTGTATGAATTTTAGGTACAAGTCAAAATTTTTTAAATAAAAAAAATTAAATAATAAGGCATAGACCACCATGAGAAACAGCATTTCCTTCTCTTCCAGACACTAGAGGAATTTAGTTTCCACTATCAATTTAATCCTGCAGCTTTAATTAAGGCCCCCACAGCCTATTGATCCATGCAGTATGAAGATTTACCTTCGAGGCAGGAGAATCATAAGCTAAATAAACAATAGTAAGCAGGGTGTCAAGAGGATCAGAGAAAGATGCAAGCTACATGGAATCAATGTGTTAAAGACAGAAGCAGGAGCTGCGGGAGGGGCAGGATGAGCCTGCCAACCTCCCTGGTGCTCTGATGTGTGTGTGAACATTCCCTTCTGCTTGCCCTTCTGTCTTCATGTGTCACAGTGGAGATCAGATGAAAGGCCGGTCCTGAAAGGTAGGAGCATGGCTGGTTGGTAGCTGGAGGGCTTTCCCTGGAAGGCTATGGAGAAGCTCTCACAAACTCTGCTGTCAGGAATCAGTCTCTCCTTTGAAGCTTTCTGGGCCCATTATTTCATGCATGTTCTCTGTACCACTAACACCACCAACAACAACATTGCTTTAAATAAAAATATTCTTAAAGAAGTCTGTACTCAATCACATAGGGATAAAGCAATCTTATGCAATTTTTGTTGTTGTTGTTGTTGTTGTAACGTTAATGAACCACTGTGATAGTAGGTGCACTAAATACTTTTTGAATTAAAAAAACTGGTTTAAGTACTGCAGAGATTCAGGATGCATGGCTCATTAATAAAAGGATGTTTGAGAGATAACGGTATCCAAGACAGCCTTTGTCCAGGGCACTGTGTCAAGGCCTAAAGATACATGCCATTCAGAGGCCTCTATCCTTGAGCAAGAACTTAGACACATGGCATTTGTGCATAGATGGGCCATAAACACTTAGTCCACAGACTGTAGAAAAAACTCAGCCCTTGGGAAAATATCACTAAGATATGCACTAATTCTCTAAGGATGCAAAGCCCTCTGGTTTAGAAAAAAAATAGAACTAGAAATTGTACCTGGAGAACTCTTTATGTGATGAAGGAAAGGAAGAGGAGGAGGAAGAAGAAGAAAAGGAAGGAAGAGAAAGGAGAAAGGGAGGGCCCAAAGAGGAGGAGAAGGGAGTTGGAACTCTTTGTGGAATATCTTGAAGCAGGGCTGTACATAGTTTTCATGCATTAACTTATTTGATACTCTGAAGAACCCTGTGTAGGCCACTGTTACAATTTCAGTTTTTCAGATAAGGAGATTAAAAAACTGACCCAACATCACCCAACTGAATGCAGGATTTTTACTCTCAAAATAGGACTCTTAAACACTAGGAAAAAAAAAGCAAAGAGAAAAGAGGAAGGGACCAAGGATGAGGCAAACTTATACATTTTAAATGTTTAATACACTACCACAGATTTTGATCTATATCATAGCACTGTGAAGAGAACACTGGCACAAAACCATAAAAGGAAAGCACAAACACATTCAAATTTCCTTTCCTCCCCTCACACCTAATTATCCATTCCTCTCTCTCTCTTCAGGGGCAACCACTAATCACAATTTATTGCATATCCTTCCAGGTATTATATTTATGTTGTGCCTGTCAGTAAAAGCCAGCATCATTCTCTCAAGTGTCCGAGTCAGAAAACTAAGAGCCACCTGATGCCTCCCTGCATCCAGGGCCCACAGCCCATACACCCAAGACCAAATCCTGTGTTTTTTACCTCCAAGTCAATATTTCTTAAATTTATCTACTTTTCCCCATCTCAACATCACTAATCTATTCCAAACTACGGGTACGTTCTACCTAGGCTGGTATAATAGCCTTCTAACTGATCTTCCCATGCATACTCTTGAAGTTTTAATCTATTATCTACTCTATAACCAGAGATAACTTTGCAAAGGGCAATTTTGGATCATGCTGCTCACCTTTTCAAAATTTTTAAGTAGTCTACAATTGCTTTGGGGATACAGACCTATCAACACTTAGAATCTTTCAGAAGACACTCATAAGATGCTCTGGCCCCAATATTCCTGTCCAACTCCATCTTGAACAGAGCTCTCATTGTTTTGGCTCTGCTCCATTGGTCTTTCTCTCAATTTGTCAAATGTTTCATATTCCATTGCACCATAGAGAGGTTGTGCTTGCCATCTCACCTACCTGGAATGCTCACTATCTAAATGACTCCTATGATTCCTTCAGATCTCAGCTACTTAGCACTCCCTCTGTGAGGTGCAATCAACAGAGTTGGATTCAAAGACCTTCTGGAATAAAACAAACACTCATGAAGAGGCTGAAAATGTAGGAAAGTCTGTTAATATCTTAACTCCTCTTGATCTCTATTTCTTCACCTCTGAAGGACAAGTACCTATTTGCAAGGTTTCTCTGCAGAATATAGTATAACCATAGAGTTTAGTTCTGTTCAGTACAGAGCAGTGTTTGTTGCTTTTATTCATTCGACATTTTCCTCATTTGTAACTAGAAATTGTGCCTTACTAAAGCCAAAGGCTATAAGAAATAGATGAAATAATGCCGGGGTGAGCTCTATATGACATATGAAGCAAATCCATCTGGTGGCCATCCTGTGGCCAAAGGATAAACTAAGAGTCTATTTATATTTTTTAAAGGGTTGTAGAGAATAGAAAGAAGGAAGAGAAGCTGAAAGATGAAAGAAGGGACAAAGGAGGGAGAGAAAGACAAATAAGAAAAAGGAAACAGAAGATGCAACTTCTTGGTTGTAGAAACTTCACCTGTTTTTAGTCTTCTACATCTATATAAAAACCCTGCCCTTTCTGAGCTCAAAATCTTCCATAGAACTTAATTTTTGTCTACTTCTGTATGGCCATAATTAATGAAGAACAAGTTTGAATCAGCATATGCTGAGCATATGGGTATTCCAGAGACATATCAACATCATTATCAAGAAAAAGGAGATGTCACTCAGTGGGCACATAGCAGTTTTCAGATACAACTCAAGTGAAAATTAATATCCCTCCCTTTGGTGCAGTATGGATCACATATTATATAACCTGTCTAATAGCATTATGATTGACTTGGTGTACAATAAAGACTTTAAACTATATAACTGTTCTTTCTGCATTTCAGATATATGAATAAACCAATGTGCCTGGGATGGTACAGGTATCGAGGAAATTTTCCAAGTTTTCTTTTCCTCAGAGAATTTTTCATTTCCAGCAAGATCTCTTAAAATAACAAAATCACCGACAACTTTCACATGCCAAATAACAAGCTAGAAGGGGATTTTCAATTTATAGCCTTTTAAAAAAATATATGGTATTAGAGATTATACCCAGGGTCTGTTCATGCTAGGCAAGTACTCTAAAACTGAGCTATACCCCTAGTCCAACATACAGCTTTTATGTCCTCACGTGAGGCATGACACTGAGAATAAAAAGCTTTGTTTTCATAATGCTCCTGTCCTGAACCCCTAAGTCCTAATGAAAGGAAATTACCTTTATTATAGCACCTCTGCTGGCCAAGCAAATGACAAATGCTCTGTCACATTCCTTTCATCATATTGAGGTCTTATAGGTGTAATATTCAACATTCATCAAGATAAATAATTGATCCCAAATCACAGGAGAAAAAGACAACTCCCCTGTAAAGAAGAGTATAGGCCTTTAGGAATCAAATGAATCCTTCACAGGAAGTTTCATGCACCAGGACATGGAAAGGATGGATGGAAGTCCATTTGTAACTATGAGTCCTTACTTGGAGGTTCTCAAGTGAGTGCAAAGTTCCTGCTGTTTCTATTAAAGAACCTGAGTCTTCCTAACATATGATTCTGATTTTATTGGTACTTGGAGGATTAAAATAGGCTGATCCAGTAGAAGCCACCCTCAGGGAAGAAGACTAAATGAATGTATTTTTAAATAATTTTTTTATTTGTTTTTTGGGGGGGTTATACATGACAGTAGAGTGTATTTTGGCATATTATAATACATGGAATATAACTTCCTATTCTTGTGGTTATACGTGATATAGAGTTATACTGGTCATGTATTCACATATGAACATAGGAAAGTTATATCCGATTCATAACATGTTTTTTTTTCCTATTCCCATCCTCTCTCCCTTCCCTTCATTTCCCTTTGTCTAATAAAAAGTATTTCAATTATCTGCACCACCCCCCCATTATTGTGTGTTAGCATCCATATATCAGAGAGAAAATCCAGCCTTTGGTTTTTTGGGATTGGCTTATTTCACTTAGCATGATAGTCTCCAGCTCCATCTATTTACTGGCAAGTGCCACAATTTCATTTTTATTTTTGACTGAGTAAAACTCTAGTGTATATATACCACATTTTCTTTATCCATTTATCTTTTGAAGGGTACCTAGTTTGGTTCCAGAGTTTAGCTATTGCGAATTGAGCTGCTATAAACACTGATGTGGCTGCAATATTATAGTATGCTGATTTTAAGTCCTTTAGGTATATACCAATTTGATTAATACATCAAATGATGGTTCCATTCTGAGTTTTCTGAGTAACCTTTACACTGCTTTCCAGAGTGGTTGCACCAAGTTGCAGTCCCAGCAGCAATGTATGAGTTTAACTTTTCCCACACAACCTCGGCAACATTCATTATTGCTTATATTCTTGATAATTGCAGTTCTGACTGGAGTGGGATGAAATCTCAGTGTAGTTTTGATTTGCATTTCTCTAATTGCTAGAGTTGCTGAACATTTTTTCATATATTTCTTGACCATTCATATTTTTTCTTCTGTGAAGTGTCTATTCAGTTCCTTGCCCATTTATTAGTTGGGTTATTTGTTTTTTTGTTGTTAAGTTTTTTTCAGTTCTTTATATATCGTGGAGATTAGTGCTCTATCTGAGGTACAGGTGGCAAAGATTTTTTTCCCATTCTGGCTTTAGCTTCACATTCTTGATTGTTTCCTTTGCTGTAAAGAGGCTTTTAAGTTTGATATAATCTCATTTATTGACCTTAATTTTACTTCTTGCACTTTAGGAGTCTTATTGAGGAATTTGATTCCTAAACCAACATGATAGAAATTTGGGCCTACTTTTCCTTCAAGTAGGTGCAGGGTCTCTGGTCTAATCCCTAGGTCCTTGATCTTTGAATTAAATTTTATGAAGTGTGAGAGATAGGGATTTAATTTCATTTTGCTACAATTGGATTTCCAGTTTTCCCAGCACCATTTGTTGAAGCAGTCTTTTCTCCAATGTATATTTATGGTGCCTTTGTCTAGTAAGAAATAACTGTATTTAAGTGGGTTTGTCTCTGTGTCTTCTATTCTGTAACATTGGTCTTCATGTCTGTTCTGGTGCCAATACCATGCCAGTTTTATTACTATACCTCTGTAGTATAATGTAAGGTCTGGTATTGTGATGCCTCCTGTTTCATTTTTCTTGCTGATGATTGCTTTGGCTATTCTGGGTTTCAAATTTTTCCAAATAAATTTCATGATGGCTTTTTCTATGAGAACATCATTGGAATTTAGTAGGAATTGCATTAAATCTGTATAGCACTTTTGTTATTATGGCCATTTTGACAATATTAATTCTGCCTAGCCAAGAACATGGGCGATCTTTCCATCTTCTAAGGTCTTCTTTGGTTCCTTTATTTTGTGTTCTATAGTTTTCATTGTAGAGGTCTTTTACTTCTTTTGTTAGATTGATTCCCAAATATTTTTTGAGGCTATTGTGAATTAGATAGTTATTCCTGATTTCTCTTTCAGTTGATTCATCACTGATTATAAGAATGCAATTGGTTTATGGATGTTAATTTTATATCCTGAATGCATGATTTGTGAGTCTCACAAATAAATAAACAGCTAGAGGGGTGTTTTACTTTGTGGTCCATTAGAAAATGGCTGCCAATACAGAGGAAGCAACCAATGATTTCTTTTGTTTCTAACAAGAATAAAGCCAAGTAATGGGAACTGGAGAAGAGTACTAACTCTCTGAACTTTGTTTTAGGTCTTTCTCTGTCCATAACACATAGGCACTGGCATCTACTATAATAGCCTATAAACACAACATAATCAAATTAATAAATACATGAATGAAAAAACATATACCTGAAAGAATGGATAAATGAAAACTCACCCAAATCTATAACCAGAAGTCAGATAGTCCATGGAATTTTAGATCAAATTAGTCAGGGTCTATAATGGTTATAATGAAACTTAAATTTCTGAACATTTACATGCACAGGCTTCTTTCCAGGCCCTGGGATGAACTACAGCAATATGTTAACAAGATCTTAAGATTTTGTAAAATTTGCAAAGATAGTTAAACCACAACTGGTTAAATCTGCTGTCTCTGCTCCCATATGTGAAGTGACATTAGCATCGCCATATGTATTTTTAGATCAGCTAAGAAAGAGGTTGGACTGGGTATATATTTAGTTTGGGTTCAGTGAGACATATTTATGTGGCTCTCAGTGGTTAAGTTATTGCTGTAATAAGGTAAGAAAATCTTCCAAGAATACCCTTACCACCCACTATGCTGACTCAGCTGCACCATGACACAGAGTTTGAGGTAGCAGCACAATGCAAACATGTCCCAAAGCTTTTGGCACCAGAGTATGCAGGCAATAGAGTAGCAATAGGTTGGAAGTATGTGGAGTCAGAAGGTAGGTTGTAGGAACATCTAACCAACAGTGAAGCAAATTTATAAGCAGAGGATTTCTTTCATCAATCCCAAGTCAAAATGAAAAAAAAAAATTCTGTCAGGAATATAGTTTACAATGCACCCTAAGCAATTATAAATGTGTTCTCTTCTTATGGGATCCATGTAAAATAGAAAGCATCACACCAAATCCCTGGGTGTATAAAGCACGAACACAAGATGCAGACAGGGAACATATCACTAAGTCAAGCTGCATGTTTTATGTGTGCCAACATATCAATATCTGATACATGGGACCAAGTCTAGTGATCCTCAACAGTAAGGCACACAAAACAGGCTCTGAAACAGCAAATCCACTTGAAGAGGTTCTAGGTACAAACCTCCCACACATTTTTATTAGTATGTCAATGGATACAGTGTGAGAGCTGTTTGATTATATATTAGAGATCCCAATACAACGTGGCAACAATTTTTAATATATTTATTTGGAATGATTTATGCCTAATTTCAAAATAATTTTGTATAATTTTACAATCTATATAGGTATATGCAAGAACATAATGGTGGTTAATTATTATAATTGTTAGTTAATAAACAAGTAATCAAAATTTACACTTTCCAGGTTTTATGGTATTTTTAAGCAATTTGAAAGTTACAGTTCACATTATTTTTCTCAAAAGTAACTATTTTACTCCTAATTTTGTATTGCAAATGTTTTGGTTTTTTGAGACACACACAAATCATATAAGCATCAAACCCTGCAAAGGCTAAATCCAACCCTGAGCTCAGAGGGCTAAGGATTTTATAAATAGTTTATCCTTTGATTTTGTTGTTGTTGTGGTTCCTCTTGCCTCTGATATCAGATGATTCACAGTTTGTTGATAGCAAAAGACCAAAGAGTATTCTAGGGGCTGAGACTGGCCAGTGATGGAGTAGGGAGTGGACAGGGTGGTACACTGTCCTTTTGACCCTTTTTTGATTCCCCCACATCATCTGGTCCAGAACATTGGTGCCTGAAATCAGAGCTGGAACCAAGGAGCAATTACCTCACCCTGACTGTGTTCTTGAGGGGTCTTTGTACTCTCCCAGTTCTGTTCCATTCTCCCGACACATTCATATGCAGACTTTTCCACAGATGCTGGCTCCTGTCATGGTGACAGATCTTTCCTAGGAAAGGTCACTGGCCCAGAGCTGCATTTATCAGCAGCAGTTTTCTGTCATACCTGGCAGAATGACTCCTGACCCCGGGGAAGGAATACAGCTGCCAGAATGAATCGAAGGGGGACGCTGCCATTTATGAAGTTTGTGGGCACACTCAAGCACATGTAAGCATGCTCATGCCATTTTCACCCAGTTAGTCTCGAGTAAGAACTCTCCTAATGTCATCTTAAAAAAAAAAGCATTGAAAAAGTAAGGTATCACCTCAAATATCCCCTCAAGTCGATACATTCCTTGGCTTCCTTTCCTCTACTTGTTCCTGTGTTCTCCAGCAACTACTGCATAGTTAAAATTAATGACAAAGTCCCAAGAGCAAACTCAAACCTGCTGAATAAGGTCATGATAGAACTGGTTCAGTTTGATACGGTATGTGTGGAAATTGCTAAGCCAACCAATAATTGCATCGCCCAGTGGTCGAGTTAATAGAGGGATATGGCAATTACCTAACTGCCTTCTTGTCTAGAAGAAAATTCAAGATGAGTATAGAGTTTCTTACCTGTTTTGTCACTGGGTGTGTGTGTGTGAGAGAGAGAGAGAAAGTTGCTGGGAATTGATCCCATTGAGCCACATCCCCAGCCCTGTCACTGGGTCATTTATTGCCATCCCACATGAGGATATAGCCCTAGACAGAAATGTAAAGGGAAACAAAATATGGTACCCATGTCCAGGGTTCACATTCCAATACTAGAAATAGATAAATAATAAGTTCAAGACAATGTGTGGTATGTTACCAAGTTGTGTGCTGTGGGAAACCAGAAAAGAAAGCAATTACACAGTCCATAATTCTTCACTGAGCAGGAAACACAGGAGAAGTCTTTTGAATGATGAGTGAAATTCACCAGGCAGATAGGGAGAATGGGTGTTTTGGGAAGAAGCAATCACAACATGGGAAGAGGTGCAGTGCGTTCTAGGAGATCTTGGGAACATGGTGTGACAAAGGCCCAGGGTGATGTCAGGAGATGTGGCTAAAGGGCTAGGCTGAGGCTATTTTCTATAGAACCCAGGAGAGGCAATTATTAAAGGCACTTTCCTTGTGTGCTACTCATAGAATTGACAACCAACAAAAAACACAAGAAAGTTAGTGCCCCCAGCTTTGCCCAAATTTTATTCCAGAAATTATTCTATAGAGTTCAACTTGATGATCCCTCTCAGCTCCACCTGTCAATATTTCTTTACTGGTGTGCCTAACAAAATTGACTCAAACTTCAATTAAATGAGGAAATTGAAGGCACAGGAAGGCAATTAGAGGGCAGTCCAGGTGAAGTAAGGTGGGTAGGATTACTTCTCCACACTGAGCTCCGACTTCAGTGCTAGTTAATTAACTCCACAGAGTTTTAGCTTCTTTTCTTGTCCAAAGTAATCTCCTCCCCACAAGGTCAACAGAAATTCAAGAAAATAAGATTTTTCAGAGGTATAAAAGACAGAGGGTGTCCAATACCAAGCGTGTGGGCAAACCTTATGAGATCACAATTACTATTTCAGGGCTCAGTTACTGCTGTCCTGAGCTGAACTTGGTAATTATTCTAATATTGAAGCTACTCTGTACTTCCTATGGCTCAGATTGCCAGGAAATACAGGTGGGTATGTGGGGTGCACTTTAAAGAAGAATATTTTTGACAAATATTTCTGAATACATACATCCTAATGAGTATTATCTCCAGGAAAATAATTGTCATGTAAGATTACTTTTTTAAAAAATACACTTATTCCAGAGCTTTCTGTATATCAAGCATGCTGATAACTTTTTATTTTACTTCGTTGTTGACACTTGTCTGCTACAAGAGCTGAAGAATCCTACTGCATGCCACAGGAAATGAAAAATCTCTCATCTTTTAAGTCAGAACTGAGGGTGATTTTGCTCTCTGAAAGACATTTGGTAATACTGGGGGACATTTCTCATTGTCATACTAGACGGGAGATGCTACTGACATCAGCAAGGCCAGCAATGCTGCTAAATATCATATAACACAAGAAACGGAGATCAGCCCCCCAACAAAGAATTGTCTGACCCAAAATGTCAATAGGGCTACTGTTGAGAAACTCTGCTGAAAGTCTAGATTTAATCTCTGGAACAGTCAATAGCTACTCAAGCCAAGTCTGTTCTTCTATGCTTCAACTCAGCCATCGCATCCCACAATCTACTCCGGCATCCTAGACAAAATCCCTGATCCCAAGCTTCATCTCTGTGAAGTTTCAGGACATTTACTCTTTACTTCATTTTTATCTTTATCCTTTAACACCAATCAACTTTTCCCCTCACCCTTTGGTTTTTGGATAAAAACACAGGTGAATCATTTTGCATATTCCTTTCCACTAAACCTTTCTCTCACCTTTAGCACACCCATTTTATAGATCTGAATAAACCCAATTTTTTACTTTACCCACCACTTTACCTAGGCTCCTTAGCAATGCTGGAGAAGAATCTTGCAAACAAAAATATTGACAATAGCAAGAGGACTATATATTAATTCATCCTGTTCTCTTTCTCTTTCTCTCTCTCTTTCTCCTGTCAAGCTTGTATAAATAATTAGTTAACCTCCATACCGAAGGATTCCACATCTATGAATTCAACCATCTATAGATTGAAAATTATATTTGTACTGAAAATGTGGAGACTTTATTATTTTCTTGTCATTTTTCCTAAACAGTACAGTATAGCAAATACCTAGACAACATTTACATTGTAGTAGGTATTGGAAGTAATCTAAAGATGATTTAACATACACAGGAGGATTGTGGGTGTTATATGCAAATACTACTATGCCACTTTATATATAAGACTTGAGCATCTGTGCACTTATCTACAGAGGGTCCTGGAACCAACCCCCTGTGGTTACCAAGGGACAACCATATTCAAACCCTTACTCTTCACCTCAAATTCTCAAGACACATCAAATAAACTAGATTCCTCCTTCAATGAGAAACTTACTAAAGTGTTTTTCTTCCATGGATACCTACAACTTTGTACCTTTGAGCCTGTATTTTCCACCTTCTTACTGGTCAGCCCCAGTTGGGGACCCATTCCACTCATATATTACACTCTCCATGCCCACATTGTTATTGTCATGCAAACTGGTGAATGTTTATGTGTCTTCCACCTTATAAATCAAGCTCTCTTAGAATTCCGTTCTCTTTCACTTATAGCCCTTTCTCTTCTTCCTTAGATTCTAAAAGATGTGTTTTCTTTTAGTACCTTCATTTCCTTTCTCACTTCCATGCCTCAACCAACTGAAGTTTAGCTACTTCTTATAAAAAGTGATGAGGGAAGAGCTTGCTCACGAAGAGACATTAGAAATAGATACAGAGGATGCAAAGGAGGGAAACTAGCAGAGATGGTCACTACAGATATGGGTCCTATAGCTAATAGAGAATTTCAGGTAGGTCTCTGACTGAAGTGATTAACTAGAAAGTTGTATAGTCCACCAAGAGAAAGAACTCAATCAGGGTGACCTGTAGTTCAAGGGTGAAGAGGAAAGAAAGCTACTGAGTCTCAGCCTTATGATTTCCAAAGCCAGATATTCTAACTACTTGAACCCAAGTTTATTAGTCATGGTGACTATGATGGGTTTACTGCTAAACGGGTAGCCCCCAATATCAATGTTTTTTTTGTGGTTTTTTTGTTTGTTTGTTTTTTACAATGAAGTTTACTTCTTCTTCTTATTCATATTATAGACTGACATAGGTCTAGTGGGAAGGTGAGGAACCTCTGATCCATACAGTCATTCAAGGGCCAGATTTCTTCCATTCAGTGGCTCTATTATCAACAGGGTAATCTCCTGATGAACCCATTGCATCTAACGAGCAATAAAGACAAGAATGTGCATGGAGGATTACATCTAAGAGACCAGATCTGCAAGTGGCATAAATCACTTCTAGCTGTGTTCCATTGACCTAGATTCAGTAACATGGCTCTGCCAATACAAGAAAGAATGAGAAATGGAGCTTCAGTGTGACCAAAAGAAAAGGAAAGAGCTTTGGAGAACACATAGGAGCTTGGGTAACACTGTGTTACCAAAATGGAGCTCATCCTTGTACTATCTGCTTTGGTGAATGGATCTCTAGCCCAGCAAACCTGAACTAGAACCTGATCGATGGCTACCCTCTCTTCCAATCTTCTACTACATGCATAAACTTGTTGATCCTTCTTACTAGACATCTGTTCAACCTACCTTTCCTTTTACCCCTTTTAAAAACACTTTGAGCAATCCATGTCCTTTATGGAATGTTTCAAAAGCCTCACGAACTATCTTAACTGAGAGTCTTACCCCTTCATCTTCCGTGTCATTTCCACATAGCACCAAGTGTAGTCTCTAAAGTGCACAACTGTCTGACCTGTTTAAGTTCCCTTAGTGACCGATCACTGTCCCTACAATCATTCAGACTCACCTATTTAACAGGGAGGCCCTTCATTGTCTGGACCCCATTTATTCTTTGGTCTAACAAGTCATCACTCACTTATGGTACTGTGTTTTCCAGCCACCAAACCACTATACTTTGAATTCCCTTAACTGACTTCATTCACACAAGTCTTCCGTCTTGAAAGGAGTCATTCCTCAGGACAGGGATTGTTGTCAATGCCTCTGTGCCTCACTTGGTTATCCCCTACTCCTACTCTATAATTAGTGTGCCAGCAGATCTTCTGCCTCTTCAGAAATGCCTAGATCCCCTCTGTCAGTTTCCATCAGAAGACCCCTTAACACACCCCCTCCAGATGATTGTTACAAACCTATTTTACCTTATTCATTAACCATTTTATCCATTGGTGCCTCCAGTGCCTAGGAGAGTATCTGGCCTATAGAAGTAATCAATAAATACCAGAGAACATAAGGCACATCCATCATTAGGATGTAATTATATTGGTATATGTTATGGTTTGCCTGTGATTTGTCCCTCAAAGCTTCGTTGGTAGGAATCTTGGTCCCCAGTGCAGTGGTGTTAACAGGTGGAGGAATCTTTAAGAGGTGAATCCTATTGGAAGGTAATTAGGTCATAGGGTTCTGCTCTCAGAAGGGATTAATGGAGTTTTCTTGACATCCAGATGAGTTCCCATAAAGGCAAGTTGTTATAAAAAGAGCAAGCTTAGCCCTTATATCCTTCTGGCTTCCTGTTTCATCATGTAATCCTTTCCATACTTAATTACCATCATGTTGCCATCCACCATGTTTTGAAATAGTCAGAGGGCCTTCAATAGAGCGAGGAAGAGGCTGGAATATGACTCATGTACCTCCAGGCAGGACAGTGAGCTAATTTAAACTTTTTTCTTGGTAAAATAGTCAACATCAGGACTTATGTTATAACAGTAGAAAATAGACTAGTTAGTCCATAGTGTAAAATCTTTTAAGTGAAGAAGAGGACTCTCTGTCACCTCCCACCAACCAACACTTGCTAGACAAAATGTTAATATTAGACTCTAAAATTACACAATTTTCTTTTACTCCTCAAATTCCATTTCACTCATTACTTCCCCACCAGCCTCTGACTTACTTCCATGCCCCTAATATCAGCCAATAATTATTTCATTGAAATAACAAAATGAACAGAAGAACTTCCACTTCCTACGACCACACCTGCCATTTTATCCATCCATATTTATATACCGTTTCTTGCTTCTGTTGTAATAGAAAAGATGTTTGTGATTTTGAGACCAGTTCTCCATTCCTCTCCCAGATTCCATTTCCTCTTACTCACTCAAGGAATTCTTTTTTTTTCCACTTATAAATCTCAATCTCTCTCTCTCTCTCTCTCCCTCTCTCTCAATTCTCAGCAGCACTAAAATATTCTCCTTAACATTTTCCATTGCTGGGAGGAAAAGAAAACCTCTCCCTTCACCTCAACATTTTCCAATTTCTGACTCATGTTCTTCTTTCTTTTACAACAAACTCCTCTTGCCAAACTACCTCTGACGTCCACATTTCCAGGTCTAGAAGACATCCTCTTACCTCGTCTGCAACATTTCACACAATTAGTCAGCCCTCCCCTGCGGACACGCTCTTCTTGTCTCCACAGCATTACTCTTGGTTCTTCTTCTCCTTCCCTAGCTGCCCCTTCCCAGTCTCATCAGTTGGCTCTTTCTTATTCTCTAGATTTCTAAATACCCAAAATGACTCAGAGCTCCGACTTTGGGTTTCTTCTTTTTTTTCTAGCCACAGGATCTTTATACGTGATTTCATTTTGTCTCATTACTTTAATGGTATCTACAAGCAACTGACACATGCATTTAGATATTCAACACCAATTTATCCCTGAAGTACAAACCCTTATTTCTGGCTGCCTACCTGCCATCACCACTTCCAGAGCTCAGAAACATCTTACATTGAGTATGTACAAGAGCTAATTCTATATTCCCAAACTGCTCTTCTATCAGCCAAACCTCAGTAAATGCTTCATCGGATTTTTCTCATCAAAAGCACTTAAAGACATCCTTAATTCCTTTCCTTCCCTCTGTTCCTTATCTAGTTGCTGTCTCTATTATAAAGATACACCTACAATCTGCTTATTTCTCTGCACCTCTACCAATATTTCTGTGAGTATGAACCATCGTCTCTCCTCTATGCTTTTGTAAAAGCCTCCTAACTGATCTCCCTGGTCCATGTTGGTATCCTATAATATTCCTCTAAACATAAACCCAAATAATTCTTTAAAAAGTAAATGCATGTTGGGTCATATAACCTGCCTGGCTTCCTGTTTCATGCAAAATAAAAATAAAATAACCCATTGAAAATTCATGCTTAATCTTGTTCCTGCTTTGTCTCCAATCTCCTACTAATCTTGTCCTTGCTCACTCCTTCTTATCCACATTGACCATCATAGGACCCTTTGAAGACTGTAACACTCAGGACCTTTACATCCATCCAACTGCCTGGAATGCTCTTCTTCCACACAGACATGGCTCAACCTTTCATAGTCTTCACTGCCATGTTACAAAAGAGATTTGCTCATTTGCTCTAGCTAAAACTAACTCTCTAATCTCTGCCCTTTGCCTTCTTAGCTTTTGCTCTTTGGCATTTCTCGTGGCATGACATGTTATTTACCTGCTCGTTTTCTATATCCTGCATTAGGACAGAAAATGGAGTCAGCTCCTTTTGGGGGAGAGATTTTGTTTTGCTCCATGCAATATCTGCAGTAATCAAAACTCTAGACATGTAGAAATTATCAGTGAGTTTTTACTAGGTAGTAATTAAAATGCTTGTATCAGGTAGCATAGAAATTACAATCCATAGAGGGACAGTGTGTCATCTTGGCTAAGATTATAAACCAAGGTCAAAATGCTAAATTTGAATTCTGAATCTACAATTTACTAGGAATGTGATCTTATAAGGCTGCTTGTACCTCAATTTTCCTATCTAAAAAATGGAAATAAGATTAGTGCTCAAATCAAAGGAATACTGTGTAGACCAAAATGAACTAATGCATGTAAAGAACTCAGAACAGGACCTATTATATATTCAGCTCTGAAGCAATGGACTTTTTTAGATAACAGACTAATAATAAAGCTTACATTATACTACTTTTGTTATCATTAAATAATATTTTAGCACTTTATCATTTGCAAAAGATTTTTTTTTCATTTCTGGGGATGGAATCCACAGCCTTGTACATGCTAGGCAAGTGCTCTACCATTGAGCTACACCCCCAGCAACACGGTTATACTACATTCTCATAACCACCCCATGATTCATGAACAACCCCATGTTAGAGATGAGACCAAGATACATGGAAGTAAAAATCAGCACACACATTTGCACACTTGTGCATGCACACATAAGCAGAGACTGTCTGTTTGACAGACCATTCACCCTTCAAGCCCTGTACCTACACTGCACATCAAAACTCTGCTTGACCATCCCTGCTCCAGCTGTGTGAAGTTCACCTTGACCCCTTTTCCACCCTCCTGTTATAGAAAACTCTTCTAAAGTTTGTCTGGCTCCTCCACCTTCCACTACTTTGCCTTCTATGAACATTATGAACTCAAGTCTTCTCTCACCCTGGACTCTAAGCACCTCCTAGGCCTGGCAGGTACTATGCCTATGGTAGGAGTTCCAAACCCTCTGGTGTGACATATTCAGCCAGAATTGATATTTCTTTGGCTTTGACACCAGTCACACCAGAAGCCAGTGAAGGATGGCCTGTCCTAACAATTAACTCCCAGAGAGCATCTCCTGGGTGCTGCCTTATTCACTTTGGTGGACTAGGTTCCTGACCCTCTGCTGCTGCCTTTCCTTTGGAAAGCACTGGCACCCACTGCTCCCCAATCCTCCAGAGTTCTCCTCACTCTTGCTCTGTCTTGCTTTCTGGAGCCAATCTACACATGGAAGCTGTACTGTGCTCAACTTCCTTTTGAGCTCTCCTATGGAAGAAATAACAGCATTGCTACTAGGAACTCTACTGACTCCCTGGTGAGGGAGAACAGCTCGCAAGTTAGTACTTGAAATCTCCTCTCTCTGGAATTTAGCTCCAAGTCCTTCAGTGCTAGAAAGGCAGGCAAGTCTAAGAATGGAAAGAGCTTTTTCTACACAAGACAGTAACTGCCTCCTAACACAAAGTTATTGCTAAAGACAAAACCTATGGGCCTGAATTTCAGTGCCCTTAGGATGAGTTTTTCTCACAGAGATGCCTGTGAGATGCAATTGCTCTACCTTCATTCCCCAATACATGCTAAAATGTCAGCCTGCCTGTGTCTCAAGATCAAATGCCCCCTGACTACAAAATGTACCGCCAGTGAGGGAGGTGGAGCCTGCCTGTTGGACTCACCTGTGTGTACCTTCTCCCTCTTCCTTGACAGGCTGCCCCTTTCCTTGGAGGTGCATGCCCAAACCAAAAATGATATCCAAAAAGTAAAAATAATGAACCCTGGACTTCTTATTATAGGCATAGCTGTGGCAGGAGACTGAAAACTTCTGATTTCTGGTCCTAATATCTGGCACCCTGGTGACATATCCCTGAGAATAAAGCAGTTTTGACATGATCTCCCTGCTAGAGGATTCAAAGATAAAATACTTGTTCTTTTGATCCCATGACTAGGTTTTTGTGATCCTGGTTCAGGGGACAGTTGGAGGAATTAATGAAACACTTTCTGCCCTGCTGAGAGTTCCATTAAACTGCTACTTGTTCCTAACATCCCAAAAATTAAGACAGGAGTCCACATCAGGAGAGGAACTTAGGAAGAAAGTATGTTCACATGTTAGGGCTTATGGTAGTCCAATCCATTCAGTCCCAGGCTACCCTGGCTTGTGGGGCAATTGGAAAATAGCTGCAATTCTCCATCCTTCTCTGTGCCTACCCTTCTTTGCATTGTAGTATAATTGTAATATAATTGTAAGCAGTGTGGCATATCCCATTTCCCTCTTTACTCTGAGTTGGTTCTGTGTCTCATTTTGTCCAAGGACATTTGGTAGAACCAATGGAGCCATTGAATAATGGAATCCAAAGCAGAACCAAACTCTTAACTCTCCAGGGTCTAATGGTAGTGCTTTAACCAATGTGTGTACCCCTCAACTCCATCTTCCCCCCAAAGTAAGGCACATTCATCATAATAGAACAAACAGGACTATGTTCACATAGGAAAGAGAAGCAGGCATTTACTCTAACCAAGGATTGTCATGTAATTTTTTACCAACTGAGATTCTTGAGTAGTAGACGTTGTTAGTTCCTTGTCTATAAGTCCTCAGCACTAACCCTTTCTGGACATCCTAACCCAGAGGCTTCTAATTGGATGCAATGGGATTTATGCACCACAGTGCTTTTCCCCTGTATGCTAGATCCCATTCTGCTAGTTTCCAGGAAGACCAGAAGTACAAGGGAGTTAATGACTCTGCAAGCCAGCTTTGAGAGTTAGTATGTAAGTACTCAACCCACCAGTGGGAAAGCTCTGAAGCATGTTCTACACTGTTACCTAGTGTTCTCAGTGAAATGAGTTCACTGCACACAGCAGGAACCTACTTATAAATGTAGCCTTTATGACTCTGTTCCCTTCCCTGTTTTACTTCCTCATTCTTGTTCCTGGGATCACCTCAAAAACCCCTTGCAATTAAATACTTGTCACAGAGTCTGCTTTCAAGAGGACTCGGCCTAAGACATTTGATACACCAGAAGTCTTCAATTTTTTTTCCTTAAAATATCAGATATTAAATATCTTTGCTTTATAGGTCATTTTGTGACAGCCACTCAATTCTACTGTTGAATCATAAAAGCAATCATAGACAATAACCCAAAAAATGAGCATTGATGTGCTCCAATATAACTATTTGCAAAAAATATGATGATGATTTCTTCGGACTATGACTCCAGAATTAATCAGTTACAACTGATTTTTCTACCAGTAACCTTTCCACTCAGAACTCAGAGAATCAGGATGGAGACACCAATCAGCATGCTTGGGTCATGAGTCAACTCCTTGCCTGGGGTCTGCAGTGCAAGAACAGTTGATTGAAATCCTACCAGATCACATACAATTGGAAAAAGATATTTTCCCTATGGAATTCAGGGTGATACTGACAAAAGAAAAGAACTGTATGCTGTGTGACCACAAATGTGTCTACCACATTTATTGGTCGACCACTTTGTTAATCTTCTGTTTTGTTGGGTCCAACTTAATAGCCATGTTTTCCAACTGGCCATCTGGTCATTGATTTTTTTCTTCTCAACATTGAAACCTTACTTAATCTCAACATTCTTCAGAATCTTTACCAGGGAGATGAAGATGAAACTTGAGGGAGTTTATCTATTAGGTAATACAACTAATTTACTATACAAGAAAACTCATCTTTTTTATTTTATAAACCTGCCAAGGTTTATATTAAGAAGGTGGGTTCATTAACATTTTGTCACTCCATGTCTTGCATCTGTGGCATTCTCTGGTATGAGATCATAGAAGGCCAATGGTTGTGCTCCTCTCTCTTAGGGCACATTTAGCATATATTTTTTTCTGTTGCACTAACAAATCATTATGGGAATGCTTATGTTCTCCAGAGGATTAGAGTATTGAATAAAACTGAGCTGTCAAAATCCTGATACTAGCTTGCATCTCCTCATCTAGCCCAAACAGTTTCCTCTAATTATATTATCAGTATCAATATGGAGCTCCAGTCGTGAGCAGACCAATCTTCAGATCCAGGTCCCCCATATGGCAATGCTACATGGATCTGTGACATTTTGTAACATTTTTAGGTGGCTTAGAATAAATGTCACTAGGCTATTGGAAGAGTAAATGGATGACCTTTAAATATGATCATTAACTAGCTCTTTCCTTGTCCAAGCATGACTTTCTGCCCTTCTATACAAACTCCAGATGTTAGACGTCTCAGAGTCTGACTGCCCTAATTAGCATAGGCCAAGTTTTACTTTGACTATCTCATGTTCAGAGTTAGAAAAGTTGTCTATCAAGAGTTACTCACTGTAATGGGGCTTGACTTCTGTCATCCTTTTCAATGTGCAATTTTCATTTGGTTTAAGAGAAAACCAAGGTGGGTGGGTTATAGATGTATTGAGAAAAGGGTTCCTTTATTGTGTCAAAGACAACATATTTTTAAATTAATTTCAACTGTTTTTCTTTTTACTTTTTATGTGGGTATGAGAAAATTATAAATTTCATATGTGTTCCATACTATATTTCTATTGGGCATGGTTGTTCACTGTTGCAAATGTGCCTATGATTCACAAAGAACACTTAAATACTCTCTAGAAAGACAGAACACTTATTATTTCAGATTTTCTGTGAACTATGGGCATATTTAAAATATATATGAAGGTTTCTGTTTACAGGTTTAATAACCACTCAGAGATTTGTCCCTAGCATGGTTAGTCATGTGGCAAATCTACTAACTTAAAAATAAGCCTGTGAACTAAATTGGAAATATTCCAAGACTTTCAGTGTTAGTAAAGGAACTAAGGGTGAGATCATAGCTCCGTTATTAATAATATCCATTATAATGATTACACAATCACAATACCATCTGTTGGGTAGTAATAATGTGGGACAGTTAAGGAAAAAAATCAAGAAAGAATAATTCTTCCTATCAGATTAATCAGAGAACTGATGTTGGTGTGTTCTAATACACAAAGCTATCTTTGGTGAAAAGTAGAACTGAAACTGACCTTTTCTTTGTTAACCTAAGGCTCCAGTGGTTCTATCCTGCAAATATAACCCACACCAAATTCAGGAAGATAGAGTTTTAATTTTAACTAGCTAGTAGATTTTTTTAAATGAAAGAAAAGCAGGAAGAAGGGAAAGAGAAAAATATTTCAACAAGTGTCTCTAGCTATAAAGGAAGGTAGAACATGAACTAGACTTCTAAGAAAGCCTTATCTTTTAATACATTGTTTTGTTTCTTGGTTTTTGTTTGTTTGTTTGTTTTGTTTTGGGAAATCACTTAGCCTCAAAACAATGCTTTCAAAAAGGTTTCATTCAAATTTGTGAATGGAGAGGTAAACAGTAGGAAAGAAAGTAAAATAAGAAAAAAAAATGATAATGAAAAGAAAGAAAAGGAGAGGAGAAGACAGAAAAGAGAACATGACCACTAGCAGGTCTTCTCCACGGGGGACACACACTCTGATGGTAAAGAAAGGAAAAATAACAGCTTCTCTTCCAGGCCAGGTGTGTTTTCTTCACTTAGGGCAGAAATTCCATTATAATCAGAGGAAACTGGGCTAGAAGAGGAGATGCAAGTTAATATCAGGATTTTGACAGCTCAGGATGTCCCCAATCCTTAGCCTGCCCATTTCCCATTTGAGGAAACTGACATTTATGTCAATTGAAGTTAAATACATTACGAAGGTGTAGAATATATATTCAAATTCAAGTTTACACAACTCCAAAGTCTATCTCTAACTCCATGTCTATGTCTTCCCCCTACTTCCTCAAGGGCATGCTATACCTGAAGGTTAAAATCAGGATCTACTGGTTGATTAGGATCTGACAATAAGGCAGCTCCTTTGAAGTCAGCCACCTCTCTACAGGGATCTCATGATTTCCAATGTAGTAACCACCAATCACATATAAAAAATAAATAAATAGACCCAGATTTTGAAGACATAGCATAAAAATAAAATGTGCAATATCATTAATAACTTTTTATTGCCAGGTGTGGTGGTGCATACCTATAACCCCAGTGACTCAGGAGGCTGAGATAGGAGTATCGCAAGTTCAAGACCAGCCTCACTAACTTAGGGAGGCCCCAAGCATCCCAGTGAGACCCTTTCTCAAAATTTAAAAGAATAAAAAGGGTTGGGAATGTGGCTCAGTGGTTAAGTGCCCTTGGGTTTAATACTCAGTACCAAAATAATAATGATAATAATAATTTTATATTAATCATGTAGTATGACATATTTGGATATATTGGATTCAAATGAAATATATTCTTTTTCTTAAGTATACCTGTTTCATTTTCCTTTTTATAGGGCCACTAGAAATTTTTTAATTACTTATGTTTCCATGTTGTATTTTTATAGGTCCTTCTGGTGGTATTTCTGGTTCATGCCATAAAACAAGAAGAAGGTTCTCCAGAAACATCCAGTTTGTCCACCTCATGGTGGGTAGATGACTGTGTGCCCAGCTCACACCTCCTGGAATAGGCCTGGGCACTCACCCTCATGCTTTTTCTTTGCTGGTTGGTTTTTGTTTTGTTTTGTAACAATGCATTCATTAAACCATAGGTCCCTAAATCCTTGTGTCAGGCTCAGCCTCTAGAGAATCTAGCCTGAGACCTAATGAGATCTAGATTTTTAAGTCTTTCCACAGGTCAGTGGTATGCATGTATTAATAATAATAATAATAATAAAGTTGGAATGCCCTATCAGCAATTATACATGGCTGTGAGGACACAGGCTTATTAACTATTTTATTTATGCCTAACTCTAGTATAAAGGATATATTTCATGATGACTCGTAACTTCCTTTCTGATTTCAAACAAAATGGAAAAAAAATTATGCTTTCCCAGGATTTATTTTATATTGTCTACCTCTGTTACTGAGTTAGAAAAGCAAAGACCTGATAAAGTTCAAAATTGGACCAGCTAGAGACGAAAGCAAAGAGTTAATATTTTTTTACATGCCAATTATTACAGGAACCAAGCTAAGTCCTTTAATAACTGTCTCATTTGACCCTGAAACTCTAACTTACAGATGAGAAAACTGAGGCTGACAAAAGCTCTTGAACTTGTCCTAGTTCTTCCATTTCAAAAAGACTCTGAATCTGAAGCAGACATACATCTACATAAATATTACTCCACTAGTGATTGACAAACTTTGATTGTTCATCCCTATTGTTAATTTTCATATCCAATATATAAAGTTCCAGTTACTTTAGATCACTTTAAATGTGAACTGATTTTATCTAACCATTTTGTTATTGTTTATTATTTGCATTATTAGAAACCTCTTCCATATCCACACTTCTTTGCAGAAATCCTATAATTACTTATCTAGTTTGTGACTGTTCATTTGGTTGAAACTACATAACAGTGAAGAATCCACTTCTCGTTGCAGTGCTAAAAGCAAATGACAGTGAGGGGCACAGTTTTCCCCTCAAGAGGCCTTGGGTGTCTGACTCAGAGCTTGAATGAGGACACCTGGATGGAATCAAGTTTATGTTAGAATATAAACTTAATATTCTTAAGTTTCTATTAGAAAGCCTTAAGTTCTTCCTTATGTGCTCTGGATGGCAAGGGATTTTAAACAGGACTTCTATGACTTTCTTGTAGAAGGATCAGAATTGTCCCTTTGTTGCTTGACTCTTCCTACATTCTAGAACCTTCTATCCTATAATGCCTCAAAGGGATGTTAGCATCCAGTCATTCCTTTAGGCTCCCACCACTTGACTCAGCCTCGATACCAGGAGATCTTTTCACTGGAATCAATGTTCAGTTTCTTTGCTGTGTGAGAACCATTAAGACCTCCTGATGAATTCTCCATCCTGCATGGTAACTAAGGTCATCCAACAGATGGCGTGAAGTAGAGACAATCCACCCAAGCTCATTGCTTTGGTCTGATTTTAAAACAGAGGGAGAGAGGCTTAGCCTCTCATAAAGCCCTCGGAGGCAGGCCTAAACCCACCCTTCACAGCGTCTCTTTGAGCTTTCGGTTGATTTCTACCAACATGCATTACAACTTTCTTCTCCAGGTAGATCCATGTCACTCTCAACCCTCACATTTTCTTATCCTTAATTCATCCAGGCAAACTTGTCCCTGCTCAGATGCTCACGATGAATCTTGTAATGGGGAAGGTGCTAAGAGTCCAGGCCTGGGAGTTTAAGAACCCCCTGAGGGGCAGCCTGCAGCTCAGTACAGAGGAGTGAAAGGCCTGTGTCCTCGCCTCAAGGTGGACCAGTTCTGTGGTAAAATCACACCCTGGCCTTCCTGTGGATCAGGTTGAGGCCACATTTTAGTTACACCCACATCTTTGCCTACCTTCTTCCTCATCATATCCTTCTTCCTTTATTTCCTTACAAGTTCTACCCAAAAGTTACTACCTCAATAAATCAATTGTATAAAAACCTCTGTCTCTTACTCTTTCTCATGAACCTGGACTACTACACATTCCATCAACTTTTCTCATTCATAAACATTTCCCCTTCACTTTCCAAGTTTCCTTTGACCTTTCACTGACCTTACCACTGATAGGACACAAAATTCCAATCTACAGAGACCAAACGTAAACATAAAAATAGATCATTTTTTTTTTTTGGAGGCTCTCTTTCTCTTGAAACCTTTCTGTAGTTTCTAGCCACCTCTATAGTGTCCCAGTTTTACCAAGTGAGTTAATCCTGATTGACAGCAAATTCAGAAATTTTAATTATCAAAAGACATAATTAGCCTAAAAACCAAAACTGTTCTTGAAATCTAAATTTGTCAAAATTTATTGGCTATTCATAAGGTCCCCTGTTCACATTGGCCAGTAGGAAGAAATCTGCCTGCCATGTGGCTTGACCTTCTTTGTTGCTTCTGACATGGATAGTACCTAAACTATAGGATCCAAAGTCTGATGGAGTCTCAGCCAAGAGCTCTGCTTCGTGCCTCTCTGGGATCCACACAGGAATGGTCTGTATATAGTACACCTTTGCAAAAGCAGATAATTGTCCACTTGTGAGTATATTCCATGATGAGCCATTACTGAACTCAGCATCAACTCAAACTCAACATCTTGCTGCTTGTGCGGCAGCCTGGGTCTATAGGGGTTAACCCCTACAGATTTATAGAAAACACCTCTGAAGGAAAACTTCTCCGGGAAAGAATGAACAAAAATTGGCCCAGATGGCCTTGCCAGTAAGTGACCTGACCCTGGGACCCTCCAGGAATGTGAGGAAGTGGTGCATTCACACAGCTCCTTTGCATTCTGACTATGGCTGACCTTCTTCCTTGCTGACAATAAGTGTAAAACATGTTTTTTCTTCCACTTTTGTTCTATTAATAAGAACACTTCCCAGAGGATTAACTCCCTTAAAATTCTAATAGAGTCACTGAGCTCTTGAGTTGCTTTGCTATAATATAGCTTCTTAATTGTTGTGTTGCTTTAGCTCTTATAATTGGGTAACTACAATGTGCACACATGCTAGAAGGCTAAATGGGCTGAAAAATTCCTTTAAAAGGTAGCTTAGTGAGGAATAGGATTTACAGACCCAGATGTTATTCCTGGCCTTTCTAGATGATCAGTGCAGGTTCTTATATATCTGACATCTCTTATTTCCCTGTGGAGAGTTAGATTGGACTTGGGTCAACCAACCTATATCTGGATTAATGAAAGTGAAACCTTCTATTCCCTGTGAATAAAGCTCCAGAAGCCAGGACTCTCCCTTAGCCAATTCCCTCCATGCCCCACAGTTGAAAAGAAGTCACATTCTGTCACATCAGAAAATCAATGAAGCACTGCAAACTATTGACAAAGCATGAGAATGACTGGCCTGGGTCACCTGAGCACCTGAGTCTTCTTTCAGATGGAGTCACAACGTTGTGTGTGAAGGACTGAACAACATTATCCACAGGGTAAAGATGATTTGGGTTCCAGTAATAAGGAGCTACTTCTGCTTTTCAAAATGGTGACATTTCCCTAGGAATAAAATGAGACCTCCACCAAAATTTTACACCAAAAAAGAAAAAAAAAAAAAAAACAACAGATAACCTAATTGATAAGTAGGAAAAATAACTAAACAGACCTTTCTCCAAAAAAAAAAAAAAAGAAAGAAAGAAAGAAATATATGAAAAAAAATGTTCAATATCTCTTGCAATCAGAGAACTACAAATTAAAACTACACTAAGACTTCATCTCATTCCAGTCATTCCAGTCAGAATGGCAATTATCAAGAACACAAATAATAATAAATGCTGGTGAGGATTGGGAAAAAGGGTTCATTAATACATTGTTGGTGGGACTGCAGATGAGTACAACCATTCTGGAAAGCAGTACAGAGATTCCTCAAAGAGCTAGAAATGGAAGCACCATATGACCCACCTATCCCACTCCTTGGTATTTATCCAATGGAACAAAGATGAGCAAACTAAAGTGATAGAGACACCTCAGTATTCGTATCAGCACAATTTGCAATAGCCAAATTATGGAATCATCCTAGATGCTCATCAATAGATGAGTAGATGAATAAAATGTGGTATGTATATACAATGGAGTTTTATTCACCCATAAAGATGAATGAAATTATGGCATTTACTCTAAATGGATGGAAATGGAGAACATTATGCTAAGTGAAATAAGCCAGTCTCAGAAAAATAGGGTTGAGAGTTTCTCTCATATATGGAAGCTAGAATAAAATAATTGAAAGAAGGAGAGAAGCATTGGATATCACAGAGATATAGGAAAGATGATTAGAGTAGAAAAAGGAGATTGAAAGGAGGATGGACAAGAAAGGGGAGGAAATGCAGAATGAAATTAATAAAATCAATTAATGTAAATATATAAACATACCCCAGAGAATTTCACCTCCATGAATAATTAGAAAGAACCAATCAAAAATAAATAAATGAGCACAAGTAATATCAGGACAGTAGAAGACACAGAATGGGGGGAGGGAGAAGGAAGGGGAAAAGGGGGGAACAGGAACTGAGATTAAATTTCATGCATGTGTGATTTTGTCAAAATGAACCCAACTATGTATACCTATAGTTCTCTATTAAAAGGAAAAAAATGAGACCTGAGGAGAAAATGAATACTATCTTGAATATCAGGAAAACAAATATTTAGAGAATAGAAATAAACTAATAACTGAATGTTGCTTTGAGATATATTTTTGTTGGTTATGTAGAATTCTTTAGAAGGAAAATGCACGGCTTGGGTAGTTAGTAAGTTGTTCACTACCGAATTCTACAATTCCAGGTTTAAAGGAGCAGGTATACCATAGAGTGACCCAAAATCTAAGCAAAGGATCTAACAACTGACTGGGCTATTTTCAAATATTGATTTTCCCCCCTGAAATAATTAAGGCAAATGAGGTTGAAAGTCTAAGCATTTTCTTTTTTTTTATAATAAGTCTGCATAGAAAATTATGTAGTGCTTTAAATATAGAATTTAGAAAAACACACACTTTGCCTTTTTATAGAGACCTAATTTTCAGGTTGCAGTCTTGTTCACAAAGGAGCTGCTATGTCACCTGCCTTTGGTGATATGTCAATATTTTTGATAAATCCTTGAAAGTATTCTATATGTTGGCAGTAAGTACTTGGTTGCTACTCCTTTCTGACTTATCAATATCAGTTTGGTATAAAATAAGTAAGAAAAAAGTTTCGAAAAAATATACTTTGGAACCTACTTTGTGTTTTACTGACAAATCATTTAACTCCAAGTGTTTCCATGCCTGAAGCAAACCATATGTCCTGGAATATGCTTAAAACTAGAATTTATATAGAACTAGTTCACAGGTTGTCATCCAACCAACCCCCAATCTTTCCTTCATTCCTAGTATTGTCCTGCTGGGTCTCACCAATATAATTCATCATTGAATTTTCTTTCTTCCTCATTACTTTTTTTAGTTACTTCAGGGACTTCAAATGAGATCCTTCTCTCCCAACCATGCGTCTTCATTTACCGTTGGAGATACTGACCATTGGATGATAGCAACCTGGACTTAATCCTAAAAATCAAAGAGTGTCTAAATACAAAAAGACTATAAGTTGGAGGCCATCCCAGTGGCCACAATGCTTCTATGTAATCTGATAGCCTATAAACAGCATTACCAGCACAATCTTTGCCTTCAAAGAACTTAAGGAAGAGATCTTATTTAGTAGGCGTTAGGTTCCAAAGTAAGAATGGGTGGTGCAAATTTTGTATCTTCAGAATAAATCCTGAGAACATTACCTTCCTGCAACCTCAAGTATGAAAGGCACCCATCTTGGTGAAGGGCTTAAACTTTGAGAAGCCCATGGGAAATGAGAATGGGATCTAAAATTCATTGCTCTCATCTCAGCACACAGTGGGATCACTAGATGCAGTGTTGAGGAAGCCTCTGTTCTTCCTCTGTTCTTTTTAAAATTTCTGGATGTATTTAACTGAATTAATGTCTAGTAAGTGTATATACAATGTAATTTTGTTTAAAATCTTTTTAAATGACTTAACAAATTGGTCCAAACCATGAATAAAGTAAGTTTCTTCCTTCAAATCAACAAACAATCCATCAGTACTCATGTATGAACAGTTCACTGATTTACCTTTCTTTCCTCCCACTTCTGTGTCTGTGACTATTAGGTGAATTTGCATGGGAACAACTTCCCCACCATCACCTTCTTCACTGTTTGTCTCTTTATTCTGACTTCTTTTATATTATTGTACTTGCCAAGGCCTGGTATTGGTGAGTGTGTGTGTGTGTGTGTGTGTATGTGTGTGTGTGTTGTATGCAAGGCATTCATTTCTTTTCCAATATCTCCATAGATAATGCAAAAATTTTTTAAGACAAAGAATGCTGTAGCTTTGTTTATCACCATATTCTCAATTCTCAAAATACATACAGGTACATGGAAAACACCAATAAATATTTGTGATAGGGAGGGAAGAAGAAAAGAGGAAAAAAAGAAGGATTCAATTTATAGGAAGTAGAGATTGAATTAGCAATCAATTAGGCAATTTCCCACAAAGAAAAACCAAGCCCTGTATGATTTCATTGGTGAATTCTACCAAATGTTTAAAGAAGAATTAACATTGATCCTTAAAGAACTTTCCAAGAAATAGAAGAACTGGTAATACTTCTCCAATTATTCTATGAGTAAATTGTTAACCAGTATAAAAATCAAAGAAAGGCATCACAAGAAAACTACAGACATCTGTTACTTATCGATATAGGTGCAAAATTTCTCCACTAAATACTAGCAAGTGGAATACAGAAATATTTATTCCAGGAGTGCAAAATTGATTTAACATCTGAAAATTAGTATAAAACACCGGTGGATAGAATAAAGAACAAAAACTATATGATTATCTCAGTCAGTGGAGAAAAAGAATTTACAAGATACAACACTCTGTCATGAAAAAGGATATTCAGCAAACTGGGGAGGAATAGGAATCCCCTTAACCTAATGTAGGCCATCGATGAAAAACACAATGGTAGCACAATGAAAAAGTGAAAATGTTTCCCCTCAGATCTGGTGAAAGACACATGTCCATTCTTTCTACCTTTGTCCAACATTGTCCTAAAGGCTTTTTTTCTAGAACAAATTGACAAAAAGAAAGAAAAAAAATGGCATCAAGATTGGATAGGAAGAAGTAAAA
Organism: Marmota marmota marmota; assembly: GCF_001458135.2. Classification (NCBI taxonomy): domain Eukaryota; kingdom Metazoa; phylum Chordata; class Mammalia; order Rodentia; family Sciuridae; genus Marmota; species Marmota marmota. The sequence goes on from NW_026000241.1 coordinate 18,523,463, forward strand.
CTTTGTCTAATTACAGATGGCATAATTTTATATATAAAAATTCCTAAGAGCATGGCACAGACATTCACAAGTATAATCCCAGCTATTGAGGAGGCTGAGGGAGGAATATCACAAGTTCAAGGACAACCAAGGTAACATAGTGAGACTCTATCCCAAAATAAAACAGGGTGGGGAATGTAGTTCCATGGCATAGAAACCCTAGGTTCAGATCCCAGTAAGGAAAAATAATAAAAAAAAATCCTAAGAGATCCTAAAATAAAAATAATAAACCAAAGTATGTGCATGTAGGAATATATAACAATGAATCCCACTATTATGTATAATTATAATGGGCCAATAAAAAAGTTAAAAAATAAAAATAAATTTTAAAGTATCAGAAATAATAAATGAGTGGAGCAAGATTTAAAGATGGAAGATCAACACACTAATTTTTTAATAGCAAAGCAATGTGAAGTTAACAAAATAATTCTATTTATTGTAGTATAATAAAAAGAAAATACATTGGAATAAATTTAACAAAAGAAGTATAAGATTTATACATGGAAATTTTTTAAAAGTATTGAAAGAAAGTAAGCCTAAGATTGGAAGACTTAATTTGATCATAATACAATACTCCCCCAAATTTATCTACAGATTTAATGCAATTTCTATTAAAATTCCAAATTCCTTCTCTGGAGAAATTAACAAGTTGATTTTAAAATATATATGAAAATGCAAGGGATTCAGAATAGCAAACAATTGATAAAGTAGAACAAAGTAGGGGAACTCACACTTTCTGATGTCAAAACTCATTACTAAGTATCAGTAATCAAGACAGTGTGGTAAAGGCATAAGTACAGACATATAGATCATCTGAATAGAATTAAGAATCCAGAAATAAGCCTGCATGTTTTTGAACAATGAAAATTCTCAACAAGGGAGCCAAAACAATTCAAGGAGGAACAGAATAATCTTTTTAACAAATGATGTTACAACAAATGAATATCAAAAGATTGAAGTTGTTTCTTTGCTTCACACTACATGCAAAAAGTAATTCCAATGGATCATAGACTAATGTAAGAACTAAGATGATAAACTTTTATAAGAAAACACAGGAGGGGCTGGAGTTGTGGCTCAGTGGTAGAGCGCTCACCTAGCACATGTGAAATGCTGGGTTTGATCCTCAGCACCACATAAAAATAAATAAAATAAAGGTATTGTGTCTAACTACAACTAAAAAAATATTTCAAAAAAGAAAACTCAGGAATAAATCTTCGTGATCTTGGATTAGACAATGTTTCTTAAATATGATACCAAAAGAACAAGAAACAAAAGAAAAAAACCAGATAAATTGGAGTTAATTAAAAATGATTTTTTGTGCTTAAAGGAAGTGAAAAGGCAACCCACAGTATAAGAGAACATATTTGGAAGTTTAATATATGTGATTAGTTTATAACCAGCACATACACACACACACACACACACACACACACACACACACACATATATATATACATATATATATATATAGAGAGAGAGAGAGAGCTCCTATAATTAAACAATAAGAGACAGTAAAGATGAATAAAAGACTTCAAAAGATATTTTTTCAAATAAGTTTTTAAAATGCCCAAAAAGTTTCTAAAAGGATGTTCAAAAATCATTAGTGATTAGGAAAATGCAAATCAAAACCATTATAAGATGCCATTTCACAGCCACTAGGCTGGTTAAAACAATGACAAATGATAACAAGTGCTTGAGAAGAAATGGAAAAATTAGAACCCTTATAAATTGTAGGTAGAGCTGTAAAATGGTTTATTCACTTTAGAAAACAATAAAATAATTCCTAAAAAATTAAACATCATGTTACAAATGATCTCATTACTTAAGTCTATACCCAAGCAAACTAAAAACATGTTTGCAGAAAATTTTTACGTAAATGTTTATAGCAGCACTTTTCCCATATGGGCTCATAACAGCCAAAAAATTGAAAATAATATATTAATAGATTAACAAAATACAGTATATATCACATTAACAAAATGAGGTATATCCATGCTATGAAATATTACCCAGTCATAAAAAGAATGAACTGATATATGGAACAACATGAATGAACCTTGCAAAGATTATGCTAAGTGAAAGAGTCTAGTCACAAATTATATAACTCCATTTATATGCTACTTCCAGAATAGGTAAATACGTAGAAGTAAAAATTAGATTAAAAGAAAAAAAATGATTTTTTAATCTGCCAAAAAAAACAAGTAATACATGTTGTAGTTTTAGCAAAGGAGTCATGAAGACTTCTCAGAGCATCTATTGACATACTACTATGTATTTCCACAATTAAAGATGAACATTGACTAATTGAACTAGTGTGTCAATATAGTGAGAGAAAGCAAAAGGATATTGGAATTCTATAAAGGCAGGGAATGTGCATTAGCCATGAGACTATGTTCCACACCTAAAGCTAACACAGTGGCAAGGGAAGAGAATACACCCATACATACTTGTGAACAAGTCCAGCCAATTAAGCTGCAAGAACTGGAAGAAGTCATGATTACTGTTTCCTTAGGAACAATTTCTTCATCTGTTCTTCCTGACTGGCTTTGGGTGGCTTGCAGGTCTTTCCCTTCCACTCCAGGGCTTCTATGAACATTCTTGCAATGTCTTCTGGTGTATATGTGAATGGTTCCCTTGGAAAGAAAACTCCTAGATCTTAAAGTAATGTTCAGCTTTGAAGATAGTGTCAAACTGCATTCCTAGAGGTTATTTGCAGTCGCACAGCTTAGGGTAAAAGCACAAGAGATTCTCTGGATATAGGAAAGTGGCAACAAAGGAATTGTTTCCCTGTGCTTTTCTGAAGGCCCAACCCTCCAGTCTTTCCTTTCTATCCTTCCTTCCTTTATTTTCATGTCACAGAGTCACGGGGCTGGAGAGATCTTAAAATGTTGTCTTCCCACCAGGCATGGTGGTGCATCCCTGTAATCCCAGTGGCTCAGAAACTTAGCAATGCCCTAAGCAACTCAGCAAGATCTTATCTTTGATAAAGTATATTTAAAATGAGGGGTGGGCTGGGGATGTGGATCAGTAGTTAAGCACCCCTGAGTTCAATCCCTGGTAACAAAAAAACAAAAAATGTTGTAGTCCCACCACTTTAAAGGGGCTCAGACAGGATGAAATGGCATGGTCAGCACCAGACAGCTAAGCCAACATGTAAACCAGGTTAGAAGGCAGAGCTCAGGTGTTCCCTTTTGTTTTCATTCCTCGATTCTCATTTCCTCTCTTCTCTTTCTTCCACAGCCCAGGTTGTAGAAAGACAAAGAGGAAGAGTCATTTTGCAGAAATCTGAATTACTTTAGTCATTATTTTCAGCTGGCTCTTCCAGAAAAGAGAACAAGAGGTATCCCGGTCTCACATACCATGATGGACTCTAATAAAGACTCATTTCAAGAAAGACAAATGGTGGAGTTTTAGCCACAGTTCAGCTATAATACTTTATTGAGGACACTGAAAGGGGTCATTGATATTAATGCAGTATGATGAATGACAGAAGTTATAGATTTAAGTCACAGCTCCATAACTTTATGTCTGGGAGCTTGGGGGTTAAAAAAACAAACAAACAAACAACCACCACAACAACAAAATAACCCTTCTATAAGACTCTGCTTCTTCATTTACTGACTTCATTGGCAGTTGCCCCCCTAATTCCCAGGGTTACTGAGAGGACCAATAGTGCAATAAGCATCAAGCATACTTCTATTTCCAGCTCCTGGTAACCTGTCTTGGTATGTAACAGTTCCTCAAAAATGTGCTCATTGCATAAATACTTCATGAAGGAAATGCTCTGAAAGGTAGACTGTGCTATACACACACAAATTATTAATCTGAACCTATCAAAGAAACATCCTATTTAGTATTCACAAATGAATCTCAAAACCACTCAGCCATTTGCCTTAAGACTTTCCAGACACAAATTGAAAGTTTCTAAGATCCCCGCTTAACCATGAGGCCAGAAAGTAAAGTTGAGGTTCTGTGATTAGACCATTGCAATGAAAGTTTATATTATTCAAAAGCTCGAAATCAGATTGCAGTTCAGCAGGGATCCCCATTCTACAGTGGTTATTTGCCTCTAAGAAGTTGAAAGATTCCTTCTGTCTGCCCATTCCCTCCTTTACACACCATCAGCCAGGGCAGTGTAGGTAGGATGGTGCACCATGTTTGCTTACAGAGGAGGATTGGGGGATATGACAGCAACTCATCTGTAGGTCTGAGTGCTGATGCTTTCCCGGCTCCACAGGGCTGGAGAGACAGGGTCTGGCCCCTCCTAACCCCGTCTGCCCCTGAGGAGATCTGAGTAAGTGTTCTAGGCTGACTTCCCCAAAGGAAATGGGGAAATTCTTCCTCTTCTTGTCTTTCTCTTTTTCTTCTGGTGCTGCCTCTAAGTCATCTCAGAATTTTCCCCTGTGATCTGGTTGAGCCCAAGCGTGGGCAGGGCAAGGTCCTGCCTGCCCCCTGCCTCCTCTGGAGTGGGCTATAGAATCATGGCCTCAGATAACAATAAAGCTATGTTTCCCTTTGCTTTGCCTAAGTTTTACAAGGGTCTTTTTGTTTAATTTCATAGTAAATGAGGGCAGCTGGGGGTAAGGAGGGTCTGATAATTTTGAGTGGTAAAGGTTGAACAAAATTCAAAAGATTATCCAGAATACACAGGAAAAAAAAAAAAAAACCTGCTGATCTTGAAATAAGCCAATCCCCAAAAAAACCAAAGGCCAAATGTTTTCTCTGATATGTGGATGCAAATTCACCCTAAGGTAGGCGGGGGGAGCTAAGGAAAAATAGAGGTACTTTGAACTAGGAGGCAGAGGAGAGTGAAGGGAGGGGAGGGGTATGGGGGTAGGAAGGATAGTGGAATGAATCAGACATTATTACTCATGTGCATATATGTCTACACAACTGGTGTGATTCTACATCATGGACAACCAGAAGAATGAGAAGACATACTCCATTTATTTATGATGTGTCAAAATGCTTTCTACTGTCACGATTAACTAATTAGAACATATTTTTAAAAAGAAAAAAAATTGAACAATAAAAATATAAAGAAAGAAAGAAACTCCTGATCTGGTTGTCATGGAAGGGGGAGTTGGACTTTGTAGGAGACAAAGACAAATAGGATGGAAAGTATATAGCAATATGGAAAGGTCTGCGATATTTTAAATCAAAGCTCTTAAGGACTAACCAAAATGAACTAGGGTCTTAGTCAAAATTCTATGGCGTTCTAAGAACTGCCACATGAATATAAAATGTAAGAAAAGAAAAAGAAAACATGCCAAATAGAGCCCAGGCCTACATAGACGTGACTTGGCTCCTTCTTAGAAGAAGGTTTAGAAAAGAATAGTTACTGAGAAGGTGACATCAATAAGGGGAAGAATGTAACATACATTAGAGACACTCTAATGACTGTGCTTCTCCACCTGACTGCTCAAATCAATGCAGGTGACAGTTTGTGCACCTGTCTATCCATACTGCCTCACCTGCTTCTCTGTCCACACAGTTATCTTAAAGAAATACTGGACAGGGGAAAGAGAGACATCCACTTTCTTTTGCCTAAAATTTTATTACAACGTGGAATATTATGAACAACCTCCTTCTTGACTAATTTCCACTCTCTTTATCATCATGCCAGTCATGGGGGTCAGTGTATTCCATGAAATCCTATTTTAGTAACATTAATGGTATATACCATCATTGGTCATGGCCTTGTTTTCACTAATAGTCATTAAATTGTACAAAATAGTCCAGAAACATAAGATCATGGGATATGGGGCTGGGGTTGTGGCTCAGAGGTAGAACGCTCACCTACCATGTGTGAGGCACTGGGTTCGATCCTCAGCACCACATAAAAATAAAAAATAAAGATATTGTGTCCACCTATAACTAAGAAATATTTTTAAAAAAAAGATCAAGGGATAGAGACAAAGTTCAATGTGTACAAAAGCAAATACTTTCATTTGAAAGGAGAAAAATTCTTTGTCAGATACCGCAATGGAAGTCTTGTTTTATCTCATTTCTTCCTTCATGGTTTACAGGTATCATTATTTTTATCTGACAGGTAAGAAAACCAAGGCTCACAGATGTTGATTTCTTAAAGTAGCATTGTCATAAGGGACAGTCTAGAACTAAATCTCAAGTTCTGTGGTTCAAAAGCCATTCTTTCTCCTACAACATCCTGACCCATAGGTGAGCAAAAGTAAAAGTATTTTACTTAAAGTGTTAAGCAATTATTTCGAGGACTGGATTAATAATAAAGGCAACCAACTGTAAAATATTTTTTGTCTCTGTTGCATTGTTATATACATGAGGCATATGTGTTGAAAGTGGTAGCATTTTCAAAACTTAAATATGATAGCACATGATATTCTAAATACAATAAGCACTTGTTTATACCTTACAATCAAATTAACAATCTTCATTTAAGCTGATAATAATTTTCTTGATTTTGGGATAACCCAAACAGCCCTTGACTTTATGATTTTTTAATCAAATAAATATGGTCTGTGATTTCTTCAGTGTGGCTTGGCTCAGAGACTATTTTTGTATTTATTTACAAGGTGGTCATCATGTACTACAGAAGATTTGGGACAATTACATATTCTCTCTGCCCTTAGTTTTTTTTGTTTGTTTGTTTGTTTGTTTGTTTGTTTTTGTCTTTAAATACAACAAAATAATGCAAACAGGGCAGGATTCAGGATGTACTAAATAAGATAAGCATGTGAAGTGCTTAACATAGAACATGGCCAGCAGCAGGCCCAAAGTAAGTTGTAGCCAATCTGTTTAAAATTTCTAAACAGTGGAGGGATGGAGAATTAAAGTGACTTGTAGATTTATTTGCTTCACTTTGTTTTTGTTTTTGTTTTTGTTTTTGTTTTTTTATGAAAACCCAGTTTCTGGGTAGCTTATTTCCTAGGGTGGGTTAATCCCTCCCTGGACACATTCCCTTGGAGATTATGATCTGACACACCACATCTGTACCAGAGAAACCATCAACACCAGAGTGCATCTATATACCCGAGCAGCCACCTTCCACACATACAAATCACCTCTTAATGGAATTTTCAAAACTGCTTTTGCTTAGATGACATGATCTGGACTCACAGCTGTGACATCCCTAGAAGGGAGTTCGCTGTGGCTATTTCTTCCTCAGATAAATTAGCAGGTATAGGGCCTCTAACCACCTGGGACAGTTAGACTGTTACTTAGCTAACAACTAGATTCTCTATAAAAATTAGGCGGCAGATGGGTCACATTCTTTTTTAAAATTTTTCCCCCTACAATGTCAAAAAGAATCTCTTTTTAAATAAAAAGGATGTGAATAATGGGGCTGCTGGGTTTGAGGACAGTTCCCATATAAAGGTCCCCAGCAACACTGCGGAAGTCAATAAGGAACTGGCAGCTCCTACTGTGTGACAGTCTTAATGGTTCTCAAACCCCATTAATATAACAATTAACGGCCCATAAGGAGCTCTGCCAGATATCTTTCCAGATGAGCCAATCCTCCCTAATTAGGAAAAAGCAGAGAAGGGATCTACACGTGGAAAATGAATGCTTTTTTAGAAGTCATTGAAAATAACATATTTTCTTTAAACAATTTTTTTAACACAGAGCAGCATTTAAAACAAAATCAGAAGTTCAAGAATAATATAAAAATCACCACGAATATATCAATCAACTCCAATAATTGTTGCTGCAGTTTGGACATAGATTAAAGTGTACATAACAAAGGTTTCTGAATTGAAGTTTGGTCCCTAGCTTGCAGTGTTGGGAGGTGATGTGGCACCTTTGGGAACCGGGACCTCGTGGAAGGGGATTAGGTTCATCAGGAGCACTACTTTGGGAAGGAATTAATGCTGGCCTCGCAGAATGAATGAGTTCTTGTGAAAGTGAGTTGTTATAAAAGAGCAAGATACCCCATTTAAATTAAATGCATGATATGTCAAGATCATTGTATTGTCATGAGAAACTAATAAAAAGAAAAAAAGAGCAAGATGCCTCTCGCCACTCCCAGCTTCCTGTCTCACCATGTGATCTCTTTATGTCATGCACACTCCTATCATTATGCCATCCAACAGGCAGCCCTTTCTGGAGGCCATGCCAGTGGGGTCACCCAATCTTGAAATTTCAGTCTTCAAAACTATGAATTAGTAAATATCTTTTATTTGTAAAGTTAACCAGCCTCAGGTACTCTACTATAGCAATGAAGATTGGACTAATATAATTATCATCATTTTATTTTGTTTCATCCATGTACTCCACTGTTTTGCTTTGTTTTGGGTTTTGCTTAGTTATTTTTAAAGGAAATCCCATATATCAGGACATTACTCTCACAAATCTATGGTAAGCATCTCTATATCACTTTTTAAATTTATTTACATTATAAAACGACCAACAGCATTTGTAATAATTCCCTGATATCATCTAAAATGCAATCTATGATCAAACTTCATTATTTATCTCAAAGGATCCTTTTTACATTTGATTTGTTTGAATGTGGCTCCACACATTACATTTCAATACTAAGACTTGGCTTCAGCAACCTCTTCCTGCATAACAACCATCCCTAAATTTAGTGGCTTAAAAACAAGAATAATTTATTCACTCTGCATTCTCTATGTCAACAATTTGGTCTGAGATCAGATAAGTGATCTTCTGCAGGTTGTTCTGAAGTCTGTTACGTGGTAGCAGTCAGCTGGTGACCTTACAAAGATCAGGTAGTGCAAAGTAGCCTCATCATACATCTAGCAATTGGTTCTGTCTGACTGCTAGGTCTCTCTCCCTCTATGAGTTTCTTGTTCTTAAGGAAGACAGTCTGGGATTCATCACAAAGCAGTCTCAAGACTCTAAGGGTTCAAGAACAGAATCTACCAGCCTTCTTTGTAAGTTCTAGAACTTACACAATGCCAATTTTACCACATTCTATTTTTCCAGGCAAGTTATATAACCTTCTAGATAGCATAGGCAGAACAATAAACTCTACTTATTGATAGAATAAAAAGCAGAATCACATCACAAAAAAATGATAATTTTTTTCAAACTGTCTAGCATATTTTCTTATATATTCTTTATTCTCCACCAATATTTAGGCTTCCTTTTTATGACATTAGTTTGTGGAGAAATAAAGCCATCTTTTCTAAAGAATTTTATATTTTTCTGCTCTATTTTAGATTATTTATCTATCCCCCATATTTTCTATAACCTGGTAGTTAGATAAGAGATCTGATTGGATTTTGGTTTCAATTACTAGGTAAGACTATTTCATCAATACTCTACCCAGAGCAACTAGTCAAAAGAAAAAAATTAAAGGGATACAATCAGTTAAAGAAGAACTCAAATTTTCACTATTTGCCAATGACATGATTCTTTATCTAGAAGATCCAAAATATTCCACCTGAAAACTTCTAGAACAAATAAATGAATTCAGCAAAGTAGCAGGATATAAAATCAACAGCCATAAATCAAACACATTCCTATACATCAGCAATGAGTCCACTGGAAGAGAAATTATGAAAACTACCCCATTCACAATAGCCTCAGGGAGGAAAAAAACTGGGAATCAAGCTAACAAAAGAGGTGAAAGACCTCTACAATGAAAACTACAGAACACTAAAGAAAAAGACATTGAGTCTGCTGTGGGGACACAGTGGGCCTGTTACCATGTGTGAAGGTGGGTGTGAATCCTATCAAATCCTTAGGAAGCTTTTTTTTTTTTTTTTTTTGGTACAGGGAATTGAACCCTGCGGCACTTAACACTGACCTAAGTCCCTAGCCCTTTATACTTCATATTTTAGAGACAGGATCTCGCTGAGTTGCTAAATGCCTTGCTAATCTTCTCAGGCTGGCTTTGAACTCACAATCTTCCTGTGCCTCAGCCTCCTCAGCTTCCTCAGTTGCTAGGATTACAGGCAGGCGCTACTGTGCCTCCATCCCAAAGCCAGGATGGTGCTTCAGGGTCTTAGAAGCATTCTTGTCTATTATGGGACTAGGCAAGATCTGTACCTACCCATTTTCCTGATAATGTCCCACCAACCATGAATCCCATTGTAGATCCAAAACTAGCCACTAAACTTCACTCCAACACACTTGACTAGAATCTAGGAGGTCTTCCACCAGCCCAGGGACACAAGAGGAAATGGTCTTTACCTTCCAAACACCAATGTGCAAAGACTGGAAGAACAATTTTCTACTTCAAATGCATAGACACCAGTGCAAAACTGCACATATCACAAAGAATCAGGCACGCATGACACTTTGAATGAAAACTAAAAGGGATGGATTAACCAATTCTAAACAAATGGAGATCTACATATTGCCAGACAAAGAATTCAAAACAGTCATGTTAAAGAAGCTCAATGACCAAACTATGTACATATACTATGTACATGTACTAATATATCTCAGTGAATTTCACTTTAATGTATATCTATAAAGCACTAATTTAAAAATTATAAATAAATAGAAGGCAGACCATGTGACCCATTTATAAACAAGTAGAAGGAGGAAGGGAAATATGGAGGAGGGAGGAAAGAAAGGAAAGAGGAAGTACCGGGGATTAAAGTGAAGAAAATTATATTCCATGCTTTCATGATGATGTCAAAATGAACAACGAGAGGCAAGACAACACAGAAAGATAACTAATGAACTCAAATAATATATGAATAAAATTAGGAATTTAATAAAGAAATAGAAACCTTAAAAAAGAATCAAATAGAAATCCCAGAGCTAAAGAATAGAATAATAGAACTAAAAAATTAATTAAAGAACTTCAATAGTAGGCTTAATTATGCAGAAGAAAGAATCATCAAACTAAAAGACAGGTCACTTGAAATTACCCAGTTAAAGGAACAAGAAGAGTCAAGAAAGCATACAGCACCTGTGGGACTCCATCAAGTGAATGAAAATATGCATTATGGATATGTTGGGAGAAATAAAGACAGAAAAGAACAGAAGATTATTTAAATACTTAATGGCTGATAAATTTCCAAATAGTGAGAGGAACACAAACGTCCACATTCATGAAACTCAAAAGTTCCCAGGAAAGATCAAATCAAAGTTTACCTCAGACACATTATAATCAATTTTTTAAAAATACTCTATAGCTAACAGAGAGCTTTTAAAACAGCAAAGGAAAAATTATGTCACACACAAGGAAAAGATCCCACATTAGACTATCATAAGATTTCTCAAAGAAATCTCACAGGTCAGCAGGGATTGGGATGATGTATTCCAAGTGCTGAAAGGGGGGAAAAAATAGTCAACCAAAACCATCATATCCAACAAAATGAATGAGTAATAAAGACATTCCTAGATGGAAAAAAAAATCTGAGTAATTTTCTTACCACCAGATCTGCCTTAAAAGAAATGCACAAGGGAGCTTTCCAAGTTGACATAGAAGGACACTAAATAACATGAAAACATAAAATTTTAAAATCCAAATTCAGAATATGCTAATATTGTAATGGTGCAGGTGTGGTGTAGTCAATTTTAATATTAGTATAAAGGTTAAAATACAGAAGTATTTACATAATAGCCAGTCAGTTTTAATCAGTTTTCTGTCACCATGATAGATAACCTGAAACGAATCAATTCAAAAAGATTAAAAGTTTACTTTGGTTCACAATTTCAGAGCTTCCAGTCCATGGATAGTTATTTCTGTTCCTTGCAGACCTGTGGTGAGGCAACACACTATGTTGGGAGCATTTAGCAAAGGAAGTTATTTACTTCCTAGTGGCCAGAAAGCAAAGAAAGTGAGAGAGGAAGGAGCTAAAATCCAAATATCCCCTTCAAGGTCACATCCCCAATGACCTAACCCACTTCCATTATGCCCCACTTGCTAAAGGTTCTACCATCTCTCAATACCACCACAGGCTGGGGACCAACTCTTCAATACACGGCCTTTAATTCCAAACTACAATAATAATCTATCAATGGATATATAACATAGAAAAAAAGTTAAGTATGACATAAATAGTATAAAATAAAGAGAAAGATCATCAATATAGAATTTTTAGATAGATTTTTTTTAATCGAATCAAGATTTTGTGACCCTAAAATAAAAAGTTACTCCTACAAAATGTTTTATGTAAGCCTGATGGTGACAAAAACAACCAAAACACGATGATAGGCAAACAGAAGATCACAAAAAAGTGAAGTCAAAATATGTTGTAACAAAAGAAATCAACAAGTCACAAATGAAGACAGGAGAAAGAAAATAAGAAAAGAACTACAAAACAGGACACAATTTAAAAATGGCAATCATAAATCCTTCCCTATCAATAATTACTATATGGACTAAATTCTACAAGTACAAAAAAACTATCAATGACAGTACATTAATTATACTAAGTTAAAAAATACATAGCCTGGGCACAGTGCCACATGCCTATAATCCCAGTGATTCAAGGCTGAAGCAGGAGGGTGGCAAGTTCAAAGCCAACTTCAGAACTTAGCAAAGTCTAAGCAACTTAGGGAAATCCTATGTCAAAATAAAAAGAGCCTAGGTTGTGGCTTAGTGGTTAAGCACCCCTGGGTTCAATCCCCAGTACCTAAATAAATACATAGAAATAAAATTTTAAATATCACAAAAAATAGATAGAAGATGATATAAGAAAATGATAAATTCCTAGAAATATACAATTTACCAAGAATAAAGAAATAGAAAAAGAATAAAGAAATAGAAAATCCAAATTGATCAGTAAAAAACCAAGACCAAATGCCTTCATGGTTTTGCCAACAAATATTTACAGAAATAACACCAATGCTTCTCAAATTCTTTTAAAAATTTAAACAGGAGGAAACACTTTGAAGTTCACTCTAAGGCATGAATTACCCTCACACAAAAGCTGAACATGGACGCTGGAAGAAAAGAAATTACAAACCAACATGCCTGAAGAATTTAGATGCAAAAATTCTCAACAAAATATCAGCAAATGGAATTCAATGATACATTACAAAGATCACTTACCAAAATCAAGTAGGATTTATCCCTGGGGTGTAATGATAACTCAACAAACACAAATCAATAAATGAGGGAGACCACATTAAAAGAATAATGGATAGTAATCATATGATTATCTCAATAGATGCAGAAAAAGGATTTAGTAAAATACAACATCTTTTGTAATAAATTCTCTGCACAAACTAGGTATGGAAAGAATGAACCTCAATAAAAAAAGACCATATTTGACAAACCCATAAATAACATCATAATCAACAGTGAAAAGCTGACAGTTTTTCTCCTAAGATCATGAACGAGACAAGAATGCCAACATTCACCATTTATATTTAAATAATATGGGAGCAATTTGGCTCTGACCAGGACTTCCAGAACTATGATGCTGGGGGAAGAAATAAAAGCCATCCAAATTGGAAGAAATAAGTTAAATTAACTATTTTCATAAGATCTTATAAGAAGAAAACTCTAAATAACCTACCACAAATTTTTTATTGTTAATTAACAAATTTAGTAACCCTCCATAATACATGCTTTAAGTATTAATGAGGTAATTATTGATTGTATGCTAAGTAATAAATAATTTTTCATGAATCATAATCTTCCTCCCTACATCTGTTTGTGGCTTCTCAAAGAAAGAAGTATTTTTACTTAGGTAATTTGGAAGGGTTTATATCTAGCATGAATTATCTCTATGGGTGAATCAAATATTGTGATTTTTTTTCTTCTTTCATTCCTCTCCCATGAAGAAAATATCTATTTTTTTTTTCAAGTGGCCATGTTGAACTGATACCTGTAGTACCGGGTCTTTCTCAGACCTATGGCATAAATCCTGGCATTATAAATTTTTGTCATAAATATAAGTATCAAGCAGTTTTGATGTTTTCATTTACAATTCAGATGGCTTTATCATATTCCCTAGGAAACAGATGCTACAGGGTCTATTCTAGCTACTCATTGTAACAAAGCCAAAGACCCAGTCAATGGCTTTTAAATACACCTGCTAGGTAATGTAAATGATGCACAGAGAATGTTATAAAAACTAATAATGGTTTAAAGCTCCTACATTTTGTCATATATTTTGAGGGCAACAATAAGGAAATTGCTAGTACAATTATCTTGATGGTTTTGTGTGAATATATTGAACCAATACATTAAGCCTTGATAATAATCCAATTAATTGTTTAGAAACATTATCCTAGCTCTTGTGTATGGTTTTTCTCACAGATAGGCAAGGAGCCTGTTTATCTCACAGGAGGACTGACCAAGTTAGATATCAATATTCTCCACAAGCGAGCTCTCTAAAATGGATTCTCTATTGATCGTTCCATTTGCTATTGTTAGCAATCTTGCTCTACATTGTGAGGCCTCTGAGTTTTTTTGCCCTACTTAGTGCTGTGAATCACTCCTCCTATAATCAACCAAAATTAAATTAGGCTTTGCATGTACACAATGATTTTTCCTACAAGTGCAGTATTAATTTTCCCAAAGAGTATACTTTTCCTGTGCCTCAATTATCTACATATATTTGAGGATTTAGATGTGCTTTTTAAATAGATGTCATTTCACAGTAAAGTTTAATTTAATTGCAAAATGGTGGAAGAATAAATTGCATTCTTCTCCTTCTCGTTTTATAGGTAGGAAGACTGAGGCTGAGAGAGCTAAGATGATTTAGAGAAAAATAGATCTGTGTGGAATTCTATTTCTGATACTTATCATTTGTAGAACTTGCTCTTTCTAAACCTCAGTTTGCTCATTTAAAAAATGAGAATCACTCTAGTGTCTGTCCCTACTTCTTCTTGTACAGATTTAATGAAATCTTTCACCTAAAAGCTCCCAGCATATGCCCAGGACTCAATGTTACTGCTGTGAGCCCACAGAGCTGTAATAATTTCCTTACCTTGACTCTTAGAGGTACTACGTTGAATTGCAAGAAATGCCTGCTTTTTTTTTGCAAGTAAAAAAAATCATCAGATGCCAGCAATTCTATATCAGCCTAATTGTTTTCTGCCTATTGAGAAAGAGGCTGAGATTTTGAGGAAAGGGATTATATTTTCTTCACTTGAACACACTATGAGAGCCTGGCACAAAATGAGCACTTAATGAATGACTGTACAATGTAAATTACAGAATGCAAACAACATAAAATGTGTATCATGTATCATTTTCATTGGACTCCAAGTCACTGACCATACCAGCTTATCACAGTTTTTTTGGTGAAAAGTCCTACTACAAGGGGAAAAATAGTTGCATATGTTGGTTGCCATAGGACCCATGAATAGAAAAGTATATTTTATCTGCAGGCTACTTCATGCTTAGCTGAGAAGAGAGTATGGGATGCCTGACTGGTGCAGACCTTTGTACATCCCCAGAGATCCTCACACTTCCAAGCTCAAGAACACACCACTGCTCATATAAGCTCCAGAATCAGGGCTCTAGTCTACTCTGTGTTAAACAGAGACTGTACAATAGAAGATCAAGATTATCAGTGCCCCAACATGGCACCAGATCCATTATGGCCATCCCTGCTGCTCTTGCAAAAGGAAGTCTTATCAATTCTGCCCTGGAAACAGCAAAAATCTACTAAAGAAATACAGTTGAATTTAACTTTCATCATTATGGACAGGCCATAGCCTTGAGCTCAAACAAGTGACTCACTCACTGGTCATCATCTATAAAACTCAGCATAATGTCCATTTTTTAGAGTTGTGAGAATTAAATAAAATATTCCAAAAAGCATGGAAAACACTGAGCCCATGAGTGAACAAGAGACAAGTGTCAAGGAGAGAAATGCTTTCCAACTACATCAACAGGAATTGGCCAGAAACACAGAGATCTAGGATTTCTCAGAAGTCTGTAGACTCAGATTTTCTCTGGGGCAGCACCAAACATAATTCAACCACAAACACATATGTCAAAAATTTGACATTTAATCTAAAAAAAAATTCCTTGAAAAATGCTAAGACTAATTAAGTCATAAGATTCTTGTTACTTAAACTCCCAGACCAAGTACAATTTTCAGTGTCTCCAGAACTCATACTTTCCTCTGTTACAGAACATTCCATACCCAGGTTTCAGTACACCTGTTGACCCCTTAATGAATTCCAAGTACATTCTTCAGATGTCACATTTCATTTAAGTCTCCCAACAATCCAATTAGATAGTTATACTCTTATAATAAAAGGAATCCAAAATTTTAGATATTTTTTGTAACTTCAACCAGGTTGATTCTTCTAATGAGCAACAGAATCAGAACATAAACCCACATTCTCCCCAGTTGGGTTTTTGCCAAACAGGCAAAAAAAAAAAAAGTTTTATTTTCAGGCTCATTTTTGAGAGCAGAGTAGTGATGTACTCACTCTTGTGGCCTCAGCAGCTGGTTATCTCATTGATTTAAGCTGGGCACTTAATGAATGACTATGAAAAGTAAATAATAGAATGTAAGTAACATAAAATGTGTTCAATTTGTTCAATTCAACTAGCACATTCGAAGCAACTAGTGGCTTCCTTGTGATTCAAAAGTATGGACAAGGCTCATAGCAGCAGTCAACCTTACCTGAGGATTGCTGTGAAGAGGACAACCATGAAGACATAACCTCTTAAGGGCAAGGTTAAACAAGAACCTCCAGGTGCTGCTACTGTGTTCTTCATTTTGCACCAAAATATGAATACAGCTATGAGCCAGCTTCCTTTGGAATTGATGCTTTCCTAAACAAAATTTCTACACTAAGTGCAGTGCCCTAGAAAGAGATTCTATGCCCTTGGACTGTAGGATGTGGCCTTGGGTAGGTGATGTTGCTCAATATGGGCCTCATCAGCTGAAAAATGAATTGACGTGGGCAATGATCTCTGATCTCAGAAGACATCTGGAGTGGGTAATTATGGAACCCACTGGGGTGTGCAGTCACAAGGCAGTGCCATGCAGTGGTGAGACATGGCACCAGAGCCAGGCTGTCTGGATTCAGATGCCAGCTCCAGCTCAAACTAACCATGTGATCTTGGCAGACTACTTCGCCTCTCTCATCATGATCAATATTTGTCTCTAATTTCTCAAAACTGTACGTTACATATTCACAAAGAAAACATCATTACTATGGATATTAGAAAGGACTGCTAGAATGTGCACACACAAAAAAAAACAGGGTTAAAAGAGATATTTGTTTTGTGTGGTGGGATAAAAGAGGAAGGCATTTGGTGGTCATAGGGCAAGAAGAACTATGGTGAACTTTGCATTTAAATTTGGGGGGATGTTTTCTGTGTGGATTCCAGTTTTATCTGCTCACATTTCTTAACACTGTGAACAATGTTTTTTTTAAAAAATGGTATTTTCCCTGTGACCTCTTTTCTCTGGTTATTTATGAAATATCCTATAAGCATTTCAATAGAAGGTAACAATTGGTTGATAAGAGAGTCACTCAATGGGCAGAATATTAAAGTAAAGTTTATACAGTGGGTGTATTTATTTAGGATAAAAATCACTATCTGAAAGTTTTTAACCAAAATAGTTGCTCATGATTATTCATTCCTGACATGTAAATTTTTATGAATAATCAAATGGGAAAAAACACTCTTGCTTCAAACTAGAAACAGCAGAACAAAAAGAAATAAATCAAGCACAGTAGGTATTGATGGTGAAGTGATTTAGCAGGATTATCTAACGATCAGCTTGCTTTAAAGAAACTTGTGAGAAATCTGAGCACTACCCATGGTGAGAAAATGTTTCTCTCTAATACATCTTATACAACTTTCCTATTGCTACTTTAATAATTTATCACAAACTTGGTGGTTTAAAATAACAAAAATCTATTGTTTTGCAGTTGTGTAGGTCAGAAACCTGACATCAGTCTCATTGAACTAAAACCCATGTGTCGGCAGGGCTGCACTTCTTCTGGAAGCTGAGAGGAGAGTGTCTCCTTGCCCCTTCTAGCTTGAAGAGGATGCACATGTTCCTTGGTATCCCCCTTTGTCTCCAGAGCCAGCAATGATGGGTGAGGTCCTTCTCACATGCATCCTTGTTAACCTTTCCGTTCCATCTTCCACTTTCAAGGGTCCTAATTTCTACATTGAGTTCTTTCAAATAATTCAGGATAATCTAGTCTTCTCAAGGCCCTTAATGTTATCATATCCACAGAATCTCTTCTACCATATAAAGTAACATATTCACAGATTATAGAAATTCAGACATAGATGTCTTTGAGGACCCATTATTTGCCTACTCTATATTTTTTATGAATCTGTAGTAAAGAGCACACAGACACTCTGGAGGCAAACCATATAAAATCAAATCCCAGCTTCCTCAATTACCAGCTGTATGATCATCAGCAAGTTATCTAACCTCTCTGGCCTCAGTTTATTCATCTTTAAGAAAATGGTGAAAATCCATATATACCTTATATAGTTTCTGAGAATGAGTTAATAAACATAAAGTCATTTGGATATGTTAAGTGCTAGATAATTGTTATAATTCCTAACTATTAAGAAGTAGAGGTATATTAGCTAATATAGGCTACCTCCTATAAAACACAAATCTCCAAATTTTGATGGTCTGAAACTATATACTCATTTCTTGCTATGAAAAGTTTAAAGTCAGAACAGAAGGCATAGGCTTTGCACCATGAAGTTATTTTTGTTTCCACCCTTCCCTGGGGCTTCTGAATCCTCTCTACTCAGCCACTATGGGACTATGGGGACAGCCAGCCACAGGGAGGTAAGTAGAAGAAATGGAACATCTCAAAGAAGGCTTTTATAGATCAGGTCTACACATTAATTACATTGCATTGTATTCAGTAACTTCAAAAACCGGTTGAGAACTGTGGTCTGTGTTTCCAAAATATAAAACCAAAAAAAATGGATTTCTTGAAGAGTTAGGCAGCCTCTAACAAAGAGAACTATGGGGTCATCATGGGGGCTGAAGTTCCAGGGAATATTGGCCCTGTTGGAAAGCACATGAGCCATTCAAACCAAGGAACACCAGGGTCACCACGTGAAAAGAATCTTCATGAGGAGACAAAAGGTTGGGATGGGAGTTCTGTACAGTCACAACTACACACTACTTTTTTAAAAATATTTTTTTAGTTTTTGATGGACCTTTATTTTATTTATTTGTATATGGTGCTGAGAATCGAAACCAGTGCATCACACATGCTAGGCAAGCGTGCTACCACTGAGCCACAACCTCAGCTCCAACACACTACTTTTGATGAGTTGGCAACTGAGACTGGGGATGTGAGAGCAAAAGTTCCAAAGTGAGCATAGCCACATAATTTCTGAATGAAGCAAGTGCCACTATGGGGACGGCCAGCAAGCAATCAAATAAGCAAATCTTGGGTTCAGAGACAGGTTTGGGCTCTAGATGTGTATCTATTTATTGCTGGTATGTAGGTGATATTTTAAGCCAAGAAAGGGCATAAATACAAGTAGAACCATAATTGGACCCAGGAAGAACCTAAGGAGAGGAAACCACAAGGAGAAGGAGCCACTGGGAAGGAAACAGAAGAGAACAGTGGGAGTGGAACTAATGCAAAGGAGAAGAAAATTCGTCATTGGTGTCAATGCTACCAAGAAGTAAAATGACAATGGTTCAGTGCAAGAAACTGGGAGGTCACTGATACCTCTACCAGGAACAATCTCTATACAGTGTGCTCTAAATGAAATGTTGCTGAGCATACTTTGTAATGTGAAAGGAGGAAGAGGCCCTTTGAGGGACAGAGAGACTTGAATTTATGTCACGTGGCATCACTACCAGTAATTATGAAAATGGGCAAATGGTCCAGTTCAGATTCTGCCTAAACACAATGCAACGTGTATTTCTATTCAATAACCTGACACCTCTCAATATACAACAGAGAAAAGATCACAATTCTAATTAGGATGTTCTTTCATTTATTTCTATCTACTTAGATCTAAAAGGCTTTAAAGTGATCAATTTTTTTTTTCAAATTTCACCCACTTATTTTACTCCTTCCTTTAAATAAAGATTTAGTGCCAGAGAGATTACAGCAAGCAAGGAGTGCAGAGCTATGGCACCCTCCTCACAAGCCAGCCACCAGAAAGCTCTATGGAGACCAAGACCCAGGCTTTTCTGTGTCTGAAGTAGGAAGCAGAATAAATGTCACTCAGTTTTCAAGGAATATAAAAAAATCTGTCCTCATTTAAGTTGATGTAAAAAATTTAGAAGTGCTTCTGTGTATTGAAATGTAGTTCCATAATGTGAATGATAAGGTAAATCATAATTAGGGAAAAATCAATGATTTTTTTAAAAGAGAGAGAGAGAGACAGAGAGAGAGAGAGAGAGAGAGAATTTTATTTAATATTTATTTTTTAGTTTTCAGTGGACACAACATCTTTATTTTATTTGTATGTGGTGCTGAGGATTGAACCCAGCGCCCCGCGCATGCCAGGCGAGCATGCTACCACTTGAGCCATATCCCCAGCCCATGATTATTCTTTTTTAACATCATATAATACTCTTTTTTAAAAAGACATACAATGGATTTTATATATAGAATGGCAAAAAAAAGGTTACCATTGCAATCTAAAACATAGGCACCAGACTTCAGATGCAGGTCACAGCTCAAGGGAAACCATGGTGCCTGGGAAGAGATATAATCCGACATTACAAACTCAAATCCTAAAACTGCAGGGTATGAAACCACTTGGATCCATGTGCTGTACTTCCTCCATACACCTTCTTCCCTGGTCTCATACCCTACTTCCAGAAGTTATTTTTCTCAATATTTCTAATTATAATTGAATGTCTTGTATTTTATTAAGTGCTTTTTGCTTTCTATCTCCATGGGATGAGGAGTTTTTGACTAATTTGGTCAATGTGGTATTATCAAAGCAATAGTTAAGTCCTTAGCATTTGGTAAGCCCTGGGTAGATACCTTGTAAATGAAAAATTTAGTGAATCAGTAGAAGTGACTTCTTATACTGTAATCCACCACTGCCTGCCATTCCAGCCTCCTTCCCAGTGATCCTCCTGCTCCAGTCACATCCAAATGTGTCCTCTTCTCAGGTGCTCCCTACTGTTTTCTGTCCCTGCATCTTTCACTTTATCCTCTGATTTGGCATTTCTTTCATACTAACACACACACACACACACACACACACACACACACACATACATATATACATACACACTCATCATCATCATCATCATCATCATCATCATCATCCACCACAAAGACTCTTATTCAACCTTCAAATATCAAGTGTCTTAGCACAAACATTTCTATCTTATCAAAGTCTTCCCAGAAAATCCCTTCATTCTTTTATTTAGTATTTACCCTCTTATTTGATACTTACAGTAGGTCTTTGTATGTCTGCTGCTGTGATGAGCACAAGACAAAAAAATTGCAAACAAAACCATATGGATCCTGTACTCATGGAGCGTAGAATATCACCATGACTGTGTCTTGCTCATCCCTCTTTCAGCATCTGGCAACCTACAATGCAATTATGTGTTTACATCTGTCTCCTCAACTAGACTCTGAAGTCCTGCAGGGCAACCCCATTTTTTATTTGTCTCCATTTCTGCAGCACCTAGCACAGGATTTGCTCCTTGATAAATGTTGAGATGAATGGAACAACTTAGTGACCAAAGAATATGAGAGAGATTGTGTCTACCCATCATGGTGACAACCTCCTTTTCACTCCTGGCACTGAAGAGTCCTGTGCTTTTCATGTACACAGATGCTGTTTGCTCATGGTCTTTTCCTCTCTTTCTTTTCTTCCTGTGCCTACAATGGCTATCCTTCATTCCTATCAGTTTTGTGTCAGACACTACGCATGGTCTTTTATTTCATTCTCACAACATTATCAAACAAATATGATCATCTCTATTTTGAAGAATACCTTCCTTTTCCTCTTCCCACCCCCTTTTGTTATTGCCATCCCTGTCCCAGTCTCACCCAGGATGCCCAACCCACCCCTCGTGAACAAAGGACCTGAAGCTCAATGTTTTCCACAGAGATCCAGATCCCTTATCTGCCCTCCTCCTCCTGCTTTGTTGCTAAACTTGCCTTGATCATAAATTGTTCGATACAGATCTTGGCAAGGTAACAAGTCTAGACTATATTGATTTCCTTGACAAGTGACAAATAGAGCATCATGATGAGTTATTTCAGTAAAAACCAAAAAGAGTTACAACTTAGGACAGCTGTCACTGATCTCAGTCCTACCTAGAGATTAATACCAGGTCCTCTCCCAGAGAAAAAGCTAACAGTCAATCCTCCCCCTCCAACCTATGACTGACAAGCATTTGGACATTTGTGTGGTATGACAGCATCTACTGTGGTCTCAGTATGCTGTAGCTCATGAAGGCATTCTCTTGTACACAAATCAATGGAGCTTGGTAATGAAAGCATAAGAATACATAAAATACATACAATACATAAAATTCAAGCCAGATTCATCATATGGGAAATTTTCAAGGTATCTTCATGCTGTGACTTCAGACAGACAGCTCTGGATTCTCAATTCCTCCATTTGCAGGCTATGTAACCTTCGGAAAACTATTTGATCTTCTTTAACATCTTCTGACTTACACATAAAATCAGATAATACTATCAGATTCCATAGACTCATTGGGGAAATTAGGTTAAATGCCATTAACAAAGGATCTGGAATTTCACAATAAATGTAAATTTCCTTTTCTTCTTTGGCCTTCTTTTTTCCATTTCTTTCACTTTATGGAAATCTACAGTTTTTAACTATAAGGAAATAAGTTCCCATTGATGTCAAACCTCCAACCACCACAGAGAGGCCATCTGGCTGCTGAGGCTCTATCACCTACAGGACAGAAAACTTTCTACTTTAAAGGGCAATTAATGTTGAATGAAGGAGCAAATAAAAGAATAAATGAAGAAAGACATGTACCAGCAAAGTGCCTGGTACACAGGACAACTCAGTAAAGATGTGAATGAAAGATTTATGAATAGATGTTCACAGAGTTCTAGAAACCCTCCTTTATCTTAAGCAAACATCTTACTAAAATGGTCTACCCTTCCACTGCTATGCATGTACATTTTAAATACAATTACTAGACCAGTTGTTATCACAACTGGTGCTGATATGAATGTCCATTCAGCACCATGGACAAAGTCCAATCCCACTAGAAGCAGATGGACTGAGTCCCAAGAATAAGACATTGATCATCCATCAGTCAGAAAACTGAAATGTGAATACCAACAGAGGCCAATGCTACACCAGCAGCTGATAAGGTGAAAACAAAAGTCTAAACAAAAGACCCCTTCTGGCATACTTTCTCATTTTCTTGTCCCGTGAATCAATCCATCCGCTGCTCCCATCACCTTTTCTTATTAAAGAGAAAACTGACCTTCTGCTGCTTCCAAGCAAATTAACATCTGGTCACAGAAAGCAGGAGATAATTTTGAATAAAACTTATAAGGCTTTAAAATAAAGAAAAATATTAATTATGCCTAACATTGGTAGAGCACATTATAAAGCACTTTCACATGCATAATTCCACTTTATCTTTACAGAATTGATGAAACAATACATAAAACATGCTTAGCATTGTGCAAAGAACAAAGCAGGTGTTCAACAAATATCCTTCTCCTCCTCATTTACCATTGAACTCTTCCTGCTGTCACCATTTCAGCCTGCCTCCGGACTGTCACTCCCCATTACTCTTTGCAGTGAAAACTGGGGCAATATTGTTCTCTTCCTTCCCTGCTAACAAACAGAATCCTACCAAATCCCTTTAAAATGAACCTGCACCAGTGAAGAGTGACAGTTTTTGTAAATCATTTTAATAGGAAAAAATCATTTCTCTACTCAACATAAACCCAGCCTGTGTCTGTTAGACTAACAGTCAAATGCCAGCAGTCTATTTCAGCGGCCCTAACCACCAAATTAAATCACAACATATTCAGTCCAGATGATTGCCACATGATAAGCTATGCAGATGATCAGAAATACTAACACTAGGATGCCAACGTGGCGTTATCTGTCATAAAGTGGAACACTGGCCCTTTAAGTCATGGAAAACTAGTGATAGACATAATAATTCATTCTATGGCTTGAGGCCTACCAAGTGTGAGATACTTCTCTCTTTGCATCTTTCTTACACACACACACCTTTGTATATTAGCTTTCAGATAAAGCTCTGCTGTAGGAAAATAGTTAAAAACTGCTGCTTCCAGTGTTCTATTATTGCCTAAAAGATAAACACATCTAGTCCCTTTCCTTGCCTATCAACATTGCTTTCATCTTTCAATGTCACTTCCATGTCCCCTGCAGTCAGAATTAACCACTTGTCTTTCTTGGCTCCCACAGCTGGATACAGGAATGACTAATTAGCCCTAATTCTTTCTGCAGTGTGTAACACTTGGCTGTTTATATGCGGGGCTCTTCTACAAAATGAAGACAGGACAGCATCTTTATCTATGTAGTTTCCCCAGGGCCTACTGTGGTGACTGGCACTTGGTAGGTGTTCAGCAAATGCTAGTGGAATTTCAATGAAAGTTGAGTGAAAGGTATATAGCGAAAACACAATTATTTGATGACCCCATGTTGTTAGAACCCTCATGGTTCAGATACATGGAGACCATGTGGAGACCATGTTTCTTATCTGACAGGGCGTGTTCAACAGTTCGTATGGTAACAGACCTTGAGGGTCTCCACTGCAGCTTTGGCTTCCTCCACACATCGCCCTCTGGGAGGCTACCTGCAGGGACTCCAAACCTGCTGCACTTTGCCTGGCCTTCCAGGCCTTTCTTTGAAATCTAGGCAGAAGCCTCCATGAACCCCTAACTCTAACATCCTAGTCCACATGGTTAAAGCCAAGGTATGCCACCATCTACAGCAGTAGCCAAGCCTCCAGGGACTAAGGCTATAGCAGCCTCTGAGTGCCTGGGTGGCTGGGCACTGTGAAATGACTTTGTAGGCCACTTTGCACATGAAGTGTGCCCCACTGGTCTCTTTTCTTGATAGAATTTTTACTTTTACTCCTTTGAGTCTGATCTTGGACCACCTGGTCTTGCCAATTCTTGAGATGCTCTCAAGCCATCTTTCTTATTGTTTCTGGGTAATTTCTTTAGCATTTCTTTAGTGGCTGAAATGTCTTTAACATCTGCGACTTCCTTAGCCCCAGTTTTATTCCCCCCTTTAAAATCCAAGTTTTTCAAATCTTTCTGCTCTACTTTCTTCTCCTGAATAACACAATAAACTTGGCTAAAAGCTGCCAACAATACCATGCCATCACCTGAGTACTATGCTGCTTAAGAAATTTCTCCAAACAGGTTAAGAAGGCCATCAGTTTGTTTTGTTTTATTTTATTTTTATGGTACTGGGGATTGAATTCAGGGACACTCAACCACTGAGCCACATCCCCAGCCCTATTTTGTATCACTGACTTGCTTAGCACCTCACTTTTGCTGAGGCTGGCTTTGAACTTGCTATCCTCCTGCCTCAGCATACCAAACCACTGGGATTACAGGTGTGCACCACCGCACCCAGCAAGAAGTCCATCACTTTTAAAATCAGCCTCACAGGACTTGGACAAAATGCAGACAACTTCTCAGCCAGAACATAATATGAATGGCCTCTAGTCCAATTTCCAATAGAGTTCTCCATCTCCTCTGAAATCTCATGAGTTTGCTCTTTACTGTGCACAGTCCTATCAGCATTCTGTTCTTCTGAGCTCCCACCAGATGCACCCATTTAGCTCTGCTTACAATAGTCCAGAGCTTTTCCAATGTGCATTGCTAAACTTTCCAAAATTCCTCCCACAAATTCTGCAAAGCTACCAAAGCTTCTGAACCATATGGTCAGGTTAGTCACAGGAATAACCCTATTTCTCCGCACCAATTTCTGTTTTAGTCAGCTTTTTTACTGCTGTGACCAAAAGACCTGACAAGCACAATTAAGGGGGAAAAGGTTTACTTTAGGACTCATGGTCTCAGAGGTCTGAGTCCATAGACAGTCGGCTCCATACCTCCAGGCTCAAGGTAAAGGCTCATGGCAGAAGAGTATGATGGAGGGAAGCAGCTCAAGACATCCCACCAAGAAGCAGACAGAGACTAAGCACAGCTCAACAAATACATACCCAAAGGCACACCCCCCTATGAACCACCTCCTCCAGGCACACCCTACCAGTCGATAGTTGACCTGTAGTGTTAATCCCTGTCAGGGGATTAATTCACTAAGGTTCTTATAACAAATCATTTCATCTCTAAACCTTCTTGCATTGTCTCACACATGAGCTTTTGTGGGACACCTAATAGCTAAACTATAACAGAGGACATTAGTACCACTAAGGGTAAATGTGGATGGTTGCTATTATAAATAGAGCAAGCACCCCTCATACATGATGCATAACAGCCCTCTGACAAGCACAGTTAAGGGGGAAAATGTTTATTTGGGGACTTAATATCCTTTGGCTCTGGGTATTCTTGCAGGAGTATAATCTCCCTGGCCAGGTAGCTCTTATTGGCCAAAGATGCATTTTTGCAGAAGTGGGATAACTATAGGCCATGATATGTTAAAGTATGATGATTATATGTACCCCCATATAACCCTGACCCTAAAGCAGTACATCCCAGAATCTGATGGTCCCCACTCTAACTTTAGATGATACTAAATCCTGACTATCTATAACCTATTAAGCATATGTAGATGCCATTACTATGCATCCATATTCCTTTGTATCTCCTCTTTCCAGGACATACCCATTGCAAACTAAAGCAAGCCCTTTGATGTGTCTCATTGGGCAGGTCATCAGTGCCAGGGAGTTAATATTCTGGGGAGCAGCTCTCAGTGATCATAGATGGGAGTACCAGCTTCCCCCACCCTCAGTTGGCCTCAATTGTGTTTTTGCAGCACCTCCCAGAGCTCCCCAGTAGGAAGATGGTAACAGACATAAAAAGTATACACTTTAGAAACTCTTTCCTTTCATGCTCCTCCTTTGGATGTTTCTTTTGAACTCCTTTCACTATGGTTCAAATACATTTTTTTCTTCTCTAAAATTCGTGTTGGAGTTTCACCCCCATGTTTCGTTTTAAAAGGATGGAAACAATCCAATAATGATGCTTAGAGGAGGAGTTTCTGAGAGGTGATTAGGATTGGATAAGGTCATGAGGTTGGGACCTCAATGAATGAATAGTAGTGGCTTTATAAGAAGAGGGACAGATGTCATGTGCTGCCCATCTCATAAGATACCCTGCACCTTCTCAGAATGTCATAGGCAAGAATCAACAGAAAACAAACTAAGGCATCTCCCAAATAAGCTATCTGCTCTCACTCTCAAATCTTTACTAAGTCTTCTGGGGAAACCCAACCTAACACCATATTCAACCATTAAGACTTAGTGTCTACATTTCTTGAATAACCTAATTCTTCCAAACTTTGTAATGTATTAACAAAATGCATGATGACTGTTTGTTATGACATTATTTGATTAACTACAACCTACCATTTTCCCACATGGCTGCAAAATAGAGTTAACTGTATTTGCATGCATGTGCAGATACTGTGCACACACACAGTCTCACTTTGAATATTATACAAATGAAACAAAGCTTGTGAAGCGTATAGCAATCCGATGCTACCCATGGAGCCCTGACTGACTCTTGCATACTCCGTCCTTGTCTTCTGGTGCCTCCCCCAGCAGCAAGTTCCTCCACTGCTAAGTGAAATCTAATAACTAGTGCTGTTCCTGCTCCTCCTCTTTCTCTTCCTTCTCCTCTCCTCCTTCACGTTCTCTTTTCCAAGTGCATGATCATGGAAAAATACCAAGCTATCTTGAATGCTCATTTTTTCCCCTACAATAGCAAATCTGAATTGTAAAGTAAAAGAAGTTCTATAAAATTAAATAGACTTATAATTTTCCATAGGGCTCCATGAGCTGAGAGAGTGACAAATGGGAGACCAAAACACCAGGGCAGTTGGCATTAATTAATACTAAATTTACTGAATGAAACAATGAATTTTAAAGAAATAATTCTAAGATGTCATTTCAATTAAGGCACTGTCACCGAGATAATGGATGTGGGTGGCGTCCAGGAAAGTCGATCATGGCACTGTTACAGGAAGAAACCGTTAACTCCAAAGGAAAAAAAAAGAAATCCATGCTTCTTGAGGTTTCTGGAAGAACCTACTAAGCTATTAAACTTTTCTACTTTATCAATAAAGGAAGATACATTGTGATGAAGCTCAGTCATCTAGCGCAGGTTACGTCAATAGTTCTCTCACTTCACTAAGACAAAGCAGAAGCAATTGTATCCCTGGGTGTGAGGGAAAAGCAGACATCATTTTGGGTGTAAGGTTCTAAATTGACACAAGCCTTGGCTTTTCTCCCAACAGTGATTTCCTCTGCTGGGCCTAGAGAAATGAGCAATAGCAGCCTCATAGTGTTTGGAAAACTGGGACATAAAGAGAGAGGAATCATAGCCACAAAATTTAGTGCTAGAAAATTCTTCTTGATAGTCATTGAGTTCTACTACAAAGTTGTCAAACAAAAAAATAGGATCCAGAAATTAGAGCACTGTCCAGGGCCACAAAGTCCAGACCTCAAACCTACAGCCTGTTCATTTGTCCCTCCACAATAAAGTGGGTTTCAATTGGTGCTGAGCATAAAGAAGTAATCTGAAGATACACTTTAAAAAAATAAATATTAAAAATTTTAGTTGAGGGGATAAATCTTCTGTCACCAAGTGCAGGCATACACAATATCTTTCAATACCAGTTTTCTCGTATATCATAACATGGACATAGGAACCACTAGCTAAAGCCGCCATAAAACACTCCGTCTTCCCTCTTTGCATATATCTTGCTGCGCTACTTTGTGCATTTAATGCATCCTGTTCCACTGTATGGATCTCAGTATATCTGGAAAGAAGAAGTTCAGTGTATTTGGAAAACAAAATATATGTGAGAGCAAAATTGGCTGAAAGCAGGACAGGGAGAAGGGAAGAAAATAGACAGGTCTTGTCTTTGAAGCTCCTTCCATCCCTGCATGAATACTCCTGTGGTGTTCTCTGACAGTGAACCAGATGGAGTGGCTGGAAGAGACACTACCAGTCTTCACCAACCCTCAGCTTCCATCCATTGTATTGTTTTGTTTTGTCTTAGTTTTGTTTATGTTCGCTTCTCCATTTTGGAATATTTCTTAAAATGAACAGCTCTTTTGGCCCAGGACACCCCTGGGAATTTCTGTTCACTTTCACAATCTGAAAAAAGGACAATTTCATTTTTAATTATACATATTCATGTGTTCAGCTGAGACTGTGCATGTCATTATGATTCCCAAATTAGTTCAGAAGGAAACTGACATTTTATTCAAATTTCTTTCTTCTTCATTGAAGCAGAATTGGGTGACATTTTGCTCTTGGAAGGAAGTAAAAATTTTTCCATGTCTTTGTCACCTGAAAATTCTCCATTCCCAATGAAATCCTGTTTGCAGAGTCCCCTCCCCCTCCCCCCTCCACAGAGTCACAAAAATTCGAGTGATCAAGTGGGCCAGGGCATTCCAAAGTTTGTAAGAGAGAGACTGACTTAGACAAGATTAGAGCAAGCTGAAGGTGACAACATGAGTCATATACAATAGCTTCTTTAGTCCTCACCACTAGCCTATTATTATCCTTCAGTCTGCAGATGAAAAACTGAGACTCAGAAAAGTTAAATGGTTTGCCTAAGGTCACATCGCTCTTAAATAGTAGAATTAGAAAGCGAATGTAACTCTCTAGACTCCAAATTCAGTTCTCCAATCCACCATAAGCCCCACAGATTATTGTTCTGTTTGTCAAAGCCTCTGCCAGCCCAGCTTCCCAGTTAGTACCTCTTCAAGAGCTTATTAGCATGCCAATCACTGTTACTGATGTATCACAGATGAATAGAAGCATAGGAAATCAAGTGATTTCAGAAATATCATACAAAGGCACCTGAAGTTACATGGGTTCTTGTCCTTGAAAATTCTTACACACAAAATTATATATATATATATATATATATATTCAATTTTAATAGAGGAATAAAAATGGGAGGAATCGCATGTAGAAACATCAGTCAACCACACATGCCGGGGTCTAAATTCCTTCTACAAAGAGCTCTATTAGTTTTCTAGGCTGAATAACACATACCCACAAACATAGCAGCTTTTAAACCACTTATTATCCCCACAGTGTCTTCTAGGATAGAAGTCTAAGCAGGCCTTAGCTGGTTCCTCTAGTTAATCTCAGAAGGCTGCAATTAAGATAGCAGACAGGCTGAGGTCTCACAGGAAGTTTATTTTTTTCTTCCATAGTCACTTGATTGTTGGAAGGATTTATTTCTTCATAACTGTACAACCCAGGGCCCACAAGAGATGCTCTCTAACCTCAGAGAAGTCCTAAGCCATATTTTATGGGGCTTACCTGATTAAGTCCAGTCTACTCAAATAATCTCCTTTTTATTAACTCAAAATCAAACTAATTAGAAACCTTAAGTACATCTATAAAATATATTTCCCATATAATATAATTGTGGGAGTGACATCTATAATATTGATAGGTCTTGCACACAATCAAAGGGAAGGGATTAACATGTACTATGCTCTAACTGCCACAGAAGCAATTGCCCTTTCCAACTTGTAGCTCTCAGATTTGTGCTTGATATTCTGTTGGCAAACCACACAACAGTGTGATGGAATTCCTGTGTTCTGTGTAGGTCTTTTAAATGAATGCTAGATCACTACTCAATTAGGTAAACCAGAACAGGTACCTACTGTCATGTCTGGCACAAAACAAAGAAATCTAGAAAGTCCAAAGCTAATAAAAGACTTAATTGTTTCTCAGAAGATATTTCTAATGCACTTTGGAGAGAGCTGGAGATTATTATTTATAATATTTTTTAGCTGATGGGAATTATTATGGCACTGCCTCACTCAACAGACTAAGTTATCAATGACAAACACGGGGACCCTACAGGAAAGGAGGGGACCCAGAATAAAAAGAAAGGCTATTCTAAGGTTGATAAAACTAGATTCAAGAATACCAGAGCTTTTGTAAGGTTTTGTTGAGATCCAAATTGAGGAAAAACTAAAAAAATAAAACCCAAAGAGCTGGGCGTGGTGGTACAAGCCTGTAATCCCAGTGGCTCGGGAGGCTGAGACAGGAGGATCTCAAGTTCAAAGCCAGCCTCAGCAAAAAGCGAGGCGCTAAGCAGTGAGACCCTGCCTCTAAATAAAATACAAAATAGGGTTGGGGATGTGACTCAGTGGTCAAGTGCCAACTCCTAAATCTCTCTCTCCTTCTATTAGCCACAACATCATTACCTGCAAAATGAAAGCAACCTGCCCAAGTTGAAATGATGTCTAAAGGTTTATCCCCCTCAAAATAAAAATGCCATGAAAAACAAATAGTAATCATTCCTGATCTCAAGTGTGGTCCGTGGCACCTGTCTTGTGCCTCCTTTGATGTCATTTATTCTTGTGTGCCTATGGCTGTCATTTAATCACCTGAGTCAGCTTCCTGTTTAATGGAGATGGTGATATCTTCTCAGAGTCATGACGAGAGGGTTAACTGATGTAATGTCAACTATCCAGCACAGGTTCTGGCACATAGTAGGCACTTCTGGTCTACCCTTCATATCCTCCATCCCCTTAAAAAGGCAGACTTCCAGGGCATTATTTATGAAAGACTAGAGGCTGTCTGCTTGCTAAATGAGCTTACAGAAAATTCAGGTCTGGTAATCAAAATTAATAATGGTATTCAATCTAATTTTCCAAGCCAAAGGAGTGTAAGGCTAAGCTGTAATCAATCTTTAGAGGTCAGTTCACAGGGGATTTACCAGGTAAAGGGCCTGGCGCCACCTTGTGAAGAAAAATGTGGCACTTCTCAGCCTTCTGCATAATACCCTGTGACTCTCTCAGAAAACTGGAAATAAACCCACCCTCTCTTCTGATCCTGTGCAGCTAAATCTTGCTTAGCATCAGTTTTTGACTTTTAAAATTATGAAATGTTTGATTAGTTACTTAATAGACTTGTCTTGCACACAAAACAAAAATCATCCACCATTAGTTCTCTACCTACTTCCCAACCCAGAAAGCCAGATCCTTCCTCGGAGGCAAAATATGTTGCTGAATTCCTATGACTCCTACAAGATATGGTGTGTGTGTGTGTGTGTGTGTGTGTGTGTGTTGTGTATGCATATACACAAATGTTTACAGATACACATGTGCATTCTTTCACAAATGACATTACACTTCATGCACTGCAATTTGATCTTTCTGCTCCTTGCTATTTTCTGCCCATTAATTTTTTCACACATGTCAAAGATCATTCCAAATCTGTAAGTTTCAAGTTGCCTCATGTTTTTAGTGACTGAATAGCATTCCATCATATGAAATAACCCTAATCTATGCATACAGTATCCTTTTGATAAGTGTTTATATATAGGTATCTATGTTTTTCATCCTTTTCTATTTCAAACAAGCTATTGCTGTTTCTATAATTTAAAATGTTTCACTTCTGTGGATTTATATTATATCTTTTGGATGAGTACCTAGAAGTGAAATTGTGCAGGTGCTGTTCTAATTGTTCAAATGCTTTTATTCAAAAATATTTATTAGGAATCTAGTCTGGGTTGAGCCCTCTTCGAGGTGCCAATAATACAGTAGTGAACATAGTGGACAGAATTGCTCTAGTGGTATTTTTACATTTTAGTAATAATAATTCATTTAGTCTTTAAAATAACTGTTGAATAGGGACTATTATTCTCCCCATTTTATAAATGAGGAAACTGAATTGCAGAAAGTTGAAGTAACATGCCCAAGATAATACAATTATTAAGGAAGGAAGCTGAGGTCAAAACAGGTGGCCTTATTCCAGATTTCAAAATTCATGTATCTTACTGCATGCTGTTTTTGTAACCTCTAAGTTTTTCACCACCATTCTACTCAATCTTAAAAGAAGACCCCACACTTTTTCAGAACAATTTAAAAAAAAAAAAAACATGAAAGTAGGGCAAAGGAATAAGCTGCCCAGAGATTTTTATTTCAGCTGAACTGTAGCCTCAGCCTGAGCTCATGGATAGCTCTGGAGCATAAATGGCATCACAGAGTTGTCACCCTGGTAGCAAAGGGGAAGACCACTTGCATCACCATATTGGTTGGTCATTGCCTGTGGGCTGCCTCCAGGGAGTGGCCATACTCTCCCAGGCAATTCAAGGTGAGGGAAATTCCCAGAAAACAGCAGGTGAGAGCTGTGTAAATCAGTTATCATTACAGCTGAGGATCGATCCTGTAAACTGGCCTACTAAAGACGTTCTGGGCAGAGCATCCCTGGTATGCACTACCATGCTGTTGGGCATCTCCATCTGACATTCCTGCAGGAATGGCGAAAGTTCAAGCAGGCTGCATCACCACTCCCTGTTCCTGTGTTCTCTAATCACATCACATGCCACCACCACACAGAGTTGTCTAATGAGGAAGATTCCAAGTTCTTGGCTTTCCTGTCTCCCTTCTTCAGCTACACAGTGTAAAACACCCCCTTAGGGGCTGTTTCTTTTGAAGGAAGGTAGATTTCAGTAACTGGAGAGCCCTCAACTCTCCTACACTAGATCAATATATTCCCTCTCACCCTTGTCTTTGTTTCCCTGATCCCCTAATGCCTCTCAGATCTCTCTTTCCCATTACAGCCAGAGTTATTATTTCTCATATGCAAATCTCATCTTGGTACTTTAAATCTTTCATTTGAAATCTTTCACTGACTCTTTTACTTGTTAAAGCTCATATTCCCCAAACAGCCAGGAAGAAAATGTTGCTATTCTCTGTATGGATGCTCTCTACCTCATTTAACCTGCTCGACTTTATAGAGCTCCCTCAACTTTGTCAATAGTCTTCTCAGGAAAAACTTCTTTTGCCCTAAAGTTGGCCTGTCTCTTTATGAAGCTCTTCAAATACTTGGCATGTACCCATGGGAGCTAGGCTTTAAAGATGGTCCCCAGTGAACTGTGCTTCTTGTATTTGTGCTTTCATGTGACCCCACCTTTTGGATCTGGGTTGGACTTGGACTTATCTGTAATCAACAGAATGGAGTTGAAGTGACCATTCTGACACTTAGGAAATTACTTGAAGTTTCCAAATTTATTTTTCAGACAGTTGAAGGGAAGTCAGATATTAGGAAGTAATCCATTTATATAAGACTTTCATGCTATGAGGGATCTAAGCTAGACAACTGGACAATTCATGCAAAGAAAGAAATCTGTCAGAATAGTACTTCTCTTCTTCGGGCATACCCAGGACCAGGTACCTGAGTCCAAAAAAAAAAAAAAAAAAAAACCTTGAGATGACCATGGTCTCCACCTCAATTGGTTCAGTGGAGTTTAACATCCCAAGAAACATGACAGAGGAAAAAACTGTTGTTTTGAGACACTAAATGTTAGGATGGTTATTACTCAGCCATAGGTAAATCAGAAATACACCTGAATGACTCATTCGGTATTTAGTTGTTGAGAGCCACAGCGGAGTCGGAATGGCCCCTGGCATTTTTCCAGAAGTAATGGTTGAGAGGCCAGCCATTAAGATGATGATAATTAAGTTAAGCTGTGTATAATGCTGTGACTGGATGATCCTGGATTGAAACAGGCTATGTATAGGCTCCTCTGGCGCCTGCTACTTTGGAGTTCTCACGGGGATTCCGGGAGAGTTCGGTTGGTTGGTTGGTGAAGTTCCTGTGGAGGGAGTTCTGGTTGGTGTGTGGTGTTTCTTAGGGGGCCGCGTGGGCGGAGCCCAATGGAGGGTGAGGGAGTCCAGGGGAGTGTGCGCGTGGGGAGTTCGGGCAATAAAGTAGTTCCTGTTTGAACCTACAAGTGCCTCGTGGCGGCTAGGTTATTTTGTGCCCAGCCAGACTGCAGCATTTAGTGTGTTAATTGAGTTGGTAGTATTGTTATACCAGATTCATGGGACCCCAATAGACCTCTAGGAGCTGAATCCGATGCAATCACACAAGGATCTTTATTGCAAGCTCAAGCCTGGACTCACAACCATTTTCGAAGCAGCGTTCTCAGGGAGTGAGACCCGGTCCTTTGTTCAGTGGGATTTTATAGGTTTTGGGGGGATACTCTATACGTCACAACATCACACAGCAAATCATTCCATACCGCAGGAAAATCAAACAACAACTCTTAACATTGATTAGCACATTCACTGGCGGGAACAGTTGGGTAGGGGTGATTGGCTAGTACAAGAGAGGGGTTCATTTGAACTGATTGGTTTAGGCCATGAGGGGTGTACATGCTAAACTACATGGTTTTCCAACATGTTATCAACCACCATAAACTACTTGGGAGTCATCTGGCATCCCAGGTATTTTCCCTGTCTTATGCTGATTGGAGGTTGCTAGGGGGGTTTCTATGGGTCTCACCTAGCCTAACTGAGTCAGGGACACCTGACACCACAGACCTCTCCTGTTATTTATAGACAAACAACTCAGCAGGGTGGGTATGTGCTTAGGAGTGCTCTGTGGATTTTTCCAAGGACAAGGGTCACGCCCACTTCCTTAGGACAGGCCTTGAGGTAGAAGCTGCTGTTATTTATTTATTTTTAAAAATGGAGCCACATTAGTTTCTCAGTATATGTAAAATCCTAAGTCCAACTATGTTATTTGCATTTATGAGTATGTCAAAATGAACCCTGATATTATACATATCTATGATCACTAAAAATAAATTTAAAAAAATACTTAGTCCATGCCATATACAATGGTGCATGCCTACAATCTTAGGGGCTCAGGAGGCTAAGATACGAGGATCTCAAGTTCAAAGCCAGCTTCAGCAACTTAGAGAGGCCCTATACAACTTAGTGAGACCCTGTCTAAAAATAAAATAAAGGGCTGGGGATGTGACTTAGTGGTTAAGCACTCCTGGGTTCAATCTTCAGTGTGTATGTATATATTTCTTTTAGTTCAGTCATTAATAAAAGAAGTAATAAAACAGCCAATGCAATTAGTAGAGTCTCACTAAATGCATTATTTCCTTCATTCTGGTCCCCTCTATTGTAAGGTCAAGGAGTCAATGTGAACTAAGACTGAAATATCCACAATATGATTAAAAAACAGTGGCAGCCAGATTCAGCTTTGAGTAGTTACTACATGCTCAAAACTGGCATCAGTAACGAAGAATCTATACTTATAGCCAACACCAAATTCCAGATTTGGGGCAAACTTTTCTAAGAAACAAGATTCTCCATAAGTAATCAAGTGTTCTTCCAGCATTCTCTTGCTTCCTTCCCCAGGGAAATGTTGAGAATACTGTGTTCCAGCCACAATTTTGTCAAGTTTTGCCACTTATTATTATTCTGTAATAAAGCAAGTTATTGAAATAGGGGACTCTTGGCCATTTCAAAAAAAAAGAGAGATAAATCTTTTCAGCAGGACATTTATGTGTTAGTAAGATGTTTATCAGCAAAGAACATTTCTTCCTAAAGTAGAAAATGACTTCATGAGATAAAATTGTGAGATTATCTCTTACTCATGCCAGATGAGAAGGGAAAATGTCAGCATTTATATCCAGAGGACTGAGATTCCTGTAATGTGTCCTTCCCACTGTGCACTTAGGAGGAAGAGCTGCTTCTTCAAGCCATTTCTGGAGTATTTTGCTTGGAGTAATGCAAATACTTGATCACTATAAATAGGGAGAAAATAACAGGGACTTTGATTTTGGAAAGAAATATGCTCGTTATTATCAAAAAGAGGAACACTGGAGTGATTGAAGATATATAAATTGACTGAAGATCTGTCTAGTGGCTGAGGTACCTTCTTTTCTCTATTAATCAGGGGCTATTGGGTTTCTTTTTTAAGTCCATTTCCACAGTGCTGCTTAACAATAAATACAAAGTAATGTGAAAGTGATTCTCCTTTCCCAGCAAACACAGGAAAACATGTCTTGTCTCCCACCTTGGAAGGCACAGATTGTCCACCCAACACTTCTGGTTTTCTAATCTTAGGGCTAGCACACACATTCAAACTTTCATGTGAGTATCAAACAGCTGTCCTCAGAAAGACAACAAGGAAAAGGAACAGCACAGTTCCCAAAGTCAGAGGGCCCAGGAACAATCCTTTTCCTTGGCCAGATACCTTCAGTCGCAAGATGCCTCCCTTTCCTGGACAAGCTCTGTATGGCACGTGCTCCCCATGTTACTCCCATTGCTTGCACTTACACTCTAGAAACCATGTCAGTTGGCATGTCTGCAAGAACTCCTCCTAACACACCCCAGGTTTGATTACAAATATCATTTTGTATGTCCCTGATCTCCCATGCTTATTTCTGTGCTATAATTCTTCATATATCTCTCTCCATAAAGACATGCTCCATTCCTGTACAGCAAGATTGCTCTGCGTTTTTTTCTGTAATCCTAATAACTAGCACTGGGATTGGAGTCAAGCTCTGCAGTGCTGAATGCAGCCAGGATGGGATCAATCAACTGGCAGATCCAGAGGGGTCTTTGGAGAGGATCTTGTACAAGCTCCTCTTTTTGTAAATACAGGTATGAGATTCAAAGTAGACTGAGAGTGAAAGGAAAAGCAAGGAAATTAAAATGGGACCCTAGGCAATTCCTAACCCAGAAGATGATAATAATGTAGAAAACAAATAGCAAAATGGCAGATGTAAGTTCTACCTTTTATGTGGCCCAACATCATACAGCATATTTGTTACTGATAGAGATTAGGATTCAGTTTTCCTAAATTCTAGCCCAGGAATTTCAAACTTAAATTATATCAACAGTATGTAGTAAGCACTGACTATACGCAAGGTTCTGCAGAATGCATATGCTCATGAAGCCAAGGAATTTATGTCTCAAGAACAAAAGAACTATAGGATATGTGAGATGTGACCAAATGAAAAAACAAGGTCTTGCAGATGTAGATATGAAACCATATAAGAGATAGGAGATAAGGTGTGATCCACTCCAGGAAAACTGTATCAGTTTTAATGTTTTGAGTCATCCCTTTGACCCCCCTCTAGTTTCAGCTTCAGCTGTGCCCAGCCATGCAATCTCACTCTCACACTAACAGCATGTCACCTTGAACAAGCACTTTGTATTTTCTGCTTTAAGGCCTGCTCCAGTGCCAGGAAGCCACATAGCATTTCTACATGCCCTGCAGAAGGGCATCAACATCTCTGGGAGCTCAACAAACGGAGAAGGTAGTCACTGGATGAATTCATCTATCCTTCTGTCCTTCATGGAGGATACTAGGAAGCAATCGCCCATCTCTAGGAATGGAAGTCCTACAGGAAACTGAACCCTGTTGCCCACAACCACAATCTTGAGAACACACAATTTTATGGGCTTTTTCCTCCTTCCCTGAATCTCTCCTGAACCCTCGCATCTGATTTCTTTGATCACTTTCTAAATAATCTGCCTATAGAGGTTTGTCTCTGGATGGGCTTTAAGGAAACAAAAATTAAGACAGAAGGAAATCTTGAGGTTCAAGACTGCTTTATGATTTCATAGGCCCTGGGCACTTTCCCCCTGGTGCACCCCTTCCTCAACTAGCACCAAACACTATCTGCACATAGTATTTTACCATTACATTGACATAAAGACCAAGGAAATCCAGAATGAATCCATTACTACATAATCATTATTACTATTATGTTCATCTTTCTCTTCTGATTATAAAATTAAATATTTTCTTGGGCCCCAGAAACTATCATAGGCCCTATAGGCAGATTATTTAGAAAGTGATCATAGAAATCAGATGTGAGGGTTCAGGGAGAGATTCAGGGAAGGAGGAAAAAGTCCTAGACACTGCACTTCCTGTGCCAGTGGACTGGTCTTCCCTGAAGAGAAGGGGTAAGAGGATGAAGCCCACAGGACAATATAGGGGTGCAGCTAAGCCTTAAAGCAGGATGGGCTTGACTTGAACCAGCACGGATATGTCTTTCAGCCCACTTTTTTGGCTGAATAGTATTTATTTTTATTAAATAAGGAAATCATGTTTGCTCTAAGAAATGTGTATAATACAGAAATATTAAGATATAAATAACACTACTAGTGAGGATGAGTCTGTCTTTTGTCTGACAGAGACTTTTTTGATAATCTGTCTTTTCTGCCTGGTAATTTTTAGAATTTTCCCTTCATGAATGTTGTAGTTTCACAACAGTGTGTCTAGAGTGAAATTTCACATTCTCTCCTCCATTCTTCAACTTCTCTTTCATGGTTCCTAACGTTTTTGTCTCTTTTCACTGCATTCAGGATGATTTTCTCTGATAATTTTTACATTTTACTCAGTCACATCTAGACTATTATTTAAAGCATCCTTAAAGATTCTATAGCAATATATATATATATATAGATATAGGTGTGTGTGTGTGTGTGTGTGTATATATATATATATATATATATATATATATATATATATATATACTTCTGAAGCTAGTTAATTATTTTCTAATTAGCCTGTCATCTTTCATTATCTACATATTTAAAACTTCAGATATTTTCAGCCTCTTAGGTTAAAATATTTTTTCAGCTCATTTTATTATTCTACTTTCTTGAGTGTGAATGTTCCGTCTCTTATATATACTGGCCATCTCACATTGTAGGGTTTGTTCTTCAGTGTTCTATGATGTCGTCTCCTTGGATTTTCTTCAGTGAAAAACTGAGGCATGCCTTGAGTTATGGAGATGTTCCCTGGGTGCTTCAACTGGACCCTATGAGTTCATTGGCCTAAGACATTTTTATTTAGGCTTCAGCTCAGGTCTCCGGGGATCAGGCATACAGTCTCACTGGTAAACCTGATCCCAACCTAGACCTTTCTGCCAGAACTACAACATCTACATTCTGAATTAAATTTGAATTCACATAAAGTTTGCATGTAGTGTGCATCCTACCCTTTATTCCTTAATGTTCATAGCATGCATATTTAATGATCCTTCCCCCTGAAGCCTCTGGAATTTTAACAGATGCACAGGATAAGCTGAAATGTTTTTTTTAAATCTTGTGTTTGTGCATTTTTTCCCAGAAGAGGGTCCATAGATTTCATTTCCACAAAGGCCTCTAAGACTCAAGAAAGTTTGAAAACAAGTATTCGAAATCATCTTAAAGGCCTCTCAAACTAACTTGAGCCCTTGGTAGTATATCAAGAGCTATGGATTTAAGTTTTGAAAACTTTCCTCCATATCTTTCCTGGTGTAGGTTAGAGCTGGGATGGAAGTGTTCTGACTCCTGTGAGTGGTGCCAGCACAAGCAACTTCAAGAGGCTTTCTTTATTCAAATACCTGTGAATATATTTTGAGTTCTTGGAAGTGAAGAAGAGTGTTGGCAACAAGATCAGTATGCACACCTTAGCTATACCAACCGCCAACCTGAGCCAGTTCCTTCTCATCCTTCGCCTCTAGTCCCATGAATCCTGAGAGCACAGAAATGTAAAATAAACCGACTACACACACACGCGCACACACACACACACACACACACACACACACACACACTGAGCTCTCAACCCATAAAATAATATCACAAAAATACTTTTAAGACAAAAACCATGACTGGAGATGCAGGGGGGTCCCTTTCTAAAGATGAAAACCTCAATTCACCAGGAAGATGTAACAATTTGAAGCTTCGTGCACACATAAAAATAATTAAAAGCATAGCCTCACCATATAAAAACTTGACAAAACTATCTGGCAAATCCATCATGGTAAAGAGAGATTTTAAACAACCAAACACTGATACGTGACATCTGTTATTGGGCTTTCACAAATAGTATCTGACCCGCGTTACTCATCACAAATTCAGATTGGGTGAGGGAATTTTCCCCAAGTCACAGTCAGTAGGTGGCCACGCTTAGCATGGAATCCAGGCTCATCCAGCCCCAGTATCATAGCACTTTCCAGTAGAGCTAGGAAAGGAATTGCAGAATTATTTTTTTTAATATACATAATTCATTTGGTTGAGTATTTTTCTTCTCCTCGGCAGCAGTTAGTTGCTATTTTTCCCCACCTGTTAATTACTTGGTGTTGGTGTGGGGGCGGGCTTGGCTTCCTGCGGCAGCCCGGGCAGGTTGTCACACTGTCAAGGATTCCTTCATTAACAAGCTGTCAATATGCTGCCAACAGCCGCCATTTGGTTTGTTCAGGGAGCGGGAGCTCTGGTGTGGAGACTTGGCTCTATCATTTAGAGGAATTTAAAAAAATAAGGCAAGAGGCAGATGTCTTCCAGTCTGTTCTTCCTCAACAGACTCAGGGATACGGCGTGGGTTTTCGCTGGAAGGAGGAGGGAGGAGGGTTTTTAAAATAAGTGTCAAGAAGGAGATAGCTAGGCATAAAGGGACGAAGAGCAAGAATGAAAAGAAGGAAGCACTTAAAAATGCAGCTTTTTCTTTCCTCCGGGTTTGTGGCTGCACCCTTGCAGCTGTGGACTTCTCAAACTCAAACTTCCAAAAGGGCTGAAAAGCCACAGTTTCGATTTTTTAAACTGAAAGGTGCCACTTGCCTGCAACCTTTTGAAAGTCACCCTAATGAAACACAGAGAAAATCTGCCAGCCCGTTGGGGGCACTTTCAGAGGACTCTGTCCTTTCTGTTAATTAGCACAATTAACCTCTGAGCTGACATGGCCCCTGGCTTGCTCTAACAACATGCCCATGGAAATGCCAGATTTTCAAAGGGCCTCAGATAAGAGAATGGCAAAACCTAGCTTTTGAGCAACTACATTTAGAGCTGGGGTCTCAATAAAAATCTTTTTTACTCATATTGCCACAGACTCTGCTCCTACCCCTCTACCTATGATGACCAGCAGCTTGCCCACTAAAATGTGCTTGAATTCTCTCCAATGATTGAGACATCACAATCATCTCCACAGAAATATTGCTGTTTCCAAAAACTGTTATCAGAGTTGCCTTTGCTGTAAAGGTAAGGATTCACCACTCAGATTTCAAGAAATGATGAAATATATACATTTCCATATTTTTTACCCCTTTCAGTTCACTGGGACAATAACATTATTTTTCAGGCCTAGTAAGTCAGTCCAAACATAGCATTAATTTATGGTGAGTACCTAAGTCAATTTAAGGGGACAAAAGGCAATTATCCTGGCCCTATCCTGTCACTGAAGGTACAGAAAGATGGTACCTCAGAAGAGAAAGGGCAGGCAGTTTTGAGGTTCTACAGACATTAATGAGCAATAGAGAGGATGGGAGATATTTCAAGATCTCCACGTACCTACACTCCATCAGGATTAAATCCAAATACTAGAGAGGTGACACCCTCGAAAAGAACCTGGAAAATTTTTTTTCAGAAGCTCCCCCATATCCTAACTCTATCTTAAGCTCAACTCTTGTGTCTTTCCCACCATGGGGTATCTCCCTGGGAACCTGTGTCAGACTTTATCCCATGAGACTTTAAGTTCCAAACAGAAAGGAAAGCTTTAGGGTTTAATCAAGCAAGAGCTTTGGTTCTCTATTTACCATCACTGCCA
Organism: Marmota marmota marmota; assembly: GCF_001458135.2. Lineage (NCBI taxonomy): Eukaryota > Metazoa > Chordata > Mammalia > Rodentia > Sciuridae > Marmota > Marmota marmota. The sequence continues at coordinate 18,565,868 of NW_026000241.1, forward strand.
GAAATCTTAGAGACAACATTTTCAGAAAGATTATTGTAATGTTGTTTTTTTTTAATTGTCAGCTCTTATACAACAGGAGTGGAAAAACCAAAGCCCTGTGGTTTATATCCAGTCAATCACTTATTGTTGTAAATAAAGTTTAAGGGAAACGCAGTCACACCCATATGTTCACATATGGTCTATGGACATGGTGAGGCTACAACAGCAACCCTAGAAGTCACAACAAAGACCCTACGGATGGCAAAGCCTGAAATATTTACTAACTGGCCCTTTACAGGAAAAACATCTGGATTCAAAGCATCTACAAATTCTGGGTAAAATAATCAAAACACATATTTAAGAAAGGGCTCAGATGAAAAGAAGATTGGTTAACCAGAATAAATGGACTCATAAAAGTCAGAAATCCCTTAATATGTTGGGTAACCTTGAAGATATAAGGGTCATCATACAACGCCCCTACAATCAGGGACACCCACAACAGCTGGGATCCTAAAGTGTGACAACTTCACCAGATGGAATAAGGAAAGAACTTACCTTGTGAACAGTCATACTAAAGAAGTTTGCCTTACTCTTGTCTCTAAGGAAAAAGAAAAGAAGTCTCCTCTAAGAATTCAGAGGCACAATTCCACCCTCAGGCAAATATGCGGTTTAATTTTTAGGGGGAGTACCACTGAGCCACAGTTTGTACTCTATTTAGAGCCCTATTTTGTATTTTATTTAGAGACGGGGTCTTGCTGAGTTACTTAGCATCTTGCTTTTGCCGAGGTTGGCCTTGAACTCACAATCCTCCTGTCTACATGCCTGTTAACCCAGCAGCTTGGGAGGATGAGACAGGAGAATCCCGAGTTCAAAGACAACTTGAGCAAAAGCAAGGTGCTAGGCAACTCAGCAAGACCCTGTCTATAAATAAAATATAAAATAAGGCTGGGGATATGGCTCAGTGGCCACGTGCCCCTGAGTTAAATCCCTGGTACCCCACCCCCAAAATTGGGGGTTTAAATACATACTATCTATGTGGCATAAAAACACCAAGCCAAGGATTCAATTTAATCTCACTGGGACTGGTAGGGTCTGGATGGCCCAGCAAAAGTCATGTGAGTCTTCTTTGAAGGAATGTATCCAACAGAAATGCCTCAAGAAATATTCACTGCGAGTGTTTCAAGGAGCAAAAGCTCACAGCAAGAAGTTACTTAAGACGTGGGAGTCAATAAACAACAAAATCAGATATACAAATAACAACAGCAATAACAATAAACTTTGTATAGTTTAGTTGATATGCTACTCTTCTAAGGACTGTATAGGCATTAAATCATTTAATCCTCAAAATACTCCAGCAAGTAGCAATTACTTTATCTCCAGTTGACAAATAAGGAAAGTAAAGCACTGCATCTTCAGATTTTAGGATGGTTACATTCAGATAGATAGATAGACATATAGATAGATAATTCTACAGATTCTTTAAATGTAACATATATTATAGAATAAGATACATAATTGTCATATATATCACATTTTTAATAGTCATCAAAATTGAGCCTCACAAATGTCTGAGCATATTTGAAAGATTCAAAGACAACTTAGAAAAACAAAAAAAATATGTAATAAGTGAAAATAAAAACTCAAAATGTAGGTTGAAAAACATATTAGACACAGTTGAAGCAAAAATTATTGAACCAGAAATCAATCCAGAATAAAAACACAATTACTCAATTAGAATATGGATACAAATAGTCTTCAACGTAGAGCAGAGACAACGAGCATAACCAGAGGTTAAGAGACAAAGAAATAGAGTGAGGTTTAAGACATGCTTAATGGGAATTTTAAAAGGAGATAATGAACCGATAGATACTATTTGAAGAGACAGTGGCTCAATTTTTTCCAGAATTGATGAAAGTCATGAGTTCTCTCATCCTTCATTTGAGTAGGATAAAGAAAAACAACCCCATACCAAGATACCTTGTAATGAAACTTCCAAACACACAGTAGAAGTAAAGTCTATAAAGATCCCCTAAAAAATTGCTTACCTTGAGGGCTAAACTCCCCTCACTAACATTGAACCAATCAACCAACTGAGAAAAAAGAGCTGCTGACCAAGACCATATCAGCAATATTTTTTAAATGAGGGTGAGAGAAAGATAGTTACAGACAGGTAAATTCTAGGTTAGCTTCCAGTAGACACATACTAAAGGAATTCCTGAAGAATATACTTTTGAAAGAAGGAATATTGTTTCATGCGGAAGATAATAAAGACGTGAGCAAAGAAAATGGTAAAGGTATGGGTAAACTAAGCATATTTAATTATATAAAACAGTTCAAAACATTACATAGTTCTTGATATATCATATTTCACACTTTGATTCAATTGGGTTATGAGCTCCCATTTTTACCCCATATACAGATTGCAGAATCACATCAGTTACACATCCATTGATTTACATATTGCCATACTAGTGTCTGTTGTGTTCTGCTGCCTTTCCTATCCTCTACTATCCCCCCTCCCCTCCCCTCCCCTCCTCTCTCCTCTCTCTGCCCCCTCTACTGACATTCATTTGTCCCCCTTGTTTTATTTTTCCCTTTCCCCTCACTTCCTCTTGTATGTACTTTTGTATAACTCTGAGGGTCTAACCTAAACATAAGAATGGGTGGTTCACCATGGGTCCTTGATTCTTCAATCTGAAGGCTCCAATGTCTTGTAATTTGTTACAAAATAAATTTATGTTTTTCTCTTGTTAAAAAAAAACAAAAATTATATAAAACAATTATTAAAAATTCTGCCTGTGTACAGTAAAATATGAACAAGATATAAAGAGTTAAGTAGCAATATCATATAAATTCTGGGAGAATGTTTGGGAATTAAATATTTTAAATTTCTTACATTTGGGAAAAATAAATCAAAGTTCTGATTGTTTTTCAGCTTTGTTAAATTCAGCAAAAGTGGGGCTGGGGTTGTGGCTCAGCTGCAGAGTGCTCACCTGGCACGTATGAGGTGCTGGGTTTGATCCTCAGCACCACATAAAAATAAATAAATAAATAAATGAAGATATTTTTTTAAAAATCAGTAAAAATTTCTAGAGTAACTAATTAAATAAGTTAAATAGAATGAAAATCTTCCAAAATAATAGAAGAAAACTCTTGGAATGATGGGAAGGCAGGGATATTGCTCAATACAATGAGAAATCCTAAGTTAGAACAATGGAAAGTAGAAAATGGAAATAAACCCATATATTATTACAAATGGAAATCATTACAAATGGAAATGGATGAACCCCACTGTATTAAAGATAGATTAGGTAAAAATATACCTAAAACATGAGGGCAACAGATAGCTATAAGATAAATGTATAAAAGCAATAAATCAAGCAAGTGCCAGAAGAGAAAATAGTATCACACAAAGTAAAATTTAAGGTTGAAAGTTTTATTAGGGTTGAGGAGGTCACTTCATAATTATAAAAAGACTCAATTCTCCAGGAAGATAATACCATTACAAATTCCTTCACACATAAAAAGCATAGACTATGAATGTAAAACTCAAAACCTGTCCAAAAATTTAGACAATTACATAGCAAGAGAGCATGAGATTTTAACACATTTCCATGATCAACAAATAGGGGTGGGAGGTATTAAGATAAATGAGATTTGGATGTCCAATACTAAAATGATCTCATGGACTTATACATGATACACACACATATAAAATATGCCTAACATTGGATATGACATACATAGTGAACATATATGCTACAACCAAAAATCAAAGAACACACGGTGTTTTCAAGAATGGGTAAATTACCAGGCACAGTGGCACATGCCTGCAGTGCCAGAGGCTTGGGAGGCTGAGGCAGGAGGATCATGAGTTCAAAGTCAGTCTCAGCAATTGTGAGGCACTAAGCAACTCAGTGAGACCCTGTCTCTAAATAAAATTCTAAATAAGGCTGAGGATGTGGCTCAGTGGTTGAGTGTCCATGAGTTCAATACCTAAAAAAATAAAATAAAATAAAGAATAAGTTGGCAGCTACATGGTAAGAGTATACCCATTTAAGATATTTTAAGTGTTGGAAGTAGTTCTGGCAGAAATCATGGTGGCCAGAGTTAAAGTAATAAAAATGTGAACAAGTAAAAGTAAACAACTTTAAAAGAGAAAGAGGAGGAATATTCATAAAGCATGGTGATTGATTAAATGTTGAGAGGCAGGAAGAGGCAAGGAAGAGATGGACACTCTAAATTAATAAATCAAAACAATGTGCAGATTTATATCTTCTTTGACTTAAAAAATGGTAGGTACAAGTTTGGAATGACGGGGGTAAATTCTCTATGGGATATTATAATTTTGGGGTCCATGAAGTATAGTTAAGATTCAACAGTAGGTTTCATGATAAAAAAAAATCAGAAAGAAAAATATTTGCTTTGGACCTATTGTTTCAGGAACTATTAGAAGATTGACAGAAATAAAAATTGAAGGGGAGTGCAGAATAGAAGACTGAATCAGTTATCTATTGCTGTCTAACAAATGGCCTACAACTTAGTGGCTTTTATTTGCTCACAGAGTGCAGTTCAGCATTCTGGGCTGGGTTCATGCAAATGAACCTGGTCTCACCTGTAGCCATTCATATGGCTAGAGGACCAGTGGGATCAGAGACTCAAATGGAATGATTGATCTAAAATGATCTCATTCACCTCTCTTTTAAGTGGCAAGCCAGAACATCCTGGTTTCTTCTTCATGGCTTCTCAAACAAGCTAGCTGAATGCCACTTATTCATACTGAAGGCTCAGAATCCCAATTACAATCAGAATAAGACAAGCCCCATTGTGCAACCACTTCCTAATTCTGGCTTGAATGTCATTTAACAGAAATTTAGAAAAAATCCCATTTCCCACTTCCATTAAAGCCAATTATATGGCCATTCTCAGATTCAATAAATGCAGAAATCTTGATTGTAGTTTCACTGCATAGAAATATGCACCCATGGGTGGGAGATATTATTGAAGTCATCTTTGCAACTATCACAGTGATCCATCAAGGAACAACTAAGTTGGCAAGTTGCATGCAGAAAGCCCAAAAGTATGTTGGTGCAAAATCCAAGGAAATTGAGATTAGAGAATGATTAAGTCATTCTCTGAGTCAAATAATATAGAAGACTGAAGTGAGATAAATCTGAAGAAAAGTCACTGAATTTATCAACAAAGAAATTGCTAGTCTTTTCAGTTTTTCTTTAAGCCACATATTTTATACTATCACAATCATTGAGGCATAATGAACAAATTCCTCATTTACACTCATTGAACCATCATGGTGAGCAATATGAGAAGATCCTTCATCCACAAATTTCTTCTTGGCCCATTGTGAACCCTCCCTCTCTGCCTCCTGCCTGCATCCTCTGGCCCACATTTACAGGACCAGTTTTGAAAGTGTTAAGTGGTAAGGGCCAAATTACAAGTGGTTGAGGAGAAATGGGAAGAGGGTAAATGCAGAGGGAAGGCTTGAGACTTTAGGAAGCCTGGTCTTGAGGAAAAGAGAAAAGTGAGGACTATAGTAGCTAGAGAATGTGGGCCATCCAGATAGTTTTGCTCCTTTTTACTATGAGACATACATAACACTAAACACATTTAAAAGCTGTCAGGAGAGGGCAAAGGAGAGGAAGGGCAAATGCAGATGCAGGAAAGAAGGAAATAAAAATGATAAAAGATTGACCCTTAGAGAGAAGAGGAACACCTCTTCTGCTGTAACAAGAGGAAAGGTGAAACCATCTTTCAGAAATATAAAGGTGACTAAAAGCAAAGACAGATGTTGCTGCATATATACTTTCACACTGTCAAATGTGTGGCTTTTCCTACAAGTTAGAGCAAAAAGAGGATTTAGTCAATGGAGTCCAAACAAACCTGAGGCCTAATCCTGACTTTTACACTCATTAATTGTGCAGTCTGAGGTAATTTAACATTTATGACCATCTACTTGTTAATCCATACTAAAATCATGATACCAGACCAACATCAGACCCACCTATGTGAGAACATATTTGAAGACTTAACATATAGCTTCAGTTATCTCCTCACCTCTGCAAGACCGGCTCACAAAATGGGTTGCATGGCATTGGGCAAATTACACTTTTCTGAGCTTTATTTTCTCCATCTATAGAAATGCAAGCCAGATTCATGGACTTTTTAGGTTCCTTTGAGCTAAATAGAGTTCCAAACACTATAGTGTTCCAAATACTATAGGTCTCAGGAATGGCTCCAGCCTACGTCTTGCCAAGATTTTGAAGGACAAGTTTAATATAATGGCACAGAGAAGACCTGGAGTGGATATCCTGGAAGCTCCTTGCTATCTTGAACAGTATGCTGTTCAGGCTTTAAATGAAGAGCCTGGTGAACAAAGAACACTATGTAGTAACTTGATGGTGACTTTTCTGAGTGAAGAATTTTTCCAGAAATTTTAGTCTCTCTCCAGAGCTAGAAACCTAACAAGCAACCAAAGCTCATTCCTCCACTCATTGAGAAAATATTTACTAAATGCTTATATGCCAAGCACTCTGCTAGATATCAGGAGTACGATAGTAATCAAAGCAAGCAAAATCATTGCTTTGGGGAGCTAACATTCTAGATATATATATATATATATAACTCATATGGTGGTAAGTGCTATAGAGAAAAAAAATAAAGCAAGGAAGGGGAGAGGAAGAGATGGTGCATAGACACAGATGCACGTTTAAATAGAATTTTCAAGAAGGCTTCACCGAGAAGGAAATGCAAAAGTAGAGGCCCAAGAATCATGAGGGCAATCACCATGTGGACATTTGGAGAAAAGCAAACTCAACAGGAAACAGTTAAGGGTCAAAGCAGGAATGTGCCAAGAAGGTTCAAGCCCAAGTTAGAATAACTCTTGTCATGACCACAATACACAATGTTATATAAGACTCCATTCCAGATATTTGCATAGTGCTGAGTTCATATCGTAAGTGCATATTGCAGACCAGTGGATTCAGAGTTCCATGCCACTTACTCCTGCTGTCCCCTTGCTGCACACAGCCATGGGTCACGTGCAATACACCATGATATCTACAATGAATTATTGAAAGCTCACACAGCCTCCAGATATGGTTTCCCCAGCAACCATACTTCTCTTATTATATTTTATTAGTTTCCTTTTCTTTTTACAGGGTAAAACTATTAGTTGTGAAATCTATTTTGTTCTGCTGGAAGCCCTATCCCTATTGGCGCTATCTAAAACAGACTTTAAGATTAAAGCTTCTTCCTTGGGAGAATGAATTCTACAACTCTGCACTGCCACCCAGTCACCAGAAGTATTTATTCTACATAGCAATGACCACATAACTCACAATTTCTTTCTCACATTCTTTCTTGTGCCTCTTTATTTTGGCTCCTAAGTGACAAATTTCAGACCGTCTTTTAGAGCCAACAAGGTAACTTTGAGATAAAGATATAAAAGCATTTTTTAAGCCACTCATTATGAGCACATGGGTGTCTGGTTAAAATGCTGATATTCTTTTATCCACCTCATGCCATTGAGAAGCTGTCGCTCTGGAGTGGAGAATTTCGTGTCATTCTCACTCCACATTCTGAATTGATCAGCCTACAGTGGCTTATTCCTCCATCAGGAACTGACATTTCTTTTCCATGGCTCTTCACAGTTCTCAAAGCTTTTTCAATGCCTTAATTTATCATTTGATGCTTCTCTTCCTCACCATTGACCTCATACTTGCTAAATTCCACGAATCATCTAGATTTTTCTTGATCTTGGATTCCATGAAATAGTTGGAGCCCAGGAGCATTCTCTCTGTCCTCTCAGAGGTGTGATTCCACCCTGTTTCTTCCTGTTGCTCTCTTTGCTAGACCTCATGCATAGACATCTCTTTTTCAACACATTACCATTCTGGTGTTCTCCTGAGTTCTGTTCTAGTCCTCTTCATTGTGAGATCTCTGATCCTTTTATTAACTCTGCTGCTATGCATGTGTCGAGGGTCCTCAAACATGGCCTCCAATCCTGCCCACTCATTCCCCATTGATCTGGCTCTGGGTGTCCAGTTGTTAGAAGGACCTTAGTGTCTTTCCACATGCCTCAAAATCAACAACTCAATAACAAAACAGTTTCCAAGACCTTTGCACAGGATATTCAGTATTGGCTTTCTTTCCCTTATCCCTGCTGTGACCAACCCCCAACTCGTTTGCTGTTCATAAGCTATTCTCTACTCAAACTTGCTCAGACGTCATGGTTCTCTGTGATACGTCCCAAGAAATCATCAATTTCTCCTTTTACTATCGCTGCAGCCAATAACTCTGTACTATGCTATGACTAACCCCTATTTACAGCACATGTACACTTGGCTGTCATTTTTCTTGCACTAGAATCTTTGAAGTCATCAAGGGTTTTGTTGATCGGTGTTTCCCCAGTGTCTAGTGCTACAGCTCAATAAATGTGTATTGAATTAGAAGGAAGGAGAGAAGTAAGCAGGGAGGGAGAGAGGAATCCTGGTCTTATATATGTGGGAGGGAAAAAAAAGAACATATTCAAGGAAATTTTAAAACTGGCCCAGGTACTACAGCTAGAAACTGCAATTCCCAGGCTTGGATGAACTCTTCTATTTCACTCTCCTCCTACACCACAGGAGCCTCAGCTGCCACTTTTCCTTCTGTTTTGCTGGAAATGGCATGAGAATTTGTTAAAAGATAAACCAAGAAGGATAATTCTGTTGACCCACAACTGGGACAGGGCTCTCCACCCAGCCTCTCCCTATGCTCCTACAACTTAAGAGGCAAAATGTATGTTGACCTCACTGTTTAGCAGGATGTCATCAAAGCATTTCTCAAACAAATCACAGAGGATCACAGGTGTCCAAACACATCCAATCCAGAAACCGTTTCACAGCACTGCTTCCCAAGTGAATTAGTCATGGAAAAAGGGTCATGAGCATGGCTCACTTCTGCCACTATCATCCTTGACATTGCAATCACTTTTTCCTGCTTTTAGAGCGTTCTGAGCACCTTGATCCTCTGTCTTATGGAAGCACTAATCTAATGGCTGCCAACTAACTAAATCCAATAGGCAAAAGGAAGGCACTGACAGCTTTTGTCCATTAGTACTTCCCTTGATAGTGAGTTAGCCCAAGAGGATGTGGGCAGGGAGAGATGAGGGCCCGGTTTATCCTCATTCCTCACTAGAATGCCTCCTCCTCTAATCCTCCTCTAACCCTTGCAACTCCATACCCCTTTACACGCTGACCCAACCATCTCAGCACCTGCTTCTGGAAGAATCCAACTCACAAAGGTCTCTACTGGGTTCATGTCACTTCTCTGTGCTCACCAGAGATTTTTATTCTCCTTTTTTCAGTGTGCATATGTGTCAACTGAAACTTAGCCAGGAGCCTCAACAAACTCAGCCCCTTGATGCTCGGAGTTCTGACTGGGAAACTTACCTATTTATTGGGAAGGGACTAGAAGCGAACAGGAACAACACAGCTAGGGACTGCCAGGGAGCAAAGACTTTCTCCAAGCTTAGTACTGTGGGAGTTTTCTCCTCCCACAAGGCTCCTCCAGTTAGGAAAAATTACCGGTTTAGAGGTTGTGGCAGCGGCAGCAGTCCATCGCTCAGCTCTCTGTTGAAGGCAGAGCTTGCCTTCGAGCTACTAGCAGTGCAGATAACTGACAGCTTCCCGCTGCTGCAGAGTCTAATATCTTCACTCCAACTTCCAGCTAAGAGCATGCTCTTCCAGGGCAGCTCAGACATGGCTGGTGTTCTAGAACTCTGGCATTTCAATACAATATAGGACTCGGTAGTAGCAGTTCATGCTCTAGAGCTATGTTTAGATTGGTCAAGACTTTTTTTTTTCTTAAATTGTAGATGGAAACAATACCTTTATTTATTTCTATGTGGTGTTGAGGATCAAACGTAGCGCCCCACATGCACAAGGCGTACACTCCACCACTGAGCCCCAGCCCCAGCCCCTGGTCAAGATTTTATGAGACCTACACTAGAGTCAGAATTCCCCTCCCTCCTCTAACCCCTGCAACTCCATACCCCCTTACAAGATTTGCACTCTGACCCAACCGTCTCAGCACCTGCTTCTGGAAGAATCCAACTCACAGAGGTCTCTACTGGGTTCATGCCACTTCTCTGTGCTCACCAGAGATTTTTATTCTCCTTTTTGGTTTTGGTGATATTTTCACTCTGCTTATTTGATGATAATTTTACTCTGTTTATTACTATACATTCATCAATTGGAGTCCAAAATTGGAGAGAGAAGATACAATTTTCAAAGGCAACATTGACTTTGTTTACCAAAAGAGAAATTACTTTACTAAGGATCATATTTCAGACTAATGGTCTAACTTCAACACTCATTGGTTTCTAGCTATATGAACAGGGGCCTGAACTCTAAAAGGCTATACTTGTCCTGCAGCTATTTAAAATAATAATAATAATAATTGTCAATTCTGTTGGGAGTTTCCCTAAGAACTCCCCTGGCATTTCAGATAAGGGGCCCCTATTGTAACATGGCGGTGGACAAATTGCCAGTGGGCAGATAACAAGTTGTTTTGAAAATCTTCCAATTGGTCCTCCCATCTTCCGTGCTCGTGGACAGCTCGTGCCCCCCATGAATCTCATGCAGGGTGGACGTGTGTGCACCATAGGTGATGACCTGACCTTTACCATGATTGGCCCTGGAGGCTTCCTGCTTTAAGATAACTGACTTTCATTTTCTATATAAGCTAGCGCCAGCTTGCAATAAAGTGCCTCATCTTTGTCACTGCTATCTGTGTGTGCATTTTAATATCCGACCACGAATCTTGGCTTTTCGAATTCCTCTAATTTCCTCTGGGTAGTTAATTTTTGTTTCTTCAAATAATATATTACCGGTAAAAATAAATAATATTATAAATATAAACAATTCTTTTCTTTCTAAAATATAGTCTTTTGGACCTCCTTAATCTCAATGATAGTTGGATAGAAACTTTTAACTCACAGCCCATTTCCATGAGTGAAAATAAGAGAGAGGAACTCCTTTCCTGGTAGGAAGGGAAATGAAAAAGTTGAAAGGAGGAATGAAAGATATCCCATTGGTTAATTCATTGCAATGCGTGCTATTGGGATTCCTCCCTATCCTTCACCAAGCTGGGACACTCATCCCCAGCTGATGTGAGTATGGCCTGCTTACAACTCACTGACCACGGCCCACTCCCTTGAGGAATTGCCATGGGCTGACCACAGCTGACTTGCTCCCACCTGGTCTACAGTCAATAACTCACCATAAGGTGGTATGGATAACTTTTCCCCTGCCTAAGGCAAGCTATTTCCTTCAGGCCAGTTCTTTGCCTCCTATAATATTTTTCTACAAAATAATGGCTGTGGTAGCGGTCATGCTATTTGTGAGAACTGGAAGAAAAGATATGTATCATCCTGAATTTACTTTAGAAGAAAGGATTAATTTACTTCTCTATCTTCACCATGTATTCATTAAGATTGCTCATTCTGTAGGGCTCAATGCAAGACAGCAGGAATAAATAGCACATGGTTGTTGACGTCAACATTTTTAAAGAATATTCTATTTATCTATTGAGGAGTGACAAACCACCCCCAAACTTAGTGGCTTAATACAATGGCAACATCTATTCTTTTTCTCATGAATCTGAAATTTGGACAGACTTTCAAGAGGACAGTTCATTTTTGCTCTAATTGATATCATCCGAATAAGCCCAAAGACTGGGATCTGGGGTCAGGAGCAGTTTCTTCTCCACAATCTGGCAGTTGGAGCTGGCTGCCAACTGAGCCCTCCTCTGTGATTACACCTAGACTTTCATGTGTCTGGTAAGCTTCCTTATAGCACAGTGGATGGGGGTTCCAAGAGGACAAAGCAGAATGTGCATCTCCACTTGGGGAAGTCTCAGAATCTTATACTATCACTCCCCCAAAGTCACTGGCAACTCCAGATTCAAAGAAAAGTAACATAAATGCCACTGCTCAGTGGAGGCATGCCCATGTCACATTGTGAAATATCATGTGAGATAGGGTATCTATTAATGAAGCCAACTCCGTAAAATATAATATTTAACAAAAAAACAAGAGGTGTACCCAAAGCAGGTGGACCTTTAGAGCCATTGTCACACAGCTATGTGCATATGAGCCAGAAAGCAAATGTTGACATAAGCCCATGGTACTTTGGTACAAATATACTCAGCCTGCTTAAACTCAAGCAGAGGGCCAAAGGGATCGTCACTTTCATAACACCTTGGAGAACACAGTACCTTCTGGTTGTGTTCATCACAAGCTACTTTCTCTCTGCTTTCCCAATACAAGAAGAAACTATGGGAGCCACTTAGGTTCATTTTGCGGTTGATTCTTAATATTTTTTTAGGAATAGGGCAAATATAATGTGAAATGAAATATAATTAAGGATTCTTGAACAGATATAAGCAGAAAAGGAGGCCTTGAGATGTAGCTCAGTGGTACAGTGCTTGCTTAGCATGTGTGAAGTCCTTTGCTGGGTCCTCAGCAACACACACACACACACACACACACACACACACATGCACGCATGCACGCACGCACGCACATGCCCATGCACATGCACACCCAGAGAGAGAGAAATAAAGAAGAAAAACATAGAAAAGGAAATTGAAAGGCATTGTGATGTCTTATTAGAGAGGCATTATTTTTTTTTTTTTTAAGTTTAAGGGTGAAGTCTTTATTTAGGCTCATAGGTAGGGCTGTAAGGTTCTTACCAAATATCTGGGGCTGGTTGAGGAATCCAGAAATTGGAAAGATGAACTCAAGAATTTCCGGAGATGAAAGTATTTGAGAAAATGGAAAAAAAGAAAAGGACAGAGTGGCCATTTTACAACTTAGCATCTTGAACTGCCACAAAATACAGGGAAGGCTGTAGAAAAAGGCTCTCTACTTTAGGAAGTTTTTGCTTCTGAAGTCTTTTGTTTTCAGAGCTGGTGACGGGACCCAGGGTCCTCTTGTACAAGGCAGGCAAGCACTCTACCACTGAGCCATACCCTTAGTCCCATCTAGAATCCTTTCAGTGAATTTCAAAGTCAAATCTCAGTGGGACTTGAGGGATGTCCAGGTGGTGGGATCCTGAACACACTGACACTGGCTTGTAGTATTTGTAGTTAAAATATAAAATAGTCTTTTCCAGTGAGTTTCTAAGGCTGCATTTCACAGTTTTCACTTCTGGTAACTTGTCTTTTCACTGCAAGTCATCTGGTAAGATTTCTTTTGAAAATTCAGTTTGTACTTGTTCGGCATACAATGTCATTTTGAACAATATTTGACAAGCTTGAAGTGTTAACAAGGTTATGTCCATTAGAGGGAGAGGCATTATTTTTAATTCTAGGATTACACAATAGAAAATTTTTCATTAACTCTCCTTCTTGGGGGGGATTTTAAAAATTTGTTCTAATTAGTTATCATGACAGTACTCTCATGGTTCTTTACTGAGTAAATTTCTCTAAAGAAGTCATAGCCACAAAGATCTACTTGATAATTCCTATCAAGATATTGGATCATTCTTAGAGAAAAGGGATTAGAAAGTGCATGATCCACAGTACTAGCAGGGCTTGGTCCAAATACTAGTTTTACATTTTACTAATTATGTTACCAGGTGGAAAGCTGCTTAAACTCTCAGAGCCCTCAACAAATATTTATTGAATGCCTGTTCAAGTCAGGTGATGTTTTAAGCACTAAAGATAAACTCAAGTAACAAGCAAATGACATCAGAGCACAAAGTTCCTATCTCCATGAGTTCACACAGTTGAAGGGAGAATAAACAAAAGCAGATCACGTTAAGGTGATGAGAAGTATGAAGATAAAATAATATAGGAAAAATATAACAAATCATAATGGGAGTAGGTGACACGGGTCAGGGAAGATCTATCTTATTAGGACCTGAAGGAAAGAAGGGAAGGAGTCACATGGGTATCTGAGGAAGGAACACTCTATGACAAGAAAACAGATGCAAAAGGCTGTGCTCTACAGTGCTTATCAGGTTTAAGAAACATGGGAAGGAACCATGACAGTGATTCAAGTAGATGGAATAGAGCCAAAGGTGGAAGAGAGATTGGGAGGTGGAAGGGTAACCAGATCATGGAAGCCTCAAAGACCATGGATGGGGTTGGGCAGAGAATTGATATGGTCAGACTGCCATGATTTTTATAGATCATTCTGGTTACTGGATGGAGAATAAAGAAGCAAGAGAATAACCAGGGAGACAAGTTAAAAAAAACTTTTAAAATAGTCCAAGTAAGAGATATTCATTGCTACACCAACAGACAAGTAGGAAGATGATGGAGATAGTAAGAAACATGTTGATCATGGTTATATTTTAAATATAATAGCTGAGAGAATGTGTTTATAGATTCAGAGATAATAGTATCAATATGAGGAGGCTGTTATGAGGAAAACAAAGTAGTTTTGCAAAAGTCTTACATATTGTCAGATTCTCAAAGAATGTGATTTGCCAGCCCACCTCTGCTCCACCCTCCTACTTTTTACAAAGAAAACAAAATCCCTGAGAACTCACATGATCTGTTGATATGAGAGAAGGGAAAAGAAAGAAGATAGAGAAAGAGAGTCTCTGCTTTAGAAAGTACAGTCTTGGGCCTTCCCTGTTCCCAGGTTGCCTGGCTCCTCTGTACCCTAAAGCACCTGGCTAGAAGGAAACCAAAATCATACACAGTCGGGTGGAAGATGCACAAGGTCTTCTCTCTCTGTCTCAGGCCTTTGCCCAAGCCTCTTCCCCCATAGCAAAACCTCCTCTGCCTTGGTTCTCCATCCAGGCTCCTGCAATAGTCCTGTAAGATTCAGCTTATTATGAGTGATTAATTTTCAGAACACCCAGCCCATCCTTTCTCTTCATTCTGTGTCAGGGACTGCCTCTGTGTCTTCCTCTTTACCCTGGATCTTACCATCACTTCAAACTTCACCATACTGGACTGTAATCAAGGCAGGATAGAAAATCCATCCACATTACTTTTCTGGGTATTAATAAAATTGTGTTTCTTTGTCTGTGACTGGTATATTCTGTTTCATAAGCCTCCTCCCAATTGGTAAGCAGGAAAAGAAAACTAAATTTAGTTTAAGCTGTGACTTTTTGAGTCTGATTCTAAATTTAAAGACTCCATTGAATTACTCAGTCTGTTGGGATTTCTGAAGTCCCTCTCACAGGCTCCATCCCATCCCCTCTAAATGTACCTTGGTAGGTGCCATGGGAATGAAGTGTCCTTAATAATGCTCTCTGAATCTCCTCTTTGCAGGCTCTGAAGACACATTGCTAGACTGTACACATAGTGATGTCCCTTGAAAGAAGATAGTCCCACCTCTGGTCTCCTGCCAGGACCCTCTGTGATATCTCTAGCTGGTGAGGCTCTGGCTGGCCTCCCTCTATCTGTTCCCTGAAGACCTGACATTGCTCACCAGGAGAATGCTCCTCTCCTGGGTTTTTCCTATTCCTGCACAGACTCCCCTAGTCTCTGCCATGTCTAACTGCACCTCTAGGCAGGATCACCACAACTCTCTTCACAGGGCTCCTTCCCCCATGGCAGGCTCCGTACTCAGCATATTATTCTCTACTCCTCACTTCCATTCATGCCACTGAACAACCAAAGGCCATCTGGGCAGGCCAACTCCATCCCATCCAGTGCTCTGACCATTTATCTACTCTAGCCCAGTTTCCATCTCCCTTCTCCATCCCACATCTGCCAGGACCAAAAAAGCTGTCCCTTCTCCCTATCTCTTCCTAGTTTACAATGACCTCCCATACATAAAATTCTATGACCAAGTTCACCACACCTATAATCTGCTATGTTTTGTAGAAGCTAAAATAACTTAGAACACTTTCTATCTCAACAATAACTATTTTTCAAGCCCATGTCTGTCATCTTTCACCCCCATGATGCAGCATATCCAACAACTACAAAACTCAGTGCACTCTAAATAAGCATTTATTTAGCTCCCAGGACTGTCTGGAGATTGACTGCAGCTAGGCTGATTGAGGCTAGGTGCCACTGGGTTGGCTCAGCTGGGGTGATTTTGGTCCACTTATTTCTCTTCTCTCCCCACAGAGAGTACCACACAAATAGAGTAGCCCAGGCACGTTATTCTTAGGATCCTGGGCAAGGAGAAGGAAGAATCCCAAATACATAGGCATATTTCCAGACTTCATTGGCTTCAAGTCTGCTGATACCCCATTGGTCCAAAGAAGGGAACTAAGGTAGAGAAATAGTCTCCCCTCAAACAAGAGAGCACTGCAAATTACAAGGGTTGTTACTGATGAGGGAGAAATAATATAAACATGAAAATACTAAATTTTAGCTGTTTTAAAATACCTTCTCTAGGACCACTTTGCCTATATCATGACCAGGAAGCTGATGACCATCTTGGACCAACTTGGATTATTAATTCTGTTACAGAATTATCTATTCATCCATTTCTCTCCACTAAGCTGTGACCTACATACGATCAGGGACCATATTCTATTTATCTTTGTAAGCTCTGAGTGCCCAGATAGAGTATTTGCAGTGCATTCCACAGTGGCCTCCCATCACCGAGCTCATTCTGCCTATTGCATAGCAGCCATACACTTTAGGTGACATTGAAAAACACTTCTAACTTTAAACATGAACATCCCTCTAAAAGTCCATGTGGGACTATACTAAGCACAAAGCTAATCAGTGAACAATATTCCCCTGGACCCAGGGATCAAAGATGGTTCTATCAAAGTGAAGCTCAGAACATCTGTTGGCTTGTTATAGAAACTAATGCCCAGTATCTTGAATATAAATAAGAAGACACACAGGTCTAGTCCACCAGCAGCCAAACTGCTATCATAAAGGAAGCCAGTCCAGCCCAAAGCAAACCCAAGGGAGTCACAGAGGAGAGAAAATGGAGACCTTGACTGGACCCTGCTTCTGAAGTTTTTTACTAAAGGGTCTCATATTCCCATACCATCCTTGGCATTATCTATTCTCTTCATTCTGCTTCATGTTTTTCCATAGAAGTCTTCACCTGAATTATTACATATTTGTTTATTAAGATGAACATGTTTATTTACTTCATTGTTGACCATGTATATTCTTATACTAGAACTTGAGTTCCTTGCAGGTAGAGACTCTGTTTTCCTTAGTGCTCTATCTTTAGCATCTGGAGCAGTGTCTGAAACATAAAATATAAAGATTTTTCAAATAGATGAGTGAATAGGTGGGTTGTGGAGTTCAGTTTAAGATGAGTTTTCCACTTATTACCACTAACAGAATTCTGATACACTGCTCAATACACGCTTGCTAAACAAACATGTGCATGGAAGAATCTGTGAGACATAAGAAGTGCCTTCAAAGTCTATGCAGTGAAAAGAGCATGAGAGTCATGCTGTGTGGTCGCAGAAGGCAAAATTATATCGAGACTCTGTATAAAAAAATGCTTCCTAAAAGCTGTACATGATGGGATGAGTGGACACAGTGATGGGCTTCCTATCACTGGTGGTATCTTACGTTAACCTAAGCTGCCAGAGGAAACTATAGAAAACATTCTTACAACAATGACAAGATAGATGCTCGACTGTTTTCAATATTGAGAATGTACAATTCCAGCTTTCTCTCCTGGGCCTCTAGCCTACATATGCATGTTAAAACCTGAACAGGTGGGGATGTCTCTTCTTTATATATCTGTCACTTGGAAAGACTTTCTTCTGTCTAGTCCTAGCTTTGACACTTATATTCCTGTGACTTTGGGAAAGTCAGATTACCCTGGGGAGCCTCAGTTTATTTACCTGCAACAGAAGAGGATTTGGGTAGGTAAATTAAATATCCCAAATTATATTTGTAAGTCCTCATCTGTGACATTATGCTATACTAAGGGATGTTGGTTTAATGTGAATTTCAGAATTACAGAAAGCTGTACACTATATAGGACACAATATTATTACCTTACTTTTACAGGCAAAGAAACAAACTTTCAAGAAGGTTAAGTTAAATTTTCCTAGGACAAAGAAATTCTGGAGCTTGGAATCTGTGCCATTAATCAGGACTCCAACTTGTCAAGCTAGAGCTTATGTATTATTCAAGGTTTAGAAAAAATTCCTGAACTCTATAATACCTTGGTGGGCTCTTCAAGCTTTGAGGGTACAAGATTCCACACCTCACCCCTCAGGCTATACACTTAGAATATATCCTAAGACTTTACGGTCAACCTAGGCAGCAAGAAAAGCAGCCTTATCCTTTCCTGCTGATCCCTCTAGGCTAAATATCTCCACATATCTAGATACCAAAGCAAATCCTTAAAGGCTCATGATTCTCAAACATTCCCCACCATACCCCTGTGCCTTCGTGACTCTGACCATAAGGAAGCAGTATACACTCTGAGTAAGTCCTTTCTTACTAGGGAGGTAGGTCTAATGTGGGTGGGAAGGATAATATTAGCATCCCCATTTTATAGATTTAAAAAACTGAAACTCACAGCTTAATGAGTTTATATAGTTTATGCCAGGTCACCCACAGCTAATAAGTGTCAAAGCCAAGACATCTGCACTAAGCATAACTGAGTCCAAAAAATTCCTGCTCTTCCTCCTCCTCTTCCTGCCTACTTTCTCCTCCTCCTTATCCTCTTTCTCTTCCTTCTCCTTCTTTTTCTTTACTCGCCTCCTCTAAAATAGAGTCCTAGAATAAGTAGAAATCATAGTTCAATTCCATTTTACTCATTTTTAGAGGAGTATAGCCTTTACTCCTTACTTGAATTTTTGGAAGAATTATTAGAACTACCAATTATCCATCTTTTCTCCAAATATCTTTCCATTCCCACCCTAATGAATGCCCAGAAAAATTATTGCACCAAACTTTGTAAAGTTACCTCTTCTAATATTTGATTGATATAACAGCTATTGCCACAATAATGCTGCCTAACAAAATACCCAAAACTCAGGAGCTTAAGACAATGATTATTTATTATCCGGGCACAGAGGTCAGTTGCAGGAGGAGGGAGGGGCCGTGGCTCTATGCTGCTGCCTCTAACTCAGGCTATGTGCAGCCAAGTGCTTGTGCTTTAAGCTGCAAAGCTCCACTCCCTATGCCTCTCATCTTTCTCTGTGCAGCACACCCTTCTCATAGCACTGGTACAGGAACAAGAAACCAAGATGAATCACCCAGATGTTTTTAAATCTCCACTAAGATAGAGTCTGCTGAGAATCCATAAACCAACACATATTATGTGACTGAATGCAAAGTCAAGGGACAGCAGAGTACATCCCACCTATAAAGGTGGCAGAATATACTAGTTACTAGGGCTACCATAGCAAAATACCAGAGACTGGCTGTCTTAAACAATAGAAGTTTATTTTCTCATATTTTCCAAAACTGGAAATATAAAATCAAGGTGTTAGTAGGTTTGGTTTCCTCTGAGCCTTTTTTCCTGGATTGCAGAAGACCATTTTCATTTGTGTCCTCAGATGACCTTTTCTCCCTGCCTGCAAATCCCTGGTATTTTTTTTGTTTATTTATAAGGACAGCAGTCATATTTTATTAGAGTACAACACTTATGACCTCTTTAATCTTAATTGCCTCTTTAAATGGCCTGCCTCCAATCACGGAAACATTGTGGGTTAGGGCTTCAACACATACATTTGGGGGAACATAATTCAATCTCTAATATGATGTTAGTGAATTTTTCCAAACAATAATGCTTGGTCTCTACTTTTTTCTACTTGGAGTAGATGACAGTTTCAAATTCTGACTCTACTACTTAACAGCAGTCCAACCTTAGAAAGATTACCTTTATTTCCCTATGAATAAAATTATAATAGTAAATAACTTACATAATGTGTTAAAACTTATCAAACAATTCATAAACAGCATGTAGCACAAGATTTTGCAAAGTACTTGTTCAGGAAATGCTGCTAGTGTGAGGCTCTTCGTGATTGAGAAGTCTTCCCTTTACCTAGGCAGGCAGCACGGGCTGTGACATCAGCCACGTGCCTTCCCTTTCAGGACCTGGATTCTCTCCTACAGCAAATTCTATTCTCCCAAATCCATCTTCCTCCAATCTGTTTCTGCAATATGGTGACTCTTTTTTAAAAATCCACTTAACATTTCTCTGCCAATAAATTAGAGGCCGGGAAGAAAGAAGACAGTGCTCACTAGCCTTTCTAGACATTGTGCAGATGGCTCTCTGCCTTGAAGTCATACATACGATGGTTGATGAGGCTGGGTGCTTGACTTTCATCACTATGTGGGAAGCCTGTGAGCTCAGAGAAGACAATGCAAGTGTTAAGCAGGGCCCTCTGAGAGACTCCTGGGAGTTCTATCTAGGACCCTCAAGGAGTATAAGGAGGTATTATTCAAAAAAACTTCCAGAACTTTGTAATCATTTCTCAGAATCAGGTTGGTTATTTCACAGGCTACGTGCCATAGAGACCTTAGTGAGACATCTATTGCCTTTTCAAAGGAGTTGATCATCTACCTAACCTTACCAGGATCAAATCTTTCGAAAATTAGTCTTAATTGTGATGTCCAGTGGTCTTTAAATTGTCAGGTACTACTGAAAAAATAGCAAGTGGTGGGGCTAGAAAGCACAGAGAAGAACACCAACATGTATTTCTTCTTTATTATGCATACAGCAACTTATTCAATGATCACAATATCACTTCAGAACTAATATTTTCCACTTTTTTAAAAATATCCTTTTTAGTTGTGATAGACATGATACCTTTATTTTATTTATTTACTCTTACGTGGTGCTGAGGATTGAACCCAGTACCTCACATGCTTTAGGCAAATGCTCCACCACTGAGCTATAAAACCATCACCATCCACTTTTCTAACATGAACAAAATGTCAAAAATTGAAGATTTGAGTAAAGTATCAAAATACAAAAGGTGTGTATACCACAGTTAGATACCAGATAAAATGCTGGATTTTAAAAGGAAATGTTTGAGAACAATGTCCACATTGCTTAGCTCCTGCAGGAAAATCACAGCTGTGAAAGGATGTTAGGATGAGGAAAGAAAAGATTATTTCATGAGAAATAGATCTATAGAACAATGATATTAAAACATAATATCCAGACCAGCAGCATCAGCAATGTAGGAACTTTTTAGAAATGTAAAATTATCCAGTCCTACTCTAGACCCATTGAATCAGAAACTCAGAGGATGGATCTCTGTGGTTTTTGTTTTGATAACCCTTCAACTAATTTCTGATGAAGGCCCAAGATTGAGAACCACTTCCTCCAGTCATATCCCACCTGCCTCCAGTTACCACTTAGTTAATCCCATCAGGGATTGATTCGCTGATTATGTTACTGCTATGACCCAATCAGTTACCCTCCAAACCTCTTGCATTGTCTCACATGTGAGTTTTGGGGGACACCACATCTAAACCATTACAAAATCTTTCTTCCCATTTAATATAACACTCAGAAATCATATCCCATTGTTTTATCAAATTCCACTCACAATCAAGGGCAGGGAATTGTTCAAGGGAGAGTATAATTGGTGGTCATTTTACAATTGTGCCTATCATAGACCTTTCCAAAACAAGAGGGAAAAAGAGAACCTCAGCAAGTAGTAGATAACAAGGGATAATCATTTGGAGGTCAAGAATTTTCGAAAACAGGGATCCAAGCAAAGGGAATTTCCAAATAGTTCATGGAAGTGTCCTTTGAGAAAAACAAAGCGTGGACTCTAAACTCTTCCACCAAAGGGCAAGAATTCAGGGAAAGTCCACATCAATTTGTCAATTACATGAGAACTTCCTTGTAATCCCCTTCCCTCTCCACTCTCTATCCACATTCACCCTGGAGAGGGCAAAACGCACTAGTAAGCTAGAAAATGGGATAAATTCTGGGAAAAGATGGAAAAATAAAGTCATCACACTCTCTTCCCCAAAGGTAGGTAGCTGAAAAACTCAGGCCTTTCCTGGGGGTAGGGTCTTATATTTGAATGAAGATTGAAGTATTGATTCATAATCTAGGGCTAGACTATTTTTTCCCCAGAATCGCAACTGTGTTGTTGTTGTTGTTGTTTTGTTTTGTTTACTTATTTTTTATTCCTTTATTTAAAATAATTTTAGGGTTGCTAAGAGTGAACAGGATGCCAGGAGAATTTCTGAGCTTTTATTCAGTAGTAAGGAAAAGCCTTTCTCCAATGAATAAAATCCAGAAGGGCAAATAGAAACAAGAGGAAGAGGGAGAAGGAGAGAAAAAAAAAAGAGGACAAAAGGAAGAGTAGAAATACAGAAGAGGCAGACAAAGAAGAGGAAAAGGAAGAATGAAGAAGTGGAGGGAGGAAGAGAAAGAGAAATTTCTGCTGCTGCTTCTTAAACACATCCCAGGCATGGTGGTTGCTCAAATTATTGATAATCTACATATGAGGCAACCGAGACCATAAAAAAATAAAGTGACTTGCCCAAGGTACACAAGGCATAAGCTCCTGAGTAACTGGCCTATGACTGGAAATTAAGTCTTACTAACATTAATATTGATTTTTTTTACTTCCCTACCATGTTAAGTAGGAATGTTGATCATAGAAAAATATCATGAATTTGGTGAACACAAAGTGAGGAACTCTATGAAGATGCAATCCCATTGCCACTGTGAATGGGTTTTTACCATATCCTTTTCCTGAACATGGGTCCTGTTCAGGCCTCAGGATCCAACATGACGTTTTACTGGAACACCTCCATACCCTAAGGTAGCCTTAACTGTTATTCCTAGATAAAACTTCAGAGATTCAGACTTTTTTTCCAAGGATAAGAGTTAAGGACTCTTTGTTCTAAGGAGAATCTAGTACTTCCTGGATAATCAATCACTGGTTTGTTCATGACTTGGGACTTGTGACAGAGAGGGGAAGTGTGTTAGTTTTTTGTCACTGTGACCAAAATACCTGACAAGAAAAACTTAGAAGAAAAATTTATTTGGGCTCATTGTTTCAGAGTTTCAATCCACAGATGGCCAACTCCAGTCCTCTAGGGCCAAGAGGAGGCAGAACATCATGGCAGAAGGGCTTGGTAGAGGAACACTGCTCCACTCATAGTGACCAGGAAGTAGACACACAGGAGGGGAGAAGGAGCTGCAGAGAAAATTCACCCCTCCAGGGCACACCCCCAGTGAGGACCTCTTCCAGTCTTGCCCCACTTGCCTACAGTTCCACCCAGTTAGTTCATTCAAACTTAGGTCACCTGATTAGGTCAGAGCTCTCAGAATTGAATCATTTCACCTTTCAAACCTCATAAGCACAGTCTTTATTTTTCACATTCCTAGCCCATTCTGGTCTTCTGTGTTCCCACCAGAATCATCCATTAAGCTTCACTTAGAACATTCTAAAGCTTCTCCAGCCTGTATCTCCAGAATTTTCCAAACTTTTCCTCATAAACCATATCCAAAGTCTTTTGAACTCCATGCCAGGTGAGTCACAGCAACAATCCCATGTCTCAGTACCACATTCTGTGTTAGTTTTTCATTGCTGCAAAGTGGAAAAGTTTATTTTACCTCATGGTTTCAGAAGTTCATTATATAGTCAGCCCATAGACCTGGGCCCAAGGTGAGGCAGAGCAACATAGCAGGAGGAAGAGTGTTATTTTATTCATCATAGCCATTAAGAGGGGGAAAGGGCTGGAGAGAAGATATACCCCTCCAGGAAATACCCCCAGTTACCTGACTCCTTCAGCCATGCCCCACCTACCTACAGTTACCATCCAGTTAATCCATTCAAACTAGAATGAACTGAGTATTAGGTCACAGCTCTCGTAATCCAGTATTTCACCTCTGAATATTTTTGCCTAAGCACAGTAGCTTTGGAGGGACACTTCATATCTAAACCAAAACAGTTAGGTAACTTGAGATAACTCTTTCTTGGTCTTACTGGAAAGAAAAATATGCAGTGGTCTCCAGTTTCCACCTTCCAACCAGGACAGTAAGTAACCTACCTGGGCTGACCACACCCCATTGCATTAAAAGAGGAGAGAGAAGAAGGATGAGAAAGTCCATTCTCTTGGCCAGCGTCTTCTCCTTCAGTCCTAAGAGCAAATATTTTTTGAGGCAGGAAATAAATATCAGAGAAGGAAAATAATATCTGCCAGCCCCTTCCAGCAGGAACTGAGGAGTCAGAATCATGTCCAGCCTGAGGCCAACATGCAGCTAATTAGGGTTTGATGAGGAAACTGAGGAGTGAGCTTACAGAGTGCAATAGAGCAGGGACCTGGGAGCTAGACAGCCGATGTGCATGCAACTTTGGGATTTTGGACATACTTTGCAAGACTAACTGAATCTCTTCTCTTCATCTGATAAATGGGCATGCAATTCCCTATGATTGCTCTGTAGGATGACATGGAATGACATATTCAGAGCACTTGACACTAAGCTGACTTGATTTTTTGGTTCTCTCTCCAACCCATACTATCTCTTTTGGCCATTGTCCTAGAAAATGGGAATTTTTAGAAAATTTCTCAAGATTTGAACAGAAACTACAATCAGGGTCAATTATATTTGTAATCAGTGAGAATATCCAACCATACAATATAGGCTTCCTCCATCCATGAATTTTTTAATTCTACCTAGGAAAAAAATTCACCAATATAGATTGTGCTCTAAACCTGTCCTTGGGCTGGCCGTCATACCCCATATTACAGAGAGAAGGTAGACCTGCCTACTCCCTCCCTCTTTCTCAGAACCAAAGTGGAGGAGTTAATAAAGGAACATGAAGCAGGAATAATTGCATTTTAACCTTGAACATAAAAGCTGAGTGCTCTGCTAATATGATTCCACAGCCAAAAAAAAAAAAACCTTCTAAGAAAGGAGAGAGAAAGAAGCAGAAAAACACAAGATACCTATTGGCAACCAATCTCTTTGCAAATAACTTTGAGTCCTACCTGGGCTGGGCTGATAAAGTAGTAGTAGTCATATAAAGATCGTTTCACTCCTTGTCATCCAAGATGAGAATGAGCCACTGAACATTGAAAACTAGCTGTGACCTCACATGAAATTGTCTCACTTGTCCTTTTTAGTTACTGCAGCTATGCTAGGTATTAAGAATGCCCACATGAATAGCAAATGTTTTATCCATAAAGAACTCACAAGTAACAGGAAAAATAAACACTATGTTAATCACATAATTAATACCCACTACTTTAATAGACCTAACATTTCTGTGGTTTAATATAAGTTTGTTTCTTGCTTGCATCATATGTGAATACAAACTGGGTAACATACCTTCATCCTGTAAGTTACACAATTCAAGACACATGATCAAGTTTAGGGACTATGCCAAATGTGGCATGTCTGGAATACTATGCACAGAGAATACATGGAGTACAAACTAGAGATGTCAGAGAGACCTAATTCTGAGGTTAGGAGAAAATTTTCAGGAGTACTGTTAAAAATGTATTTGAACCTAGAGTCATTAGTAAGCATCAGGAGAATGTAACCAAGGTGTGGAAAGATACGTGAATCAGGTACTTGTAGAATGTCAGACAATAAGCTAGGCCACCATGATTCCTGCTCTCACATCAAAAGGTCACTACAGTAACAACAATGACTGTCGGCTGCTTTAACTAGCAATTCAAGGACATTTTCTTTCATTATAATACCACACAGAAGGAGGAGGGCAGGCCTGAATGTCAGACAGATCTATACTAACATGCTTATTCCACCATTGTTATTTGGGGCAAGTTACTCTTAAACTCACATGTTCTCTAGAATGAGAATAACAATGCCTCTCATAGAAAAATAGCATGCAGATGAAAGAAATGCTTGTAGAGCTGTACAGATGGCATACAGCAGAATAGGCCTTCCAAATATACAGTTTCAGCATCCCTAATCTGAAAATCCAAAATTTCAAATGCTTCAAAATATGAGACTTGAACATCAACGTGATGCGACGAGTAGAAAATTCTACACCTGTCCTCATGTGACAGGCCACTAGAACTACTGCATAAAATTACCTTCAGGCTATGTGTATAAGATATTTATGGACTTAAAAGCATTTCATGTTTAGACTTGGGTCTCACCCCCAAGATGTCTCATTATGTGAAAATATTCTAAAAATCAGAAATCAGAGATACTTCTGGCCCTGAGCATTTTGATAAAGGGCCTCTGTTGTCAGCATTTCCTACTCTCTGACACACCCCTCTCTCTCCCACTTTCTGACACAAGAATAACGCTGGTACTTTGATAGGCTTAGATTGCTTGCTGATCCCTCCTTTTTTTCATAGTGGTGCCCTTGAACTCTGTGTCAGTTGAAGTAAAGCTACTTCCTTTCTTAAAACCATGTTCCAACACATTCGCTGGGCACAGCCCTTACATGTTCCTGGACCTCTCAGCCTCTTTGGGAAGCCAGCTTGACACTGGAGTCTAGAAGTCTTCTCAGATCCGTTATTGTATTTTTTTTTTTTTTT
>NW_026000241.1:18595251-18772376 GCF_001458135.2 Marmota marmota marmota
CGCTGGGCCTGCTCTGTGGATGGTCACAGTTCCCTCTACCTTGCCAGCGCAGGGGGAGGGGGCGGCTCTGCCTCTCAGCAGGCAGCTGCTCCTCTTCTGCTGGTGGGTCGCAGGCCCGCCTACCTTGCAGGAGTGATTGGAAGCTCTGTTCAGCTGTGGGCCACTGGGCCTTTTCTGCCGGTGGTCCCCGTTATTGTATTACATATTGACAATCATCCTCTGAAATAGACAGCATCACTCCCATTTTACAAATGAGGAAAACCACAAAGGGATTTGAAAGATAAAGGCAAATGTGTCTCATTTACTTTAATAGAATTGCCTAACATTCTCCTTGGTATAAAAGTTGGCGGGGGAACCTTGATTCTGGCCTTCAAAGATAGTAGAAAAAGATTAAGACGTATTTTGCCAGGAAATGAGATGCCTCGAAAATGAAAATTTGCCTAACTAGTTTCCCCAGTAAAGTAGGTACTCTCAGAGCACTAAGCAATAAACACCTAACTCCAGAGATAAAATAGAGGAGGCATTACTAATATTGTTGCTTTTGACTTGTACTGAATGAAAATAAACTGGGCACAGAATCGCCAAGTCAAACAGCAGGACCGTAGTATAAGTATTATTCTCCTCTTTTGGGGTTATTATTGTTTTGCTGAGGATTTACATAACTCAAATGTAGTTATAACCATAAGATGTGCAAATATACATACTCACAATTTTATAAGCACATAAACATTTACTTTTATACACATATATAGCTCAATTAACAAAAAAAAAAAACAGTTCATATACATTTTTTTCTTTTTCTTTTTTTTATTCTGACATGAATGACCATAGTAAAAACTGGGGTTTGATGTCACTTTAGGTAACTTGACCTTCCCTCCCTGCATAAAAGAAAGTAAACCTGAATGGAAAAGTGAGATGAGGCCTAGAGTACACAGCATTTCATGGCCCAAAACTCTGAATCATGGAGCCAATGATGCTCTTTATTTTTTCTATTGATTCCCATAGTGAAAAGAGTCAGGGTCCACCTATATCCTTTTAGCCCACCTTAAAGACTACCTGCAGAGTTTTCTAGTATGTGCCACTCTGGTCCTGGTAGTGAGCTCATCTTCAACCCAGAACAGCCTAGAAGGGGCAGGGAGTTAACATCCCTCAACATTGAGATGTGGACAAGCTGGTGGATAAATACCCTAGTGTTCCCATTTCCCAGTGGGACACAATCTTAAACATACTCTGCACAGTCTCTCATAAGGTACCCATCAGAATAGAACCTGTGTTACATGGTAGTGAGCTATTAAGCATTGTACCCTGTTATATTTTGGATCTGAGTTCCTGTGTGAATGTAGGAATATTCAGAGGTAACATGATTAGATTATGAAAGCTATAACCTAATCTATTCTAGTTTGAATGGACTAACTGGATGGTAACTGTAGGCAGGTGGGGCATGGCTGGAGGAGGTGGGTCACTGTGGGCATGCCTTTCTCTGCTGTTTTCCTGTTCCTGTCTCACTGCTTCCTGGCTGCCATGAGCAGAGCAGTGCTCCTCTACCATACCCTTCCACAATGATGCTTCCACCTCACCTTAGGCCCACAGCAAAGCAGTAAGCTGAACATCTGAAACTGTGAGCCAAAATGAACCTTTCTTCTTGTAAATTGTTCTTGTCAGGTATTTTGGTCACAGCAACAAACAGCTGACTAATATACGCCCTTTATTGACCTTCCCTCCCCACCCCTGCATCACTTCCCAGCTCCCTTATTGAGCTGCCTAAAAGCACTGCCCAAATTAACTATTTTCTCAAATCCAAGTTTCAGAGTGTGCATGCAGTGAACTAAAACTACACAAGTTTTCTAATCCTAAATCCTTCAAACCAGACCTCCAACCCCTCATAGCACCATCTCTCCCACTAAATCCCCTGGACCAGTTCCAATGGAAATGATCCCTCCTCTGTGCTGTGCAGATTTACATCCTCTCTCCTGTATTATTACATGGCAAGAATCTGGCCATGTGTCTAGTATATTACTAGGACAAAGTAGCTGGTAGCTGTTCAACTGATAAAACTTCTGATTCTTCCTCTCTTCCCAGCACATGCACAACTCTAACACCTTCATCCTAGTTCTGCAGCCTTGGAGACATATCAAGGAGCTACTTAAAGGCTTGCAGAGGTGTCCAGGAGCTGCATGGAAAACTCTAATGAGCTCTGGTAGTATACTTGACTATAATTCCAGATGCATGGGTGGACAAATGGACAGGCTTCTGGCCACTGGTGCCTTGTGCTGCCAGATGAAGTGTGCCTTAGAAGAGTCTGCCTTGTTCTGGAGGAAAAAGATTGGGTTAGTATTCTTTTGCTGAGGATTCACATAACTAAAATGTAGTTATAACCATAAGATGTGCAAAACATCTCCACCACTCCCAACCACCTCCATCACTCCTACCCTTTTCCAGCTCCTCTTCTCACAGCCTCCCTGCATGAGTCTTTCTCCCCATAATGTCCCTACATATTTCTAATGAAAACATTCCTCAGTTTCCTTAGGATGAGGCTGACCTAAGGCTGGACTCTCAAACAAAACCACCCTATATATTCTACCAGCCTACTTAGTGAGCTGGAAAGGTCTCATGATTAACTCAGAAGATGATGGAGCAGCCAAGAATCCCCACTGATGCTCACTTCACCTGGATTTTCCTGGACCACCACCCTTTAGACCCATTGCCTAATACCCATAACCCTTCCCAAGTCTGAGCTCCCACAGCCAAGCTGACGTATTATGGTACTGGGGTCCTTGAGAACAGGGAAGCTTTGTTCAATCCCACTCCCACAATTTATTGTAGTTCCAGTTACATACATGTTGAATACATGAGTAAGAAGAGTTTTCTGTATCAGGGGGACATGAGCCCTAAAATGCATATATCCCTTGAAGAGAGCATGATGATGATATATTTATTCAGGACACTGAGTCTCTGAAGTATAAAGAAGAGGACTTCTACAAGAGGAGAGGTGGTTCATAAAGGAAAAATCTGAAAACAACAAACATGATTTTCTTAATTCTCATGTTTTCTAAAGGAAGAGGATGGAAAAATAGAATCTAAATGGGTGATACTGAGAAGGTGAGAGGATGTCATCCTCTCTCATCGGAATTTTTTCTTCCTATAGTAATATTATTAAAAACTCTGAAATTATGCAGAATGTGATTTGCAGCCTAGCTTTTCTGAGGTTGTTCATGACTAACTATGAAAATGCTAAGACATGCTAGCAAAGGAATGTTGGGAAACAAGGTCAAGACTAGGAGTGTTTCTGATTGTCAACCATTCACACCTTGTGGTTTATTTCAAGCCTCTTTGAAGCCAATGGAGAAATGAACAGAAGGCTATATCTGCACCAGTTATCTCCCAGATGAAGCTTCCACAGTGTGGAATGATGTGGTTTCCATTTGTTCACTCAAATAAGAAAATTGCTTGAAAAACAATTGGTAGGTATTAGTTGGAACTTGATAAAGTGATAAGTCTGGGTACGGATGTTTTTGTAAGACTCAGACACTGTAGAAAAATCAGCATCACAGATATAAAGGGATGCTGGTATTTCAACACACCTGGTGAAGACAGAACCTGTCACCTGGCCAGAATTATGAAATACTGGATCCAGACACTTGAAAGAGTCCCACCCCAGATTTGGAAGTGCTACCACACCTGTGTTTGAACCCAGGCTTGGGTATCACAAATATCGAGTTTCATGTGAAAGTTCATCCAAGGTCTTCTACTCTACTGTCTGAAGCAAGCTTCTTCAATTTTCTCCATCTGTTTTTATTTCTAGATTTCAAAGTAGGAGATTTTTTTTCTTTAGAAAGATGAGAAAACTGGGTGCTTATAGAGAATGCTGTATGCACCAGTGTCCTATCAGATGCCCAGCGTGAGTTATTCTACTTAATCTCTACAACAGCCTGAAGTATTTAGGTAGTATAAGAGAATGTACATAATTCAGAGCTCCATCAGAGGAATAGAAATCACTGTAGGTATTTCTGCAGAAATGGATTTAATATAGAAATTATTAAATAGAGGGCAGGGGAATTAAGGCCAGTAAGCCACTCCTAGATTTGAAGAAATCAGAAAAAAAAAAAAAAAAAAAAAACTTGACTCAGAGGAATCCCTCACCAAGGATTTCATCTGCATGCCACATAGAGGTGCAGGTTCCTAGAAGATCACCAGGAAGCCACGTCATGTTCATTATGTATCCACATGATACTCACTATTACGAGAGGAAAATAAAATGTTCTACCTTGTATTGTTTTTCTTGTTTCCAATTCTACTTAAGTGTTTCACGTTAGCAGAATCTAAACCAGAAACTTATTGATCAGGGGGCCTGAAATAATGGAGTTTTCATTCTTCCAACCCCTATAATAAGATAAAGAAAAACTTAGAGTCTGCAGCCAATATCCAATGTAGAGGACTACTATTGTGTTCATCCTAATATCGAAGCAAATGAACTTCTAAGAAGTTAAATGACATGTCTCAAAAATTCCCTCTGCTAGTTAGTAATGGAAACAGAGTCTTAGATAATTTTCTTCTCTTATGCCTGATCCTGGGTAATTTATAGACAATGGAAGTTTATTTCTCACAGTTATACAGGCTATGAAGTTCAAAATCAAGGTGCTGTCAAGGTTGGGTCGGTGAGTGCCCAGTCTCTACTTCCAATATGGTGACTTGAATGCTGCATCCTCCAGAGAATGGGACAGTGCTCCTCACGTGGCAGAAAAGAGCCACACCACCACCATAAGCCCTTCATATACTAGCCTTAACCCATTCATGAGGATAGAGTTATCATGAATTGAGACTATTTTCCAATACTGGTGATCAAGTTTCAACATGAGTTTTGCAGAGGACAAAAACATAGCAGATGGAATATCAATAAACCTAGGTCCTTCTTCCTCTAAAAACCAAGAAAATGGATGAAATTTTAATTGACATGGAAACATATTTAGTGGACCTATTTAGTGACCAACATTACTAACCAAAGCAATGCATGTGACACTGTGCACTAAGATCTTACTGCCTTCTAACAGAAATCTGCCTGTCTAGATCCAGAGAGGACATTTCTGCTCATTGCTGCTCATCTACCAATGCTGCAAGGATTAGGGTGATAATTAAAGCAGGTTTCCCTGTCATTTATGCAAGAGTCTATTTGATGTTTGTTTTTAGTAATTAATAACAGGCTGAAGGCAATAATATTAAATCCTGAAAGAAAAAAAAAATCTTGACATGTAACCAGGAAAATAAAAAGTAAAAACACAACAAGATACTCTTTCACATCCACCAGACTAGCAAAAATTAGTTAACAAGGATGAAGAGCAACACCAACTCTCAGACACTACTAATGGACATATGAACTGGTGTAACCACATTTGAAAACAATTTGGCATTGCCTCTTCAAGTTAAATGTGCTCATAATGGGTGAGCAAGGCATTCCACTCATAAGAATATTGCCTACAGAAATTCTTACACTTGCATATCATACATTGAAGTGCATATAGAATGATAGCATTATCCACAATATATTGAAATTTAAAATAAACCAAATATCTATTAACAGGATAAAAAAATAAATAGAATATATTCATATAATGAAATATTATATAGTCATGGAAATAAATGAATTACTATATGAGATATTAAAAGATATTATGAACTTAAAAAATTAATGCTAAGAGAAAAAGGCAGTAAATCAGTACTAATCTATCCATATAAAGTGAAAAAAAATAGATAAAACTAAAAAACATATTGTTAGCCAGGTGCTGTGGTGCACACCTCTATGGGTAGTCTCCTTGGGAGACCAAGGCAGAAGAATTGCAAGCTCAAGGTCAGCCTCAGTACATTAGTAAGACCCTGTCTCAAAATAAAAAGGGTTAGATGTGTAACTCAGGGGTAGAGTACTTATTGAGCACATGCAAGGACCTGGGTTCAATTCCTAGTACCATCAAAAACAACAACAAAATAAGACTGAATACTCATACATACATAAAAGAAAGCAAGGTAAATACTAGTTAAATATGAGAAATATTAGGTTACTTTAGGAGGACAAGAATGCAATAGAACCAGGGAGGGGGCTTAGAGTGGGATGTCTGTGGTCTTGATGATTATTTCTTTCTAAGTGAAATGATTCAAGGATATTTATTATTTTTCCATTTACTATGCTTATATATGCTCTTTTATGTGTGTATTTTACATGCAATAAATATTAAAGTCATTCTGGAGATTTTCTATCAGTCTCTGCCCTTCTATAGTCTCATCCAACTACAGTTTGGGAGCAGCCCATCCGTCCCCTTCTGGCTTTCTAAATCTGAGATGATATAAAGTTTACTACAGATATACACAATCCCTCCCAAGAATTTCACCTAATTACCTCTCACTCACCAGTTCCACAATGTGGAATAATAAATCAGAGTAGTTAAGCATGAATTTTGGAAACTGGGTTTGAATCCCAGCCCTGCCGCTCACAAGCTGCATGATGTTGGAAACATTAGATAACCTCTATGTTTCCCAGCCAGTAAAATAGTACTTAGGGCATTTTTTTTATATAAAAATGCAGTAATCTGGTGCATGTAAAACACTCAGAGGAGTGATTGGCATGTGGTTACCATCACTTAATTGTCAAATTTCACTACTACATCTTACTTTTCCTCTTGCCAAACTTATCAATCACTCCATCCTTCTTATTTGATCCCACATTTCAGTAATTACTAGGTAACTGGGCCCATGATTTGTCGAACTATGGTCTGGAAGCCAAAACCACTGCCTGTTTCTGAAATAAAATTATACTGGAACACAGTCATGTCCATTCACATCTATATTGTCACTACTTTCATGACATAACAACAGAGTTGAGTGGTTGCAACAGAGACCATATAACCGGCAAATCTTACCTGGCCCTTTACAGAAAATGCTACTAACTCCTTCTTAAGATTATGATGGAACTCTGCTCTTCCAGCTTTGATCTTGCTCCCCTCCCATGATCTTCCTACTACAGGCCCAATTCCAGATACCTACATCCCATCCTCAGCAACAGCGACTAATGAAGCCAATACAATATTTTGTCCTTGGGGTAGAGAGACCATGAAATGAATTCCACTCTTTTGGCCATCTCCCACCATGGGTAGAAGAAAGGACATATTGAGTGACCAAGCCATTACTGACCAAGGCAACGAATGTGATCTCCGACTATGGCCACTCAGGTCTCGTTGCTTTCTACCAGAAATTCCCAGTAGGAGATCATGTGATTACTTCACTTTGAAATAGAACACTGAAACACATAATAAACATGCCAACTGTATCTCTCTGTGTGTATCTGCAAATACTTGCAAAGATAAGTATTCACTGTCAGCATGCCTTACTCATTAAAAATATTTTAAATATTGACTATTACCTGCTTTATTCCCAAAGTAAGACAAAACCATTAAAGCAAACATTAGAAATCATATTATTCTTGCATTGAGTCTTAGGATGAAACAAGTCAATGTGACCATTACTTAATGTAATCCCAGTTCTGCTGACTTCATTCACATGACCTCACCTACCCACGACCCCACACCTAATTCTCAGTTCTAAATAAGAAGTCTTCTAATAAGGGTAAAGGGTGACACAAAGAGAAAAACTGAAGAATGAAATGAGAAGTGATGCAAAGAAGGGAGTTTCACCAAATCACCCATGCCCACCCAGGGAAGGAGAAAAATAAGAGTGCCTTCCTCTTTGTGTGCTATTTTGATCACATGTGATTAATAGCCTGTCACACTGTCAGGAGATCCCCAGCTCCATCAAATCAGTATATGGCTGCTCTGTGCATTAAGGCAGGGCACATCTTTGTGCAAAACGTGTCAGGAGGATGCACTCTGTGTGTCTGCATATATATATATATATAGAACACATACCTGCCACTTACATCCCTGGATCCAGAAATGCTGCTGAAATTCCTCTCCTTGCACATTGCACATACTCCCGAAGTGTGTGTGTGTGTGTATGTGTGTGTGTATGTGTGTGTGTGTGTTTCTCATTTCATTCAGCAAGCAGCTGTGAAAGCTGTTATACTGCCTACATAGCCACAGAAAAGGATCGGGTAAGTGTTTAATGAGGGGGAGGTGTGATGAAAGAGATAGGGCAGTTAAATTGGGTAACTTAGAAAAGAATGAGATAAGATAATGAATGTGTTTCCATGGAAACCAGGTCACAGTCTATAATCTAATATGGCTCTATCTCTAACTTTCTATATTCTGAGAAATGGGCAAATCCTTTTGTTTTTTTTTCTTCATGAATATTATCTTTATAGAGATATTAACAGTCTGGTCAGAGTACTTCATTTCTCCACCCATTAGTGAAGCAATACATAAGTGAGATATAAAACATGCCCTCTGGAATAGAAAGATGTAAAAACTCTTTGTGAATGCTAAAAGGACTCCATGATTTACTTTTATTCCTTATTAAATTGACTGTCACATTTTGCTTTGCTGCCCATAAACATCTTATCTTCCAAGCCCGCTCTTTAGTAAAACACGCTCACTAGAATATCCAAGAAATAGATGCATATATGTAATGTTGGCTTCAAACCAACTGTCTGTTTCAAAAGAGCCCTTCAAGTAATCATCCCTGAAAGTTTCTCAACTGGCTGATTCACTGGGGTGAGCTTATTTGTAACTCTTCCTTTGGCATCCAGGACATGAGGTGACTTTAAATGTATATTAAGATACTGAAATATAACTAAAAAGAAAAGGTCAGGCTCTGAAAAATACAAATCTCAATGAAATATCGGCATGAGAACAAGGGTGGTGCAATACACATCTGTAGCTCTTAATTGTTAAAGCTGTGCTCATTGAACCAACCTTTTGACTGTGCTTCCTGGCAGTCAAAGCAAAAGAAAAACATGAAGAAAAATAAATAAATGAATAAAGTATAGTCCCCTTCAAAGAAGAAAAACTCATCCTTGGACATAATATTGCAAAAAGCTTCTCCCTTGGAGGTTCATAGATGGACCATTCAGAGATATGGTGCATAACAACACTATTGCAGGTGTTCCCTTAACACCTCCTGGTGGAACCAAGGTGAAACCAAAACATGAACCTATAAAAACAGTCCTGAGTACACATGTATGAAGACACAAATGGTGTGACTCTACTTTGTGTAAAACCAGAGAAATGAAAAATTGTTCTCTATATGTGTACTATGAATTGAAATGCATTCTGCTGTCATGTATAACAAATTAGAATAAATACATAATTTAAAAAAAAAAAAACAGCCCTGAGGGTAAGGAAAGGGAGATGATGGAGGGGAGAAGAAGGAAATAATACAGAGGATCTACAGAGCATTTCAATTTGTCCTGCTTGATCCAAGGATTATTAACACTTGCAAGGATAACTCCCACACACTTCCAAATGTCATTGATTTCAAATAACCACTGGAAAGCAGTTGGTGTAGATGGTTTTCTCATTCTTTGATCTACTCTGGATATGATGACGATAGTGGCACATGGATTAACAGGCTTTTATGAAAATGGAGGGCAAGTCTAAGACTCTCCATCAAGGTCCCAGGTGATGGTGTTACTGCCAAGGCAATGGGGCAAACAACTGAGATGGTCCTGAAGAGTTCACAGTGCAATTCCTTCACTGTGGAGAACTTGGTCCCACTTAAGTCTGGCAAAGGCAGAGGAAGTTACTGCAAACCAAACGTTCGTGACCTTGCTGCCTCTCTCAACTTGCTTTGCAGTTAGATTTGGACCAAATGACTACATTATAACCGAAGGAATGTGGGCAAAAAATGATGTAATCTCTTAAAAAATCCAAAGTGACCCTACAGTTTGCTTTCCTCCCTTGATATGGTAACTGTAGAGACCATATGTTCCATGTGGGGTGGCTACATCCAGCTGTGATATGAGCAAGAAATAAATTTTAATTATGCTAAACCACTGAGACTTCAGGGTTCATCTAGTGTGAGAATGAGCATTACCCAGATGACTGATAATACCCTGGCCAACAATCGGCCCTCACCACACTATTTGCCATTTTTTAAATCATGTTTTATTAATTTTATTATGGACATTATATAATTTTGGTTTAAAAACTTTTGTAAAAGTAAAAACAAAAATTCCTAAGGTGAACCCCTTAAATGTGTACTTCTGTAAATGCAGTACATTTTTTTTCTCTCTCTCTTGCTCTCTCTGCACTCTGTTTTTACTCCCTTTCCCCTTTTTAGAGAAGTATAAGTACAATTAGAAAGAAAGATAAGTGGTGGATGCCAGACATAATAAATAGATAATAGAGAAGCAGACAGACACACTGCTTCTGAAAACTTCAGTGGGGGGCATGGTTTTCACCTTTAACAGTTGACATAAAGGTCACTCCTATTAATTTACAAATGTTGATAATGAGTACTGAGGAGTAAATTAATATTAGCAGCTGAAGAACAATTAGAGAGTGTTTTAACTCCTGCTCCTGCCCAAAGCCTCATGTGAATCAGCCCTCTCTACTGCCTCAAGTTCATTGATCATCTCACTCACTCAGCCAAATTTACCAAAAGCAATTGTTGATTAACTCGTACAATAAGTGATAGATCACTGCTGTTTCTTAACTATTTCCTGATAACTTGCACTACCTTTGGCATTGCACTGTCAATTTTCTTTAATAACATCTATTTATTGGTTTGTAAAAGATCTTTTGAAATTTATGACATTGACCTTTAATTCCCACATTTGTTCAAAAACATTTTTCTTGGTTTTCTTTTCATTTAATTTATGGTGATTTTCCTTTATTTTATTTCCTTCAACATTTTCTTTATGATATTCAACATGGTGGTAAAGTGCTTGTTGACAAAACTTACACGTTCTATACATGCTAATAGTTTAAATTTTACCTTTACATCCTTTGTCTACTGTAGAGTCATGTTTACATAAAGGCTTTAGGTCATTCTTTGTTTCCTGTGGTATTTATTTCTCATAAGTAGTTTTTCCAACAGATATTAGTGAATATCTGTACTTTATCCTATTAATTTGAAATGCTATCTTTACTATACACTGGATCAATCGTGGTATGGCAGGGAGAGCAGACAATCTAGACTTGTAATGAAAGTGACTCTAGTATTTGCATTTGAACTATGATATCAAGTGATCTGATTTGTTTTCGTTACATGCAGAAAATATTCTAGCCCTATTTTACTTACAATTTACTTAATTCAGGAATAGGCAGACATTTTTCCCTTAACAAAATAATGGATAATCATAATATATGCTTTTATTAATAAGCCATCATTAAATTCCTGGAATAAAACCTACTTAGTCATAGCACATAATTTCTTTAATATATTAGATTTAATTCAGTCCTCAGTTGTGCAGAATTTTGCATTTCCACTTCTAAGAAAAATTGGTCTACAGTTCTCTATCATTATCTCAATTATAAGACAAAAAAAGTGGTAAATCTTGTCTTTCTATGATCAAATATTTCAAGTGGCACAAGAATTTTGTGTTACATAATGGTCTGAAAGAACTCATCCTCAAAGGCTGATGGGGCTGACATCTTTCTAGGGATTATTTTTAGGTATTTTTCACAATTTTCTTCAAGTTCTATTCCATATATTTTCCAACTTCTTCTCTATTCAGTTATTTTTATATTTTCCCACAGAATTTTTTAGTCCTTGTAGGCTATATTTACATATTTCAGCAGAACATACTACCTTTTCTGATCTGTTTATATAAGTATATGCAAATGACTACTTGGTTACATCTCCTTAGTCAGTCCTTGTAAGGTGTTTTTGTTTTTTTCCCTAATCACTTTGAAAAGCTTCTTATCTATTTCTTTAGAAAATAAAAAAAAGAGAAGAATAGAAATTATAGTATTTATCATTTTTATGATAAATTAAACATATGAATTGCTGTGTATATTTTTAATCACTGCTTCTTTGGATAGACACAATTCTAATACAGTATGATCTATCAATCCAATTACTAATTTCTTTTTATTCTGCTATCTACTTAATATTTAAAGATATTTATTTCATACTATTACTCTTAGTTTTTAAGTTCTTCATTTTGTACATTCCTGTGTTACTCATTAGCTAAGATTTTATAGCTATTACATTTATATTTGGATTTTGCCATTTGCATTTTAGACTGCAATTCTTTTTTAAAGGTTCTTTTTAGTTATACATGACAATAGAATTCTTTTTGCACATTTATTTTTTCATTAAATTTTACTTTTGCTAATATTAACCCTCCTTCTTTTTGTTTAAGTTTGCATGGAAATACAAGCCCATATATTTGGATTTCATATTATAATAGGATTTTTCACATTTACACTTGACAGGTAGGTTTCATGTTCTTATTTTCATAGTATTCTCTAAGACCATTTAAGATGTGGGGGATGTCAATTAAAATCAGAATGGATGTGCACACCGTATTCCTTGTGTGCACATATATATGCACAAGTACACACGTTTGTATGCAATTACTTGTGTGTACACACAATGCATGTCAATGTGATGTGGGTATAGTCTTCAGGCTAAAATGGCAAAAAAATAAATAAATAAATAAACTGAAAGGGGACCAAACCAATGAGGACAGGGGGAAAAATACTATCTCCTAAGGAATCTTCATTAGCTTCTTGATTCTTTAAAAAGTTGAAGCCCAGCATAAGAACCTTAACCAGATCCTGGAAAACAAAGAGCTATATTTCCTATGAAGGCAGAGGCATATGGGCTACATGGGAAAACCAGTTCAGAAGGACAGGTGAAATTTTATTCAAACAAAAGATTGAAATCAAGATCTAATGACAGAGCAACAACTGAGATGCTACAGAATTTTGTTCTGTATCCTTGTGCATATGGGTCTCTACTGGTAGTATCTGAATGAACAATCATAGCTTGCCTGAGTTTTGGAATAATCAAATCTGTAACAGTGTTGTGATATTTCTATCAACTTCATTCAAGATCTCAGAATACTTTCTTCACATGCAGAGTCTCCTGCTGGCTACCACTCTGGACTGCCCAAACCCCACATAGTGCTGCACTCCAAGTACTGCACTTAGCTGGTCCAATTGAGCTACCTAATCCATCGGAGGTGAGACCTAAAAGGACCCTCTCCAACACATGGCCCTGGCCATCTGCTTGGTCCTGGTGACTGGGCTGAATCAATCTGTTTTTAGAAAGAATAGCCAAGATCCTGCCCTGCCAAAAACAAGAGGTGAAATGTGGGCTTCCTGAAATGTGTTACTGAAACATTCTATTTGGGAATTCACTATTCCACTGACAAATTCTCCTTTCTGCACAGAAATACTCATCAGAGTGAAGAGACTAGAAGCCAGAACCTACCTGCTTCCCACTCACTCGTTCGAATTTAAAACAGATCCAAAAGAACCATATAATCTTTTCCCCAGAAATGTGTAAAAATATGTCTCTTCTAAAGGAAGAAACATTTTAATACACACCTGGGTTGTTCTGACAGGTTTTTGAAAGTGAGTTCGATTTGCTGACTTCATAAAGAAGTATTTATCTTTCTCAGGCATCTTTTCTTCCATTTTTTATGGTCTGCTAGTGCAGTTCACCTGCTCCATCAGCCTCCAGTCAAAGGTATCAGGGGGAAAATAATGCCTAAATACATGGCAGTCCTCAATGGTCACTGCAGAAGGGGAACATGATAAGGAAAGAGCCATCCTCACACGCATATCTTGCACCCTGAAGACAATTTCTCCCATAGAGTCCACTGTGACTTTGGTGACTGGTGTCCTGGTGGCCTAGGAGAGGGCTCACATTGGTGCTGTTCCATCTCACCTACATCTCCTGCTATTGGGAGCCTGAGTCATTGGCATCCTGCCCTAGCCCTGTTCCAAGAGGCCCCTATTCTACCAAGAACTCCTGTATACACCAGTCTCCTTAATTGTTTTCAGGTATGAGGGTATAGTCAACCTGAAAACCAATAAATATGACAGGCAAAGAATGAATGAGATTCAGGTGTTCCATGAATGCCTCACTAAAGCACAATAAAACCAACCCATTAAAGAGGTTTAAGTGCATTACTTTCTTCTTCAGCAGATTTTTATGTTCCCCTTATACTCACTTTCAGGAA
Source organism: Marmota marmota marmota (assembly GCF_001458135.2). Taxonomy (NCBI): domain Eukaryota; kingdom Metazoa; phylum Chordata; class Mammalia; order Rodentia; family Sciuridae; genus Marmota; species Marmota marmota. Next base: position 18,609,329 of record NW_026000241.1, read on the forward strand.
ACAGGAATAACTGGAAGTTAGATGTGTTCACTAATGCTACCTGGTTATCAGCCCCCGGCAGAAGGAAGGTTGTGTTTTTCCAGGGATGGTGCCAAAGAGACTATGCTTTCTCCAGTGAGCTTGTTGGAAGTAAACCCACATGCCAAAAGAGCGGGTGCATGAGATCGCCAAGTGCATCACACAAAGCCTGATTTGCCACCTTATGTTTGTATTCTCATCCCTCTTCTAAAGTAAGGGCCAATTCAGAACTACACAATGCCCTCTCCAATTCCTTGAGCCTCAGCCCTGGACAATCCTGACACACAACTTTATCCCAGCTTATAAATACCAGGATCAGTTTCCAAGATCCTGGGGCAACATACACACATTGCATGATAAATCTTGATCTGGATACTAAATGCAGATGACAGTTTCTGCCACTCATTCTGCCAGCTGTGCCTGGCAGAATGAGGCTAAGGCTTTCTACATTCCCACTTTAAAGGGATTTCAAGAGAGAATGCTGGTTCAAGACTCTGACGCTTGTGAGAAATCTTCATGTGGGTGCTTAGCAGAAATGCTGTAGGAGAACGTTCTCGAGTTGGATGGAGGACCCCAAATACTTCAACCTCAATATTCCCTCAACGGATGTGCTGTCAATCCACACATCTACATGTACTTAACATGCCAATCTTTCTATGGGGTTTATTTTTCTCTCTTGGTTAAGAGGCCAAGCTAGAACAAACATAGATAGATCAAGTAAAACTGAAATTAGCAATCAAGTAACTAGAATGATTTACCTCTTCTCTGGTTTCAAATGGTAAGATTTATTTTTTATTCAAAAGAACAAGATAATGAGGATTTCTGATCTATAATCTCCCCATCTTTAAAGCCCATGACTCAGAATTATCAAAAGGAAATGTCCATTGATGAAGCCTGGTGTAACTACAGTCACTAATATTCCTTGTTTCAGGTGTAGGTTTTGTTATGAAAAGCAGAGGGGAAGAGGGGAAAACAAAAACTTATGTTCTTTGTTGTTACTATGACCAGTAGCAGCACCAATAATGAGCAAGCCTGAAAGTATCAAACATGAATGCAGAAAAATATAAATAGCCAGAGCCATTTTCAGCCAAGGAATAATTCAGCAGCAATCTCTGGACATTGTGCAGCTCTAGGGCCCCAGGGTTGCCTCAGAATGGATTGATTGCTTGCCTTCGGGGGGCATTCTTCCTGTTGGAGAAGGAAGCTGAAGGATAATCATCACTCAGGTCTTTGTGGCCTCCAATGAGGATGCTCTATAGCTTGTTTTGATTTCATAGCTCCTCAGCTAACAAGAAAATAAAAAATGATGCTGTGCTGAGCCCTATTACACCTCAGAATTCAGGAAATCAAAGTGCTGACTGCTATCAAAGGCATAGAAAGAAAATGAGAGGCATTTGCTACACTGTAGATACAAACCCCAATGCCAAGCTCTTACTAGCAATTTTTTTCAGGTCAAATTTGAATCAAAGAATGTGGCTTACCTAAAAGTTTGTTTAACAACACTAGGTAATCAGTGTTTCTAGAATGATAAGACAAAGTGCCAACACTCTAAAGTGCTACTTACCACTCTGTCCCAGGTTGTCTCAAAGAAGAAGTCAGGAAGTCTAGCTTGCAGTTTCCTAGGAGGGGAACACATTGTGATAGTCAATTGCAAATATATGTAATATAATAAAACCTATAATATATATGTATATATTATATATGTGTGTTAATATATATAAGCAAATATATATATATATATGTATTTGCTATTAAATACATATATTTCATATATATGAAATAAGAATGAAATGTGTGCACACATATATAGGGTGCTCAAATATATATAAATATATGTAAATATACATGCCTAAACTTTATAGAAAAATATTTATATAAGATATTAAATATTTATGTATATATATGTTTATATATTTGAGTGCCCTATAAAAGTATAGGTATAATGAAAAGAGATAATAAGCAGCTTAGGAACTTTTTTGCTACTATTTCAACATTCAGGATAGTATATCTTAATTTAGAGATGAAAGGACTAAGACCCAGAAAATAGTGGTGTTTTACTGAAAGATATTAGAAATAAAGTCCTTTCCCACAAAGTGGGAATAAATAAATAAATAGATAGATAGATAAATAAATAAATAAATAATGTTTATTTAGAAATCATCCACGAGGCCTCAGGGTAAGGAGAAACTAGTACTTTTTTATTTGTTTGTGTTTGCTTTTTTATGCCAGGGGAATGAACCCAGGGGCACAGGACCATGGAGATATATCCCCAATCCTCTTTATTTTGAGACAGAGTCTCAAAATTGACTTACTTAACAGGACTCCTAAAACTCAAGAAATAGAACCAAGGATTAATAGGTGGAATAAAATGAAGTTTAAAAGCTCTTGCAGAGCAAAGGAAACAACTAAAAGCATGAAGAAAGAATCTACAGAATGGGAGAAAATCTTTCCAGCTACTCTTCTGACATGGGATTAATATCCAGAATATATAAGGAACTCAAGAAACTTAACACCAAAAAAACCAAATAACTCAATCAATAAATGAGCAAAAGAACTAAATAGGTATTTCTCAAAAGAAGAAATACAAATGGCCAATAAATAAATGAAAAATTTGTTTAACATCTCTAGTCATCAGGAAAATGTGGGCTGGGGTTGTGGCACTGTGGCAGAGCACTTGCTTTGCACATGTGAGACACTGGGGTCAATCTTCAGCACCACATAAAAATAATCAAATAACATAAAGATATCGTCTCTATCTATAACATATATAGATATATATATATACACACACATACACACACGTATATACTTATAGATATTTAATCAGGAAAATACAAATCAAAACTACATTGAGACTTCATTTCACTCCACTTAGAATTGCAATCATCAAGAATAATGATAATAAATATTGGCGAGGATATGGAGGGAAAGGTACACTCATACATTGTTTGTGGGACTGCAGATGAACGCAACCACTTTAGAAAGCAATATGGAGATTCCTCAAAGACTAGGAACAGAACCACCATATGATCCAGCTACCCCCCCCCCTGTATTTATCCAAAGGAGCTGAAATCAGTATACTATAGAGATACAGGCACAGCAATGTTTATATCAGTACAATTCACAATAGCTAAGTTGTGGAACCAGCTCAGGTGCCTGTCAGCAGACAAATGGCTAAGGAATTATACACACACACACACACACACACACACGCACAATGGAGTTTTACTCAGCCATAAATAAGAATGAAATGATGGCATTTGCTGGTAAATGGATGGAACTGGAGAACATCATGCTGAGTGAAATCAGACTCAGAAAGTCAAAGGTTGAATATTTTATATGCAAAAGCTTGAGAAAAATGAGGAAATATAAAAGGGGGATCCCATGAAAACAGAAATGAAATCAGTGCAGTAGAAGAGGGGAAGTGAGGAGAGATGGGAAAAGGTAGGATCTGTGAATGAAATTGACCAAATTTTATATATATAAATATATATGAATAGGCCACAATGAATTCCACATTTACTCATATCTATTAGACATCAGTTAAAAAACAAATTAATAGAAGGAAGTCACGTAGAGGAAGGGAAGCAGGGGAGAAAGGAGGGGAGGGGAAATGGAAGTACTAAAGATTGTAACTGAGCAATTATATGCCATACATAAATGAATATGCCAAAGTGGACCCCACTATAGAATATAACTATGATACATTAATAGAAAAAAATTTAAAAAGCCATCCTCCAAAATGGCTAAAATGAAAAAGAACCAATACCAACTGAGGGCAGCAATGTGGACAAGCTACAGCTACCACCATACTTGTTGCTCGTGGGAACATAAATTAGTACAAGCACTTCACGGAATTGTTAAAAGATATCTGCTAATGTTGAGCCAGAGCTCACTGGATGACTCAGCAATTCCACTTTTAGGAAAGTATACAAGAGAGTGTTTACATGATCACTGAAAGAAGTGCACTAGAATATTCAGAACATTCATCACTATTAAAAACTAGAAACACCCCAAGGTCTACAAACAGAGGTTAATAAATTGTAATATAACCATATAACAGAAGACCATGTGTAATAATAATAAATAAACAACTGAACATAACAACATGGACAAAACTTATTTGTATATTGTTAAGTAAAGGATGTTTGAAAGAAAAAATTACACTGTATAATTTAACTTGTATAAATTTCAAAATGAAGTATAACTGCTCCATGGTATCAGAAAGTAAAATATTGGAAATTTTTGACAGAGTCACCAGAGAAATTTTTGGTGATCTGATAAGGTTGGTTTTCTTAAACTTTTTTATTACTGTGGCCAAAATACCTGACAAGAAAAACTTAGACAAGGAAAAGTCTATTTGGGGCTCACAGTTTCAAGAGTTTCAGTCCATAGGTGACTGACTATTATTGCTCTGGACCCAAGGTGAGGTAGATAGCACATCATGCTGGAAGGGCCCTACAGAGGAAAGCTGCTCAGCCCATGGCAGGTCAGCAAACAGTGACCCAGGGTAAGGGAAGGGGCCACAGGGAAGATATACCTTTACAGAGCACACCCCCAGTGACCCACCTCCTCTAGCCACACCCTACCTGCCTGGAGTTACCTTCCAGTCAGTCCAATCAAAGTTGGATGTACTGATGAGGTTACATCTCTCACAGTTCAATCACTGTACCTCTGAGGATTCCTGCATTAATGGGAGCTGTCAGGCAACACCTCATATTCTAAACTGTAACACTGAGTATTGCTTACATGGATGTGTTCAGTTGGTGAAGATCTAAACTACACCCTCAAAACTTGAGCATTTTTATATGCATTTCGCCCTTCAATAAGACCTCTTTTAAAAATTGGTTATAAAGCTGGTGATAGATACAAAACATAAAGAAAATTCATCCTACACAAAATTGTTCTTGAAGAACTAACAAACAATAACAAGAATTCAATTGTTGAACTGAAGAAAAATTTCCAGGCAAAAACAAATAATCAGAAAGAAAGAAAGTTAGTTCTCCTCCACTCAGAAAATAATAAAATAAATAAATAAAATGAACACCACAATTATATTCTACCCAAAGTCACTGAAATTCAGGGTAAAAGAATCCCTTTGGAAATCTCAGCTTTTAGTAATGGTGGACTGTGTAACTCAGAACCATTCTCCTACAGCCCAAACTAGTGACAAAGCTGGATAAAATACTTCTTTAAATGTACTGGAAGACACTGAAAACCTAATAATAGTAATGAAAAGTCACTATTACAGATCTGGGAACACATATTAACACAAGCGCTGAGTCCTCCATGAGAAGACGATTTCCACTTAGGGATTTTTCAAATCGAGAGAGGGCAGTGGAGAGTACAGGAAGAATTCCATTTCTTGACTTGGGTGAGGGATATGTAAGTGTATGTTTTGTGGTTTGTGGTTTTTCTCCTTATGTGTCTTACACTATGCAATACCATGTTAAATATTCCACCAGTATTCAACTAGGGAAAAAAATAAGAGTTGATCTTAGATGTATCCAAAGCAATATTATCAAAGCCAGAAAGTGCTAGAAAAGTAGTTTCAAGTGTTCTGAGGAAAAATTACTCCGTAAGTTTTCCTTCAAGTACAAAATGTAAAAGCAACAAAGAGACATTCTCCATTGTCAGTAACTTAGAAAAGCCAACACATGTGTGCCTTTCTTGCAAAACCCACTAAAAGAGGAAATTCTACTAGCAAAGGAATATATCAAATATAAACACTGGGAAAGGAGGAGCTTACAATAAGGGCTGTTAGTTAGCACTGTATTCATTCAAATATAAAACTGTGTCTAAGCAACTACAAGACTATGTTCCTTTAACCTCACTGTAAATTCATTTCTGCTAATTAATGAAGGACTATATTTAATATTTTCAATATAAATGGCATTGGTTTATGATCCCAATCTCTGTATTTTTCCCTCCCCCTTTTTCTATTAATAAAGAGATTTCAAAAATTATATTTACAAATATTAAAAGCAGTTGTTTTTAAGTAATGGAATTTTGGTAATTTTTCCTCCTTGCATGCCCCATTTCACTGCATTTTTATTTAAAAATTAACATATATGATAATGAAAACAGTAGCAATTATTCTTTCCAAAATAAAAAATAAACTGGGAACAATATAAACCAAAATAACATCTTGATACAAAAGTCAGGTAAGAATGTACGTTTTCCTTAGCAACACTGAAGGAGATATTTAAACATAATCAGCATTCAATGAACACATAATTTAGCAATCAACAAAATAACTGACAGTCAGCTTGTAAATTATTCATATTTTAATTTTTCAACTGTTTACTCTTTTCAAATATTTATTTCTCCTTTCAAACAAACATATTCATTCAGGAGTCTAAAATTAAAAAGGAAGAAAATTTTTTATCAAACTGAGTTTAAATTACATATTCGAATTTTAGGGTAAATAGAAGGAAGAACCATCCAATATTAGAAAATAGTCAAAGTTATCTTAAATGGTTACAATACTATATTGTTTCTTAAACTTAACTTCTTTAAAACCACTGTTTCTATCTTAAATATTACTGTTCCCCTTATATGTTCATCCCACACACATCCAATCTTTTAAATCAGGCCAAAAGCTTCTGTAGCTTTGATGTTCTCTTCTCCATTGCTCCTGACATCTGGGGCTGCTCTTATAACTCTACCTCTAAAAAATCAAACAAATTCTTTAATCCACCCACTCCCATTACTTCCAAATCATGCTCTGATTATCTAGCACCCAGACTGAGTACCTGTCTAGAACCTCTACCTCCATTCCCATCATTTCATTCATTGCTTAGATCACTTAGTGTGAGTTGACACTAAGCTAGGACTAGACATACCACATGAATGAGTTACCCTCCATCAATCGGGTTAAAGTCTCACAAGAGACAGGCAAGCAAGAGATGCCCAATATATAGCAAAACAGATGGAAGCAAGTGGCCCTAGGAGATGGGCATCATCCAGGCTAGGAAAGTCAAGAAAGACTCCCCCAAGAGAGTGACAGGTGAAAGGAACCTGAAACAGAGAGCCAAGCAGAGAGAGCATGCAGTTTGGGAGAATTTCTAGTAGTTTTCTAGTAGCTCAGAAAGAGAAATGGAGAGCAGAGAGGAGGCTGTGTGGTTGTCCACTGGCAAGAGCAGAACAGATGCCATATTGAGGAGGCACCAACAGACTTCAAGTCTGACATGATTCAAATGGATCACCACTGTCAAGTAATTTTTTCCAAAAGTGTGACTGATTTTTTTTTTTTCGTTCAGATGCTTAAGACTTGTCATCAGTTCTTCAATTAAGAACATTTAGGATAAATGATGATTGATGATTGTTCATTTTGCATCAGACTGGTGGACACAGCTCCAAGGTGTATGCACATAATTCACAATGATAATGAGGAGGAAGTGGGGGAAGATGGTAAGGGAATGCAAACGGTTATTTTAGCTCCTCCATATGCCACAATGTTTAACTGAAAGTCCTGGTGTATGTACATATGTCCCTCTATGAATTTGGTTACAAAATTTACTCTGGTGAGAACAAACGGGCTCTAAAAATATAACCATACAACACTAGCTTGTACTAAAGAAGAAAAGTATTATTTAATCAAAAGTAGTTATAAAAGTTTAGAACAGGGGCTGGGGTTGTGGCTCATTGATAGAGCACTTACCTAGCACGTGTGAGGCACTGGGTTTGATCCTCAGCACCACATAAAAATAAATAGATAAAAATAAAGGTATTGTGTCCATCTACAACTAAAAATGTGTGTGTGTGTGTGTGTGTGTGTGTATAAATAAAAACTTTAGGACAGATCTTAGGTCTTTCAAGGGAGCACAGGCCTTCATCATTTCTAAATGAATTAGTGAAAGAACACTGAACAAGTAAAAACAACTGAAATTTAAACTTTTTGTGTGTGGTCAAAAGAATGTTTAGACAGTCCTGTAAGCTCACTGCAGTGAACTAAGCATTATATATAATCAAAATGCTGATTTAACAGAGAAAATCTTGGAAGTTCCACAGTGCTTAAAGTCACTTTTATTTTTTTTCTTCGGTAATTCAAGAATCTCATTGTGATTTTATTTCTTCTATCAACTCTGACAAAGACCTAAGCATTTCCACATGCTGTCTTTGCATATCTATGATGTGTCAGACATGGTAATTGATCTTGGGGAAACAGAAAAAGGCTCAAATACACCCCAACCCCCCAAGAGGATTGCAGTCCAGTCAAGTCATATTATCACATGTTCTTGATTCATAGGAATCTTAATAATCAAGTCACAGTTCACTGTTCAGTGCCCCTTTCATTCATGCATGTGCCATAGGTATAATGATGAATGACAGACAGCAGAGCCTCCTGAGGGAATCAAACGTGAACAATAACAGAAGACTAGAACTTTAATAAAGACATGTCCGAGGCACCCTCGGAGCTGAGCTAGTGCACCTTCAGTCTGTCTGTGGATATTGTGAAGCCATCCCCAGAAAATGAGATGGTACAGAACCTTGAAGGATGAGTGAGCAAGTGAGGGTAAGCAAGGGCAGGGGACTTTGAAGGGAGACACTGAAGGACTGTCTTAGAGTACCTGGGGAGAAGTGGGGTCCGACAGACAAGCAAGATCAAATGACAAGCCCAGAATATTTTAGATTTTACCTCTATTTTTTTTTCTTTATTTACTACCTTTTGAGAACTTGTTTATTGTATTGTATTGCATTGTAATGTATTTATAATTTTCAAATAATAACTCTATACACTTAAGTAGAATGTGATGCTTTGATATTTGTGGTATGTTGATGTTGTGGAATGATCAAAGCAACCAGGCAAATAAATATATTCACCACCTCATGTTCTGATCTTTGTGGTGAGAACATTAAAAATCCATCCCTTTAATGATTTTGACTATAATTAATAACAATTAATTATAGTGTCTATGCTGTGTAACAGATCACAAGAATTCATTCCTTTGGTCTAGTTGAAATTCTGGATCCCTGAACTGGCATCTCCCTTTTCTTCATCCACCTCTTACCATGGCCTCTGATAATGGTGCTTCTATTTTCAACTCCTGTGAATCCAACATTTTTGGATTCCAAATATAAATGAGATTGTGCAATATTTGTATTTCTGTTCCTGGCTTATTTCATTGAGCATAACATCCTCCAGGTTCATTCAGGCTGTCACAAATCAGAGAATTTCCTTCATTTTTTAAGACTAAATAGTAGGCCATTGTGTATATCTCACATCTTTGTAAAATCCACTTGTCCATCAACGGGCACCTCACTTATTAGGTATTTTGGCTATTGCAAATGATGCCACAATAAACACGGGAGAACAGCTATCTTTTTGACATATTCACTTCAATATTCAGTAGTAGAATTGCTCAATGATATGGTAGTTTCATTTTTTTTTTTTTTTAGTTTTTTGAGGAATCTCCACACTGGACTATAACAGCTGTACTAATTTACACTACCACTAACAGTGTGCAAAGGCTCCCTTCTCTCTGCCTAGGTGTCAACATTTTTTATTTTCATTTTTTATAATAACAATTCTAACAGGTATGATATCTCAATTTGATTTGCATTTCCCTCCTGATTAGTGATGTTGAACATTTTCTCTTACACTTATTAGTCATTACACCTTTTTTCCCCCTTGTATGGGAAGGATTGAACCCAGAATCTTTCTTACATGCAAGGTAAGTGCTCTACCACCGAGCTACATCCCCACACCACTCTGAATAATTTTTATAAAGAAAAGTCTACTGAATATTCAGGTCCTTTGTCCATTTTTTAATCAGGTGATTATTTGCTTATTATTGAGAAGTTTGTGTTCTTTATGTATTTTAGTTTGCCTCTTAAAAGTTTATGGTGGTAAGAGTGAGCTGTCAGCCCAGTAAGGGAAGGAATTGAAGGCAGAGAGAGTAGTTAGAGAGTGTCAAGATAAACCAGGTGAGAAATGGTGAGGTCCTGAACTCCTAAAGATAAATGCTTGAATCTAGCCTAATGCATTCCTATAAAGTGTTTGGCTCCATTTTCTCTCCATAGGGCTTGTTAATGTAAATAGCAAACTTCAGAAGTGATTAAAATCAGATAACCTGAACTCCTATTTTCAATTTCCTACCTTGTAGGTAAGACCTGTGCTCCAGCAGTGAGCCCTAGGGAGGCAGAGGAAGAAGGTTTTGCTGGTACCTATGGCTCTGGTAAACACAATGATGATTGCTAATCTGTGTTAAGTCAATGGCCTTTAAAATCTGCTTAAAAAGCTGTGGATCTTTTCTCTTCGAAATTACATATTCACGAATTTTAAGTATTCAAGGTGTGTCCAAGGGTGACTAAGCCTCAAGCTTCTATATTTAACTTGAAGATTTAGTGGACACTGTAAGGAATAACACTTCAAATAAATGCTAAAGGAAAGGTCTGCACATGATCATCTTGGAGTATGAACAAGTCAGTTGGGGATGAATGGATGAAAACAGAGGGTCTAACTCTCCAAAACGAAAGCATCGAGTACACAGAACATTAATTTTCAAGGCAATGTCCCATAAGGAACAGGTTCTTACCTTAAGAAACAATATCAGGGTGAATCAACTACGTTTACATGGTGGACATGAAAGAGAGGTTGCGTTTAGATATAAATTTTCCTACAATAACAAAAAAATACTTGGGGTTTAAAATAGGCATAGTTTATTATTATTTTCTATACAAGTCCAAGCTAGTAAGAAATATGCTTTTTAAATCCATCTGTGATGCAAGCTCCTATGTCCATGTTGCTATGCCATCCCTATGATGTTGCATCCACATAACTGAAAAAACAAAATAGCTCATCATTAGAACATAGTATGAATAGTAGGATGGAAAAAGGAAAATAGAGGTACTAAACCCCTCACTTCAAGGACATAGCTTATAAAGTACATGCATCTCTAATACTACATTGTTCATAATTTAATCACATGGGCAAATATAGTTGCAAGGGAAGTGGGGAATGTCCCTTATTCATAATTATAGAAAAGGAGAAGAAATGAAGACACACATTTATATTTTCTTTGGCTTGGCTTCCACATTTGGTGAGGAGGAAGTATTATTCAACTGCAAGATTGTGAGTAAACTAGTCCATTTTCCTTTACAATAACAAAACTCCTGAAACTGGGTACTTTATAATGGGAAAAAAGTCTATTTAGCTTATAGTTATGAAGACCAAAAGTCCAAACAGCATAGCACCGATTTAGTGAAGCTTTCCTCTTCCACCAAAATGCATCACATCACAGCGGATGGCATCATGGTGAGAGCACATGCAGAAGAGATTATATGGCAAGACCAGAAGTCAGAGAGCAGGAAGGGCCCAGTCTTGGTCTTTCATTCCAACTCACTCACTGGGGATTCAATAAGAACTATCTTAATCCCTTACTAGGGAAGCACACTCAATAACCCAAAGGTTGCATACCATCTTCCAACACCACCATATTAAGGAAGAAGTTTCCAACACATTAACCATTAGGGGACACAAATAATAATGATTAAAAAATAATTTTGCAGGTTTTGAAGACTTTCATCATCAAGATATGATAGAATGAGATATGAGATAGTGGCTTCATTTCCCATTTCTCCCAACACACACACACACACACACACACACACACATATTCATTATATATATTTATATATATCTATGTATATATACATACATATATTCATATTTTTTTTCATTCCAGACTATATATATATATATATATATATATATATATATATATATATATACTTTAGACTAAAAAATCAGTGAGAAAATTTTGGAAATAAACTACATTGTAGAACAAATGGACCCAACAGACACATAACAGAATGGACTCAACAGACATACACCGAACATTCTGTCCCACAGCGGAAGAACACATGTTTCCTCAAGTACACAAGGAACATTCTCCAGGATAAGTCATGTTAGTCCACAGAACAAGTATTAACAAATTTAAGAAAATTGAAATCATATAAACTATCTTTTGGAAACACAATGGTATGAAGCAAGAAGTTCAGGACTTGTAGGGGTTTCAGAAAATGCACAAACACATGGAGATTAGTGAACATGTTCCTGAGCAACTAGTAGGTCAATGAAAAAAACTGAAAATGGAAATACAACATACTGAAACTTTCAGAATGAAACAAAAAATGACTCTAAGGGGGCAATTTATAACAATAAATGCCTACATCAAAAAAGAGAAACAAGGCCAGGCATGGTGGGACACACCTGTAATCCCAGTGACTCAGGAGGTTGAGATAGGAGGATCTCAAGTTCAAAGCCAGCCTCAGCAATTTAGTGAGGCCCTAAGCAACTCACCAAGACCCTGTTTTTAAACAAAATACAGAGGAAGGGCTGGGGATGTGTCTCAGTGGTTGAATGTCCCTGGGTTCAATCCCTAGTACCAAAAAGAGAGAGAGAAAGAGAAGGAAAGAAACAAAAATCTCAAATAAACGGCTTGGTGTAACATCTTAAAGAACTATAAAGGAAGCACAATCTAATCTAAGATCAAAGTCAGCAGAAGGAAGAAAATAATAATGACCAGGACAAATGTAAGTGAAATGGAGATTAGAAAAAAGAGAAAGATAAACAAAGAGTTGCTTTTAAAAAAAAATTAGTTTATAAGCCTTTAGCTACACAATGGGGGGAAAATACTCCAGTAAATAAAATCAGAAATTAAAGAGGAGAACTTACAACTGATACCACATAAAGACAAAGAATTATAAGTACCACTACCAGGGATTATACACCAACAAATTAGAGAACCTGTAAGAAATGGTTGATCTCCTAGAGTCATATACCCTACAAAGACAGAATTAGAAGAATTAAAAGATCTGAAGTCCTTTTAAATTTATTTTGAGGCAGAGGCTCACTAAGTTGTTGAGGGTCTTGCTACATTACAGAGACTGGGTTAAATCTCCAGTGCCACAAAAACAAAAATTTAAAAAAAAAGACTAGAAGATCTGAACAGACCAATAATGAGTGAAGACATCAAAGCAGAAGATGTAAAAATCTCTCAAAATAAAGCCCACAACACAATGACTTTGCAACTGAATTCTACCAAATATTTAAAGAAAAACACCAGTCCTTCTCAAAGTCTTCAGAAAAAATCGAAGAGCAAAAAAATATTTCCAAGGGCTAAGGGTATAACTCAGTGGGAGAACACTTGCCTCACATGCACAAGACCCTGGGATCAATCTCCAGCACCAGCAAAAAAAGAAAAAGAAAATATTTCCAAACTCATTATGCAAGCCCAGCATCACCCTGACAGTAAAACCAGACACAAACACTATAAGAAAATGAAAAAAAAAATAGTAAGCCAATATCCTTAATGAACACAGTTGAAAATATTCTCAGTAAAACACTGCAAACCAAATTCAACAACATATTAAAAAACTAATTCACCATGATAAGTGGATTTATCCCTGGAATGCAAGGATGGTTAAACATATGCAAATCTGTAAATGTGATACACTACATTAACAGAATGAAATTTTTAAAAAAATAATATATGATCATCTCAATAAATGCAGAAAAAAGCATTTGAGAAAGTTCAACATCACTTTTCAAAAAAAAGTTCTAAACAAATTAGATATAGAAGGATGACAATGAAGCCCACATAATGAAGCCCTCAACATCAGTAGTCAGTGGGGAAATGAAAATCAAAACAGTAATGAGATATCCCTTCAAAATGTTAGAACAGCTATTATGAACAAGGTAAAAATAACCAATATTGGTGAAGACATGGAGCCAAGAGAACTCTCGCTCAGTGGCACTGTGAATATAAATGAAACAGCTATTATGGAAGTTGAACTAACGGAAATTCTCAAAAAAAATTAAAAATGGAACTATCATCTGGTCCAGGAATTGCACTTGGGGTATATCCAAAGAATATAAAATCAGCATGTTGAAGAGATATGTTCATTCCCGTGCTCATTGGGCATTATTCACAATAGCCAAGATAAGGCAACAACCTAAGTATTCATCAGTGGATAAATTTATAAAGAAGAGGTAGTCTATACACAAAATAATATACAATTTATTCTTATAAAAGAAGGAAATCCTATTATCTGTGACAAAATGGATGAACCTGGAGGACATTATGCTAAGTGAAACAAACTCAGCACAGAAAGGCAAATGCCACATGATCTCACTTATATTAGGAATATAAGGACAAACAGAAACAAAGAGAAAAGTGGTAGTAAGCAGAGGTATTGGTGAAGATTTGGGGCAAAGGACCCAAAATTTCAGTTTGGAGGAATAAGTTTAAGGAATCTATTGTATATCATGGTTACTACAGTTAATAACAACATAACCCACACTTGAAAATTTGTAAGAGAAAATATTATATCACTGCAAAATAATAAGCATATCAGAGACTGCATCTATTAAACCAATAGACTTAACCATTCCACAATGAATATGCATATCAAAACATTGTGTTGAATATCATAAATATATGTAATCTTTACTTGCAATTTAAAAATTAACTACAAAAATAAACTCTTCCATTTGCTCCACTGGAAAACCATAAGGAATATTGTAACAACAGATGTCACGAGCCCTGATCTTTTGGGCCAGAGTATCAAAAAGCACTGAAAAGGGCTTAGGTAACATTGGAAATTATTATGGCTTAGATATTTTAGGTATCCTCCAAAAACTCGTGTGAGAGACAATGCAAGAAAGTTTAGATGTGAAATGATTGGTTTATGAGAACCTTAGTCTAATGAGTGAATTAATTCCCTGATAAGGGTTAAATGGGTGGTGACTGTAGGCAGGTGGATAAGGTGTGGCTGGATCAGGGGTAATTGGCTGGAGTATATATTGTCCTTGGTGAACAGAGCTTAGTTATTCTCTCTTACTTTGTGGTGGCCACATCCCGAGCTGTTTCCCTCCTCCACACCCTTCCACTATGATGCTCTGTCTCACCTTCAGTCCAGAGCAAGGTAGTCAGCCATCTATGGACTAAGACCTTAAAACCATGAGCTCCAAATAAAACTTTTCCTTCTCTAAAATTGTTCTTGTCAGGTCATTTGGTCACAGGGCTAACTAAAATGGAGACAGCAAAAATGGTGGTGTTAATAGCACATGAATCAGGATATGGTTTTCCACCAGCATCAAGAGCTGCCCCAGAGGAGTTAGGATAATAAATAGCAGCAAGACTAAAAACCAGGGCAAAAGTAAACAAAGGTTCTCAAAGATGTGGTTGTTGCTCTGGGATCCATCAAGGAAGGGCACTGGAGCCTGCCCCTTGTACGGAAAAGACTGCTTGAAACTTTGCATGGGGGTAGGAAAGACAGTGGAATGAGATGAACATCATTACCCTTAGTACATGTATGAAGACACAAATGGTGTGACTCTACTTTGTGTACATCCAGGGATATGAAAAATTGTGTTCTATATGTGTAATATGGATTGTAATGCATTCTACTGTCATATATAACAAATTACAATAAAATTTTTAAAAAGATATAGGTACTAAAAAAATCCTTCTCATCAAAGATAGCAATGCTGCCAAGGCCTAAATGGAATGAATGATGTACAGAGGATTATCACTAAAGGAGATGATGGAGAAGAAACTTTTCAGGAAGCCTGAGTTGAGGTTAGGATTCTCCACATAGCCAGGACACATAACCCATGTATCCTCTTGGAATTCTAGGGGTCAAAGTTACTGTTATTCCAAAGCACAAGCATTTATTTCTTAGTAAGTTGGTGCTGTGTGAAGTCATGACAAGAACACAGTCCGAGAGATTTGGTTTCAGATTGTGTCTGTCTTTCTTGCTGGCACTACAACCTTAGGTAAGTTATTCAAGATCTCTAAGCCTCAGTTTCCTCTTTACATTCATAGCACTAAATTATCTCATTCATTTTATATCTCTTAGTAAAATTTTCCTAATGCCACATTTCTTGGTAACTGCATTCCTAAGTATCATATAATTTTGTCGCTATGATGGCAGAGATCTTTTTCCTAATTATATCTACAAGTATATAAGAAAGCTAATGGTGCTGTATCTGCATATTTTTGTAACTACTAATGGTAGAAGCTCTTTTTATTAGCTCTAATAGTTGTATAGTTGATTTTCTGAATTCTTTAGGAAAATAATATCTACATTTCAAAATTATTTGCTGAACTAATGAATACTATTTTTTCAAAATATAGTGTACTTTGAAATACTATGCTCTCAAATTATACTTTCAAAGCTCATTATTAGTCCTATGTAAATATAATTTCTCTATTCTTAAAAACATGTTTTACCCATATTTCAGTTGTATTATTAATTGTCTCTATTTTCCATAAGAATATATGAATAGTATATTGTGCAAGTTATTAGACATAGAGGATATATGCCTCTCTTGTTTTTATCATAAGTTTCATAGGGTGACTTACTACACTATAACTTCAGTAAAGGCAGGTGTCAATGGTGGCTAATATTCAAGTACCACGCAATTAACAAGAACATCATAAGCATTTTTATTTGTCAGATTTTGTTTGGTTATACTGCTATAATATATAACCCTAATATCTCAGTTGCTCTAACCAATAAGTGCTTATTTCATCAAGTGTTGCTAAAGGTAGTCTGAAGCTCCTCCCCACAGCTGAAGCTTCCCTTACATCATTTTTATTCCAGAATCCCTGCTGATAGAGCAGATCTTGTCTGGAACATCTTTTCTCCTGCAGAATGGAAAGAACAATGGCAGAACTACACATAAAACTCACTCTCAAATCTTCTGTTCATATTTAGCACATAACATTTCTGCTTACAGTTCACTGGCCAAAGGAAATCACATGCCTAACCCTAATAACAATGGAGGGAGGGGGAATGCATATTTCTCCTACATGGAAGCACTGCCAACATTATGGTTTGGATCTTGAATGTCCCTCAAAGGTTCATGTGTTGAAATCTTGGTCCCCAAAGAAGCAATATTCAGAGGTGGGGTCTGCTGGGAAGTGGTTGGATCATGAGGGCTGCAACACCTTCAGAGGATTAATCCACTGATAGCCGAATGAACTCCTTGGAGACTGTGCAAACTGCAGGTAGTGGGGCATAGCTGAAGGAAGGAGTTCACTGGGAGCATGGTCTGAAGAGATATTTCTCATTCCCATCCTCTCCCTTGCCCCTTCTTCCCAGCTGCCATGAGTTGAAAAGATTTCCTCTGCTACTCCTTTCTGCCATGATATCCTGCCTGAAGTAAAGCAATTGAGCCGCCCAACCATGTACTGAGACTTCTGAACCCATGAGCCACAGAAAGCTTTCCTCCTCCAAGTTGTTTTTCTTAGGTATTTTTCCATAGTGGCATATAGACAGCACAGCAATTCACATGGCAACAAGCAGGCATGTATTAATCTTATCAAAGGTGGGATAGCAAATTGGGAACAATAGTACAACCCATCACTCAATTTAGAACTAATAACTGTTGAATACGGAAGTGATTTCTTACCTTTTTTTTTCTATATCATTTGATCCTTAGTGAATTTTTCCTTACCTCTATATTTGTGGTTTTGGTAAGATTTTGTTTTGTTTTTCATCCTAGGGAATGTATTTCTAACCTTTTTTTTCTCATTATTTTTCCTTTTACAGTCTTCCCTGCCTTTATCTGAGTCTTGATAAAAATGGAGTTGATATCCTGTATTTATTCTCCACATGCCTTTTTTTTTCTCTTACAAAGTTTTAATATCTTTATTTTTCTCTGAGCTCCAGGAATATTTCTCTACCAACTACCAGGCCCTTAAATCTATTTGCTGTAAAGGACATCATTGTTCATTGTTTTATATAACAGATTTATTTAAGTTCTACTTATGATTATCTTACCATAGGAGGGTCAGGGGTGGGGCGAGGAGAAAGCATGTGTCTGATTGTATAGGACATTTTTCAAAAGATTATGTATGTTTTTCCCTCAAGGAGGAATTAAAATAAAAATTATATAACCATGTTTGTGTTAGGTATTAAGTGTGTTTTTGTTTGAAATGTGCAATAAATCAGTGAAACCTGGCTAGGTATGTTTTTATTTTTATTATAAGTAGGGGGCCCACTAATCCCATTTTGCTCTTTGTCCTAGCACAATTATTAATAGCTCTTATTCTCACTCTCAGAAAGGTCTTGCTTTGGAAAATAAGTTATATGCTCACTCTAATCAGTCAACATCTGTCCCCTTATAAAAACAAAGAAGGTAAGAATAATTAGACCCTCACTCCTCTGAATATTCTTAGGAGGATATAAGCAATTGGAAAATCATTTCTCACTTTCAGTGTCCTAATCTTGGGGAAAATAAACTAATGCAAATCTGGACCTGTTTTGTTGAACAAGAGCAGAGAGGGGAAATGTTATAAAAGGGCTGGGCTATAGACAAATAATGGGATTGCTACATTTGATTAATATATCCACACTTCCATGGTCTTTGTAAGCAATAAAAATCAGAGTTCCTGTGGAGCAGATCCACAGTCAAGACTTATCCCCTAGTAGAGAAAGTGTTTGCCCTCTGTGTGGTTCTCCTGGCCAGGGACTGGAGTACATGGTCTTCCTGTGTTCACAACACTCAAGAGTTGGAACTCATTTTCTATTGGTAACTTTGTTTTATCTGAGTCCTATGTAGATCAACTTTCAAGAGTGCTTCTGAGAAATTGAATATGGATCAATGTTTATAGCAGCACAATTCACAATAGCTAAACTGTGGATCCAACCTAGATGTCCATCAGTGAATGAATGGATAAAAAAAATGTGGCATTTATTCACAATGGAGTATTACTCAGCACTAAAAATGAACAAGATCATGGCATTTGTAGGTAAACGGATGGCGTTAGAGAAGATTATGCTATGTGGGTTAGCCAATCCCAAAAAACAAATGCTGAATATTTTCTCTGATACAAGGGGGTTGACTCAAAGTTGGGTAGGGAGGGAGAGCATGGGAGGAGGATTATTTTTAGATAGGGAAGAGGGGTGGGAGGGAAAGGGAAGGGGAGGGGGAATAGCAAGGATGGTAGAAGGGGATGGTCATCATTATACAAAATAAATGTATGAAGATTTGAATTTGGTGTCAACATACCTTATATACAAACAGAGATATGATAAATTGTGGTATATACGTATAATAAGTATTGCAATGCAAAAAGAAAAAAGAGAGAGAAAGTATATGTATAATGGATGATTTGGTGTGAACATACTTTATATACAGAGTTACAAAAAATTGTGCTGTAAATGGGTAATAATGAGTGTAATGCATTCCACTATTGTCATGTATGTAAAAAATAAATAAAAAAGAAATTGAATACAGAGTTGGTAAACTATTCAGCTTACTCTAGAAGTCAAACTTCGGTAGCTTCCTACTATCATATTTTTTATATCTAAGAACTCTTCCTTATTTCCATGAAAGAGAATTTTTCATAATGCTCTACTGTGGTCTTAGATTTTATGATTTCTTTATCCCATTAATGGCAATAAATTTGTTTAAAATAGACTATTTTCCAGATTGGTATTCTTAATTTTCACTACTGTTCTGATGAAAGAGATAAAGATACAAATAGAGAGATATAGAGATAGATAGATAGGTTGGTAGATAGATGGATGGATGGATGGATGGATGGATGGATAGATTGATAGATAGATAGATTCTATATATACAATACAGAGTTATAGGTTCTACATATACAATATATTTATTTATTCTTGTGTGGTGGTGGGTGGGATATTTATATTTGTTTAGTTTTAGGACCTGGTACCATTGAAGACTTAAATATAATAATGTTCAAATATTAAGGAAAAGATTGAGAGGAAAATAAAAGATTTATATATTTATTGAGAAATAGTAATCGTTCATTTGAATGATAGTATGGGGATAGATTGATGAATGCAGGCTGCAGAAACCATGCTTGAACAGAAATATCATTGAGAGATAAACATTCTCTCCAACTCTTAAATCCTCTATCCAATTCCCAAATATTCCACCCAAGCAAACAGAAGGAAACCCACTCTGGCAAGAACCATACCCCCAAAACAGCCCTGTGTCTCCATGACCCTCAGTTCATCATCCACCTCCCAGGCCATGTGGGGAGCTCCCTGGGGATTCTCACTTCTATAAATCATGTGTGCTGCAGTTCATTGAAACTCTAACATGCTCATACTTTTCCCAAGGCACACAATGATTGCCAGTAAACAGATCTCATTTCCAAGCCCTGTGATTCAGTCAAGAATTTACTGAGATTTTGTTCATTTTGCTTTATTTTCCAGGTTTTTTTTTATTCCTTGGCAGGTTACTCATCTCTATGGGGAGAATGGGAATTAATCAGCTCTTATTCCTTCATTCTTCTACAATTTCTTCCCCCAAATTCGTGAATCTTCAGAATAACACCCTGTGCTGATTCATAGCCATGCCAAAGGAATCTCTTTCTTATTAGATGGCATCCATGGACATTTGAAAAACTAAAATAATTAATACCAAGTTGGACTTGGATGGCTATCTGGAACAGAAGTTGGGAGAAGACCATTATTATATTGGAAATGCTTAAAATTCATGTCAAGAATTTTAATTATGTCAGCAATATCCTGTATGCACAGATATCTTGGTAGGAACCAAAGTAACTCAATAGAACATTCTTTCATCACGTGGGATGTCAATGTGTACTCCATCTGAGCACTCAAGCGGTATGCGTGCGGCCTGGGTTCGATCCTCAGCACCACATACAAACAAAAGATGTTGTGTCTGCCAAGAACTAAAAAATAAATATTAAAAATAATTTCTCTCTCTCTCTCTCTCTCTCTCTCTCTCCTTAAAAAAAAAAAAATTTTTTTTAAAAAAAGAAAACACTGCTGATTCAGCAAGATGGCGGACTAGAGGAGAACTCTTATGTGACCCCAAGTTAGTGGACAGACGCTCCCCCTCATAGGAGCCCTCACCCACGAATTTAAACTTCATCGAGCCTGTGACAGGATTATAAACAGGGGCTGGTCACAAATGCAGTCCAGAATGCGAGAAACTCTGAGTTGCTCATGTGCGGAAGTGAACGTTGCCAGCGGAACTGAATTGAATGCTGTGAAGTGCTGGAAGCTTAGAGACACAGAGATTCGGATCCTTTGGAGATAGAATGTGCCAGACTGCAAATCGCATCTCCATGGGGCATTGGACCCAGGACTGAAGTTTGGACTTAGTGGAGATACAAACCAGTTCCCTCCCCCTCACAGGACACCTGCGCAGGGAGATGGGTGGTTGCCATTTTGGAAAATCTACCTCATAGCTTTAGGTGGATCTCAGGGACAGCAAGATTAGCTACAGAGCGTTCAGCTGATCAGGAGCGTGGGGTGACCAGGGCACCTCACGCCCAGAGTGATCCCAGGACTGTGGAGAGGAGCCCCAGTGACTGGGGCCTGGTGAGCAGGAGAAGCAAGGGGGATAGAGGGCGGGAGCAACCCAAAGAGACCGGGATTGGAGAGGCACCAGGCAGGGGAGGGAAAGCCGCCTCCCACCGATTGCTTCCTACCTCCTAAGGGCAGAGGCCCAACCTGGAATGCACAATGCCACCTACTGGTAAAGAAGAAAACAGAACTCTTAAGAGCACATTTTTCTCTTTTTTTTCTTTTTCTTTTTTTCTTTTTTATTTTTTTCTTTCTTTCACTTTCTTCATCTTTTCTTTTTACTTTTCTTCTCCCTTCACTTCCTGTCCCAACCTCCCAAGCATTACTATTTCAACTACATGTAATGTTCTAAATGCAAATAGGTGAATGTTTATATGCATCTTACAGTCTTCCCAAGTACTTAGCTACCCCAAAATACTCCTGTCTATGCTCCTGTTACTAACACCCTTCATTAGAGCTCTCCTCCAAAGTAGCTAAGATATATTAATCCCCATATCCTCACATCTTTCCTCCTAACTTTAAAGTCCTACCTCCAACCTTCAGTTCTCTATACACCACCAGAACCTGTATGCCTTTTATGAAGCTAATGAAGTTACTTTAAATTACAGTTGAACCCAACATCTCTAGACATTAACTCCCATCACAAAGGAGAGATCTCAGAGCTATACAAAAACAACACAAATTTATAAGAGTAAATAATAACATAGCTGTCACACAGAGCTGGAAAGAAACGTGAGCATCATGAAAAAAAAACAAGGGCAAAAGGAACACAAACAATGCAGGACAACTCAACAATAAAGGAGTTGTTAGCTGCAGCAGAAAAAATGTCAGATAAAGATTTCAAGATATGCATGCTTCAGTTGATATGGAGTCTCAAGGAAAACCTTAGACAGCAAATGCAGACAATGAAAGATCACTTTGACAATGAATTACATAAACAAATCCAAGAAGCAAAAGATCAACTGTACAGGGAGATAGAGGTTATACAAAAAAAAAAAAACAGAAATCCTGGAAATGAAGGAAATTATAAACCAAATTAAAAACTCAAATGAGAGAATCAAGAGTAGAGTAGACCAATTAGAAGTCAGAACATCAGACAACCGAAGGCAAAATATATCATCTCGAAAATAGTTTAGGCAACTCAGAAAAGCTGATAAGAAACCACGAGCAGAACATCCAAGAAATCTGGGATACCATAAAAAAAAAAACAAATTTAAGAGTTATTGGGATAGAGAAAGGCATAGAGGTCCAAACCAAAGGAATGAGCAATCTGTTCAATGAAATGATTTTAGAAAACTTTCCAGACATGAAGAATGAAACGGAAATCCAAATTCTAGAAGCCTATAGGACACCGAATGTATAAAACCACAAGAGACCCACACTAAGACACATTATAATGAATATGTCCAACATACAGAACAAGGAGAGAATTTTAAAAGCTACAAGAGAAAGTAGGCAGATTATTACGTTTAGTGGTAAACCAATTAGGTTAATGGCTGATTTTTCATCACAGATGCTGAAACCTAGAATATCCTGGAACAACATATTTCAAATGCTGAAAGATAATAGGTTCCAACCAAGAATCTTGTATCCAGCAAAATTAAGCTTCAGGTTTGACAATGAAATAAAAACCTTCCATGATAAACAAAAGTTAAAAGAGTACACAGCTAGAAATTTGGCTCTGCAAAGCATCTTGAGCAAAATATTACATGAAGTGGAAATGAAAAACAACAATGAAAATCAACAGTGGGAAGTAGTACAGTAAGGAGAAAAACTAATCAAAGAGGAAAAACAAATCAAGTTAAATAACAAAAATAAACAAACATGGCTGGAAGTACAAACCATATCTCAATAGTAACCCTAAATGTTAATGGCTTAAAGTCACCAATCAAAAGACATAGGCTAGTAGACTGGATTTAAAAAAAAAAAAGATCCAACAATATGCTGCCTACAGGAGACTCATCTGATAGGAAAAGACATACACAGACTGAAGGTGAAAGGTTGGGAAAAATCATACCACTCACATGAACCTCAGAAGCAAGCAGGGGTGTCCATACTCATATCAAATAAAATAGACTTCAAGCCAAATTTAATAAAAAGAGATAAAGAAGGACACTACATACTGTTAAAGGGAACCATTCACCAACAAGACATAACAATCATTAATATATATGCCCCAAACAATGGTGTAGCTATGTTCATCAAAAAAACCCTTCTCAAGTTCAAGAGACAAACAGACCACAGCACAGTAATCATGGGTGACTTTAACAAACCTCTCTCACCACTGGACAGATCTTCCAAACAAAAGTTTAATAAAGAAACTATAGATCTCAATAACACAATTAATAACTTAAACTTAATTGACATATATAGAATATGTCAACCAAAATCAAGCAGATACACTTTTTTTTCTCAGCAGCACATGGATCCTTCTCAAAAATAGACTATATATTATGCCCTAGGGCAACTCTTAGCAAATGTAAAGGAGTAGAGATATTACCATGCATTTTATCTGATCATAATGGAATGAAATTGGAAATCAACAATAAAATAAGGAAGAAAAATTCCTACATCACTTGGAGAATGAACAATATGCTACTGAATGAACAATGGGTTACAGAAGACATCAAGGAGGAAATTTAAAAAAAATTCTTAGAGATTAATGAAAACACAGGCACAATATATTGAAATCTATGGGATACTATGAAAGCAGTACTAAGAGGAAAATTCATTGCATGGAGTTCATCCTCAAAAAAAGAAAAAGCCAACAAATAAATGATCTCACACTACATCTCAAAGCCCTAGAAAAAGAAGAGCAAATTAGCAGCAAATGCAGTAGAAGGCAAGAAATAACTAAAATCAGAGCTGAAATCAAGGAAATTAAAATAAAAGAAACAATTGAAAAAATTGACAAAACTAAAAGTTGGTTCTTTGAAAAAATAGATAAGATTGACAGACCCTTAGCCAAGCTAACAAGGAAAAGAAGAGAGAGAACTCAAATTACTAGCATAAGGGATGAAGAAGGCAATATTACAACAGACACTACAGAAATACAGAAGATAATTAGAAATTATTTTGAAACCTTATACTCCAATAAAATAGAAGATAGTGAAGGCATGGATAATCCTTAAGTCATATGATCTGCCCAGATTGAATCAGGAAGATATATACAATATAAACAGACCAATATCATGTGAGGAAATAGAAGAAGCAATCAAAAGACTAATAGCCGGGCTGGGGATGTGGCTCAAGCGGTAGTGCACTTGCCTGGCATACACAGGGCACTGGGTTCAATCCTCAGCACCACATACAGATACAATAAAGATGTTGTGTCCACTAAAAACTAAAAAATAAATATTAAAAAATTCTTTCTCTCTCTTAAAAAAAAAAAAAAGATTACCAACCAAGAAAAGCCCAGGACCAGATGGATATACAGCAGAGTTTTACAAGACCTTTAAAGAAGAACTAATACCAATATTCTTCAATCTATTTCAGGAAATATAAAAAGAGGGAGTCTTCCAAATTCATTCTATGAGGCCAATATCACCCTAATTCCAAAACCAGACAAAGACACTTCAAAGAAAGTAAATTTCAGACCAATATCTCTAATGAATATAGATGCAAAAATCCTCAATAAAATTCTGGCAAATAGGATACAAAAACACATCAAAAAGATCATGCACCATGATCAAGTGGGTTTCATCCCTGGAATGCAAGGCTGGTTCAACATACGTAAATCAATAAATGTAATTCACCACATCAATAGACTTAAAGATAATAACCACATGATCATCTCGATAGACGCAGAAAAAGCATTTGACAAAATACAGTACCGCTTTATGTTTAAAACACTAGAAAAACTAGGGATAACAGGAACTTACCTCAACATTGTAAAAGTTTTCTACGCTAAACCTCAGCCCAGCATCATTCTAAATGGAGACAAATTGAAGGCATTTCCTCTAAAATCTGGAACAAGACAGGGATGCCCTCTCTCACCACTTCTATTCAACATAGTTCTTGAAACACTAGCCAGAGCAATTAGACAGATGAAAGAAATTAAAGGCATAAATATAGGAAAAGAAGAACTTAAACTAACACTATTTTGCTGATGATATGATCCTATACCTAGCAGACCCAAAAAGTTCTACCAAGAAACTTCTAGAACTAGTAAATGAATTCAGCAAAGTGGCAGGATATAAAATCAATACCCATAAATCAAAGGCATTCTTGTATATCAGTGACAAATCCTCTGAAATGGAAATGAGGAAAACTACCCTATTCTCAATATCCTCAAAAACCATAAAATACTTGGGTATCAACTTAACAAAAGAGGTGACAGATCTATACAATGAAAACTATAGAACCCTAAAGAGAGAAATAGAAGAAGACCTTAGAAGATGGAAAGTTATACCTTGCTCATGGATAGGCAGAATTAATATTATTAAAATGGCCATATTACCAAAAGCACTCTACAGATTCAAAATCCCAATGGCATTCCTCACAGAAATAGAAAAAGCAATTATGAAATTCATCTGGAAAAATAAGAAACCCAGAATGCTAAAGCAATTTTAGCAGGAAGAGTGAAACAGGTGGTATCACTATACCAGATCTTTAACTATACTACAGAGCAATAGTAACCAAAACAGTATGGTACCAGCACCAAAACAGTCTGGTAGACCAATGGTACAGAATAGAGGACACAAAGACCAACCCACAAAATTACAACTGCCTTATATTAGACAAAGGTGCTAAAAGCATGCAATGGAGAAAGGATAGCATCTTCAACAAATGGTGCTGGGAGAACTGGAAATCCATATGCAACAAAATGAAATTCAATCCCTATTTCTCACCATGCACAAAAGTTAGCTCAAAATGGATCAAGAATCTAGGAATCAACCCAGAGACTCTGAGTCTAACAGAAGAAAAAGTTGTCCCTAATCTCTATCACGTGGGGTTAGGCCCCAAGTTCCTTAATAAGACAACTATAGCACAAGAATTAAAACCAAGAATCAAAAAATGGGACGAATTCAAACTAAAAAGTTTTTTTCTCAGCAAGAGAAATAATATGTGAAGTGAACAGGGAGCCTACATCCTGGGAACAAATTTTTACTCCTCACACATCAGATAGAGCTCTAATCTCTAGGGTATACAAAGAACTCAAAAAGTTAAACAACAAAAAAACAAATAACCCAATCATCAAATGGGCCAAGGACCTGAACAGACACTTCTCAGAAGAGGATATACAATCAATCAACAAATACACGAAAAAATGCTCACCATGCAGTCAGAGAAATGCAAATTAAAACCACTCTAAGATACCATCTCACTCCAGTAAGATTGGTAGCCATAATGAAGTCAAACAACAACAAGTGCTGGCGAAGCTGCAGGGGAAAAAGGCACACTCATACATTGCTGGTGGGACTGAAAATTGGTGCAGCCAATTTGAAAAGCAGTGTGGAGATTCCTTGGAAAACTGGGAATGGAACTACCATTTGACCCAGCTATTCCTCTTCTCCGACTACACTCAAAAGACCTAAAAACAGCATACTACAGGGACACAGCCACATCAATGTTTATAGCAGCACAATTCAAAATAACTAGACTGTGGAGCCAACCTAGATGCCCTTCAATGCATGAATGGATAAAAAAAAATGTGGCATTTATACACGATGCAATATTACTCAGCACCAAAAAATAACAAGATCATGGCATTTGCAGGGAAATGGATGGCATTAGAGCAGATCATGCTAAGTGAAGTTAGCCAATCCCAAAACAACAAATGCAGAATGTCTTCTCTGATATAAGTGGGGTGACTCAAAATGGGGTAGGGAGGAAGAGCATGAGAAGAAAATTACCTCTTGATAGGGAAGAGAGGTGGGAAGAAAAGGGAGGGAAAAGGGGAATTGCATGGAAGAGGGAAGGAGACCCCTTCATTATACAGAATACAGGTATGACGATGTGAAGGAAAAAAAAAGAATTGTGTCACATTAGATTGGGTAGAGAGAAGTGATGGGAGGGGAGGGGAGGGGAAGGTGGAATGGAAGGACAGCAGAATAAAATACATATTATTATTGCTGTGTGTATATACATAACTACATGACCAATGTGATTCTGCAACCTGTACACTCAGAAAAATGAGAAATTATATCCCATCTGATTCAATTGTATATGTCAAGATCATTGTACTGTCATGTGTAACTAATTAAAACAAATTTTAAAAAGAAAGTCAAAAAAAAAAGAAAAGAAAAGAAAACACTGCTCCCTCTAGAACTCTGCCTGCTATCTCCAAGGTCACCAGCAATTACACCACTATGGGATCAACTCATAGAAACTTCTAATAACTGAGCTAACTTTCCCAGTGTGATAGTACTGGTTACTCCCCTTTTAGCCCTGTCCTGGCTTAGGAGTCAAGCTCCTCTTTTATCTAAAGTATAGACGCTACAGACCTTTTAGTTGGAATTCTTTAAGAGACTCACTTGTGCTACAAACCTTTTCTCAGGCTGTGATCTAACATTGGGTTCACTGTCAATAAGGATCACATTATCCTTATACTCTTTGTGCCTTATTTACATAAATAATTTTTATCATATCGTTGCTATGTGGTTTAGGAAGATTCATCTGAGGGTGAGCAGTGGAAGAATGATGTGGTCCGTCATGGCCACTGCTTTTGTTTTTAGTTTTGTTGAAATACTAATCAAAAATGCTGGCAGATAAAGAGAGCTTCAACTGAACAGCAATTTGCCATAAAAAAGATGTGTGAGTTTACTGGAGTTATTTTTAACTTTGAGCTCCACCTACACACACCTGCTAAAATTGTGGGACAAGTTGGAGGACATGTGGTGACAGTCTCTGGGATGAAAGACCTAAACGAAACTGAAGAGAACTAAAAGGCTCTGGGATCCTCTTAAGGGAATTGCAAAGTCTGAGAAAATGTCTCATCCAGGTGCCTTTCCTCTGTTCTGAATATTCAAACAATCTAAAGAAAAATGAATCTCCATTTCCAGGAGGAAATGTGTAGACCTCCGGTTAGACCATCCCCGACTAAAAAGATCAGTAGGTCATACCCATAAAGGGTGAAGAGATTCAGGACAAAATAGGTTGACAACTTTATTCCCACTAATTGGTAACCCATTTGTTGAAGAGTTATGAAAAGGACCTGGTTGTTCTAATTCCCAGCCCCATGTTATCACAACACACACCTCCACATTCTCTATCACCAAAGGTGTTTGTCTGCTCTGTGAGGATCTTGCTACCCCAGTGACAATTCATTCCAAAACACTGATACTTGATTTCCAAGTCACCTGTGCTGAAAACCTGGAGCCACTTCTGATCACTGAGGTGGGTATTGTGCAAGCTTTTGAGTCTGCCTTCTTTCCTATCCCATAGACACTCTTCTCCTTCAGGTTTGGGTATTCAGAGCTAAATTCTGCAAAGGCCTTGTGAGGCTCCCCTTCCTCTGTCTTTTCCAGTTCTATTAACAGGTCACTTACCATAGTCCGACTTATGATTTTCTTGGCTTTGTGATGGTGAGAGAACAATGCACATTCAGGAGATACCATATTTTGAATTTTGAATTTCCATCTTTTCCTGGAACCCTGTTATGCAGTAGGGTGCTCCTTAAGGTGCCGGCTAGTAGGAGTGACCCCCAGTTTCTAGTCACCATATTGTCACAAATAAACAGTGGATATTCTACAGTGTACTGTGTTTCTAAATTATGATGTTTAGTACTTTGGGTGTATTCCTTGTATTTTTTACTGGGGATATTTTTCAACTGACAGAGGTTTTATTGGGCTATCAGTCCATCACAAGTCAAGGGCCCTTTGTATTACCAACAAGTTTGTCTTCCTCTCCAGGGATGGGGATCACTCCCTTCCTGAACAATCTCTCCTGGATTCTCATTACTTACAGAATTCCAGCAAAAACTCTCGGCACAGCCTCCTAGGGTCTGAACCTAACAAGATTCTCATCTCTCATATCTCCCTTTGCCAACTCTGTACACCCAGCCCTGGAGCCTACCCAAATTTTCTGGAACAAAAAGCCACAGATACTTCCCATGCCCCAGATCTTAATACACTCTTTTTGGAAGACTATGTGTTTCCTTTTAAATGATCACCGTTTGAAACAACGTATACATACTCGAGTGTGAATGAATGGAGCAATAGTTGAATTCAACACTTATTTGTTCCACTTTGTTTCCATTATTTATGCCTCCAGTTCCTCTAGATTGAAAACAGGAACTAGAGAACCCACCCCAGTGTCACATTCCTTCCTGGAGAACACTCTGCTGCTATTATAGGGTCTTGAGTTAACATCTGAGCAGCCATCTTTAATGTTAACTGCCATCTTATAACTTTTGCTTTCCTGTACTTCCTCTTAACAGAACTTCCCCAAAGCCCCATTAATGACCTACTCCATGGTACCATAACCCTAAGCCAATCCCAGAAGGACACAACCCCTTGACTCTGGAAAGACCCATGGTGCCATCCCACAGCGCCACAGCTACAACTCCAAACCCCTGACCCACAAAAGCTGAACACCCAAACATCTCGAGGCCTCTCTCCTCTCTCTACAGAGAGATGGACTTTATTTGTCAGCTTTGACAAATTAACCTTGGTATGGATCTCTGTCTGGTCTCTGTCCTTCATTTCTTGCTCACCCGTCTCTTGCTTTCTCACTTTCCTTTCAGCTATGGCCCTCCTGCTATGTCCCTGCTGCTGTGATGTCCCACAAGCAAGTCTGTCAAGACGTCCTATGTGACCTATATACCACATTTACCCAGGAAGAGGAAACCAATCAGGGTCACCATTATAATGAAGTTGTGATCCATGACTATGTGCCATGAGGTTGGAGGTTAGTACTCTCCCAAACCAGTTATGTACCCAAATCAAAGAGAGGACTCTTGATCAACTGTGCACCATGGCAAGAGAAGATGGGCCTGTCCAAGGCCTGAGGCCTAATGGCCTGGCTGCAGGGTCTCAGGATGAGAAATTTTCCAAAGGTTAGGTACTAATTTTGCACCAGATCTCCTAAGGCCATAAGAGTTATGATAGAGAAAGAGGTCTCTTATGGGAAGGATCCTTATGCAGAGAGTCCTCAGAAAGATGAGACTGAATGAAGAAAATGTTCTCTGGAGGAAAAATCCTCCAATAGATGAGTTCTCATTTGGGAAGACTCCTCATGTGAAAGGTCCCTACAAGGATAGAGTCTTCACAGGAGAAGTTTCCTCATGGATTAAGGATCCTTCTGAAGAAAGTGTCCTCAAAGGGATAGGTCCTCATGGCAAAGGATTCCCATGTAGAGGAGAGCCCACCTGATTTTAGAATCCCTATAAGAGAAACGTCCTTGTGGTGGAAGAGTTCCTGTCTGTGAATGGTCCCTTTGAGGACTGTTCCTCTCCCAGGACCCTTCCTCCATGAAGACTATTCTCCATGACAACCTTTCTGAGCAGAGTGGGGGATGTGAGGATGAAGATACTGGCTTCAATACTTAGGAAGAAAATCTGAGGACCTAAATAACAGCAAATGCTCATTGAACACATAATAATTACTAGGCACAGCCTCTTTATAGAGTAGCTCTTTTAATCATCACAATAATCAGAAGATAGTTACTAATATCATGCCCATTTAACACGAACAAGGCTAAGCAATTGCTTAAATCATGCAAAAGGAAACTGGTAAAACCAGAGTTGGAGCTTAGAGACCAGCTTTTTACCTACCACACCAAAGATCTTATACCAATCTGCTTCAAAAAGAAGTTTGAGGTTATAACCCTGGGGTCAGAACCCCATGGGTCCTTAGACTTGATCATTCCTCCATAGTTAATTTTGAAATGCCTCCTGCCCAGGGGAGTAAATAATAAGACTCCAAACACAAAGGTTTGGGTATTTGTTTCAAAGCCAGAAAAAGAAACTGAGTTTCTCTCATGGTTTTAGAAGAAGAGAACTCAAAAGTTGTAGTGGGAATTGGCTGTTATTAAGGAAAAACAACAACAAAACAAAACAGAATAGGTCTTTATATGATTGGTGCAAGGAAAAAGTAAGTCCAAAAAAAATAATTTATGTCTAAATAAAAGGAGCTTCCCAGGGCCCCGGCACTCAGCAGCAACTCCTCTCATGCAGAACCCCAGTGTGGACCCAGTCCTGAGACACTGGCTAAGGCCTCTCCAAGGGAACACTCATCATTGACAACTGAACACCAGCCCAAGAAACAAACCTCAGTCTTTTGATTTGGACTGTGCTTATGTCCAGGCCCTGCCTAAATACTGCAGGAACAGCACAATTTTCTCTTTTCAAGTCCAACCAATATGTTTCCTGAGAGTCCTTAACCAAGGGAGCCTTCCAGAGGCAAAGCAAAGAGAGTTAAAGTTTGGAAAAAAACAAATGCCAGATGATAACTCAAAGAGCTGATAACTAAAGGGACTTTCTCAGGGCCACACTGATCATGGGCCATCAATGAGCAAGTGAAGAATTCAGCCTAACTTCAGGCAGGATGCACATTAAGTGACAAAGTGTTCAAGGCTATGGTTCTGAATCTAAGTCAAGGATGTCCGTAGCTTGATCTTCACGCCATGTTGCTTCCCATGGGACAACTAGTTGACCCCACATAAGGGTGATCCACAGAGGAAAAGAAACCAGCTTCAGACCCACACATTTTTTAAAAATGTGATGTGGCTAAAGTATACATAAATTTCAGGAGATCTCTTGTAATACAAGGGGACTGCAGTTCATGATGACCTATTGCATTCTTGAAAATTGTAGAAGGGAAGTTATACATACCACAAAAATGATAACGATAAGATGCAATGCATTCACTAATGAAGTATGTTTAATACCTCATGTTGTAGGCATACTTCATGTTGTAGATGATAAAAACGTGTTATCTGTCAACTTTAAAATTTTTTCAGATAAATAACTAAATTAAAATGCATTTTAAAAAGAACTATGGTTATATACAAAAACATTGATGAATTTCACAAATTAATCTTGGACAAAAGAATTCAGTCACCAAAAAGAAGTACATTGTGCCTGCTTCTATGTATAAGACAAGCAAAGCTAGAATATAAATAGGGTGAGTGAAATATGATTTGGTGGTAAAAGACATAAAGAAAAGGATGAAATAGATTGCTAGAATACACAGGACAGTGTTTCCCCTAGGAAAGCTCATGACTAAAGGTCCTAGGGCCTGGAAGTACTCTTTTTCTTCAACTGAGTGATGATTATATAAGCTTTTGCTTTTATAATAGTATACAAATATGTACTTTTAGATTTATGCATGTTCATGTGTCATATTTCCTAAGTTTACAAGTAAAAATATATTTATTCACAAAAACACCAAAGGTTTTTTTTTAGTTTAGAAGATGATGAAAGAGGAGGAGGAGAAAAAGAAAACATGTTTTTAAAGGATGCACAGGGACAGAAGAGCTCATGCAAGTGATTCTTCAGAGTTCCAAAGAATTAACCAAAACTTAAAAAAAAAAACCTCAGAAAGAGAATTAAAAATTCGAATCTTCAAGAGATTACAGAAGGGTTACAAAATGAACTGAGAAAACTCAGAAATAAATTCAAGAAAGTCAGGAACAGAGGCACATACCTGTAATCCCAGCAATTCTGGAGGCTGAGGCAGGAGGATTGCAAATTTGAAGCTAGCCTCAGCAACTTAGTGAGGTCCAAAGGGACTTTGTAAGACATTGACTTAAAAATAATAATAAAAGTGCTGGGGATATGGCTCAGTGATTAAGCTCACCTGGTTCCAATCCCTGGTATGAAGGAAGGAAGGAAGGAAGGAAGGAAGGAAGGAAGGAAGGAAGGAAGNTCCTGGCAGGTAAATTACATGCCAGAGAAATTCCTAAAGCAGAATAGTAGTTAGTCATGGAGTTGTAAGCTTCATTTGGGATGCTAGAAACATAAAAGAATCAAGAGGTTTGAGAGAAAGAGATGGGGGAAGAAAAGAAGAGAAAAAAGAAAACACTGCAGAGTAAAGTCATATTAGAAGCAGAAAAAAATATATTGAATAGGTATGATGTAGTTCAAATAAAACACCCAAAAAGTAAGAAAAAGAACACATATATTTAGAGAAATTTTAAGGGGATAAAATTAAAAAGCAAAGAAGAATTTTTCTTTCTCTATATATACGTGTGTGTGTGTGTGTGTATACACACATATTCTGAGAAAGAAATAAAAAAAGAACCAAAAAATACATTAACAATAATAGAAGTTAACTTGCTTGAGATAAAGAAATACTCTTTCCTACTGTGGAAGGAATTCACTGCAGATTGTTCTTCACCAAATTCTATCCTGGTAAAGTTACTGAATATCAAGGATGAAAATGAAACAAATTAGAGACTCAGACCTCTACTTCTGATAACATCAGACTAGGTAATTCAGGACAATTCTCTCAAGTGGGCACTCAAGAATTAAATGAGGGAACAAGAAAACACAAAAGAAACAAAGAGCAATTGAACAGCCGACAGAAGTTTAAGATACTGGAGTTCCCAAATGTGAAATTTAAAATTGTCATCCTTAATGTATTCTTAAAATGTTAAAGTATATAAAACACAAAATTGAGAATTTTGTAAGATAATTAAGAAAAACTAATCAACACGTGTAACTGACAAATCCAATTAACTAAAACAAAAATATAATATGCAGATTTAGACACTGGTGAAAAAAGAATTAGTGAACTGGGAGCAAGTACAAAAGAAAACATTAAGAGTGGAACATGGACAGAGAAAAAGATGATAAATTCAGAAAACAAAAGTGAGGAAGGCTAACATAAGAGAGGTTGCAGAGAGTTGTACAGGAACAAACCCTGAAGAGATAGATTATGGCTGAGAATTTTTCAGAACTGATCAAAAAACTTAAACTACTGTTTCAAGAATAATAAGCAGATTTATTTTTTTAAATATTGAACAGCTATATTGAGTGTACCAACATGTAACAGTGAATCCCAGTATTATGTGTAACTATAATCACCTCATTTAAAAATTAAGTAATTAAAGACCTCATGATGACATTGATGAAAGATAAATAAAAAGAGGAAGTCTTTAAGAATGTTATGATCACTTGCAGATTCAGATGGCCCTTCACCCAATGTTTGTTTCAGATGCCGAGACTGAAAATCACACACACATCAGGAGAGAATGAGAAGTCTTGTTAGTTATATAATTGAAGTTTCTGTGTAAAGAGGGGAAGCCCCTCAAGCAGGTCTGAAATGGCTTCAGAAAGCAAGGAAAAAGAGATTGGCCTAGGTTGTTCTGTGTTAGGGAGCAGGCCAAGTGAGAGTTCCCTCCTGTGGGCTGGGACTCATATGTTTTGTATCTCCTACTGGCGCCAAAGGAGAATGCACCTAAACTTTATTATCAACTTGTTCAAATTTGAGGCAAACAGGGAAGAAGAAGAAGGAATAAGACTTGAGAACTTGGCAGTCAAACATCAAAAAAAGGAGTCAGACTCTTCATTACAAAGAGCAACCAACTGGTAGGTGGCTGACTTCTCAGGAGAAGATAGCAGACACATACAAAGGACAGTAATATCTGATCAGAATTCAATACTTAGCAATACATTCCCCTTGTGAATGAAAGGGAAATTTAAAAAAAAAATGAAGAAATTCATCAGTAACAGAACATAAAAGGGTGTTCTTCAGGCAGAAAGGAAATGACAAAGGAAGAATAAAAACACTAAACTCAATGTGTCAAGCTCAATGCAAATTTTCTATACAACCATAGTAATAATAGTGTTCTGTGCTATTTTAAATGTAGAGATAATTAAGATATATGAGATAACAATTTAAATTTATAGGAGGTTAAATGGAGTTAAATTTGTAACATTGTTCAGGAAAAGCTTAACATTACAATTTGATAGGTCAAAAATATATGCAGTAATATCTAGAGACATCAAAATGCATATATTAAAAATAATCAAATGGACATTGAGACAGTGATCAGACAAAAGTAATACACAGCCGTGTGTTTGTGTGTGTGTGTGTGAGTGTGTATGTGCACGTGCATGCACACATACTGTGAGAGTTTTGGTGAGATTTCTATTGATCTAAGCTTTATCTCAAGTAGTATTTAATGCCAGTAGACAAGAGCGAGATATCTTTAAAGTTCTAAGAAAGTGTGACTCAATAATTATATACCTACTCAAGCCATTTTTCAAAGATGAATGAAATTGAGAAATATTCTGAAATATGCAAGAACTCAGGAAACCCCACACCTATGAGTTCTTCATGAAAAATGTTATTAGAATAATAAAATATACATAAAAAGCAATAAATCAAAATAAAGAAATGGAAATGTCAAAGTGAAAGAAATGTTGATGATCTGTTTAAAAATAGAAGAAAAATGGACAACTATAGGAATTACACTTAGGAAAAGA
This sequence comes from Marmota marmota marmota, assembly GCF_001458135.2. Lineage (NCBI taxonomy): Eukaryota > Metazoa > Chordata > Mammalia > Rodentia > Sciuridae > Marmota > Marmota marmota. The sequence goes on from NW_026000241.1 coordinate 18,645,054, forward strand.
AGTCTTTCAATATTATAAAATTAACAACATTAAAATACTGAGATAATTAATAAAAATTAGAAGTGTTGGAGACAGATATAGGAAAAAAAGTAGTGTGATAAATGTTCACCTTTTGCAGCAAGATTTCCAAACACGCAGCCCAATCAAATAATGTGATTCAAATATTAATCCAAACTTTTTATAATAAAAACTCTTTTAGAACTAATATATTTTATATAAAAGAAATACCTACTTTAAGAGTAGCTGTGTTAAATACAACTTACATTATATTTCTAGAGCAATTCTTCTGAAGCTCTATCTACATACATAGTTATCTGAATATATGCAATAGCAAGATATTTGAAGTGATTTTAGTCAGATCTTTATTGATTGGTCCTTGGTTTTACTTTTATCTCTAGGAAGTGGAATTTGGAAGGATTTTTATCTTTCTGTGGTCTTTTCTCTATTGCTTAAATGTTTTATCATGAGCAAGTAGCATGTTTTACATAAGAAAGATCATTTTCTAAAAGGAAGATAAACAACAAAATAAGAGACATATTTGCAATATATGACAAATAATACTCAATTTAAATATCAACAGGAAAAAATCACCAGAGTATATGGACAAATGACATGAAGATGCACTAAGGAAAAAATATACCAACTGTCGCTAAACAGATGAACAAAATTCTCTATTAATTATCAAAGCAAGAGAATTAAAAACAGAAATAGCATAAATATTTATCATTTTGCTAAAAATGGAAACATTCTCTGTCTACCTTTGGGAAAGGTGGCAGATGGTAAGTTGTCATGACAGGGTTGGGGTTCCTAGTGCACTGCTTGTATAATCTAAAGGCATGTAATTTGGAGGAAACAAAGCGTTTTGTGCATTTTTAAATAGAGTGATATTTAAGCAAAACCAGGGCACTTTAGAGTTGTCATTTGGGACAATAAGCATCCATTCATAAGAACTCTTTGGAGTTCCTATTCTCTTCCAAAATTCCTTGAATAAGTTTGTGCTTCTTTACAGTGGTTTCTAAAGTAATTTTATTATCTTTAATCAAGAAAAGCAACAGGCATTTTCATGCACCACCAGAGGGAGTGTAAAATGGTGTAATCATTTTGGAGAACTGTTTGGCAGTTTCTGATAAAATTGAAATACAATCACACTACAACCCAGAATTTCCACTCCTGGCTGTAAATTCAAGAGAAATGAGTACATAGCTTCATAAACCCTTGCACAAGAATATTCATAGCAGTTTTATTTGTAATAGACCAAAACAGAACAAACCCAAATATGCATCCATAGAAGAATGACTGAACCGTGGTTTATCTATGCAAAGCAATATCATGCTACAATTCAAAGGAAGGAGGTACTGAAGCATACAACATGCAGGACCCCTCAGACATCATTTGACCCAAAGAAGCCAGCTATGAAAGAGCATGCACAATATGTTTTCATATATGTGAAGATCCTAGGTACAGTTTATCTTTGGTGGCAAATATCACAATTGTGTTTATGTTAGGAAGGGGGCTCTTGAAGGGAAAGGGGCATGAGGAAATTTTCAGGGGTAAGAAAACTGTTATATACCTTGATCTGGTGTCAGTTTCATGGATGTATGCAAAAGTTAAAACTCTTCTATCTGTAGACTTATGATTTCTGCATTTGTTTAAGTAAATTATATCTCAGAACAGTACTCTTGGCTTAGAAGAAAGGCCATTTCCTCCGCATACAAGGAACTGCATACCAGCTGCTCACCGTATCTATCCCCCAGCCCTTGCACCTGCTCTCTCAACATTTTGTAGATTCCTGGTTGCCTCCGAGCCACCACAGCCCGAAGAGGCCCTGAAGAGCTATGTGGTTTCAGTCCAAAGAGAGAAAGGGGTGACTGACCTCATTTCATTACTGTGGATGGAGCTGTATCTCCGATGTTCAGTAAAACAGCACAAATGTAAACGAGGTGTAAACTGCTTTCACATCTCATTTAGGGAACAGATGAGGCATGAAATGCATTTCACAGGCTCAAGTACTAGAGGGGTATGCTTCCCACGGTACAGTGTTCAGCATTTGTTCCTCTTCCCTTAGGAATGCTGGGTTATTTCTGAATATGGCTACTGTCGGGGCAGGAGGAAACGGGGGTGTGGTGCAAGTGTAGGAGGAAGAAGGAATCCGCTCTCTCATGTCCTAAAGATGCCTTTCTGCCTTTCTCTGCCTGACCAACTCCTGCATATCTGTTAAAGTCCAGCTCAACTCTCACCTCCCTGCTCACCACTCGCTCTCACTGATTTGGTGGCTCTCTCTTCTGGTCACTGAGCAGTTGGCTCAGCACTCAAATCTGTCACTTACTTCCCTTGTCTTGGATACAATGACAGGTAATGTGCATTGTTCTTGTAATCCAGCGCTTGAATTTAGCAGTTGCTCAATTAACCTTCAGCGAATTACTGTGATCTGAGGCGGAGGAGATATGGAGGGATAATAATGTCTCAAGGGATGATATTGTAGCAGCTAAACCTTCTCCAAATACTCAAAAGAAACAAAATTCCAAAGACTACTTAAAAGCTTAGAAGATTTATATCATTGTATATCTTTCGAAGACACATACATACACATCCTTCAGGGCAAGCTTTACTTTAAAAGATTAATGTGGAAGCTGTGATGTTTGATCACTGAAGCAGTGTTATATCCCTGTCTGTGAGAGGAACTCTGATATCCCAGGTTGATAACTGTTAATGTCTCTATCACTCATTCCAGAATATTTGTGTGGTTACATAGGCCTTTGCTCAGTACCAAAGGCAGATGTTTTTGAAGAGCTTAGGCCTATTTTTCCAGTGCCAGTGCCTGATAATAGTTACACATGTTTCTATGTCAGCAGCAACTTGTCTAATGAGTTGACTCATAAAGTAACCAAAACAAAGTTGAGTCCAAGTTTAAACACAGTGAAATTATCATGAGACATTTTCAAGTAAAAACTTAGAAAATTCCAGTGAACTCAAGGAAACTGAGGTGGTCAGTAGCCAATTGTGGAAGAAATACTTCACTAAGATTCAGAAGATCTAAGATCAAGCCTAGCCACAAACTTGACCTTGAAAACTTGCTTACCATCCCCAGACTTCCATTGCCTCCCACCTAAAATATGATCAATTTTGGAATGCAGTTTGTACTTGCCCTATAACCCACTGGTTGCTTTCCCAGGAGCACATCTCATGCAAGTACCCAAGTTCAGATTCATAAAAACTATTCAGCCCTGCATTGCTTGTAAAAGCAAAAAGTTGGAAATAATCTGGATGCTTATGGATGTGGGCATGGAGAAGCAACATTTGCAACATGAGGTATCCTAATTAGATGGATCTCAAGAATAAAAGATTGGGTGAAAAACAAAGGATGCAGTTTGGAATTTATAGTACAATAGCATTTATAAGTGAAGGACCAATCAAAATAGAGGAGAAGAGGAATGAATGAGTATCAAGGATGAAGGAGACAAAACTGATATACTGAATGAAATAAATAGAGACTATGTATGAAGTAATGATAAACTAGAGACTTTAAATTTGGGTTCAGCAAAACACACAAAACCATGGATAGTGAGAAATGATTATTTTTCCCTTGGTTATCTCACATAAAAGTCAAAAATCCTTAGAATTTCAATAGGCTTAAATTTGACCACATTTTGACTAGGTCATCCACTGAAAGTAATTAGAAGTTCACCCCCCACACACACACACACACACCTTCTTTTTAAATAATATATGCTGTACATTGTAAGTGGTAGATTGTCACAGATTTTGTTCAATATTGACAACCAAGGAATCTTTTATTGGTAATGTAACATTAATTGGGACCATGCTAACACTTAATTAATTTCCAGTACAATAGATCATTTGTCAACAAAGGGGGGTAAAAATATTAATTGAAACATATGTGAATAGTTATTTCTTGGGTGTAGGAAACATCCCACAATTAAAGTTAATCACAGTGTGATTAATTGATTTTAATTGGTTCAAGATGGGTTCCTGTGGCATAACATAAGTCTGTCAATAAAACTTACAATTAAGCCTCATTATGAAAAGCCAAGTTATTAAGGCAAGCAGCGATGGGGTGGAGCAGCAGCAAGCTGCTTTCCTCATAATGCAGAAGGAAACAAGGCCAGCAGCCCAGGGAGGTCAGGTATGGCACAGAGGTTGAGTATTCTAGGAAGGCGGAAGAGGCACTCGGGTAAATATGGAAGTATACTTGGGTCTGGGAAACGGAAATCGATTTCTCAAAACTTTAAAGGTGAGATGGGTGAGTAGGAAGTGGGAAGTAGATGTGAAAGAGGAAAGCCAGTGGGACCAGCCACTTTGTGCACCAAATATAGAGATAAGCAAGGCTCAGATACCCCATTGGATGTACAGATCCATAGGGCCGAAGTATTCCAGAGGCTCAGAAATGCACTGGACTGGGCAGTACCTATAAGATAGGCATAGAATTTCCCCAAAAACAGAGGTTATATCCTTTACTAGTTAACATCAGCACAGCTCTCAAAACCTCCTGACAGCCGGATTTCAGTCCTGATAATTATCCTAAAGTGTAGATGACTGCATGGCACTCTAATAAGTCTTGTCAAAGATTTTCAGTTCTGCATATGGTTCTCATTAATTCAACTATTCTGTGCTTAGAAAAATCAGAGTGACTGTCACTTGTTTTTCAGTATACATGCGGCCTCTAAGGACTTCCTTGATATGTTCCCATCACCTTGTATGACTTCCTCTCCCTACTCCATGAGGGAAGCTTGAAATTTGTTAATGGAATGCTTTTTTTATATATAAGTGTTGAATGTGGTTGTAAAAACTTTTTGTTTAAGTTTTAATTCCACCCAAACTAAAATGGTGGCATGATAAATATTTTTATCTTTATCCTCAGTTCCTGACACAAGACTTAAAAATCCCTTGGAACTTCCTTAGTGATAGTATTGTGTTTGTTAAGACATGATGTGTGGCAGGCAACTCTATAAAGCTTCAGGATGGGAACTGGTCACCAGAAAGTTTAGTTACATGACTAGAGAGTTGGAACTTTGGGCCAGCCCAATATCTAGGGGAAATAGGAGGAGCTAAATATTGAGTTTACAATAACGTGAAGAGAAATCCTACTGAATGGAGGAAAATCTTTACCATATGCATCTCAGAGCATTAATCTCCTGGATATATAAAGAATTAAAAAAACTCAGCACCAAAAAGACAATTAATACATGGACTAAGGAACTAAACAGACACTTCACAGAAGAAGAAATATAAATGGCTAACAAGTATATGAAAAAATGTTCAACATCTCTAGCAATTTGAAAAATGTAAATCAAAACTACTCTAAGATTTCATCTCACTCTGGTCAAAATGGCAATTACTAACAACAAACACAGCAATAATAAATGTTGGCGAGGCTGTGGGGAAAAGGTACACTCATACATATGCTGGTGGGACTGCAAATTAGCGCAACTATTATGGAAAGCAGTATGGATTTCTTCAGAAAACTTGGAATGGAACCACCATTTGACCCAGTAATCCCACTCCTCAGTTTATACCCAAAGGGCTTAAAATCAGCATACTATAGTGATGCATCCACATCAATGTTTATAGCAGCTCAATTCACAATAGCCAAACTATGGAAACCAACCTAGATGCCCTTCCACAGATGAATGGATAAAGAAAATGTAGTGCATATACACAATGGAATATTACTCAGCCTTACAGAAGAATGAAATAATGGCATTTGCAGGTAAATGGATGGAGCTGGGGGATATCAAGCTAAGCAAAAGAAGCCAATTCCCCAAAACCAAAGGCTAAATGATATCTTTGATATGCAGATGCTAATTCACAATAGCAGGGGGGGCTAGGGAAGAATAGAGGTACATTGGATTAGACAGAGAGGAATGAAGGGAGGGGAGAGTTAATCAGGATAGGAATGATAGTAGAATGAATCAGACAATATTACCCTGTGTGCATATATGATTACATGACCAGTGTAATTCCACATCATCTACAACCTGAAGAAATGAGAATCCATACTCCATTTATGTATAATGTGTCAAAATGCATTCTACTGCCATGTATAACTAATTAGAACAAATAGAAAAAGATTGAGTTCAATCACATGACCAACGACTTAATCTATCATGCCTATGAAATGAAGCTCAATAAAAACTGGACACAGAGACTCAGTGGAGCTTCCTAATAGGTGAGTACACTGTATGCTGGAAGACTGAGGTGCCCAGATTCCATAGGAAGAGGGCATGGACACTCAGTGTGCCCGTCCCGTCTTCCTCAGACCTTGTCCTATGCATCTGTTCCATTTGGCCATCTCTGGGTTGTGTCCTTTATAATGAAACTGTAATCATAAGTACAATACCTGTACTAAGTACCATCAAGTCATCAACCATAAGAGGGGCATGAAATCCCCCAGATTTACAGCCAGCATTTCAGTAATGTAGATGGCCCCTGAGACTTGCAGCGGGCATGTGAAGTGGAGGCAGTCTAGTGGAGGACTTTGCCCTTAACTTGCTGGGTTCGTGTTAATGTCAAGTAGTGAGTGTCAGAACTGAATTGAATTATAGGGCTTTTGATTGGTGTCAGAGAATTAGTGTCAGAACACAAAAGCTTGAGTCAAGAACTTGGGTACAGTTTTTATCAAACTGTCCTACAAGGCAAAAACTAGAGAGTAGGAAAAGTGAGACAGAGAAGGGAGAGAAACCAACATAGGATACACCAGTCACTGGTTATCTCTGGGATTCAGTTCTTTGGGGGATGCTTTAAAGAAACATGAAGCACTCATCTCCAAAGACATGAAGGCTGAGGGGCTCCTCCATTGATTCTCTTGCCCATTGGTTAAGGGTTGCTCTAAGGAGGTACATTCTTAATTCCTCCACCACTCTCTTCATACATGAGCAAAGCTAACTGGTATTCCTGGCAGGTAAATTACATGCCAGAGAAATTCCTAAAGCAGAATAGTAGTTAGTCATGGAGTTGTAAGCTTCATTTGGGATGCTAGAAACATAAAAGAATCAAGAGGTTTGAGAGAAAACGTCTCAGTATGTGACAAGTATTTGCTGTTGTCATGAATCTCAATGTCCTCTACAAAGTAACCTAAGCTGATTTTTTTTTTTGCACTGGAATCATAAACAAATCATTTGTCAGGCACCAATGAAGCTTCAGAATGCCTTCCTCTCCTTCTCAGTTCTATGCACAATCACTATAGAGGAAACAACCCTAGTGATTAGTTGAAAATAAGCCACATGATCCTCACACCATGTGACATTGACCCTCTTGCAAGAACTGATCAATTTAGGATTGTGATCAGTGTACAAGATGCTAATCTCTGGGCCATCCAGTGGTCCATGGAAATAATAAGGAAGAGGGTCAAGCTTTGAATGTTACAGCTGGAGTAGAAACAAAGGGAGGGGAAATGAGTCCTTATAATGGTGTTGTAAGGATGTGACAAGATGGTCTGAGACAAGAGCTACCTTGAACACAGCACATATACAATTTGCAAATTATATTCACAGAGACCCATGCTATGGCTGTGCTCCTGTAAAGGCTTGGGTCCTTCACTGACAACTTCATAAAGGACCCTACAGAAAATAAACCTCAATGAGTGTTCTATTCCTAGTCATCACAAGAATCCTATTCAACAGACAGTTTCAAGTGAAACTAAATCTCATAGACACCCAGGCCCAAACCTGCAATGTCCACTGGAACCTGTATTGTCTACCTTGAAAGCTACTATTCTCCATCCACCATCACCTGGGTTGGCAATCCACACCACCACCACCCCCAAAAAAACAGTATCCCAGAGATATTTTTGAGCCAGGGTTTAGCTAAAGAAACCACAGTTTTAAAAAGGCTCCACTTAAAATAAGTTAAAATGCATGGGGGCTTGCCAAGAAGAAAGAAAGAAAGATTGAGTAGACATAACGTTTTGGTCAGTTCTGAAATAGTTCTTGAAATACATACATCTAATGGGGCATCCAAAATGACGTCTAAAATAAAACCCCTTTCCTGAGACAGGTCACCATTTTCAACCTGTCTTTTATGACTAAAGCAGTTATCACTTGTTTATAAAAGGATCAATATTTAGTAATATGGTAAAAATTGAATCATAAATCCTAACTTTGCTTTTCTCTGCAAAATGACTTAATTCTTTATATTTCATTCTGATGTTTGCTATATAGTAGGACAACTGACCAAGTTGGACTAATCACTATAGATCCAAGGATAGTCATAATAATTATATTATGACTATCTTATTCTGAGTCACTTGCCTGACCCTTTGGCTGGAGACATGGAGTCTGGTACCTAAGAGAGGTAGGAGGTGAGCAAGGGAGGGAGGGGAATAGAAGTGTTCAAGTTCAACACAATAACCTCCATACATACATGCCACATTCTCCATTTATTCATTTCATAACTAAGTTTCACACTTACCACAAACCAGACACTGTACTAGATACTGAACTGAGGTGAACAAAACCAGTACAGTCCTCAGTGTCACAGAACTTTCAGTCCAATATTTCTAGTTAGCTTTGGGGACAAGCTGTCTAATCACTCAGTTATCACATCTGTATAATAAAAATAATGATATTTACCTTGCATGGTTGTTGCAGGGGAAGTTAACTTGGTATTCAATGCTCAGCATTAGCCGTTCAATCTGTGGTGATGTGCCCAGGGGTGGCAATTGTGGTCTCCCTGTTACCTCAATTCTACAGTGAGATTTGGGAATATTTTCTAACTGCACAGCTTCCCAGCCCTGCTCTTCAGCTTTGCTAGAGATTTTGTGCACAAACTAATATCCCTTAATAAATTGCCCTTCTGTTCAAACCAGTTTTGATTATATGCTACTAAAAACCTTAACTGATAAAGAAACTCCTTAATAAATGGTAACTATAGTTACTAATCCCTCAGCTTCTTGTCCCTTTATTAAGAAAAGTACATCTGAGAGTCATGCCAAGTAGGAGCCTAAATAAGCAACCCTAAGAATTAAATCTGTCCCCAACTCTGGCCATGGCAGAAATTGAAGTCAGCTCCCAAGTCTGATGGACAGGCAGGGCAAAGAGTCCCCTGTCATTTTCCAGAGACCAGAGGAAATAAGGAGACAGCTCTGCCTTCCACATATAGAGGTAAAAATAATGATTTCTCCAAAGGGGCTTTCATGCACTGCACTGATTAAAAGTAATAAGATGCTGTTGCCTCAACTCCAGATTTAATTTTAGACACTTAAATGCATTATGGACTTTCAATTGAGTTCTGTATATTCAGTGGAGCAGGAAGGTAGGAAGCTTAGATTTTCCTTGTCACTTGGGAGACATTACAGGGAAGCATGTCCACATCCCTGACCTTTAGAAGATGAATGCAAGACATGATTGTCTCATTGACCCACAACCTTGACCTTCATGGGCACGTGTGGTTTCCATGTCCTTGGTAAGTTGTAAGTGGTTTACATGTGAGTAAAAGTATCAGGACTTTGTTAAACAGAGCCTGGGATGATTTGACTGTCAGAAAGCCCTTGAAGGGCAGCTGGGCTGTTACTCAGATGTTTAAGTAGATCACTGTCCAAGCATCAACCTGTTATCCTGGAAACACACCTGCTTAACAGTGTACTAACTTTGAAATTTATCTGCCCACGTTGCTCCATCTCCATGCCCACCCAGCCTATCATTCATATTACCCAAGGCTCTGATACTTAACATCCTATAATACTGTAGGGTTACACTTCCTCAGCCTCTGTTCCCACAGCTTTAAAATTGGAATGGTTTTGTCTAACACATTGTACTGAAGACCCTGAGAATACTAAATACAAGTATTAAATAACGTAAAATGGTTGGCCATAATCTCACACTAAAAATCAGTAACTGCAACTAATTATATTATTACCCTTACTGTCGCCTTACCAGAAAGCAGGGCAGAAAGAGCTAAGTGTCACACACAGTTCTTTTTGATGACATGGGCCTCATGGCTCTGCCTAACCTCTTGGCCTCCATCTCAAAAAGAGATGAAGGAGGTCCAGAAACAATAACTATGTTGCCACAGGTCACAACCCCAGACAGACTCTGCTGAGAGGAGGGGAGACCCCTGATCTTGCACCCAGTCCCAGAAAATGGAGCCCATACATGATCCTTCTCATGAAGAGATTCCTCATCAGCACACTGCGCTGCAACCATTCTCAGAATTCTCACATTGACCCATCCTCCAGAATGGCAGCAAACAGACTCAGGGGGTCTGGGTTAGAGCATGAAGACTCTTTAATACATTCCTGAGCTGAAAGCTCATTTGGTGGTTAGTAGGAAGCTTCACTAAATTATAGACAGACATCTTACTGATTATGGACCCCAACTTCTTTTTCTCAGAGTGTTCACTTTAGAAATAAATAAATTCTTTCACTGCCCCCTTTGCAATGAAAATCTTCTCCCAGCTATTTGCTTGCCAGTTACAATTCAGAAATGTCTTTTTCAAGGACCTGGGAGCCATCCCTTTACATGCCATCACCAAAAAAATCTAGGGTCCCTATTTTCTAATCTCTGCAGGAGAATAAGAGCCTAACTTTTAAGATAACCAACAAGTAAACATAACTAACCTAATCCCAGTGACCCCACCATATTCTCCAGTCCTTTTCCACTAGCTCACCCCAGTGTCTTTTGTTTCAGCAAAGTCAAGGTAACTCTTTCTCCCCTCATTCAATAACCTTGGATCAAATCTTCCTTGCCTGTTTAACTTTATCTTGTGCAGTTTTTCCTTGGCAAGGGTGGCTAGTGGAACCATTTATAGGTTGTTATAATTTTCCAAGAGAAAAAAGAATCAAAGACAGTGTAGAGCTAGAAAGCATGGCTTGGATGTGGGAGAAGGGAGTTTTGTTAGTTTATTTTCTGTTGTGACAAAATACCTGATATAATCAGTTTCAAAGGAAGAAAGATTTTGGGGGGCACATTGTTTCAGAAGTCTCAGTCCATGGCCAGTTGGTTCTGTCACTTTGGGGCCTGTGGTAAGGCAGAACATCACGGAAAGAAGGATATGGTAGAACAAAATTGTTCACATCATGGCAACTATGAAACAAAAAGAGAGTGAAAAGAGGGGCCAAGGTCTGACTAACCCCTTTAAGGACACACCCCAATAATCTAACTTCAGTAGGCTCCACCTCCCAATAGCACCACAGGCTGGTGACCAAGCCTTAATGCATGAACATCTGGAAGATGTTTAAGATCCAAACCATAACAGGTATAAAAGAAAATTTAGAAGTTAGAGCAACTTTCTGTTATCCTTAGCATCCCGTCAACAGAACTGCTACCCGATACCTGTCATAGAGGTCAGGAAAGGAACTGGGATGGCTGGAAGGGAAAGAAAAAATGAGATGTTCAGTTTTTAATGTGTTGAGTTGAAAATTCCTCTGGAAAAGATAGATTTCCAGTATACAGCACTGGAGAAAAGGAAGGGACCAGGGTACAATGTTACCTATGTTTTCTTCAGGGTAAAATGTATTTATCATTTCAAAAGTAATACATACTTATGGTAGAAAGTTTGGACATAGATAATTATGAAGTAAAAAAAAAAAAACAAAACACTACCCAAATTTTCTACAATAATGGCAGTGGCTGTTTCCATTTAGCGGTTGTGCCTAAGTTGTTCACAGACTGGAGAGGAAGAAGTAATAAAAGGGATCATTGTAATGAAATCAATAACGGTTGTGAAAGAGTATTAAGCAGAGGCTATGGGGGAACTGGTGAGGGGGCAATAACTCTGGAAGGAAGAAAATGAGGTAAAATCTCACCAACCAGGTGCCATTTGAGCTGGAGTTTAAAGAATGAGTTTGACAACTCTAAAAGAGTTTGATGAAGACAAGCCATCACCAGGAAGAAGACATTTGCTCTAGTAAGTCCAGTAAAGAATTCATATCCACATTTAAAGAACTCTTACAAAGAAAAAAAAGCCCATAACCTAACTTTAAAGACAAAATATTTAACAAGAACTCCACCAAAAGGTATATGCAAATGACCTTTAATCATATTTAAAAGGTGCTCAATTTATTGGTTACTGAAGAAATGCAAATTAAATCCAAAATCCTCTATCAACACACACCCACCAGAATGACTAAAATTAAAATACCAAGTGTGGGTAGGGCTGTGGAGCAACTAGAACTCATGAACTTTTTACGTAGGAGTATAAATTGGTAACGTAACTTTATAAACAGTTCAGTAGTATCTACTGAAGTTGAACATATGCCAATCTATGAAACAGCAATTTCACTCCCAAGCATCAAGCTGACAGAAAGACGCTGTATGTTTTCCAAAATGCTTATTAAAAAATGTTAATCATAACAAAATTTGTAATAAACTCAAATTGAAAAAAAAGTCCATCAGAAGGAGTATGAATACAATGTGATAAACTCATTATACAGAGAGAGAGAAAGAATAATCAAAATGAACGGACTACAAATGCATATTAACAACGAGAACAAATTACACAAACAATATTGAGAAAAAGTAGCCATATACAAAAGAATATGTATGGAGTGATTTCATGTAAATGGAACTAGACATAAGCAAAGTTTAAAACAGAGAAATTTGCTCTATAGTGGTATTAGTCCCCCTGATGGAAGGCAATTACTGAAAGGAGCACTAAGAGATTTGGGGTATTGGTCAAGTTCTGTTTCTTGATCTGGGTACTGGTCACTACCTTTTTGTACTCTGTGAAAACATCTCAAGCTGAAAATTATGACTGTGCACTGCTGTGCTTCCATAACATCTGTTTTTGTTTTGCAAAACCAGAGATTAAACACAGGGCTTTGTGCTTACTAGGAAAGTGCCCTACCATTGAGCTACATCCTTAGCCCTAACACTTCTACAACATTCCCATTAAGCAAACAGAAGTACAGGAGTGCCCATTTCGCTTGAGATGCAAATTGTCTGGGAGAGGAGCCGTTTTAGGAACTGAACATTGTGGTTCATGACTGACTGCTCAGTCTGCTCTTAAAAACCAAAGACCAGAAAGAAAGGTGTATGGAGGAGCAGAACTCCTCAAAGAGGAACAAAGGATAGGAAGCTGGTGAGAATAAATACAAAAGGAAAAAAAATGGAAGCAGCTGAAACAAAGACTGTAGACACTTGAAAAGCCTGCAGACTAGAAACTGATGGAGATGAAGGATGATGACTTGGAGATGGTTAACATTTGTATTTTCCAACTTTTAGATAAAATATAATGCAAGAGAGAATATTTAGAGTGCATAACCCCACAGAGATGAATTGTTCTCACTGTTTGGGCTCAGGTGGCAATGGGACTGCATTCTGAAGGCCAGGGGAGTTCTTGGACTGAAATTGAAAATCTTTCCTCTTAACCCTCCTATGTCTAATTTTTGAAAGATGTCACACCCACTCTGATGTCTCCATTCCTCCATTTCCCCGCCTTACTGTTAGATGCAGGTGCCTTGACAGAAAGGTCTGAGGGGCCTTGGGCTCAGTGACCAATACCTTCACTCTGCAGGCTTTGATGGAATTTGATTGGCATCCAGCATTGTCCATCACTGTCAGGTCTGAATGTACTGAGTGATCAACATAGCACGTGCAAATCCAGCTGCAAATTTGCCTATTTCAGATTCCCAGAAGGGTGACAATTCTTCTCCTCACAAGTTAAAAAGACTTGAGGTCAGAAGCCAGGAGAGGGGAGGAATGCTTGTGTTTCCAAACTCACGTGGCTTTGCAGTATCTAGAACCAGACCCCAAGGTCATGAGGAGAAATGGACCTTACTTCTACACAGTGGCACCACACTTTAGCCAGTGTGGTGCTGCAGAAGCCCCTTTAAAGAAAACAGAGTTGTCAAACAGCATTAGAGAATGCCTTTTAGAATGTGGTCTAGGGCAAACAGTCCAGCTTCTGGATTTGAGAGTCCAGTGGCTCTCAAAAGTGGTCTCCTGACAAGCTGCACCCACATGAAACTGGTTAGAAACTCAAATTCTTGGGCCCCACCCCAGAACTACAGAAATGAGAAACTCACTGGGCATGGTGGTACACACCTGTAATGCCAGGGACTTGAGAGGCTCAGGCAGGAGGATCACAAATTCAAAGTCAGCCTCAGCAACCTAGTGAGGCTCTAAGCAACTTAGGGAGACCTTGTCTCAAAATAAAAACTAAAAATGGCTGGGGATGTGGCTCAGTGGTGGAGCACTCCTAGATTCAATTTCCAACGCGCGCACACACACACGTGCCCACACACACAAAAAAAAAATCAGAAACTCTTGGGGTGGGGATCCAGCATTCTGTGTTTTAAACAGCCCCAGGTGATTCTGATGCAAGTTCAAGTTCAAATAATACGACTGGAAGTCTAAGAAGACATTTAAACACCACTTACTTACTTACTTGTCTTCTAATTAGATATATCTTCTGAAAATGGGTTATGTATGCTTAACTGCCTAAAGACTGAGGAATGGAATGAGATTAGAAGATCTCATGTGGCAGCTCTTTTTCTATTCCATATCTATGGCTGTAGGGCTTCGAAATACTCTGGTTCTTTTAATAGAGTACAGCTACCAGGGATTCCTTTGTTATTCAATCCAAGTGCTGATTACTCAGACCCACAATGCTGGAACAATTGTGGGAAAGCAAGGAAGAGTGTTGAAAATTCTAGGACATCATGATGTCCAAGAAACAGGTGAGCCCTGGCAGCCTCCACATAGGACCCCTAGAACTTCTGAACTTGACACATTCTGTAGATTGGTCATGGGACACGGTTAGGGAAGAGCCTCCCAATTTTGCAGGTGCGAAGCCAAAGGGAAAAAAAAAAAAAAACTTCCAATATTCTCTGCTTCTGTTGTTCCAATCACCTTCTACCTGCCTGCCCCACACACAGACCTGAAGCATTAAAGCCAGCCTATTTAAGATAAATCTGCTACCATCTGTTCTAAAGAGATTTGGGCCCCTGAGTTTGTCCCAGACTAAAAATTATACCCGTTCAAGGTTTAAGAACTTATGTTAGGAGAAATTGAACATTACCTCAGGATCATGCTTTCTTACTAAAATTTCCAAAGGCATTTACAAAAATTAAATATCCCTGGGAAGCCAAGTCCTTTATTTATGAAGCCAACAGTAGACATTGATCCCATGATAATGTTATTTTTCTTATTGCTTGTCAGTGTACTTTTTATATCATCATTGGGTCAGATTAGTACAGTGTGGCACATGAATAGAATGTGTATTGACTTGCAGTTTCTTAGTGCTTTTTAAAAAAAGCGATTGCTTCAGTCTGAAGACCTTTAGAAATTTAGTTAGACACATGAGAGCATACTAAAGCTCTTAGTTAATTGGTGTTTTGAATTTTTTCTTTTCTTTTTTTTTACTGTGACACTATGATCAGCATTTTATTAACACTTATAGAATCTAGTTATTCATCTTGAAGTTACATTAAATTTCACTTAGCCATCTAGGCAGATGGACTATTTAGGCCCTTCTGTAAATTCAAAGGGGGACAGTGACTTCACCCATAAGAAAAATAGAGTTGACTAACAGCATTAGTGAATGCCTACTCATTCTGGACCCAGACACAGAGGAGCCTGGAATAGACCAGGGGAAGTGAGACCATCATATACTCTGCAACTGCAACTTGTCCAGCCAATGACCCTGGCCCAGCAGCATGTGAACTTGGGAAGTCAGGTGAGAAGGGACACTGGCAAAGAGCAGGTATGCAGAGGCCTTAGGGGATGAGTGCCAAGCCTGAGCAGACATGAGAAGAGGCAGTGGGTTTAATCCCAATCACTTAGGAAGTGTCTAGAAGGAAACTTCTTCTCCCCCTGTCCTACTGTCCTACATGTGCATGAAGTCTAAGCTGCTCAGAATTGAAGTCTAGAGAAAAAGTATGTAGCAGATATTTTGGACACAAGAAATAGTAGCTGACTTGGTAAAAAGGAGTGTGGCCTCCGCAGCAATGCACTCCCCTGATGTGACTTTTGAGATGTTGTCTCTTCTCTGTCAAGTTCAGTCCCTCCTCTGGCATTCTGGATCTTTTCCCTGGTGTCCTTCAGGATATCAATTCCATCTCTCTCCTAGCTACTCAACACTTTCCTTTCAATCACCTCATTCCGCAAAAACATTCGAGCAGATTCAAGCTTTCTCCACCTTAAAAATATTCCCTCTCCACCCCACATTTCCTGCAGCTACAGCCCTCTCTCCTCCTCCTCACACCCAAAGTTTCCCAGAAAATTATCCATCCTCACCAGCTCCATATGCTCCCCTCCCACTCACTCCTCAATTCAGTCCTCTGTCTTCCCCTGCCACAGGCTTTATAAAGGCACCGTGATCATCAGGAGACCTCTCTGTTGCTGTCCCAGGACATTTTCAGTACTCATCTTACTTGAATCCTCAGCAGTGCAGAGGACTACTCCCTTCATCTGGGATCATTCCTGGACTCTCAAGTCTTCTTGCTTTCCTCCTTCCTGCAGGGCTGCTCCTCTAATCTTTGCAGGCTCCTCCTCCCCACCCAACATGCCAGAGTTCTTGCAGCCTCCAGAGGTCATCCTTGACTGCTCACTCTCCCTCACCACCCTCTTCCAAAATATCAGCACATATTGTTGATATAGGCACACTGGCATTTATTTATCATGTCCACTTCTATCTTTCTTCTTCTTGCCCATGAAGAGCCTCTTCCTTTAGTCTCTTCCAGAACACAGAGAAAAATTTGCCAAAAATCACAATAATTAGCATGATTATGCTAATTAATGGTGACTAGAAGTGGGACCCTTGAGAGCCAGGCATGGTGGCACATGCTTGTAATTCCAGCAGCTCAGGAGGCTGAGGCAGGAGAATCTCGAGTTCAAAGCCAGCCTCAGCAACTTAATGAGACCCTGAACAACTCAGTGAGACCCTGTCTCTAAATAAAATACAAAATAGGGCTGGGGTTGTGGCTCAGTGGTCAAGTGCCCCTGAGTTCAATCCCCAGTAGCAAAAAAACTGAATAAAAAAAAAAAGCAGTAGGAAACTAATGTTTCCTTATCACCCTAATAGACTCACACTCAATCCAGAAAAGTTAAAAACTAGTGAGGGGCATGTCATTTATTATCAGCGTCATGGGGGGTGGGAACGGGATGTGAGGTCCCTTTTAGCATCTTTCTTTAAGTTGGCAGAGTCAGAGAAACAGAGACAAGATTCCATATGTGTCCTCAGAAGACCTTCCTGAGGACCATTCTCCTAGGAACTTAAAAAAAAAATTTTTAAAAAGAGTTTCTAACATTCTCCATGACAACTGAGGAAAGAAGGAGACAAGCAAGACTGGGACTTCAAAGGCTTGGCTGTGACTGTCAGCAAGAGGTGAGAACTGCCGACCAAGGAGACAGCAACACTCCCAAAATAATCAATCCATAAGGACTGTCATGTGGAACTCAGAGCAGATTTGCCCTGAGTGGCTCCAGGAGGCAAAATAAGACTCAAAAGAAATTACTGATAGATAAATTTCAGCTGGAGATGAAAAAGAGCTGTCAGAACTGTCCATGGTGCCAAGAGCAGGACTGGGCCAGAAGGGACATGTACATCTACTCTACATACCACTTTCCTATGGGGTTGTCAAAGAGACTCTTGCACCAGAGTGAGTGAGATAATGCAAGATCTGGTTTTCACACCACCCCTCCTGGTTAAAATAGTACCATGTGGTGTGACCTCAACAACACTACTCTTAGTGGACCAATGGACAAGTATGCTCACAGAAATGGGAATTTAGGCTCACAAAAGTTAAGTAAGTGACTTGGATCACACAATACACTACAAGGGGATCCAAGACAGAACTTGCAAAGGGAATCCCAGACCACCAAAGAAACTATGAATGAAGGAGGAGATACTCCCATCAATGTACAGAGACATGAAATGGAAACAGCAAGTTCAGGATACTTATTGAACACAGAGGAGGAACACATAACAAACCCAAGAGGAAAGACGCACTCACAGTTGAAGAATAAGAGGGCCTGGGATGCTGCTGATCCCCACACAGGTCTCCTCTACTAGGACAGTGTGCCCATTGTCCAGCTGCAGCCGGTGCTGGCTGCTGTGGTGCACACTTGTCCCACACCTGCACAATTGCCTCTGGCCAATGGGGGACACCTCACTTGGAAGGACATACCCCTCACCTACAGAAATCTCATCCCTAAGGGCTGACTCATGTGGCAGTACAGTGACTCAAAATGGGACAATCTCTATAATGCAGTTCATACTCTAGAGCTCCCTGAAGGAGCAATTGAGATCATTTCTCCCTTAGCTCTTACCCTACCCTGCCCTGCCTTCTCCTTTTCCTGAGACTCCCTTAACAAATCATATGAATCCCTTTCTTCATCTCTGCTTCTCAGAAACACAACCTGAGTCAAGGTGAAGGATATTCTTTTATTTCCCAGATTTTACTCCATTGGTGCATTATAATTGCACATAATAATGGCATTCATTGTTACATATTTGTAAACATACAATATATAATAATATAATATGATCAATTTTATTCACCAGTGTCTTCCCTTTTGTTTCCCTCCTCCCTCACTCTAACCCCCTTCCTCTATTCTCCTGGTCTCCCTTTTGTCTTCATGAGATTCCCCCAAGAGGGAAGGATGTTCTAGGCAAAATAAATAGTGTGTGCCAAGGCACAGATGTGAGAGAGCACAGTGCAATAAACACACAACAGTGGTAGTTTGGAGAAGAGGGGCTGAACTATGGGGTGTAGCATATGTGTGTTTGGTATAAACCCAGGAATGCAGGCAGGGCACTCGGTCCTACCCCATGATATCCAACCTCTTTATAGTCGGTCGCTCCACACGGATCTCTGATTCTCTATGTGTCTGCTTTAGACATGATATTTCAGAGTACATCTACGCCATGAAGTGAGTTCATAGAGGAAGGAGTTACAAACAAATTCTTTGATTTATTCAATGGCATTTCACAAAACAGGAACAAAGATGAGCCCCCTGGAATTTCCTGATTCTCAGACCACACAGCCTCTGTGGAACTCACAGGCACACTCCATTTGAGGAAGAGCAAATTATCTCGGTAGGCTATTTTTGTCCTCCCTCCCTCTCCCCACCCCCTTTTCATTGGCTCCATCTGCTTTTCTTGCTTCCCTTTCTGGCCTCTATTCACAAGGTCTTGCCCCTGGGTCTCTGTTAGTACTCAGTTTTAATTCTAAAACTTTCCAAAGCCAGTGAAGCTCTTTAATCACAAAGTTGGGCTGCCAAGGAAAGAATGCTAATTGGAAACTTTTATTTCTAGAGGTCCTGGGGAGTTTAAATATGGAGATTTTTCTTTTGTCTATCATGCCATTAGCACACCATAGGCTCAGGAGGGACGGAAAATAGAACGGTCCCAAATATGAGAAATTAATCCCAGAAATACAAATTCCTAAGCAAAATCATCTGGACTACACAAATACCAAGTATAATGGCCCAAGTGGAGAGACAAGAAACCTGGTTATATTTCCTTAGGAGGAACAGGAGTAGGGGAAAAGGAGAGAGAATGATCCCAAGTGGCCAAATCAATTTGGGGTCAGATTGCAAGAAAGACCAGCCCCTCTGTCACCCCTACTCAGGTTCAGTGTGTCATCTTATATTCAGAGTCACGTGGTAACCCTGTAAGTACCAAGCCCTGTGCTAGTCCCTCAAACTACAGACAAGAACAAGGCATGGTCCTCGTCCTCAGAATCTAGAAGGAAAACAGATACAAAAACATGTATTCACAGCAGTTACCTGAGGAAAGAGAAGATGTGTTATTCCCAAAGAGAGTGGAGGTCAGAACAGAGCAGACTGCCCTTTCCTGGACTGTGTAAAAGCCTGTGTTTACTTCCCAGACAGGATGCCCACTCAAAACCTGAATAGCAACCACACATCTAGATTCCATGTCCTTCCCTGTTTCTTTGGTTTTACCAATAGAACAAATCTGACTGACTTAGGTTAAAAATAATCTGTTTGAAGACTCTGTGATCATTCACGGAATACAAAACAAGAAAACAACAGCTAAAGGACTGAACTTGGACAAAGTTGGGACCAGAGAATCTCTAAGGATTGAGATGGCAGGCATTAATACCAGTTGGTCAGAGTACCATTGCAGAATCAATGGTTTCAACATACTTTTTTTCCTATTCTTACATTACTCTGGGAAAAAAAAAATAGCAACAGATTGGATCGGTTAAGGGTATAAGACCAACTAGTGTGCTTCTCTATTCTACAGGATAAGAAGAGTGGTTCCCCAAATGGAAGTAAGATGCTCTTGCCAGAGAAATAGAGGTTGGATGTCCTGATCCAATATGGGCTATACAGGCTACCTGAGCCTGCCTGGAAATTTTACCCAAGAACTGCTTTATCAGTTTCCAAAGGCAATTTGTGTATCTACTGCATCACAGGAGTTCTGATTTACAAAATAGAAGCCTGCCCTTTTGTTGGATACAGTGACTCAGAAGATCCTGCAGGTAGCTCAGGAATCAGCACCTTAATGAGCAATGAAGTGGCTCTACAGCCAAAGGCAGATGAAGCCTGTCTCCTTTTGAGGTCTGCATAAGTGTCGCATAGTAGCCACCGCAAGGGATAGGCTAAAATGCTTGCTCAGAACCAAAGTGTCATGAAAAAGATGATTTCTTTGCCATATTTTTTGAACTGCCTATGTTTAAGTCCATTATAACCATATTTTCAGACTTGGGGGAAACAGAACTGATTTCTCTCCTGTACTTTCCTAATCCTGGATATCCCCTGATCTTGGAAATAACAAGCATGAGGATATAGCTAAGTCTCCACTGTTACCCGGAAAGATCCTTACAGATACCCATGAGAATTCCAAGATATAACCAGCAATACTTGGAGGTCCCTGGTTTCAAAGAAGACCCAGGAATATCCCCCTTTTGAGTTCTGGCATTTGTGCTGCGTAACGCTCATGGAGGCAAAGAGTGATCTTGCACCCAAACCTACTGGACAACCTACTGCATGTCCCACACCTATAAGAGTAGCTGTTCCACATTAGGTTCATTGTGCATTGTTGAAGGAAAAGGGGGGATAAAGGAAGGGAGGGAAGTGGAGAGGAAGGACACTTCTAGGCCATCTACCAAAATTCCACCTTTTAGTAGTTTTTTTTTTTTTTTCAATCTGCTATTTAGTACTGTTTCACCAAGACCCAGGAAATCAGACCAAAGGAACCAATCTGGCCATAGCAGTCCCCTCCCTTTAGAGACAATATTTTCACCTGTGTCAGAGAAGCTTTATCACTCTTTATTAATACAAACAAATAAACCTCTATGCCTGAATCTCTTTCTTTAAATGACCCAGTTCCTAAAAAGAATTCAAAACCTAATCAGTGTTAGAGTATTTATCGTTCATGATTGCATGGAGAGGGGGTTAATGGTTAAGGGGGAAATAAATTCTCTCTCTGTTTCTCCCTTCTGATTTAAGGCACAATGTAAATTGGAGGTGGGGTGGGGTGGGAGGGGGTAATTTCAAGGTACCAGTTTTCAACGGTATCCAACTGATCTTTGCTGGATTGCAAATAAAAGAGGCTGTATCCTCAGGAGTGCTATTAGCGCTAAGGTCTCTCAGCTCCTATTGTTAAAGAACATTCATTACCAGGCTCTCATATAAAATCCTGAGAAGGAAGCAAATATGAGTCTGCAATGTTCTCTGTAGTTCTTATGCAATTGCCTCTTGGGGCTAATTAGAGCTGCTTTTGTAATTCACCAGCTATAAATTCCTTCCAGTGCTCACTAGCACTGGGAGATTGGCCACCACAAGTCAGAGTTTTGTGCTGATACTGCAGGTCCACCCAGTGATCCAAAGTCGGTAGCAATCCTTCTGATGCCTGTGTTGAGGTGGGGGGGCTCCTGGATATCTGCAGTGGCTTTCCAATTTGCTAATTGTTTTCCTGTTCTCCATTGATCAGGTTAAAAGATAAGTTTTCATACTGTGTAAGGCAGCACCTGCTTTTTCTCAGCTAATTTATTTTAAATTCATTTAGGACAGACTCCTTACCCCATGATGTCTACAGAACTACAAATTCATTTCCTCATCTACCCTCTTGAATTTGATCAAGGAATGGGAAAATGGCCATAAAGCTTTACAGTAATACTTTGACAGTCCAAACAGGGGAAACCAAGCCAAGCAAATTCCCAAACTGGAAAATAAATATTTTTTTTTCAAAAGATTCTTTTCTAAGGTAAGAAATGGAAGAACGGGTACTTATCCAAAAGAATCTAACATCTAATAACATGGTCGAATGTACTGTTGTCATTGAACTTTCTGCAAAATATACAATTCTTTGCATATGTTTTGCCTTTCCATGTAATTCTCTTAACAACCCAATGGAGAGAAATATCTATTAATCCCATTTTACAAAACAAAATGAAAAAAGAAGAAAAAAAAGAAATTAAGCTTAGGGTAGTTGAATAACTTGCCCAAGATAATGCAGCTGATAAGATTTGAACCTAGAGCAGGTCAACTTCAAAGCCAGAGACTTTTCTACATTATCTATATTTTAAAATCCCTTTGCTTTGACCTACCAGGCAGCTAAACCAGGAGGTGATTTAGGGTGTTAAAAAAGGATTCTTTGCTCTCCAAAGGATTCTCAGTGGGGTTCCTTGAAATAGCAAACTCCCCTATTGTGCTGAAAATATAATTCAAGCCACAAAATTTCTATTTACAAGAAACATTTCTGCACCACATTTGCTGCGTAAGGCAGAACAGGGTTCTAACATAGCCACTTTCTTTCTTTCATGGAAACACGAAAGAAATCATATGAGATAGCATGATTATCATATGAGGTCAATTATCATATGAGATAGTGTGAATCTAGTGACTGGCATAATGTGTGGGGTACAGTAAACATTCATAAATGCCACCTGCCATTAAAATAATTTTTTCAGACATCTCCAAATGCAAACTATGATAGATTACAACAATGACCACAAATTCTTTCCCTTCCATCAAGAAACAAAATCTACTTCTTCACCCTTTGAATCTCAATTGATCATACATGTTGCTTTGCCAGTTGGACGTTAGCAAATTTGATATAATCCGAGGCTTGAAAAGTACTTGAGTATTCTGGCTTTCCCACTTTCTAAGCTTGGAGCCCTGAGTCTGCCATATGATTCAGTCCAAGCTAGCCTGCTGGAGGGGAATGGAAATACCCCAGCCAGTAAGCATCCACAGCCTGGCTGCCAACCTGCCATCCTGCCAACCACTCGACAGGCAAGGGACACCATTCTAGATCATCCAGCAGATCTTCTAACTGATGGCAGAAGCATAAGAAAGCCAGTCACAATAGGCTAGGCCAGCCCAAGGCAGAACTAGGTAATGTATACAATTGTGAATTAAATAAAAGTGGGATGGTTTTATGCCACAAAGTTAAAAGATAATATTTTACATAATAAAAATTAATCAACATGAAACCCTGATGCATTTTCTATCTGTGCATACCTAAGTCTTACAAATAGACGAGAAAATCCTAGAATGACAAGGAGTACTGGCAAAGAGGGAGAACAAGGAATCCAAAGTCTGAACTGAGTTGCTTAAAACTTAAGGGACTCAGAAAATCACATTCATGATTAGCATTCAGCTCTTCTCTCTCCCAGTTCATTGATCTTTCCACTACACCAATCTCTTTCTCTGAATTTTTGAGCCTAACTGGACCAATTCCATGTTCCCATTGTAGTCTCCAGCCCTGGGGGAAGCAAGTCAATTGGAGTTTTAAGTTAATAATAAAGGAAGAATTTTTCCAGAGTGCTTCTTCATTTCTCCTTCTCCCTTAGATCTCTTTTGCAGGTTACTCAAGTCAGCTAGCAAACTAGGGAGGGAGAGTGGATGAAAGGACAGACAGAAGCTACAGTAATGCTGTATGACTAGGGGGTGTTTTTCACCTTCAAAGCACATTGACCATAAATTACAGGATACACTTTCACAGCTCATATTTCTATATAATGTCTACTTTTGAGGTCCCTAGCAGAGGGGAATATGTTAGTTTTTTTAAAAATGCAATAAAGAATGATGTATTCCCCCTCAGTGTGGAGGGGAAGGAAGTAGGACACGCAGGAGCTATTGGTTTTGCTGGTCAGCTGTCAGATTAAGCACTCCACCTTCCTTGCAATAAAGAGCCGAGAAGGTCCTCTGACAAAAGGTGAGAAGGTCCTCTCCCTCAGTCATAAAAGCATATGGAATACTCACCCCCCAAACCAATCAGGTTTTCAGGTCCAATACCCACTTTCAGACGCTACTGTTCCGGGAGAGGGGAGATAGGTACGCACCAGTCTAAGCTAACCAAAAATTTAAACACCTACATATTGTCCAGCCAACAGTAAAATTGCCATAAATAGTACTTAATGGACCATAATTAATAATGTAAACTCCAGCACCACGTGGTTTATCTCAGTAACCATACATCACAATATTAAAATACTCTTCTATTTTGGAAGAATCTTCTGCAGAATCTTCTGCAGCCCAATGTTATTATTTGAGGGTTTTTTTTTCACTTTTTCTTGTTTTATTTTTATTTTTATTTTTGTTGACACATAACAATTTTACACATTTGTGGGTTACAATGTGTTTTTTCTATACAGGCATATCCTATGGAATGATCAAACCAAAGTAATCAGTAGACTCATCACCTAAACATTTATCATTTCTTTGTGGTGAGGATATTCAAAATCCTCTGTTTTAGCTATTTTAAAATAAGTAGATTACTATCATCATCTTCATAATCATCATCATCATCATCATGCATTGATTATAGTCATCCTACTGTGCAAAATGGTACATGAGAACATATCCTCCTATCTAACTATAACTTTTTATCTGTTCAACAATCTCACCTCATCTTCTCCCCGCCCCCCAGTCCTCCCCAGCCTCTGATAACCAACATTTTACACTCAGTTTCTATGATATTGACTTGAAATTTTCACATATGAGTAAGGTAATGTAGTATTTGTTTTTCTGGCTTATTTCACTTAATCTAACATCCTCCTGGCTCATCCATGTTGACACAGATGATGAGATTCCATTCTGTTTATGTCTGAGTAGTATTCTATTTTGTATACATACCACATTTTCTGTAACCATTCATAAGTTGATGAACACAAAAGTTAATCCCGTGTATCGGCTACTATGAATTCAACAATCTGACTCCATTTTATTTGGATATATTTGCAGTAGTGGGATTGCTGGATTGTAGGATAGGTCTGTTTTTAATTGTTTGAGGAAGCTCCATACTGTTTTCCATAATGGTTATACTAGTTTAAATTCCCACCAACAATTTATAAGAGTTTACCTTTCTCCTTATACTTTCCAGTATTTATTGTTTTCTGTCATTTTAGCAATGGCCATTCTAACTGGGGTGAGGTGATTCTCATTTGAATCTGGTTTGAATTTCCCTAACAATTAGTGACATTGAACATTTTTTCATATATCTTTTGGCCATTTACACATTTTTTTTTGAGAAATTCAGATCCTAAGCCTACTTTTTAATTAAGTTAGTTGTTGTTGTTTGGTATTATTACTGTAATTTTTTTTAACAAGCTGGGAATTTGCCTTCTCAAAAGCCTTTGAATGAGAGAGAGAAGCCACTCAGCATAAAGAGGATCTTTTTCTTCCCACCCAGAAGAAACACCTGATCCAGCTGGGCTCAGGGAGTGGCTGAAGAGATGGTCAGGGGCCCTGGGCCTAGACATCAGTACAGAGTTCTCAGGTGGACTTGAAGAGCCTGCTCTGTTTGACAGTCCATCCTCCAATTGGGAGTGGCCATGGCTGTCATTGTGAATAGTCTGGACAGGGAACCATGCCAGGACATCCCAGCATGTGGTCGTGTGGGTCCCCTCTGCCTGCTCCAGTGACCTCTGGGCAGAGAAGTCTTGTGTACCTGCACACACAGCTCAGACTGAGCCACCTCATCTGTCAATAGCCACTGCTTTGTCTCATTTGCCCGTGTCTCTCGTCTCTCCCATCCTGCCTTTGTTCCACATTCTAAAGAACTCATCTGTGCTGCCTTCTTGTTGATAATGTCCACCTTCCTGTGTTGGCCCAGCCAGGACACACAACACTTTGGGTTCCCTCCAGAGAAAATCAAACCAAAACTTGAGCTCCTGGCTCCTGCGATCCGGAGAAGCAGCACCTGGTGTGGGACCAGAACCTAGATGGTACCAATGTCACTACTCATGGAGGTAGAGAAAAGTGGGGGCCTAAAGAACATTAGAAATCTCAATGCTAATACAGGGGCAAAGGCACAAACCCATTCGGCTTCTGACAAGAATCCCTGTCTCTGGAAGACAGAGTGGATATGATCAAAGCACAATAAATGTACGGATGGAAATCTCATGGTGACGTCCATTAATTTGCACAATTAATGTATGTTAATAAATTGATTTTTAAAAAGCAAAAACTTCCCCATTTCCTAGTGATAAAAATTATTATGGGAAAGGTATTGGGAGTATTTGATAATGTTGTCAAATCATAGTTCTCACAGTGCCCTTTAGCCACTGAGTGCCATATCAACCAGTAGAGTCTACCAACAAATTAAAGAAAACTAACAAACAATAGGAAATTATATTGATGTGACAAAGAATTTGTGACAATATATAACAATAATATAACATAAAGGACATTTTTAGATCATATAAACTTCAGTTTATATACAGTGCATATACACTATATGTAATAAGATGAACATAATACATACTGCAGTAGAGATCCAGTAATGTAATATAAGCATACTTACACACTATGTATATGTAATTTAGTATATATAGTTCAGTTGTAGAAGTAAAAATATATTTTTTATTTTTATATTATATGCCACTTTTTAAGTATTTCAAATATAGGTATAATTAATTATCTCATTATAATAAGATAATTATTATCTCTTATTATCTCATTATAATGAGATAATGATCTTGTGCCACCACAACTATGAAACCTTAGTATTATGGTGACAAATTCTTCACATGGTCACTTTACTCCAAATAATCAGTCTAATCCTATCATGATAATTCCACCTCTTACCAATTAGTGGTCAAAGAATGGGGTTGTCATTTGATTCCAGACCATGAGAAATCATATAAGTCTCCTGGGGATGTAGGTCTCCTCCATGTAAGGAGAAAGCCAATAAACTGTCCTCCCTCTGGTGCTGGGTAGGTAGATGACCTGAGCGCCTAAGGCCATAAAGGACAAAACCAACATGTTGAAGAAGGCATAAACTAGTTCTGAGGAAGCCAGAGCTGTCACAAATGTGTCACAATCTGTATCTGTGGGAAACATGGTTTCCTTCTTCCTTGATTGCTTGTGTCAGGGTTTTCTACTCTTGGGCCAAAGTATCTAATCTTATGCAGGATCCCATTCCTAGACTGCATAGAGGCCCAGGTAGCCATCTCCTGGGGAGACAAGTCCTCCTAGAGCCTTCCATTCACTCTTTCTCTTTCTGCACTTTAATCTTTTCTTTCCCACCTGGTTGCTATTTCTGTTGGTTATGACCCCCAGCATGGATGGGCAGTCCCTAAATATTCTCCCTGTTGCTGACTAAAAGGAGGGAGAGGCACCATGTTGCAACATAAAGGAGAAGGGAAGAGGTCATTATCCTGATACAATTCGAGTATGGAATGTCCAAAGCACCGTCAGGTAACATCACACTGTAGGTAGTGACTAGTCCCCTGCTAGCCCACCTCCTTTATTTGATTATGTTAAATGTAAGTTCTGAATGCTTCTGGGTGGGGTCACCTTGTAAAAAGGTTTCTTCTATTCCCTTAGCTCTGGGAAGGAGCAAGGTAATGGTGGGGGTAGGGGAAGGGGGCAGCATCCAGCCACATAAAAACATCACAGAAAAATCAACCTTCTCATGGAATTTTCTTATAAATTGACAAAATTAACCTAATCTCAAGAAGAAAACTAACACAATTTTTTCAGTCAGAAATTATCAAGACAGAGTTAAAGACATTTAACATTATCTGTTATCATGTTCTGTCTGGAATCAATTTTTCCTGAGTCATGCATTCTAGTAAGAGATTCTTCCTCTCCTTGAGTTCTCTGGAGACTTAGAAAGAACAGACCCTAAAGCAATGTGTTCAGGGGCCAACTGGAAATTTTTAATGACATGTACAACAGACGTTTTGGTCCCTATAGGAGCTAAAAGTATCATTTGAATTTTAACAACTTTGGGAACTTGTTGAAGCTGATGTAACTATAGCAGTCACTATTGAAGTTGACACAATCCAAGATAATGGACATGTAAAGGCAATTAATAAAGGAAATCCACAATTTCCCCTGGAGGACTTTGTGAATTGGGATAAGCAATCTGAGAATGTCAATGAGGGTCCAGAAAGTTGGAATTATTTAGACCTACTCATAACTTAAAGATAACACTTCTGGGCACCACTGCACAGCCTCCAAGCATCCTTCCTGCTTCAGCCCTCTCTCATCTGTAGGAATTGGAGGGAATAGGAACAGAAATGTCGAGTCACAAAGAAGGCAAGCATTTAACCGAGTTCTCAGACTCTGAAGTCTACAATCATTGGGTCACAGAAAGCTCTACCCATTCCTTGTCAGATTGTCCTCTAGGATAAATAAATTGAGGATTGGATTTACTCAGCAAGAGATATTTTCCTGGTTTGTTGTCTACATGTGGGTTATTTGCAGAAGCAGAAGTACAAAGAGACCAGTATCCCAAAATCTATCCAAAAGACAGAGATATTATCCCCAACTTTCAGATTTAGGAAGACTTCCAGAAATATTGGCAGGATATGTGGACATTTTTCAACATTAAGTTGGTATTTTAGAAGTGGGGTGCTGGGGACTTGACTCATTGATAGAGCATGTGTGAGATTCTAGCCTGTGTGAAGGTCCCTATCCCTAATTTTTTTTTTAAAAAAAGGGCATTTTACTGGCATCAGGTTGCTGCCAGTACCTTCTGCTGATAACCATGAGTAAAAGAAGAAACAGTTATTCTCTGTCCCCAAACACAGGTTTCACACAGCAGCTATGTCTTCTGAGAGTTGGGAGCTCTTCATTATCCTTATGTGAGTAAAATTCTGAAAACAGTCAGAGGTAATGAAGCCACTACAATGGACAACTCTTCAAGAGGAGAAGGGTGAAAGTCAGGACAGAGAGATGCAGGCTCTGCTGGTCAGAAATCTCATCAGAAGCTATCAGCAGGAACAAACTCTGTTGATGAATCAATCAAGGGAAAAGAAGGCTACCAGACCACAGTTAGAACATCTCTCTTTATGCTTCAAATGCTCTGGTGGGGGTGGGGGAAGCCACTCAAAGCAGATGCAGGCAGGAATCCAGCCTGGCGAATGTTACCTTGTGTGCCTTGCTTCCATTTATAGCCTCACAGATGCCTCAGACTATCCCCACTGAGTTCTCTACAGTAGAAACCACAAGATGCAGGGCGAGAGATCACACTTGTGACAGTAAAGTCTCCAAGAATGATGGTCAGTATGATTTAGAGTAACACTGGTTGCTGTAACAAATAAACTTATAAATAAATAGTAAAATTACAATAGAAGTGTACTTCTTATTCATATGATAGTTCTTGGCAGATAAACAATCATTCTAGGTGGTCATTCAGGGAGCCAACTGATCATAGATTTTCAACATGTGGCTTCCAAACTCACCTTGAATGTCCTCTCCATTCCAGGTAGTTAGGAAGAGCAAGGAGTGCTTGGGGGTTTGTAATAAACCCTTGGAAGTGATCTATATCATTCACTCCCCAGTCCATTAGCCATAACTCTGTCCCATGACCACACTGAATGCAGGGGAAGCTGTGGGATATAGTTGACCCTTCCCTAAAAAAAGAAAAGGCAGTTTTTTTGCAGTCAGTGGTCTTTGCCCAAGTCTAAGGACAATAGTCAGCCTAAAATTCCTATTTCTTTCCATTTTGGAGTGCTTTTAAGAGAAAAGCCCTAAGCAAATATTTCAGAATCCCATTTCTTTTGTCTTATGTCAATGGAACAGGAGAAAACTATAAAGGTTAAGTTCTTTCCACCTTAGCATCACCTAATTCATTGTTTCTTAAAATCAGCACTTGGCTAAAGAGGTCAAGTTTCTTCTAATATCCAAATACAAACAACTTTAAATTCTTTTTCATAACAAATTAAAAATACACCACAAAATGCACATTTCTATGTCCGACCATACTGGAAAAATAAAAATCAAGTACAAAAAATGGTATCATTCAAACATAATAATGGCATTTATCTATTCAGGTAAACACCATAAACCTGATGCAGGTTTGACAAGATATAAAGGGGAGAGGTCAGATGGAACATTTTTTTTTTCTTCTGGAACCATGGAGGATTATTGTTCTTTTTAATTTGCAGCATTTTTCTCATAGAGAAAAAGGTTTAGATTTTGGAAAACAGACAAGGGTCCCTGAATTCAACTTCATGGCTTCAGCCTTCCCATCTATAAATATGGGAGTAAAACTAAGATAAAGAAGATATTACAAAGCACTCAACACAGTGTCAACTCCACTGTAGCTTCTTAGATGCTAGAATTCATGGTAGACCCAGGGAAGCAGAAATGGCTATGAGAAGATTCCATCTTTGGAATTTGACAAGGTGTAGGGGAAATGTAGAGTAAAATACAGATAAGGAGCAACGATGAAAGGCTCTTCTGTGACCCTTTCTGCAAATGACAAATTCCCATTGGTCTTTGAAAATAATTCCTCCAGAGAGCTTCTGTGATCCCACTAGCCTGGGGATCCTAAACTGTGCCCATTCATAGCCCATCCTCTGACACATGTCTGTCACTGTCACAAGGGATGATGTCCCTCATCACAAGGGAGCCCTTTGTTTTTATTCTTATCATCAGCGTGGACTTTCTAGGGTGGGACTTGTCAGCTCTCCACACATCTGGCACATAGTAGACCACCATGAGTAAATGAACGAATGTTCAAGGCCAGTGCTACCCCAGCAATGTTTGGACAGTTGTCAAGATATTTGTGCTCTGTGCAGTACTGCAGATCTTGGGGTAGGAGAGAGGCAATGTTGACGCTCAGTCACTGGCTTTTTCCAAACCAATCATTAAAGTCCCCATCAGAAAGCTTTTAACCAAGACATCTGACATCTTCCTAAGGATCTGTGGAATAAGACTGGCAGGTGGATTGAGAAAACCAAGGAGGATGAGAAGATCACTGTTCCTTTTCATTGACACTATTAGGAAACATTCTGGTTCAATGAAAATAATACATATATATGTATGTACATTGAATGGAGTTAATTTTTTTTCCTTTTCACTCAACACTGAAATAGGGTTATTTTCTTAATAGCTTGTGGCAGCTTGTTTTCGATAGCAGCTCTTTAAATTGAGCTCATACGGTAATAATTTACTTCTGAGCAACTGAAGCAGCTCAAAAAAAAAAAGACTAGATGAAAGAAAAGAGGAAAAAGGCATTGGCCAGAAGAGGCATTGAGTTCCCCCCGCACCTGTTCTTCTTGACATTATTTATCATTAAAGCACAGTATCTTTTTTCCAGACCTGGAAGATTCAAATGAAGACTAACAAATCACACAGTAAACCAGCAATAAGCTGAACAATTACTCCAAGCTAGAAGATGTATTTCTTATGGGAAATGTGATTTGAATTGCTGAGGTTTTTAAATTCACCTCAGGATGTTCCTGGGCCATGCTGCCAGTAACAGGAAAATTCCAAGCTATTTGGTATTCTCTCCCAAGTGAGCTGGGCATCATTAATATATGATCACTGTTGTTATTTAACATTCAGCGAATATCCATAGGGGTTAGGCACTGCTCAGATTCCATTAAAGTCACTCCTGTCTTCAACCTGTTTGCACCCTGGAATGTGAAGGAGAATGTAATATCTTGGAGACATGTGATGACACTTGACATAGCTTGCAGGCTTTGGTGGGCTCAGCTACTACCTACATGGGAAGGGACATTTCTCTCCCCCAAAGACAAGTGACTC
Organism: Marmota marmota marmota; assembly: GCF_001458135.2. Lineage (NCBI taxonomy): Eukaryota > Metazoa > Chordata > Mammalia > Rodentia > Sciuridae > Marmota > Marmota marmota. The sequence continues at coordinate 18,676,934 of NW_026000241.1, forward strand.
CAATGCTTAAGCCATGTCACAGGTGGATACCAAGGCCAGGCAGGCAAGGTAGCCTCAGCCCCTGAATTATTACAAGTCGGCAATGATGTGGTGTCTTATATTAGTTTCATGTGAGAAAGACAACACTTATTCCCATTTTATTTTTGTTCTGGCAGATAAAATAACTGGTGAGGTGAGTGTTTGGCCAATAGAGGCAGCAAAACAAGTCAATGTAATGAAAAATGAAAGAGCGGATAGATAGTATACCAGAGCTAAGCAGAAGAGGAGAGATGACCACTTGTCATGGGGTCAAATAGCTATTCAGTAACAAAGGCCATCCCTAAATAAATTCATAAAAAGCTATTCCATCAACCTCCCACTTCCTGCCCACCATGGCTGACTCCTACCAGTACACACACATTCCAGATAGAAAAGAATCAACATTAATATTTTTAAAAGGAATTAGGAAAAGAAAGCAGTTTGTAAGACTTTTATCCATATATTTGCATTTCTTGTTGTGTGGAACTTCTGGGATGACAGAGCCATAGTTGTTCTCTGAGGTGCTTCGAAAATGAATTTAGTCAGTCCTCCGGTAGCATGAAAAACCAAAAGTGGTCTGGCTTAATTGTCTCTGGGTCTCATCTCATGCAAAGTCAAAAACGACCTAGAATAGTGACATCTAGAATTTATCTCATAAAAAGTCCTGGAGAACAGAGTGTTTCAGGGAAAGGTTTTTGTCTTGTTCTGTTTTGTTTTGATCTGTTTGGTGTCTTTCAGAAAACTCTGAAAAAATAGTCTGTCCCACTGAGATATGAAAATGTAGAAAAATAATGAATGGATCGATGGGGGCAAAGCTGGAGGAAGGCAATGGGCTTCTTTCTCATTACATAAAGCCCTCAATCTCCCCTCCTCCAGATCTAGAATTTGTCTTTCCGTTGGTTCCTAGATATCTGCTGAGGTCACTTTGGTTTTGAAACTCAAACAAAACTGACTGGATCCCATCTCACATGCTCTGGGAAATCCATGCCTATCTGAGATTTTGTGATTTCCCTGCAGCTTTTGTTCTCAGTCTCATGAGTCCATGATGACTGGTAGCTCTGCCTAACTCATTGTGCTCTCTCCCCTTTCCACTTCTTTCTGCCTCCTGCTCACCCAGGGGTGTAACACCTTGTCTTCTTCAAAGCACCATTACTATAACATCATGTGATGTATACCTTTACTGACTCTTCAGAGCAAAAGCCAGTGATTATTAAATTGCATCAAAATACAAGCGAGCAGACAGACCTGATTGTTAAACAGCCCTTGATTGCACAGTGGCTCCACAATAGCTGTGTGCCCAGGACTCATCCCCCTGACTTCTGGGCTTTCCTCCTCAAGCCCACTGGAGGCTTGTTTGTTGTGGTGCTATTTCTCCTCCTAGATACTTTTCACATCTATCTATCCATTTAAAAGGCTACTTCCAGCTCCCCAAGGTTCTGGACTTCTGAAAAATAAAGAAGAACAGAAATGTCAAACAAGAGTTAGCCTTAGTCCTTCCCCCACATCCTGAGAATCTATAGGTAAAAGTCCGTGAGGGACCCTTAGATCTCCATCATTGCTCTTCGGGAGGAGATTGAGGAAGAACATCCCAACTCCTTTCTTTAAAGCTTCATTGAAATACAAATAATACACAATGTAATAGAGACATATACCCATGATAACACCATTATGTTCAAGTACTAATATTTTAAAAAACATTCTACTCTAAAATATAAGGAAAGAGTGTCTTCCAGTCCACCTGCAGAGTGCATGCAGGTGGTCTGTTTTCAAAGTCACTGGTGAGCTGTGGAGAGAAGGGGCTCCAAAACTTTCCTTGTCCCTGTGTGTTAAGAGTAGTTAACAAGAGATCTATGCTCTTGACATATTTTACAGAATACAATACCATATTGTTACCTATAAGGCATCATGTTATACAGCAGATCTCTAGGACTTATTCATCATTCATAACTTAAACTTTATATTGCATTATTGATTTTCAGTTTTTTAAAATTTTTTTTAGTTGTAGATGGACACAATATCTTTATTTATTTTTTATGTGGTGCTGAGGCTCAAAGCCAGTGCCTCACACATGCTAGGCAAATGCTGTACCACTAAGCCACAACCCCAGCCCCTGATTTTCATTTTTAAAAAAGGGCAGTTCAGCTATAGTTTTTCCCTAGTATACCAGAGGGTTCATTCCTAAAGCAATAAATTTCCCTGTCAACCATACAATTCCCAATTCCCTCATTCAAATTTTCATGATTTGGTGCCTTAGCTTATTCGGTGCCTTCTCTGCTCCCAGTCTCTCTCTCTCTTTTAATTTAATCTGACACTAACAGATGCATCTTCTAAAAACCTACTTCCATCCAGTCACACATCCTCCTCCCCCTCTCAGACACCTTCCGACGCTCCTCACTGCCACTCACATTTGCAAACACATTTTCAAAACTTGATTTTTCTAAAGAAAAATCTTGAAAAGCATGAAAAAGTGTCTCAATAGATCACCAAAAGAGAGTCAACGCTGATCAAAAAGTAAAGCTACAATTCATGCACCATTAAACAAGAGCTGTTATGTGCACAGAGGTCAGGAAATCCAGTTATGATTCCCATGCATAACAATAATTAACACAAGAGATTCCTGGTACTTCACATGCTTGGAACACTTCATAGACATAGGCTAATTAATTACACAGATAAAGATATTGCAGGTCTTTCTTTTGATATCAGTGGATTCATTAAATTCTTCATTTGGTTAACAAAGTAATTTCCTGGCTTCTGAATTCCTGAATAGAGTGGAAAGAAAGAACAGTAGAAATGTCAAACAAGAGTTAGCCTTAGTCCTTCCCCCACTTCCTGACAATCTATAGGCAAAAGTCTGTGAGGGACCCTCAGACCTCAATCATCACTCTTGGGAAGGGGACCGAGGAAGGACATCCCAGCTTCAGCAGATCTCTGCCTTACAGCCCATGTGGCTGTTACCCTGTCACTAGAACCCTGAGTATGGACACACCTCATCCACCAGAGCTACCCCTGCCCGGTTCTCTGCAAGAAGGGTGGAGATCTTCCAGGGGGTAATGAATTCAGGGTCTTTCTGCAACAGCTCTATATGCTTTGCACCCCAGATTTTCCCTTCCTGCCCACATACAGACTTTTGCTAGAGCATTTAACATTCTTCTGTCAACTCACTCAGGAACCCTGGGATGGAATGCAAAATTTTGGACATCCTGCTCTTCTGTGACCCATGAGACAGGAAGCTCCAGCCCTACTGGGTAGCTAGACCCATAGAAGTCTAGCTTACCTACTAGACTAGAACTGAAATATTACACATCCCTAAAGAAACTACTGGAGACAATCCCCACCACCATTGCCTAATTACCAATTGGTGTAACAAAAGCACCATCCATTTTATCACAGGTAGAAGCATCAGTGGAACTGTTTGAATTACACCAACTTTCATGCAGCTCTGCCCTAAGAGCCAACATACTATTGTAGGATGGCTTGAACTCTGTAGCCCATGGAAACTAGGTTCAAATCATAAGTCTTCCAGGATGAAAGGAGCAAGCAAATTTGGAAATACCTGGCATATGGTGACTACTGAATAGAAGTATTTGTTTAGTGCCATTAATTCAGTTTTCCTTACTATTACAGTAGTCAGGGCTGTGTTCAAATCACTCGTTGTCCTAAGGTAACACAAACTGAAACAGAAATTTTGGCTAGGAGTATTAAGAATTAGTTTTATTTTATTTCCATTGAAGAGAGAGAGAGAGAGAGAAAGAAGAAAATAATTTCCACAAAGTCTTCTCCAAAATTTCAATATCTATCCTGAAAACTCCCAAGTTTCTACTCTTTTCCAATACAGCTCCACAGTCACCCATTTGGTCCTTGGATGTTCTGAAAATGTCAGAATTTGACTCTTGGTTACCCTCTTCCAAACTCCATTTTTATTCTGGAAAGGGAGAAATGGATACTCTTTAACATTCCCCCTGTACCCCCTGAGTACAAGAGGCCATAAGTAGATTGAATATCTGAAAACTAGTAGGAAAAGCACATCATAGGGGAACCTCACTCCTTGCTAGGGCAACAGCTCCTGAGGGATGCTGGGGGTGGGAGCACAGAAAGAAAACTTTCCTCCCCTTCTGGGTCCACTGAGAATTGTAGAGTAATATGCCACTGGACCTGTATTCTAGGGCAACATAACAGCCTTGTGAGGCAAGGTTTCTCATTCTTGCTTTCCAACTGGGACAACTCAACAAGGATTCAGATCAGATCTGATGAGCTCATACCCTCGTTCCTAACCGTTAGACGGTAGGGAAAGAGTTGTTTTTCTCTTCTTCTCTCCTTCCGAGAGAGTCAGGTACTATCAGAGAGCATTACCTGAGTTGGAGCAGCTGTAGTCTGGGTGCTGGGGACTAATTGCGTTCAAAGAAGGAAAGGATGAAGCAAGAGCCATGAATGAGGCCACTGCTGAGCGCAGGAGCCTCTGAGAATTCTTCCCTCATTTCTGAGCTTCCTGAGAGATCCACAGACAAAGGAACTGGTCGCAAAAATAAGGTTGTGATTTCACCCACTGTGTTTCTTTTCTTCCCAGAAATGCAGCTAGGCTACGTTTCCCAGCATCCCCTGCAGCCACGGGAGGCCATGATTGAGTTCTGTGTGGATGGGAGTTATGCATGCTACCTCAGGCCTGATCCGTAAGACCACGCTCACACAAGCCCTTTCTTTGTCTGTGAACCAAAGGAGGATCCAGTGGAGGTCTCAGATGCCCCAGAGGATAGAAGAATCCTGGCTTCCTGAATGACTGCATGGAGCACAGCTGCACCCTTCCCCACCTTACACGGATCTGTGACATGAATGAGGATGAACCTCAGCTGTGTTAAGCCAAGGAGATGGGGGTTTGGGTGGTATAGCACCTAGCACACCCCAATGCAGACCTTTGCTCTTTGTAATCTCACCACTTAGGAAGGGGCCGTGAACTCCCTACCCTTTCTTCTCACCCCTCTTGTGAACCCTTGTTGTCTCTCCACTGCTCATTAGCACTTCTACCTCAGCCTGCACTGAGAAAATTAAGGAAGATGAAATTTAAATCAGTCAATTTTTCCCTTGTTAGCAGCTCTGGTCTTAAGACAAAGCAAAAAAAAAAAAATAATAAAAGTTCAATGGAATCAGGGAGGAGGTTAAAATTATTGCTGAAAATGAGGCTTGAAAATCATCTATGGATTTCAGTTTTTCTGTGCTCTCTCTTCTTTTAATTAATCAACGGCCGACTCTGCTGCCAGGGAACACAGACTGGAGGATCATGCCTGCCTACACATTTGTCTGTTCTCCTTCTGGGCAGTATGAGTCCACACTCCCCATGAAACCTTTCCAAAGTAGACAGCCACTAATGATGAGTAGATGTCTCCACATGTCATAGCTGCCTCAGCTTTAAAGCAACGGGTCACAGAATGCCATCAATGACTGAAGGGCTAGGAATCATTTGGTCCTATTCAGTCATTTTTCATAGGAATAAATCAAAAGCCCAGAGAAGGAAATTAATTTTTCCACAGTCACACAGCAACATCAAAGACCAGACCTCCTGCCTCCCAAGTAAAATGTTGAAAATACGTATTTCAAAAAAATACAGAGGAGATGACAAAATAAAGTTTAATGTTTATTAAAGGGCAGGCAAAGATAACCCTACAATATCAAAGCATCTGGAAAACAGCCTGGCATCTCTGCAAAGAGCATTGCTCAAATATCCTTGGACAGAAGAGAGAGAGGGAAGGAGGGGCAAAACTCCCTGATTCCCAATGCACCTACCCTGTGAGGTCCTGGCCCCTGTGTCACTTCCCTGGGGTCTCTGCAGATGCACCATGGGGTGGTCCTTCTCATATAGACCAGGTGCTGAATCTCCAATGCAAGAGCAGGACCAGGCCACACTGTGGATTTGAATGTCCCCAATATTATTATCCATGTGAAAATTGACATCAGGTACACCTTGAATCAGAGATGACATTCCAGAAGCACTCTCTGTAGGATGCTTATGGATAGGACACAGGACTCAAGGCAGGTTGGCAGGTTGGAATGGAGATTGCAGCTAAGGGATTTGTGTCCTGCCATTCTTGAGTCATTCTTCAAGGTGAAGCAGACCAGGTACCAGCCACCCAAAAGACCCTTGCCATAATTAAGCTTCTCCTCTTGTCAGAAAGATTTTTACAAAGAGTATCAGCAGGATGTCTAAAGAGAACATTGTGATTTGAAGCTTCCTCTTTCTTGTAAATGACAGGTTTACAGACAAAAGGTATGAGAGAGTCTGCAATCAAGCTTGTTGTGCAAAAGGTATCTCTGGGGCTGGGGTGGTGGCTCAGCAGTAGAGCACTTGCCTTGCACGTGTGAGACCCTGGGTTCCATCCTCAGCACCACATAAAAATAAATAAACAAATAAAGATATTGTGTCCATGTATAACTAAAAAAAATTTAAAAGACATCTCTATTTTCTTGGTGAAAACTTGTTAAAACTCTGGCCTAAGAATATGGTACAAAGGTATGTTCCCTCCCACTGTCATGTAACTATCCCACTAAGTAGAAATCTAAAAGAATTTCCAGACTCAGGGTCCAGAGATTTTTAGGCATTAGCCCTCTAGATCACTGTAGCTTAAGTAAACCTGCTTCCTGAAAATTACTTGGGTGTCCAACCTCATCAAAGGGTCAATACCAGCAGCTGGTTTTTAACCCAGGAGAAACCACCCCATTTAAACCCACCCTGACCAGTCTTGACTGGACCCTATGATTACGGAAGTCATGGGCCTGTGTTTATACTCCAGGAATAAAACCAACCCAGAAGCTACAGCGGATTCTGGTAACATTGGCTACCCTAAGCCTTGAATCAAGTTGTGCTTGAAGACTGTTCAGTTATATTAACCAGAATCTTCTCTCTTTTTATTCCCAATTGAAGTTGGGTTTTCTGCTGCCTGAAATACTGCAACAGAGGGACCCTAACTGATTCAGGTACCCTCTTCTCTGACCTGAGACCTGATCAGTAAGTGGGATTCCAAATGCAGTAACTGAACAGTCACTTAAAATTGATGCCTGGAATCTACATTTGCTATTGTTGCAAACATGTCATAATATTGGCTAACGAAGTCAATTTCCTCATTATTATAACTATAATTGACAAGGAAGAAGGAGTTGATTTACAGAGTAGAATTTGTCAAATATCATGGGTCTACTCTCTGTCCTGGGCTCCAAATTTTATGTATCTTAACTAATAATCCTCACGCACACACACACACACACACGCACACACAAAAACTGGTTAGGAAATTATTATTATTCCTATTACATGGATGATCAAATTGGCTAACGATAGATCATGCAACCAAAGTATTTGCTTTTACACATGAATAAATACCAAATAGAGACTCCAGACTCATGGTGCAGAGACTTGAACAAGAATCACCAGAACGCTCTGTTATTTTTGTTACTTGAATGTGCCAAAGTATTCTCAGGAGCACCGACCTGCCACTTCAGTTCACTGTTCACAAGAGTAGAAAGATGTTACCTGAACAGAAATGTGGAGTGACTACCTAAAAACAAGAGTAAAAATCCATTTAATAATGTGTCTCGAAGCACCAATATGGCAGAGCCAGGATACGGGCTCCCTCACACTCCGGTCCAGTGAGACACCATTTTGGAAATGAATACTTTATAAATACTGACAAAGGAGAACACAGTGGTCCCCATCTTCACTCTCTACACAGTCACATTTTGTACCACTGGTTGCCACCTCCTGGCTTGAGTGTCCTTTTTTACAGAAGAATAACAATTGTGCAATAGAAGCAGAACTACATTTGTTCAGAGTACTTCACAGATCTCTCTACTGCTTTCTCTCAAGGAGTGTATGATCTAGGAGGAGCCATGCAATAAACAGATAGTTACACAAATAAATTATAATAACTGCCATGCCCTAGGTGGTTGTACATCTGGGAGAGACGGAATGACAAGGAGAATCCTAGGCAATGCCACCTGCCCTTAGATGATGTGAAGCCTAAAGTATCTTGCTGGGGAAGAGGAGCGTGGATAGTAGAGAGCAGATAGAGCCCAGGAGTCAATACTTAGTCAATATTGAAACAAGACTTTCAAGGCAATTGTCATTTTGAAAGAAGAATTTGCTTTACTTTGTTGGCTTCCAAGGGGGTTGGATTGTACCACATGCCAAAGGAAAAGAGAATACAATGAACTTCTATTCTTCCCTCCCCCTATTTCTTCATTCTTGAGAGTGAAAAGTCTGATATCAACAAATCTCTGTATAGAGAAGAGAAAGAGACAAAAAAAAAGCAAAGAGAAACATATGTCCTGACTTTCCTCCAGGATAAAATCCCAGAAAGTTTGTGCACATGAGAGGTCATCAGAGCTTGAGGGAGGCTGCAATGCTTGGGGACTATTCAGTGTGTCACAGTCAAAATGGCTTTGGAAGGATAATGTAACATCAAGGGAATTCTCTAAATACATGTCCTGAGTTTCCAGGCTTGATTCCTGGAGGTCGATTTGTGTTCCTCAGGGAACACAAAAGACAGAGTGTCATGATGAAGGGGCGTGGAGATGACAAGGACACTGGTGAACCAAAGTATTGAGAACCAAGACTTTGCGATAATAAACTGATGTCAACATTGGAAAATCAGATGAGGGCAGCTCTAACCAGTAGTCACCTCCCTGGGACTCAAGAACCAGCCAAATCATCCACTTCATGCAGAGGCCCAACAAGAACTCAGGGATAGCCTACAAGTCTCTAGAAATGCATTTGAGGGACTCTCTTCCCAATCCCATGAGACCATGTAATACTTCCCCCTCAAAAAAATATCTAAGTACCATCCTGGGAAGGACAAAGAGGAAAGAGAAGATTAAGGAGAGCTGGTTTATTTCCAGAAAAATACTCAAAAATATGTTTAAAACAGAGATTGAGAGGGATACCCGGCAAAAGCATTTTGTTATCTTGAGCAGTAAATGGGACAAGAGTCAAGGGCTCACCATTGGCATTAGACCAGTTATGAAAATAAAAAAGTTACACTGACACTTTACAGATTCCTGTTAAATGTGTGCATATGCATGCCCACTGCTGATGTCACCAAACCTCTGCCACTTAAAGAAAGTTCCCAGCATCAGAGAGGGCCAGCTGATTCGTTTCATTGTGCTCTAGATTCTTCACGCCTTCTGGCATGCTCCATGTTGCCACTCCAAGGACCTCAAGTCATTTTTCTTTTATTCTTCTTATGTTTAAAGAGAATGCTTCAATTGTGTTCAGATTGGCTACATGGGTGCTAAATATTTTGAGTCCTGGATTTCTCAAAAGTATCTTTAATGGAAAGTTTGGATGCAGGCATACGATTTGAGGCTTGTCGTTATTTGGAATATATACACACATATATGTCATCATTCTTTTTATCATTTTTTTAATTTGCTCTTTTTAGGTATACATGATAGTACAGTGTATTTTGCACATTACACATACATGGAGTATAACTTATTCTAATCAGGATCCCATTCTTGTGGTTGGACATGATATGGAGTTACACTGGTCGTGTATTCGTATTGAACTTAGGAAATTTATGTCTGATTCATTCTACTATCTTTCCTATTCCCATCTCCACATCCTTCCTCTTCATTCCCCATAGTCCGACCCAATGAACTTCTATTCTTCCCCCATTTCTTCATTCTTGAGAGTGAAAAGTCTGATATCAAGCTAATTGTCATTACATTGCAGGTAACATGTTTCTTAATTAGAGAAAATTTTAGGATAATCCATTTATCCTTCTTTGTTCGTTTGTTTTTTAACTTGGTTACTTGGTTGCTTCTAAGTGTGGATATTTTTTCCCTAGCATTGTGCTAACCCACACTTTAAAGACCCTCTTTTTCCCTATTTCTCATTGGTTTCTTCCACTCCAGTATTTCTGTTTACTTTCTGGAACTTTTAAAATAAATGTAAAACTCCATACCCCTTACTCACTCTCTCTCTCGCTCTCTCTCTCTCTCTCTCTCTCTCTCTCACACACACACACACACACACACACACACACTTTCTAAATAGTGAAAACTGAATACAACCTATACTTTTATTTTTCAACCTATACTTTTAACAATAGGAAACTTATTAAATACATTTATTAAATATACATTGTGGGTGAAATATGACGTGATTTTTAAAGAATTAGATGTATTTGAAATTTAAATAACAACAAAAATATTAAGCCATAAATCTACTAGAAGAAAGCATCAAGCAACAGAAACTTATAATATCAGATTAGGAAATAACTTTCTGAATATAATATAAACCCAGACCACTAAGGACAAATTGATACATTTGAAAGGATAAACTTTATATTTGTTTTACTCTTTTTGGTAAAAATTTATACAAGTAGAGCATGGCATGCTCCTGCAGTCTCAATTACTTGGGAGGCTAAGGCAAGGGGACTACTTGAGCTCAAATGTTCAAGGTCAGCCTGTACAACACAGCAAGACCGAAAAAAAAAAAAACACTTTTATATAAGTATAATTTACATAGTAAAAAAACACACAGAAGTGTACAAATTGCTGAATTTTCACAAACTGAGTAATTTGTAAAACCAATATCCAGGCAAGAAAGAGTGTTACAAACCCAGAAGGTCCCTCAAGCTGTCTCTACTCTAAGAGTCCCTCTTCACTTCCTTGTTCTTTAATGCCATGAGGTAGTATTGACTAGTTTTGAGCTTTGTATACACATATATGTGGAATAATACTGCATGTGTTCATTGTGACTCACTTCTTTTGCTCAACTCTGTTTGTGAGATTCATCTCACAAACTGTCCTGTATTGTTCTTAAAAATCTCCTTTGTCTGTTTCATTCTTCTATCTTTCCATTATTACTCAGAAACATGTACACTCAGAAAAATGAGAAATTATATCCCATTGTTGCTGTGTGGGGGTGTAACATTCTCATCCTCATTCCTGTATACTATTTCATTTGTGAACACAGTCCAGCTTATGTCCATTTCACGGTGAACTCTTTGACTTTTGTTTTTCACCATTGGAGATTTTTTTTTAAACTTATCTTCCAACTTTTGTGTTCAACCCTGGCTTTTCAATTCTTACTTAGTCAGACTTCTTGTCTGATTTCTTGTTTTTCAATTGTATTTAACATATTCTTGGTTACCAAGGATTTCTATTTCTACTAACTGCTTGTGCTTTTTATAACATCTTTCTGTTTAATAGAAATAATATCCGCCTGCTTCTCTTTCTTAGGATATTAAGGGTTATTTTAATTTCTCAATTATTTCTGTTTCTTCAAAATCAGGTTGCTGTTATTTTTTGTTTAGTTGGTTGGTTGGTTTTTGTTTTGTTTTATCTTAACCCTTTTCTTTTGTGCTTTGGTTTTCCTTAAATGTTTGGCAATCTTTGACTGGGAGTTAGTCTCATGAGTAGAGAGCAGATCCGTTTCCTTCACGGGCTTCTCCAAAAGTGGGACAGCTAAAAACAGGCTCTACAGCAGGCTCCACATGGGACAGGGGATGGGCTGGTGACCTGCACACTTCCCTGTTGGGTGCATGGATAGGGAGCAGTCAGCAGGGAGAGTTTCCCAGAACTGTCATGTTTCATATTGGAATGCTTTGCAGAGGGGAACAGCTTTGTTTCGATGCCCTTGTTTATTTCTAATGTTAATTTTGCTGAGTTAATTTCTGCAGGAATTTCTGATCTGCTCAGCATTTCTGTAGATCCCCAAGCCATAGGAGGATATCTTCCTAGAAAGTCTACACATTTTCTTTAGAAACTAATTCCTGGACTTTGTCATATGCTCTTTGTATGAGAAGTGAGAGAAAGAGGGACACACCCAGAATTCTCAGATGCTACTATTTCTGTTTTTTCACTAATAATCCTGGTGGTCATCGTATGGCCATCGTTTTGTATTTGTTGACCTTGACCTTGGAGCTTTTTCTGCACTCCTTTGAAGATTTTTCTCATTGCAAGTGTTTAGACTGCAGTTTCTCCCACTCAATTGTCTTTGTCAAACTGATCACATCTGTCTTTCATTATCTAGGATTTCCTTAAAGATTCCCTTTCATTGTAGGATTCTGCCTTTATCTTCCAGCATCCTGGTGTTTAAATTATTGTTGTTAAAATCTCCTTTGTCTGTTTCATTCTACTATCTTTCAATTCTATTATCTTTCCATTATTAATTTTGTTAGTTCCTCTGTGACTACATGACCAATATGATTCTGCAACATGTACACTCAGAAAAATGAAAGATTATATCCCATCTACGTATGATATATCAAAGCACATAAATGCATTCTACTGTCATGTACAACTAATTAAAACATATTAAAAATTTTTTAAACTAAAAAAAAATTTCCTTTGTCCTTTAAGGAGTTTTTGAGAGACAGGAAGGCTAGCTGTCTCAGTATGCTGTCTTACACCTGAGACCAGATCTACATCTTTATAAGTTACTCTAGCAGAGGTGAGGAGAATAGACTGAAGAGGGTTGATTGTGGCTCCTCAAAGACATGATTTTAATAATCCAGAAAAGATAGGACAGGTCCTTAGGCTAACATAGGGACAATAGGCATTTAGAGGTATGGAAAGATTTAATAATTATGGAAGTGGAAACAACAGGACTTGCTCAGGTGTCAGATATGGGAATGGAAAACAAAGCCTCAAAATGACCCCGGAAGGCTGCTGTCACCAGTGGACAGAGATTCCATTTACTGATTTGGCCCTCCTCAGGGAAGGTAGAAATTATTGAGGCTACTATTGTTTTGTTATTATGAAGGAGTGACGTTGCAATGTATTAAAACATTTTTGATTATACTTTAAATATTCTTTAAGCTGAAAAGTTCAAAATGTTCAAGTCAACCTAGCAGTCTTTGCATTTCCAGAGTCAACCTTGTTGATGAAATTGAACTAAGACTTGCTGGAGAATTCACTCAGCAGGCTCCAAAAATAGGCAGCAAAAACTGCCAGAAGGCTCAGACTTTGAATTGTTTCTTGGGCTACTCAACTGCTTAGACTATATCTACTAAACAAGTGTTAGGGTAACTTGCATACATTTTTGGAAATGGATTGTCTTGGGTAAAAGTTTAATCTTTTTAGTTCCTCTGGTGTGCTCCAGTATCATTAACTTCATGTCAATAAATGCTATATTTCTACAGCAGATAAAACCTGGGCTGTTATATTTTGATGCTATTGGCATTCCATATGGAGGCAGGCTTCAGAAGGGATGCAGATGTCTGACTTCACATAGGAAGGAGGGAACTCGGAGTTTATTTCCAGCAGCAAGAGAAGGTGAAAACTGGACCCAAGTAGCTATCTCCAAATCTAAAAGTATTGGCCCCATCACCATATGCTTTATATCCTCCTTCTTGAATGCCTACCGACTCCTTAGCTGCTGTGTTTGCAGCAGACTACAAGGTTATTTAAGGAGGTGCGATTCAACAGTATCAAATATCCCATAAAAGAAATGCTGAGCACCCCTGGGGTATTTGCAGAAAAATACCAGGACTTGCTTGTGATATCTTGGTTGCAAGAACACAAAATCATATTGCAGAATAAACCAAAGTCTAAAGACTAGACACATTTTCTTTTCTGTGCTTTAATCCAGATTTGGGGCATCCAGGGTGATTAAGTACCTGTAAAATTCCAACATTCCCTTATTAGATCATATTTGTAGAATTCATTATTAGATCATATTTCTATCTTGCTTTCAGTCAGATTCATGGGAAAAATGAATTCTAAGTGAGTCAGAGTACCTCAAAGAAATCATAGAAAAGAGAGGAGTCTTTGCTGGCAGGCAAGAAAAAGGTATCAATGCTTGGTTTGGGAGAAAGCAGAAAAGGAGGAAGGACATTTAACAAAGGGAGAAAGGAGAGCTCAGGACCAGGGCTGAGGACCTAGAAAACGATCCTGACATCTCTCTTTAGTACTTCACAAGTTATAAAGCACTTCCATTTAAATAAGCTTATTCTTGCTTCCTGGGACAAGCAGGAGAAAGTGTATTGTCTTCATTTTATGGGAAAATAAGCCTGAGATTTTAAGGAAACCTTCTCGGGGGTTCACAGCTAGCAGATGAAGGAATGTCTGGGACTCCTATATCCCAGTTTTGTGTTCTTGAAAGACTGTAGTCCTTTATGATTTTGTATGATTCATAATCATTCCAGCAGGACAAGAGTGGCCTTATTGATATTATTCTCTGCTAAAGGAGAAATGAATGATCGGTTCAGTTCAATCTAATTTAAAGTTGACTTTGTGTAAATGGTGAGACAAGGAGACAATACTTTGGATTTTCAGCTAAGATGTTATGCTACATTTAAAATTGTTTTCTAATCACACTGCATTGATTATCTCAAAGTAATGTCCAGAAACCAACGAGACCCAATGTGACATGAAATTTAAAACCAATGATCCCGGGTTTCAATTTTTTTATTTGTATGTGCACACCATAGAAGGTCCAGATAGTTACCTGGGATTGCCCAATCACCATTGGCCATGCTGCTTTGGTTATAATGAGTATGAGAGAGTGCAGAGTGAGGAGGGTATGCAAATGAGCCAGCATGTGTTTGTGTATCTATGTATATCTGCAAGAGTGAATGAGGGTGTTCTAAGTGCTATAAGGTAATCTATTTTGAGTGTAGAACTGTCCTTCTCTAAAATGAAAAAGTGAGAAAATATGCATATGCCTTTGCTCAAGTTCCCTAGGATGAGAGTGTGCATGGGGTTCAGATAAGCAAGTCTTACAAAGAATTTACAATGTATGGTCTCAGGAGAAAGGCAGTAAGAGGACAGGATGGGGCAGAGGACTCAGCTGAACATGGTTGCAGCTGGAGATGAGCCTGCACTTTATCCTACTGGGGGTTCTGGATTATGAATTATGTCACAGAATTGATCCTATCTTGAGGCAAGAAGATTGGTTTTCTTTACCCCCATCTAAGTCAGTCATTGGCTGCAGGCTGTGGGTTGTGGGAGATGGGGAAAGGAGCATTGCATTATGAGCCAGGCAGCTCCTGTTTGATTACAAGCCAATTTTCCAAAGAAGGGGCTGCTATAAATCAGTTGTGACCAATACTAACAGCATCTAGGAACAAGTACGTTGGTCCAGTAAAGAGATGTAGGAATCCAGCTTAACATGAATGGAGCCATCTTTGTTGTAACTACCCTCGTGCTACCAGGTGACCCTGGCATTCATTCCAAACCCTGTAGGATAAACAAAATTGTTAAGATAATCAGTCAAGTATTTCCTGCAGCCAAAGTATTTTCACCTGCAGCATCTCTTAACTGATGCTTGACATGTGAATTTTTGAGAAAGCCTGGGTACATTCTGATTGGCCACCTTTTATCCAACCTAACATATAAACCATCACGTCCACCTAAGGGTGCAAGGAGCCTCCTATATTACTGTTGCCTAAGATATGCTTCTGTCTGTACATCCCTAATAAATTGCATTCTGTGCAACCCTGGATTTTTCCACTCTTTCTTCAGTCTTTCAGTACCTTCCACCTTTGGCAGCCAGTTTTTATACACCAGGTTTTTCTGAAACAAGGAGACCTAGTCAGGGAACCAGTCCTGTCCACTAGATGTTGCATTTGTTTTTATTGTTTGAAAATCAACTTTACCCAAAGTAGAGTTTGTTTCTTCTGCATTTTCATTTTTGATTAGCAGCTATTGTTCCAGAGATCAGAAGCCATTTTTAATGATGAGCCAAGGCTAAGTGAGGTCAGTAGGTCCACTGGTAGACTTATGCTATAATAAAAAGACAATGGACAAGGCAAAAACTGGGAGATTTGAATATGCTCTATAATAGTTAACTGAATCGTGCCCATGTCGATTATCTGGTTTTGAAACTATCAAGTTTCCTAAAACATTACCACTGAAAGAAGCTGGACGACAGGTACACAGGAACACATTGTCCTATTTTTAGAACTTCTTGTGAGTTTACTTTTCAAAAACTTTTGAAAGTAGAAGGTCTGGAATTAATAGTACTGGTTCTTGGAGCAATGAGCTGTGCAATCTACTATATTATAGATATTTTGAGGAGAGCTACCAACCTTTGTTCCTATCTGTATTTCCTATTATATCACAGGGATTGGGCCTTTAAAAAATTTTATCAAAGAAGAAATCACTCCATGACTCAAAGAATAAATGAGTGAGTGAATAGTTGACCTCGAACAAATTGTGGATGCTCCCTGAGCCTCAACTTCTCCATCTGTCCATGGGGAGTGGCCAGGATCATATACATTCACAGGCAGACAATGTTCTCTATGATCTGAAATTGTCCTTCATTTGTCATCAGGACTCAGAATAGGCTGGTAGGCTCAGAATCATCTGAAACTTAGAAATGCAGATTCTCAGACCTAGTTTAGAATATCTGGGATGAGGCCTCAAGCCTCATTATCTTGCCCAGAAGACTCAGTTATGCAGCAAAGTGTGAGATGTATATGTGGAGAAGAAAGAAGCATGTTGTTAACCTGCTAAGCCAGAGTGAAGAAAAGGAAAGTAAAGAAGGGGAAAGAGAGGAGGAAAGAACAAGAAGGTGAGCAGAGATAGAAGCATTGCCTGATGTGGGGAGTCTTCAGGATGCTGTCCTGGACATATGCCACCAGGGCACCTGCATCCTGAGGGAATCCACCAAGCAAAGCAAACTGCAACCCATTTGTCCATGAGCCCACTGATTTGAAGATATTGTGGTCCCCTTCTATTTGCCTCCAGAGCATCCTAGGAACTTGCCAGATATACAGTAACTCACACTTTGATTCCAGAATAACTTTTTTTTTAAAGCAGGTATGTTGTTTCTATATATAAAAAAAGTCTGTCGTTATGGAAACATGCTCAAATAAAACTCTTTTCGACAAAAGAGAAGTCCTCTATTTGTCAGCATTATTTCATAAAAAGCGAAGGAAAGAATGTGTGAAAGAGACATTAGTGCAAAGCTGTGGGAGGAAAAGTAAAATGTGTAGTACCGTGAAACCCAGATTAGCACACCACTGTCACCTTTCTAGAACTAGCAAGCAGTTCTTTCCGTCTTTCACCAGGTTGCAAGCCAGACTTTCTTCTGCATCACACAAAAAAAGTGAGACTTCACCTTTGGAAATGATAGCTTCCTTTTTTTATGAATTGGGGGCACTTGGTTAACTGTCTTATCTGTCAGTTTCTTCTCATAACCTGAGAAATATCTGAATATGTGACTAAATCTGTGTGTGCATATATGCATCTATATTTGTGTATGTATCTGTGTGTCTGTCATTACCTGTGTGTGTGTATGCCTGTGTGTATCCGTGGTCCATGTACGTGTATATGTGTGTGTGTGTGTGTGCATGTGCTATGAGTGACTCTCCGACCCATGGAATAAAGAGAGTGGTGGTGTCCTCTCCCTCTGTGAGGAATGATTTCTATGCTCCAGGACTAAGATTTTCCTCTGGTTCCTTCCTTTTTCACCCTGGGGTGACTACTAGTACCTGAAATGATGTAGCACGGCAGTGGTAGGCTTGGAATACATATCTGGATTTCAGGATATATTTAATAGTGGGCAAATCACTCAGTCTCCTCATCTCTGCTTTGGGGAAATTCTATTCGCCTTGATCTACACACAAAGAAGTCTTGAGGACAACATGAAAGAATAACACTGTGTTTTATAAATTCCAAATCAGGACACCAATGTCAGTTATTTGTAATGCTGAAGGTGTCCCAAGCACCTTTACCCTGTAGGGTCCTTATCTAGAATGTGGAAACCCTCTCTGCTTGTCCTCAGGCATCACTGCCAGGCCCTGTGTTAAATGCTTTGCTTGTCTATATTTATTAAACAAGCCCCCAAAGAAGGTATTATTGTCCCATTTTTCAGGGAAGAAATGAAACTCAAGGAAGGTCAATAAGTATCCTCAGCATCTTATAACCAGTAAACAGCTGGGTGAGTAGTGATTTGTGTCGGTGTGTCCCCATGGCCTGTACTGTCCCTATACAGCATCATGGTCTATGATCAATGTCACCACCTTGTGGTGTGCTATCCTGAGGATTCATCAGCCCTCCCACCTCTCTTGCATGGTCTTTCTTGATATTTGAGGACCAAATCAAAATATTAGTCCAATTAATTTCATTATCTCCACCTATGAGGAAGGGTGCATTTGTGGACTGCTATAGTGAACCATCTTGCCTTGCCTTGCCATACCTTGCCTTGCCTTGCCCCCAGTATGCCTGTCTTGTGAGACAGAATGCCTTCCCAATGCAGCAAAGTTCTCAGGCATCTGCTAGTGTTTACTATCAGACTGATTGCTATGCTCATTGAGGTCACTGATTCTCTCTCTCATCTATCCAACAATTGATGTAAGATTCTAAAGAAATGCCCTTTTGTTCTGGAAACACAATACAAGAGGTCTGAAAAAAGCCAACATTTGCATGTTGTTAAACTTAGAAATCTCTGTAATCAATGCTAATTTGACATGATGGTACACGCCACTTTTCATCTCCAAAGCTCTTTGCAAAAATTAATTACCAATTAATCTAAAACTTTAGAGCATTATTTATTTATTATCTGTGCACTCTGGATTTGAAAATGTTTATGTTTGAAAGTATGACAGTAAAACTATTCCATGCTTTAAAAAGGGGACAAAAAGTTCAAATAACTTTCACAAATATGTTAGTGAGATGAGACTACTGGATTATTCTGACAACTGTTAGTATCTCCCTGTGAAGTGCTACACAAATATTCAGCTGGAAGTTTTCTGAAAGAATTTCTCCAAAGCAGTAATGCTAACCAGTCTAGGAAAATGAGAGACATAAGAGAGCGAGCCGCTCTGCCCACTCCCTCCCCCCTTTTTTTTCCAGAGTCCAAGGAGATTTTATCCATAGCTTCTCCCTGAAAGACAGCTTTTCAGAGAGGATGTAAACTGGATGGTCCCAGCAGACAAATGAATCCTTAATCAGAAAGAGAAGGAGAAAGGAAAGGAAGGATGGAGGAAATGAAAAAGAAGGAGGGAGAGGGGGAAGGAATGAGGGAAACAGAGGGGAGGAAGAAGGAAAGAGGGAGGGAGGAGATAGAAGAGGAAGCAAGATTGTTGGCAAGTGGTTTGAGATTGAAAGGACGATGCTTGGCAATGCTAAAAGTAGGTACCACTTCTGTAAGAAGAAACCCCGAAATGCAGAGACTTGCTAGGTCTGAACTTTCATTTTAAGATGGGAAAAATAAACTTTTTTCCAAGACCACAAAGTAAGCCAGTTGCTTACTGCTTCTTCCCAAAGATGCTTCTCTGTAGCTCCACCTAGTGGTCCTTCTCCCTTTCAACCACAAATTAATCTATAAGCTATAAAAATTTGCAGAAACCCATACACAGTTCTAGGCTTTGGGCACACAATGAACTGGGAAGAATTTTTTTTTTTTTAGAAAATGAACAAAAAACATGCCTTCCTAGAATCAGGGTCTCTCCCCACCCCTTTTTCACCCCTTGAATTCTTCTGGACCTCCTCCACCTCTTCTCTTTTGCCCAGATTGTAGTTACAATTTATTTCAAAGCTGGCAACAGAGTTAAAAGCCCAGATGACACCCCTAGACATTCACTCGTGGGAAGGTGGTACAGGTTGAGCAGGGCATGAATTCATAGCACAGTAGGAGCAAGCCTGACATACTCAGGCTGTGAAAAAATCTTCCGAATTCTCACGAGAGAGGAAGCACACCGGCTGAACAGAGGCATAATTTGGGCTGTGACAAAAGAAGGTACATTCTATCTCTGAGACCAAGTACTCTGAGAGCTTTCAGGCAGGGATGTGTCTCAGCAACAGTAGTTACGTGTTATTAGAGTGTATTTAGGAAGATACACTGATTGATTAATATTTACCTATAGGTTCTGTACTGCAGGTGGGAGGAAGGATGAAAAAAAAATCCACAAAGAGTTTCAGAGGCGCCCATCCTTTCTGGAAACATCAGCACCTTATTCTGTGAGCCCTGGACCTTTGGGGCATTGGGGTTGTCTACACCCTGAGAACACCAGGAGGGTTTGATTGCTGGCTATAAAAAAGCTGTCAGCTGTGCATCCAACTTCCTACACTGTTGCCCATCCTCTGCACCCCTGGGTGGCTGCCCCTGCACTCCTGCTTCTCTTTGTACTAAGCCACTACCAGCAGCACATAGAGAGGGAGCTGGTGCATCAGTAAGCTGACAAATATCATTTTAAATTAAATAGTATATTTTAGAATGCACTTCACATGTTAAAGGCACAGATGGTGAGGCGTCCATGCCTTAGGAGGCAGCTGTGCTGAGGAGAAAACAGGTGTGGATTGCAGTTCATCCTCGCCCCAGTTTCCTGGCAAGGTTTCCCTTGAGCATGTGAGCTACCTGACCTGCCTCTGTGCCCTTGGTCTGAGGATCCTACAGGCAAACTCTAGCACCCCTGGACCATGCCTTGAACTGAGGTTGTTCCCAACTAAAAACACCACTTTACAACACAGTACATCCATTATTGTTTCATTTGTTTGTGGTGGTGGTTATTTTGTTGTTTAGGATCATTTCTGCCACAGTGATTTTTTTTTTGCTTAGGTTTTACAAGGACACAACAAAAGAAAAGTGGGTGTAATGTGTTATACATCAACCTTGATCAAATGTCCAGATTTCCCAGAGATTCCCAGCCTTTGAGGACCATTGAAGCATGTTCCCCACTCCTGTGATATCCTCAGAGTGAGCTAAATGAGTGGTTCTCAAAGTGGAGATGTCTGGATCTACACCATCAGCATCACCTGGGAACTTGTTGAAAATGCAGAACTCGTAGAAAATCTATGGGTCCCCACCCAGACCTAGTGAATCAAAAATTCAGGGCTGGAGCCTTCTATAATTTAACAAACCCTCCAAATGGGACCAATGTTCTTGCCTCACGTTTGTCTGCAGAGAGATAATGGCCTGATCTGGCTTATTCCAGCACCTTGGGTTTAAAGTGTGTGCTTCCTATAATAAAACAAACACTACTTTCTGTCTCAATTTCCTGAGAATTTCTTTGTATTTCTAAATTCCTGGAACTCTCCTTTGGGGTTGGGTCTGCATTTCTGTATCTGCAGGAAGAAGACCAGATCTGAAACTGTGGTGAAGATACCAGGTTAATGCCATCTTCTACCTCTGTCCTCTGTGCCTTCTTTCCAGCTTCTCCCCAACAGATTCTGTGCTCAGAGAGAACAATGGATTAGGTTTTGCCCATGGTTCAGTGGAGTTCACAGTGCAGTGGTGGAGACAGTCTTGGAAACAGGTCCTTGTAATGCAAACTGATTAGTGCTGTAGAGAGGTGTGAGCCAAGCTCCTAGACACAAGAAGGAGCTCTCTCGGGAAAACAAGGACACAATTCTTCCCTAATATCTCCAGCCCTGGCAGACACCCAGCACCCCAGGCAGGGAAAAGGCACAGAAACATCTTCCTACATAATATTGCTCCCTTTTCCTTCCCTGTGAAGGGACAGCTATGTGGAGCATGCCTGCATGGACTCCCAGAAGCAATTAGAAAAAAAAAAACTAGGATGCCTCTCAGGCTAACCCAGAAGCGCAGTCTGACTCTCTCTTAAGCTCTAGATGGTGATGGTGGTGGTGGTGGTGGTGACAATGGAAGAGTGTAAGTATAGTGTGTGTGTGTGTGTGTGTGTGTGTGTGTGTGTGTGTGTGTGAGAGAGAGAGAGAGAGAGAGAGAGAGGGTACACTTGCACGGGAAGGGAAAGACTCTCCATTGCTTTCACAACCTTAATTGCTTAGAACCAACCATTGAAACTAATTTTTTACCCTTCTATGACCAAAGTCATCTCAGTCTGAGGTTTTGGCACTCTTCCCTACACACATTTTTTCTTCAGCATATATCTCAATTAAATATCCATTAACCCTAACAAAACCAGGATCCCTACCTCAGCTAACCTCAGCAGAGTGGGCCATGATCACCACTCTGACCTCCACCAACAGCCAGGAGAGTTTCTTTGTATATCCACATGGATGCATCTCCCCTTGCCTCAGCCACAAATGTCCTACACACAGCATTCCATAGGACTGTTCCTGGGAGCTCTGGATCTGTGACTCTGGAGAACTAGTCTCTGTCTATTGTGGTTCCATAGATCCTTTTTTTACCTCTCTGATCCTCTCTGTAATGCAGTGGAAAATGGAACAATCCTTCTCCTCCAACCTAAGGGGAACATGGTGAGGATATGAGGGGGAAGTCTACAGCCCTGTTGGGGTTTGGTAAATAATGGCGATGGGAAAATGATTCACAATGAAGATATTGATCTGGAGCCTCTTTCTTGACCAATTTAGACAAATTAATTGGACCACAAATGTGCTCTCCTTCTAGTGATGCAAAGTGACTCTGGCCTCATTCTGCTGTTTACCCAAGGGTACACTGCCTCATGATAGTCACAAGCCCCAAGTCAAAGGAAAAAGAACTAGGAATGGGAAATAATAAACCAAAAAGGCCAAAAAAGAAATAGTTCAAAGAGTTCGATGAATCAGCTCTGATGTGCTATGGGAAAATTGCCAGCTTCATGGTTTCATTTCACCAACAGCCAGTAAGAGTACAAGGTTGTATTTCCTCTTGCATTGGCTCAGCAAAAGGTGGATTGTGGCTGCCCATTAGATCCTTAGCATGCCCAGTTCCCATAAATTCTAAACATGGAGAGCCACCAGGGGTCAAGATGGTGCTAGAGGAGAGGTGGCACATGCTTCTGGGATCACAATCACTGGCCCCTTTCAACTAAGATTGATGAAGGCTTCATCATCATCAGAGAGACAGTTCCTGAGGCCTAGCTAGAGGCTGCAGCCCAGAGCTGGAGAGAAAGACTTTATTCCTGGGAACCCCACAGTCACTCAGGTAACCCTACTGGAAAACTTCAAGGACAAGCAGGAGAAAACAAAGCCCTACAGAAACCCCCCCACCCAACGCCCCACCCTCCACCCGCTGAGGCTGAACAGCAGCGCTGCCCAGCTGATGATGTTGTTATCCCCATTTCACACGTGAGGGCGCTGAAGTTCAGAAAGTTCAGGTCAAGTCCAAGGCTATGAAGCTAGTAGGCAGAACTCCATGTCCTAACTTACTAGATGGACTCCTAAGGCATCTTCTTTTCTGTTTCATCCAGCAGAGAGTTGGGAGGAAGGTCATAATCCCAAGCCCACTCTTTCCTTAAAGGAAGGCAACTCCAAGAATTTTGTTCTGTGCCTGGACAGATGAGGATGTGCCAGGAAATGGGCTAGGAGGTCAGGGTGTCCTGGGCTTAAAATCTAATTCTGCTACTTATATTCTTCATTTCTTTCTATCTTGGGTCTACCAAAATGTCAGGTGTTTCACATTTTTCTCACCATCTTTATTTCACCCATGGCCACCCTTCAATTTAACTGTGCTAAAAAACCCCTGGCCCTCCTCTTCCAAAATTCTTTGCCATGAGCAAGGTTCCACCCCTCACTGCCATTTCTGGATACACCCACATCTCTGCTTCTCTCTTCTTCTCCCTGTTCCTCTTTTTTTCTTCCCGATCCCCCTTCTGCCTACTTTCTCCCTTAGTTACTTTCTTTATCCTGTTCTCCTTCATCTCTATCATCTCCTCCCACAATTTCCCCCTGCTTCCTTCTCTCTTTTTTGCCATGCTCTTCTCCTACTTCCTCTCCTTATTCCCCTTCGGTGGTTCACCCATAAATAGACCAAGAGTTATGATGAGTGGCACCACCCACAGTGTCTCAGACGACCTGAAGAGCTTCATCCTTGCACATAAGCCCCGGGCCTCAGCCTGGACATGGTGCCTTGCAGCTGCCTGATTAAAGCACTGAGGGAGGG
Organism: Marmota marmota marmota; assembly: GCF_001458135.2. Taxonomy (NCBI): domain Eukaryota; kingdom Metazoa; phylum Chordata; class Mammalia; order Rodentia; family Sciuridae; genus Marmota; species Marmota marmota. The sequence continues at coordinate 18,700,698 of NW_026000241.1, forward strand.
TTTGTCTGGAGATGGTTTTATAGTGTTTGCTGAAGGGGGTAGTTGCCTTTTTGTCTCCATGCCAAGATGAAGCAAAGCTTTCTGGAAGGGGAAGTAGAAAATAAAAAACCCAGCCAATCCCCCTCGGTATTGTTCTGTGTGCCAGCAACTTAATGCTTTTTCAATGTGGGAGGAGAGTGACTGCAAACGCCACCCTCCACTCTGGCCCAGGCTTCCTCCTGGCCAGCGCAGCCCTCAAGCATGGTAAAGACTGCTTTGCACAGGAGACAGCAAAACAATGGGGAAACTGGGCTTGGAGCCTTCGACCCAGACACAGACGCTAAAAATGACTTCTCCCCACATGGGTAGTGTTATTTAGCATAAAGGAGACAAGAGGGAGCCGAAGGCTTTGCAAAGATAGCTCAGGAAAGGGGAAGGAATGAGCCAGAGGAAATTTTTATCTATTTCTGCAGCCCACCGCCTTAGGAACCACCCAGGCAAAGGAGAGAGACTGTAAGACAGAGAGAAAGAGTGAGAAAGAGAGAGAGAGAAATGCTATCAGCATTTGCAATTCTATTTTAAAAGACAGGAATAAATTCAGGTCTGGGAAATGCTAAGATTATCTGGTCTCACCCCTTCTCTTTTCAGACAAGGTGACTAAGGTCTAGCAACTTCAGGTTCATTACCCAGGTTGACCCTACTGAAACAAGACAAGACCAGCTCACTTCAGATCCTCCGATGGCTCTCCACCACCACTCACATCTGCTTTGCAAACAGATGAGTAGCACTGCCTGATCCCTGGAATTTTATCAAACAGGTCTTAAAACTCAGTCCCACAGAACTTGGGCGCCTTGGGGGCAGAGGGCAGCAGCAGCCCATACTCCCAAGGGTAGAATGCCTATCTGTGCCTTGAAGAACTCTGGTTCTCCTTAAAAAGCTTGGCAAAAAGGATGATGGTATCTCTCCCTTGGTTTCATTGCCTTATTTATCTTCCAACATACTCCCACATTATGTTTTTGAATTCTCATTCCTCATATGGCTAGTTGTTTGTGGTCCCACCTCCCCAACATTATCGGCATCCATCTCCTCCATTTCCTGCTATCTCAGATTCTGAAACAAGGATTTGGGTGCACGTGATTGATTATAAGACAGAAAGAGAGAAAGGAAAACAGGATAGGGAAGAGTAAGGAGATAGGCAAGGATTTGAACTTAGATAAAGTCTACTGCTTGAATTGATTGACATGGTGATCTGGAGACAAATTATAGTGGAGAGTTGTCCCCTCCTTTAGATCCAACATTTTGTGCCAGGGCACAAGGCCATCACTGATCCTGAGTTTCCTCAAGATGGAACATGTGTAAATTCCAGGGTCAGATAAATGAAGACCATTCTATGGACAAGTAGGCTATCCATGAGACTTACTTCATCTGCTCACACTCCCAGAAGCTGGTGAATGGGTACCTGGGCCTGATGAATTGGCTGTGGACAATATCCACTACAGTTGGCAAGCCTGAAGTTAAATGAATCCTACCCTTGCCATGCCCTTCTGTATCCTTAAGCCAAGCAGAATCAGAAGTGAAAGATACCACTGCTGCTTTCTCTCTGCTGTCACAACAGGACTGGTCTTCATCTCCAGGGGCCATTCACTGCCCTAGTGCTGATCCCACCATCCCTTACCTGGACCAACAATTCAGTGTCCCCACCAGTCTCTCTGTGCCTTCAGTCTCAACATCTTCAAAACATCCTCCTATAAACTACCAGAGGCAATTAAGTGGTTGATGCCTATCATTCCCTGCTTGCATCCTTCAACGGCATCCCATGGTCCTCAGGATAAAGACCAAACTCCTTAACAAGGCAGACAAGGTTCTTAGTGTCTTGACCCTCACTTACCACTCTAACCAGGTTACATTCTGTCTTCCTTTTCTAATGCAAATGTGTTTTTGTTTTTGTTGTTTGTTTGTTACTTTGGCCTTTATATAATGTTTTCTCTATCTAGAATGTTCTTATCCCCTTATCTACTGGGTCCTTGGTTGTATATTCTTCTACATTTGAGTTTCAATGTTTAAATATTCTTAGCACCAAAAAATGATACGATACGTATGTGGTGTGTTAATTAGTTTGATTTAGCCGTTCTGCAATGTATACAAACATCAAAACATAATGTTATACATGATAAATGTATACAATTTTTGTTTTACTAAAACATAAATAAATCAATGCTTCTTTTTTGCCTAAAGACTTTCCTGGCCTTTCAAGCTGTCAGTTCACCTTGAATAAGCTTCTTCATGTCAGGTAGAAGTTATTATTTTATTATTCAGTACCTTCCACTAAATCATGAGATCTTTGAGAGTTTGGACCATGTCTTACCAATATTCGTGTGCTCTTCTACTTCAATGTGTAACATATGGTAGGCATCCACAGGTCTTGAAAGAAAATTAGCAACTCTACCCAAGAAACTGAGTATTTCATCTCTATATATTTCATTTCTGATCCTGAGAAGTCAGGAAATATGTTTTCTAGATTGTTAGCATCCCTTTCAAAGACTCTCTTGACTGAGTGACTTTCTAATGTCATGCTAATGGTACTATTCATAATCATTCCTGTCTCTAAATTGTTGCTTACAGTCCCAAGGCCTTGAAATATTACATTCTCCCCACATCCAAATCCTATGCATTATTGGGTCGTAGTCTAGCAATTGTCCCATTAAATATTAAATATGGCATTTGTTTTTCCTCATTAGAGAAAATTTAAGTTGCACCACAATCTTGGTACAGAAAGCAAAATCACTGGAGTAACATCCATTTGAAGAGTTGGTGCCTAGTGAGTTGTCCCAGTTTTTCTTGAGAAGCACAATAGCAACCATTTTACTTTGGAAGTGGTAGGAATCATTATCAGTGTACACTAATATCCACTTCTTTTCCCCTTCCTGAGTAATTTGGCAGATCATGCTTCTAAGACCCTGGTAGACAATTTATTTACCATGTGACCAGATATGGCCAATGAAAGCAGAGATTAAGTGCATCATCTGATAGCAGCCTGATTTGTTGAGTCACTCCTTGGGGGAAAGGTTGCCTGACCAATCACCTGAATCCACCACAGACCTCACAATTCACCTTCTCTTGCATTGAAACTTTAAGATTTGTTATTCCTGTAGCATATCTCATCCTGATTAACAGGAAGATTGGAAAAGAAACTACTCCACTATCTGTGTGGATGAGGGTAACTTTGAGATATAAAGTGGTTGTTCTAGTGCTCACAGATTGTCTGAGCCCTAATGTATGAAATAGAGAAGTTCACATCAGTAATACTCATTTTGAACACCAAATGTTTGGCCAGAGGCATCCTTTTCTAAAGATCTTACCAGGCTTAATAACACATACAATTAATAATTTAGGGCAGCCTTATATATATGCCTTGAGTTAAAATGAAAATTAACTTAATAGATAATATACCTGCTATACCAAGAAATAACCTTACCAGTTTAGACTATCCATTTCAGGGAAGGTCAATTAGATGTCTTTAAAAAATAGCATAAAAAATAACTGGTTTGCTACTTCAAATGAAATGATTTCTTCTCCTTGGCAAAAATAGATGAAAATTTCTCTCCAAAACAAGATGAAGTAATTGAATCTGCCTCAATTAATCTTATCAAACAATGGAACAGATTCACCATGATTATTTTTCTAGACTGTATTTCTTTTTCTTATTAGACTTTTTGTTTGTTTCTAAGGATGGAGAAGAGTTTGATTCAGTGCAGTTACTAATGTATGTACTTAAAGGTATCTGTAGTCTTTCTGTTATTTGTGCTGAAATTGGAGTGCTTAAAATTTGTAAAGATGACTTAAATTTTAAAATTAAGCATTCATAGAAATGGTTAGAGATCCAGGCAGAAATCCAGTTTGTTATTGTTTTTGTTGTTGTTGGCAGTTTTCTTTTTTCCGTTAACATTCTTGAGTGAGTCAATTTCCCGGAGGTTGTCTTAATGATGTGCTTGTGGGAAGAGTGGCACTCCTAGAATCTCAACCTCACCGTACAGCTGGTATTGATGGAGAGTTACACAGAAGAAACTATCCTGTTTGATATGACTAAGCACTGGTTGGACAAACATTTTGTTGAGTTTCAAGGAATATCAGTAATCAGTCTTTACTATTACAGGTATAGGATACAGATGTGTATAGCTATATATAACTTATGATTTTTGACAGATCATATAGAAAAAATAAACATTGTGAGTGTTTAAAAAAATACAGAAGCTCAACCCTGGGAGTCATACATTGGAAAATCCAAATGTAATTATGCACCCTTGGCCAACCTTGGCATAAAAGAAATGGGATTTTTCTCACATAAAATGTCATTGTTATGTGTGCTTGGATCTTTACTAGCAGAAGCTCACAGCAGGAGTGACTGGTCATCTATTGGAGGAAACAGGATAAGTAGTGTGGCCAATTTCCATCATTCTCCTTGAGTTTACATAAGGACAGCCGAGTCTCCCCAATTTAAAGATCGACTCCTTATTTTACTTCCAATTCTTAAAGAACTTGAAAGACCAAATCAGTTCATCCTCAGAGGACTAGAAATATCCCTCTTCACCATGCTTCTTTTTTGCTCTCAGAAGGCTGTAGAATGAACCATGCTCCAAAGTCTAGCAAAGAGAATTCCAAGTTCTCAAGACTTGCAAAAGAAAAGCTTGTCTCCAAGGGATCTGGGAGCCCCACATCATACCCTGTCCCTACACAAAGTAAATAAAAAATAGTTCTAAGTTTAGTCAGAAGTGAACTAATTCTAGTACCTGTAATTCATTCCACAAATTTTTAATGGATGCCTATTATGATGTACACAGTATTCCAGGTATGGCAAATTCAGCAGCAATGACCAAAGACACCATCTTTGGTATCATGATGCTAATGTTCTGGGGCTGGAGAAAACCATAGACAGATGAACAATGTTCATGTCAGCTTGTCACATTGTGCTAAGTGAACACTGAACACTGTAAAGTGATGGTATCATGGAGACAAATTTGAGTTAGGGATGACTGCCTTGGATTGAGTAGTTAAGAAAGGCCTCTTAGAACTGGGGACGTTGGATCTGAACCTGATGTATAATAGTAATAGCTAACAATGATTGAGAATGTTCTTTGTAAGAAGAAATGTTCAGAGCATTTTACCTGTATGGAGGTATTTTAATTTTCTCGACAATTCCGTGAAGTCGTGGGTGTCACCTCCATTCTACTGGTGAAGAAACTGAAGCAGAGAAGTGCTTGATTGCATGCCTGAGGTCACACAGCTATGGAGAGAGAGAGGCAGGCTTCCAACTCCAGAAGTCAGGCTCCAGCATCTGCTTTTAACCATAATACTACACTTCCTCTTAACAACAAGTATAATGAAATATGTCTTGCGTAAATGTAAATGAGAGCTCCAGGGCAGAGGTTAGAGTAAGGACAGAGTTTCTAAGTTTGGAAAGTAAACTTGTGGTCCACAGCAATTTCTATTGGAGCTGACAAGTTATTTCCATTCCTGGCCAAACCCAAAACAACTGTTAAAATGGGGGTAATTTCCAAGGCCTCTCAGTATGTTGCATGATAACCTCCCAAAAATATGAAGAAGATGGTGCATATTTTACATGATCTTGATATCAAGCACAACATAATTGCTCTCTGAAATATTAAAAACCCTATTGTAGCTCCCCCAACTATCTAGGACCTTATGAAATCTAATTTCATCTTGGCAAAGCTTCCTGTAAGATAAACACAAGCCTACTCAAGGAAGTCTTAATTCAATAGCATTCAAAATATGCCGGCAACTGATCAAGACAGACCTGGGGACCGGAGAGAGACCTGATATGCTTTGAGCATTCCCATTCAGAGATAATTATTGAGTAATCCTCAGCACACCAACACGCTCGACACAGGGGCCAGAAAGAAATAATGATATCAACAATAATATTTAGGAGCTCAACTTACATTTATAGTAATTTTGGGTGCCTGCTTGACATGATGAAAAATTTCCCCAAATTACTAAAGAGAGAACAGAATTTCAGAGCTGGAAAATGAAGGAATGCCTAGCATAATACCTGAACCCCTGATCAGGAAAACAGTCAAGACTATTAAAAAGTGTTTGGTAATATTTGGAAAAAAAAATTTTTCTCTCCATTTTTGAAAAAACACAATCATTTCCAGAATTGGCAGGATGTAAAATACAGAGTAAAAGGAAAACTCCAATAAAGTTTATGCCCCATAATCCAGATGCAGGTCGATAGGGGGGCTGAAAGCAAGGCTTTCTCCTCTGCAGGCTGAGACCCTGCCAAGTGCTGAGCACTGCAGGTTGCCTGCTCATGTACAGGTGAGAAGAATAAAACACTATCCCTGGGACAGGATAAAGATTCCACTCTACAGTGGGTATCTGTTGGAGATGTGGGCAGAGATTTTTGCTGATTTTTCTGTTTCAAGGTGGGTGGAACATGTCCAAGAAACAGACCAAATGTGAAAATAGGTAATTAATGAGAGTCTGCTGTCTTAAGATCAGTAAGTCTCAAACTTTCATCTACCTCAGCATCATCTGGCAGGGGGGCTTGTTCAAACAGAGATTATGGGAGCCCTGCCCCCAAGAATTTCTTAATCAATAGGTATGAGTGAGGCCTGAGAATTTGCATTTTTGATCTTCCAGGTGACAATAATGTTCCTGGTCTAGGGACCACACTTTGAGAACTACTGACATGGTCAGGGAGATGGTGTAGAGGAAAGAGGAGATTCCCAGGGGCACAGCAGCTATTGGATCAGATGGAAACCGGGGGAAGCAAAGCACCAGGAACTCTATCCTTGACAAGTTGTCCAAGATGGTCTCTGTCTGGGACCCCTCCACCAAAGGCCGTCTCTCTTGAGGAAGGAAGGGAACTAGCACTCAGAGAATAAGCTATGTGCAGGCACTAATGCCGCGTGCCTCCACAAGGATGTTTACCTTATCTCACAACAATCCTAGGAGCTAGGTATCATGTTCCCATTTCAGATGTGGAAACCAAGGTCCTGACCGACAGATAAATCAGAATGCAAGTCTCTCAAACGCTAAAGGACAAGCTCTTTCCTGCAGCACATTTAGCTTTCAGGTGCTCTCTCTTCTGACATTTCACACAGATGCAACAATAAAATACCAAAGAAAATTACCAAGGCACTTGCAATTCTCAGTAAACAAGGTCTTGTTTGGTAGGTGGACTTGCTTTATTCAGTTGCTCCAAGCAGCTGAGGAGGCTGCTGGGGTCCTGAGGATTGTCAAAAGGTTGTATCACTCGGTGCCAAAACTCTTCAGTTTACCCATGAGGACCCTGCTGTCACAACCATCACTACCTTGAGCACCTTCTATGTCACCCCTACAACCACCAGAGTTTCTAGTCAACTAGTAAGTACCAACCAGGAGCTATTATTTCTATAACACTAAGTACACACACACACACACACACACACACACACACACACACACCTAACATAATAAAGCAGTAGCCTTGGCCACTTACTGTGACACACAAAAGTGGGGGGACCCCAATCTTTATGACATGGACCCTCTTGTTTGTATATGGACTCTGGAGTATTTCTACTCAAGTGATTTATCTGTTCATTGCAGGATGATAAAGGATGGATCCTCATTTGATTACCTCTAACCCATTTTCTCCCCTTGAAGTTTGTACAAGCCTTTTGCCTTACTTGCTTGCTTAAAGAAATGAGTGACAGCAGACATGTTCTTCAGTAAAATGACCTACACACATCATAAATGGTTCTTAATTCAAGAGGAGATAGGCTCCAGAGACTAGAAGGGTTCCTTGAACACCCCTCTCTTCCTGTCCCTGGTATACTGTTTTCAAGGTTCTGGCCCTACCTGTGGATGCAGCAAGGACAAGGAACCCTGAAGATACTCTGATGGTGGAGGCCTTCAGAACCCCATCTCAAGAACTACCCAGCTTCTGTTTGGAACATTTCACAATTTTGCTAAACCTGTGAGCTGTTGTTCAGAGAATCTATGCTTATGATTAGTGTTCCTTTAGTAATGACTGGTGGAACCCCAAACAGAAAAATTCTGGGGATTGGCTCCATGATAATGACCAAATGAACTGGCATCCTAAGTGATCACAATTTTGTGTGTATTTATATGTATGTGCTTGGCTACTGAAATAGGTGTGTGCGTTGCCTCTCTCTACCCCTTCCCAAGGGCATACACAAATGTATTATGACCCATTGTCCTCTGTTAGAAAAGTATGCCATAACTTTTGGAAGGCAATTTGTCAGTAAGAATCTAAAGGCTTAAAAAATGTTTATAGCTTGGGATCCAGTAATTCCACTCCTGGGAATCTAGTCTAAAGAAGTAATTCTAATGCATGAAAAAGCTTTATGCACAAAGATATTCATCATAACAATGAATCAATTGAAACAAAATAAATACCCAACTCTAGTGACAAGCAAAAGCCCAATTGCTCTGAGTTTCCAGTCTGATATTCTTGAAGGAATCCTTGAAACCTGAATATACAAAATTCCCACACTCCAATATGGAAATTAAGGCACATCTATGCTTTGAAGTGTAGAACCAATAACACTGTTTTCAAAATGAATAATATGAAATATACTTACGATGTTGTAGTCACTTTACATATATTGAGAAGAAGGTCAATAATCTTGTACTATAATCCAGGCTTTCTTGTTCCATTTATAAAGCACAGGCATTGTAAATGTAATATAATTCTTAAGGGCCCTAGGATTTCAGATCCTGCCATATTCTGAAATAATAATTATTTGAAATCTCCTAGTGTGAGTCTTGGAAAAATGGTAGAAACTTAAGATACATAAACAGTTATGCATAAAGACGGCAAATTGACAAACTCTCATTGTTTTCTTCCTTTATAAACCTCCACTAAAGCTGGGGCTAAGGGATTTTTCTTAAAGACATGATTTCCCAAGGATGGAAAGAACGGGTTGAGGGGATAGCAAAGAATGTTGAAAATGTAAAGCTGATGGAACGCGAACAAGGGGTAATTGACCTTACAAACTATAGAGATCTGAATCTTTTAAAATGCCATCCGAGAATCGAAAGCCAATCTCACTAAGACAGCAAAATCCTCAAAAAAAGCTCAAGTACAGGAGCAAGTATTTCTGGAAATAGAATGAGAGTGAGAGAGAAGCCAAGTTTTAAAAGGATGGATGAAAGCTGTTTGAGAAACAGCTAGAATTCCAGGACCCTCTTCCCCCATCATTTCAGTTTGACTTCTCACCTGGAAAAACAATCTGGGAGTTTCTTTCTGAGAAGTTAGGCAGAAGGATCTTGGAACGGCACAGAAGAAGTTGGACCCAACCAAAGCAGTGGAATTAGTAAAGCTACACCTCCCAAATGCAGAGGCCAGCTGTCGGCCTCCCTCCCGCTCAGAACACTGGCAGCCTTGCCTATATCCTCGCCCTGCCTAGGAGGCAGGACCTGAAGGTACTGACATCGGGTCACTCTACCTATCCCACTCTAACTATCCCCAGCAATGCCGCTTCCAACTTCTTCCAAACTCCTGTTAATATCAATATTTTGACATGCTCACATGATTAACAAATGTTCTTAGTGGCATCTAGAAGGGTGAATATGCGACAGAAGGTTTTCAATTTTCTTATATAAGACTTGAAAGTCAACATTACTCCTTGATCCATGGACTTCAGAAGGCAAGTTGTGTTAGAAGACATCAAAACAATATTAAACTCACTGTGCCTCTCCATCAGATGCGTTGCCAATGAGCAGTAACATTTTGAAAGGAATATTTTTTTCTTTGTAAGCAGTAGGTCTCAACAGTGGGCTTAAAATATTCAGGAAGCCATGTTGCAAACAGATGTATTGTAATCCGGGCTTTGTTGTTCCATTTATGAAGCTCAGGCATTGTAGATGTAGTGCAATTCTTAAGGGCCTAAGGACTTTCAAAATAGTAAATAAGCACTGGCTTCAACATAAAGCCACCAGCTGCATGACACCCTCACAAGAGGGTCAGCCTAGCCTTCCCAGCTTGAAGCCAAGCATTGACATTTCCTCTCTAGCTATGAAAGTTCTGGGTGGCCATCTTCTTCCCATATGAGGCTGCTTTGTCTACATGGAAAATATGGGGGTTTTTTAAATGTCAACACCTCCATAAACTACCAGCTTTATTTGTGGTGTTTTTCTCAGCACTTGCTGCTTCACCTTGCACCTTTCCCTTTGTGGCTTCTAAAACCTCATGAACTGACCTTTGCTAGTTCAAAGCTTTTCTTCTGCAGCTTCCTCACCTCTCTCATCCTTCACAGAAATTGAAGAGAGTTAGGGCCTCACTCTGGACTAGGCTTTGGCTTAAGGAAATGTCATGGTTGCTTCAATCTTCCATCCAGATCGCTGAAACTTTCAATAAGGCTGTTTCACCTTCTTTCCATTTCTGCACTCACTGGAATGGGGCTTTTAATTTCCTTCCAGAAAATTCCCTTTGCTTTCACAACTTATACCCCTTGGTGCAAGAGGCCCAACTTTTGGCCAGTCTTGGTTTTCGGTATGCCTTCCTCACCAAGCTTAATCATTTTAAATGAAAGATGTGTGACTCTTCCATTCACTTGAACGCTTAGAAACCATCAAAGGGGTATAAATTGACCTTATTTCAATATTGCTGTGTCTCAGAAAATAGAGGCCCAAGAATAGGGTGAGAGGGAAACAGATGGTAAGTGGAGCAGTCAGAACACACAACATGGATTACTTATGTCTTCTTAAGGCACTCTTTGTGGCACTCCAAAACAATGAACAATTGTAACATCAAAAGTCACTAATCACAGACCCCCACAACAGATACAATAATAATGAAAACATCTGAAATGGTGAAGAAACAAACTGTAACAGAGACATGAGGTAAGCATGAGCTATTGGGGAAACACTGTCAATAGATTAGCTTGATACAAGGTTGCCGAAAATTTCAATTTGTAAAAAAAAAAAAAAAAAATACAGTGTCACTCAAATACAGTGAAGCAAATCACAATGAAATTAAGCTCACCTATAGACAGTGTTCAGAACATCACTATTAACAATCACCCTAAGCTGCAAACTACCCAGATGCCTATCAATAGTAGAATGGGTAATTTGCAATAGACCCATAAAATGGAGCTCTATACATCTATGAGAACAAACTAAAACCACAGGAATCAATATGGGTGAATCATACAAGCAATGTTGAGCAAAAGGAGTCAAGCATAAAGAAATATATAAAGTATGGTCCCTTTACATAAAGTTAAAAAACAGATAAAACCAATCCAGGGCATCAGATATTGGAATAATGGTTACTCCTGAGTGGGTAGTGACAGCAATGATGCACAAGAGGGGCTTTTGAGTTTCTGTTTTCCTAATCTGGAGTCTGAGAAACAGTGTGTTTTCACTGAGAAAATGCTTTGGACGGTACCTTTATGATATAAATATAACCTTCTTTATGCCAGGAACAAAGCAGTTGGGGCTTTCATAGTAGAGGGAAATATCCAAGCAGATCACAATTCTAATGACCATAGGGAATGGATACCAGAATCCCTGCCAAAGCTGGCCCAGAAGAATCAAATACATCTGCCACAGGTTCACCACATCAAATCCGCTTTTGTATGGTTAGTTCCAAGCATTGCTTTCATTACAGGTACAACTTTGCTGTCTGGTCAAATCCACATCAGCTGAAAAATCTTAGCTGCAAGAGAGACTGAAAGTGTGGTTTTGGTTTTCTAGTTTCTGTAGCAAGCTAAAAGGATGGATGGAATGGATGATGGCTGAATCCATCTGTACAAGGCCACAGGATGAGTAGCCCTGGCCATATCATTCAGTGGGGATCTGGATGTAACTGTGCTTCCAAAGACCTAGGATCTGATGATCCAGGGATAAGCCAAGGAAATCTAAGTCATCCAAGCCACACTTCCCCCTGAGCATGCCACCTTTGTCCTGAAGACATGATAGATATCTAATCCCATTTGGCCATTCCTGCTGGAGCCTCACCTCTTTTGGCTTAGCCATGCCCAGCCCCTGCTGACCCTTGACTTCTTCCCAGGGTCTGCTCATCACTGACAAGTTATCAATGTCATTGGTCCCTAGCTATCTGCCTATTACCATGTCTTGCTAACAAACAGAATCACCCAAACCAAAGCCACTATGTTGAAAACACACTGAGATCCACCCCTTGAGCAAAATTGGATACTAAACTCTGATTTATCCTTCTTCCTCTTCCCCAGAACATGAAACAGAGGTTTCAGCAGTCATTTTGAAGGATTCTAACTTGACTATGGCCATAGAGCCATTTGGATTCTCATCAGCCTTGCAGCGGCCGCATGTGACAGAAATGGAGGAGATACAGGATCAGCTCATGACAAACCTTTATCTCTTTCTTTTCATCATGTACAATAGCAATAGCAGTAAGAACTTTTATTTATAAATTTTTAGCTATGTGTAAGGCATTGGGCTACATGCCTCACAAAAATCAATTCATAGAAGAAGAAATACAATCGATCAACAAACATATGAAAAATATGTTCATCATCTCTAGCAATTAGAGAAATGAAAATTAAAACTACTCGAAGATTTCATCTTACTCTAGACACAATGGCAATTATCAAGAATACAAGCAATAATAAGTGTTGGCAAGGATGTGGAGAAAAGGGTATATTCACACATTGCTGGTGGGACTACAAATTAGTGCAACCACTTTGGAAAGCAGTATGAAGATTCCTCAGAAAACCTGGAATAAAGCCACCATTTGACCCAGCTATCCCACTCCACAGTTTATACTTAAGAACTTAAAATCAGCATACTACAGTGATGCAACCATATCAATGTTTATGGCAGCTCAATCCACAATAGCTAAACTATAGAACCAACCTAGATGCTCTTCCACAGATGAATGGATAAAAATACACAATGGAATGTTACTCAGCTTTAAAGAAGAATAAAATTATGGCATTTGCAAGTAAATAGATGGAACTAGAGAATATCATGCTAAGTGAAATAAGCCAATCTCAAAAAAAAAAAAGCCGAATGTTTTCTCTGATAATTGGATGCTGATCCATAGTGGGACAGGAAAATAGGAAAGAATGAAGGAACTTTGGTTTGTGTAGAGAAGAGTGAGGGGAAGGGGTGGGGTAGGACGTTAGAATAAAATAGACATTATTACCCTATATACATGTATGATTACACAACAAGTGTAATTCCACATCATGTACAACCTGAAGAATGAGAGTTCATACTCCATTTAAGTATGATGTGTCAAAATGCATTCTACTGTCATGTATAACTAATTAGGACAAATTTTAAAAATCAATCCATGTCTTCCTCATGGCAAACCTGTATGGTTGATATGATTATTTCCATTTTACACAGAACAAAGTAGGATAGAGGGGTCAAATGATGCACTCAAAGTCACACAAGAATTGAAGTACTTTTGTGAAACAAAATAACAACCTGCACCCTATGTATGCATCCTTTGGATGATCAGTAGATACATAACCCATCACCTATTGACAGGACTGCAAAGACACTGGATTTAAGATGGTGCCCTGGAAGAGAGGTCATTCTTCTCCACACCTATTTCCTGAGCAATAGAGGGGTTTATAGTTGACCAAAACTAATTGAATATTTCAAAATAGCTAGTAGGCACACAAAAGAAGATAAATGTCTAAGTCAATAGATAGACCAATTACCCTGATCTGGTCATTAAACATTGTACACATGTGTTGAAATACCACAGTGTACACTATAAATATGTGCAATTACTATGTGTCAATTAAAATTTTTAAAAATGTATTTAAAAAAACAAAGAGAGGAGTCCTCAGACAGGAAACAGAAACACAGGAGACAACTGGAGGCAGACAGAAGCTTCTTCTTGGACCTAGAGCTGATCATAGAGCAGAGTGTAGATGAAGGAGGCTGTCCTCTTCATCACAGCTCTGTGGGAGCACGGCCTTCTTTCCCCTACCATTGCGCCTTTCTTCCTACAGTAATCTGTATTTCTTCTACCTGTGGAAAATTACTTCTTTGGAGAGGCCTGATCCTCCATCTCCCTTGGCCCAGGAAGAATTAATCATTTTTTTTTCTTTGTGCTCTCTCAACACAGTGCTGTATTATAGCCAAGTGTTTACAAAGAGGCAGTGTCATATTGTAGAAAAGCTTTGAAATGGGAGTTCCATGACCTGGATTCTGGGGCTCTCCCTTACTGGCTCTGTGATCTTAAAAAAGGTCTTTGTTCTCATCTGTAAAATGCAGATAACACTTGCCTTACCTGCTTTGCAAACAGGGCTAAATGAGATGTTTGTGAAAGTACTTGTAAATGTTCAAGCCTAGTGCCTGAGTTGGTGGGTTTTGTTTTTGTTTGAATTTCATTTTGCTTTTTCCTTTTCTTTCTAGATTGTAAGGGTAGAGACTTGTCTGAGGGGGCATTGTATTTCACTTGGAGCCTGCAGAGAGCCTGCCTGTGATAAGTATTTAATGAAAGTGGACTCTCGCTAAATTGAAATTAAAATGACACAACTACAAAAAGTGGAATACCGCATCCTGAACACACAAGATGTAATCACCACCCTTCTTTCCCATCCTACGTGTGTGTGTGTATACACATGTGAGTGTGTGCATTCCATCTCTAATAGCATTTTTTTTTTTTTAGCTGTGGAATCTCAGTCCTGCAGAGTAATTCTGAGGCCGATTGACAGAGCCAGACAATGCTATGAATAGAAGTCTTTTCACAGGGTCACACTGCCAACAGACACCTTTTTTGTTTTTTTCCCACCTGGACCCGCTGTGGCTGTGTGCTATAACCAGCCCTGAGCCTTTCAAATCCAGGAAGACCCAGCTTGGGGTGCAGGGCTTTGGAAAGTAGCATCTGCAAGACCTGAGAGAGATTAATACCCCAGTTAGTGGGACAGCTCCAAGTCAGGTTCCATGAGCCTCAGCACAGCCCATACACAGTCTTCTGTGCCCAGAAGTTCACAAAGACACATTCATTCATTTCTGACAGTGTCTTTGGAGTGCCATGGAGAAATAGCTGGTACTGTGCAAAGGATAAAAACTTGCAATTCAGGACAGATAACCATACCACAAAGAAAAATAACTCCAAGGTGGGCGGATGTATAGGTGAGTAACCTACAAAACAAAATGCAGAATATTCTGTATGGACAATTTTAGGACATTGAGGATGACTCTTTTCTATCCCACTGATACAAATTCATGGTGGGTGGGGCAAAAATAAATAGAAGTTACTAAAACAGATCTAGACTCTCATATTACCCACATATGTATGTCCTTAGGCAAGTTGTTTAAATTCTCTCCTTTTCCATCCCATTTCATAAATGTTTATAAAGTATCTTCTGTGAACCAAGAAATTACTGCATTAAAAACAAGGGATAGACTAAAACAAGACACGGTCCCACCAAGAAGGTACCTGCAGTCTAGAAATGACTGAATGTTAAGGGTCTAGAGACACACAGCAAGTGCTCATTCTATAATAGCTTTTCCCCTGTTTATCCCTTCTCCTTCATCATAATCTCAAGCTAATGTCTTCAACGTTGCTATGAAATCTTTATTTCTTTAATTTAGGAGTCCAAACTTTTCATCATTCAAATTCACTCTTAATCCCCTCATGAACCACATCTCTGATGGATTTTTGTATAACAAATATTTGGTATTTATAAATTATTCTTCAGCACATGTTCACTCCAATTACCACACTGAGTTCAGAGCATTCAAGTTCAAACCAAAAAAATCTTGATTTATCTGCTAAGCGATTGTTTCGTGGGTGTTTTTTAAACTCGAAAAGAGCTCAAGGATCCTTTACTAACTACCCAGAACCTTGGAGACCAGGTAATTTGGATTACAAAGCACCATTATCTGTGGCTTTCACTGGGAGTTCTTATTCATCCCCAGAAAGGCACCCCATCCTCCTAACAGTTGCCTGCACTTTGGTGTAGATCAGTTCATGATTTTTGCCCGATAGCAAGAAAAATTATTCCAGGTTAGGAGCTCTCACCGAACAAACAGGGACAGAACCAAGATGTGGCAGTGTAACCCAAGTGAAAAATGAATCTTACAGATTTTTAACTTTGCCCATGGCCAGCTCTAAAAACAATTTATTAAAGAGATTCAGACATTGCTATTCAGATGAGTTGCTTACACTTAGCCAAAAAGTAACCACAGGCACATTTTCTACCTACAGTGCTATTACCAAAAAAAAACAAACAAAACACTTTCAGGAGAAAAATTTATATATATATATATATATATATATATATATATATACACACACACACACACACACATATATAAAATACACATGTTTTATGTGTTATATGTATGTATGTGTGTATATATACACACACATATTTACATAACAAAAAATAAAAATATATGTATATCTGTGCTTATCTAGACATCTCTAAGATCTATCATTATCAGAGAGCATAATGTTAAGATTTAGGATTTAGGATTCCCCTGCCTAACACATCATTACCCACCATGCCATCAAAGGAGTGACAACCACAGATAGTCATTACATGAAGTTATTACATGAAGTTTCCTGAATGTTGTTTTAATCAGTTTTTCGTCACTATGACCAACAGACCTGACAAGAACAATTTAGAGGAGGAAAATTTTATTTTGGTTCATAGTTTCAGAGGTACAGTACATGCTTGGTAGACTCCATCCATAGCTCTGGATCCAAGATGAGGCAGAACATCGTGGCAGAAGGGCATGGCAGAGGAAAACAGCTCATCTCCTGACCAGAAGCAGAGAGAGTTCCACTCACAAGGAAGAAAGTATAAACCCTAAAGGCACACCTGCAGGGACCTATTCCTCCAGTCACACCCTACCTGCCTACAGTTACCACCCAGCTAATCCATATGGGTGCATTAATCCACTAATCTCATAATCTAATCATCATCTCTGAAAATTCTTGCATTGACTCCAAGAACTTTCAGGGAATGCCTCATACCTAAACCATAACAAATGTTAATGAACTGGAGAACACATTTTGAAGAGAAGACAAGACAAGGAGATGTTCAGAGCCCCCATGGTGGGCTCTTTCATGATGACTTTATTTAGAGATTTATTTTCCTCCAGATCACCGTCCACTAAAGATTGTCTTCTCCCGTGAAAATCTAGAGTTCCATCCATTCCTCATACAGGAAAGAAAGTTAGGGTTTGCTGTAGGGAGTTGATTTCCCAATGTTTAACGCTTTTATAATGTCTCCTAGCTGGAAGAGTAAGAAAGCCCCAGATAGGTAAACATATGTACCAACCATCCCTGGCTGTTTCTGTTTATGCCCTGTAGGGAAAATTGGCAAAAGCTGATCTCTTTTCAAGGACAAGGTAACTAACTCTAGGTACCCATGCCGCCAGTTACAGTTATGAGAATTCAACTGCAAGAAGGTAACAGGAGACAAACAAACCCATAATGTTCTGGCAGGGTCAAAATTGGAAGCCCAAACTCTGAATCCTTTTATAGGGCTGCTTGTAATACTCTATGCTGTTGAAAAATCTGAATTAACTTTTAAGTTCTATTTTAGTCATATCATTTTAAAAGAAATTGCCATTATAATTGCTATTGCAAAATATAAGTAATCTATGTATCTATCAGGCTTCTCTCTTTGTTCTCCTTTATCAAAGCAATATTGTACCTAAGAAAGAGGTAGACTGGGGGCAAAGCATATTAATATTTTTGACTGTTTTCATTGGAGACAAGTTCAATGAAACTATGTTAAACAACATAGTTTCTAATCTTTTTTCTAATTTCTTTTCCTTTATAAAAAGTTTTCTTTTATATTTAAGCCAAAATGTTTGTGAAGGTCCTTTTAAATTCAAAGAAAATGAAGTCAGGCAGTTTTGGTGCAGAGAGCAATTCCATACTCAGTAGGGGAGTGCTTATGACTGAACAAAAACTCTTCTCTCACAAAAAAAAAATGTGAGCTCTCTGCCTGGGGTTCACACATTAATGACTGTATGAGTCATTATTATATATGCTTCCAAAGCTGAAGTTCTCTCTTCTGCTAACCAGCACTGAACAGCAGATGTTGAAATGTTAACCGTGGGACTACAGGTGTGGCTAAAGTTGTTTTTCTGAAGGTCTTTCTACATCATTCTTCTGAGTCCTGTGATCCAGCCAACATCAAGTTACAAGGTTACCCAGATGCTTTAATTGATACTTGGCATAATCTTCATTCCTATTAACAAAATCATGACTCTTCCCAGAACTGCATCTTTCACCTCCTTCTATCTTGGGTAGTAGTTGATAGGAGCTTTCCAAATGTCAGATGGCTTACATCTTCTGGTTCTGTGTCTGATTTTCTTCTATAAACACTATGAGTTTCCTGAGGATTGAGCATAATAAGGTTTGGGGGAGAAATTCAATTTGGAGGACTAGGGTTGGAAAGGCATGGTCTTGCTAGATAAGGAGACCAAGTTCCAAATCCTAATTAGATCTTTTACAAGGTGTTTGATGGTGGACAAATCGAATTTATATTTAGAAATGTTGGAGGAAGTGGGAAACATGCAAAACCAGTGGAAAGAACTTGGCATTATAATTATAGACAAGAAACACTTTGAATAGATTAATATTTTAGCCCCGATTTTTTTGCTTCCTTCTGATTCCATGCTCTTTATCATATGATTGTGCAGTCATTTCCACTCAGAGGAGAATGGACTTCTTTGCTCTTTGATTTTGGACCAAGTCATGTGACTTTGCTCTGACCAATGAACATGGTCCAGGTAAGAGTGTGCCAGATTCTAACCTAGGCATGAAGAAGAAACTCGTGCTTCTGTTCTTTCCCTTTCACTGCCTTTGCCACCATGAGAAGAGCTTTCCCAGATAGTCAGCCTGAGCTCTAGAATGAACCTACACAGAGCAGACCTGTGAGTCCAATCCACAGGAAGTGATAACACCTAGTCAGACTGACAGATAAAACAGGGTTTCCCAGCAACACCCAACTTAGCTATCTAATACTTCAATAAATCACAAATGACCAAGTCACTGAGTTTGGAGATGGCATGTTACATAGAAATAACTGAAAGGCATATAATGCTTTCATTCATATATATATATATATATATATATATATATATATAAAATGGGTTTCTGTAGCTTAAAATGACATTTGACGATCAGTCCCAGGATCTGCTTTCCTGTCCATCTTCCCACTGAAATACCAATGAAAATATAGTAAGAAGTGAAGAAAGAAATCATACTATCACAAAAACATAATCTGTGAACCTGGAAAGAGCAGATATAATCCAGAGAAAATGCCATCTAAAAATTAATAACAACAGAACTGAAGATTGAAGAGCAACGGCTCTCTGATGCCTGTCCCTGCTCCCAACATTTCCAAAATGAAGGCAGAACATTAACTTCCTCTTCCACTCTCCAATGTTGAAGATGTGCATGCCCTATGCCCAGTAATTCCATTCCTTGAGGAAACTTTCACTTATGTGCACCAGAGAGAAATATACAAGAACTCTCCTAGTAATAGAGTTAATAGTAAAAAATTTTAAAAACTGGAAACAATCCAAATGCCCATAAACAAAATAAATAAAGAGTGATGCATTTATGTAATGAAAATACCAATAGCAGCAAAAAATTACATAGATGAATACCATAAACACAATTGAGCAGAAATCAAGCCAAGAAGAATTTATTCAGTATAATTTATACACAGTTCAAAAACAAGTAAAGTTAAACAATCACTGCCATATATGTAGATATGTAAACATATGCTAAAAAGTAGTGTTTCCATCTGGAGATAGCATTGGGACAGGGCATATAGAACCCTCTAAGTGCTCCTTCTAAGTCATGTTCTATCTCTCAGGATAGTGGAATCATTGGTGTTCAGTAGCATC
This sequence comes from Marmota marmota marmota, assembly GCF_001458135.2. Lineage (NCBI taxonomy): Eukaryota > Metazoa > Chordata > Mammalia > Rodentia > Sciuridae > Marmota > Marmota marmota. Next base: position 18,720,531 of record NW_026000241.1, read on the forward strand.
ATTTATTATTTTTACATGCATGATGGAATATGCATTTATATTATATCATGTTTAGTTAAAATTTATTAAAATTGTATTAAATTTCACTAAAGAATGGATTTATAGATTAAATGTGGAAATTAAATTAGGAGTATAAGAGAGGAGATAGATATATAGTATTCTTGAAAAGAATGATAAGCGATAGCAATTAGAAACAATTTTGTGTAAGCAAAGGAATGCACAAAAAAATGAATGGAAAAATCTCAAAAGCCCATAAGTAATATTAGAAATGTGTGGGAATTTATGATATTATAAAGTAGACATATTATTAGAGATAAAAATAATAGTGGTACAACTGACTTGCCACTTGAAAATAAAGTGAAAATGTAATAATATTCCCAACACTTATGCCAAAATACATTTCAAATAAATTAATAATTTAAAAGCAAAATAAACCCCTAAAATTATTAGACGTCTTCATCATTGATTTTTAAATAATCTTGAACTAAAAGTGCCTTTGAAATTAAAGAAAAATTTAAAACTTTGAAAAAATTTTATAATGTATATGATAGTAAAATATTTTAAATATTTTATTGTTATTAACCACTATCATAGTATAAATAAAGAACTGTGATTAGTCTTCTATGTGAATTATTTATTTTGATTCTCACAAGAAACCTAATTGACAGGTACTCTTATGATTTATAGTTTATAGATAAAGAAAATGAGTTAGAAAAGTATTGAGTAACTGGTACTGTGTCAAAAAATTAACAGGTAGTGAAGTCATGCAGACTAATACCAGTCCTGCGTCTGATCACCACTTTATGCTGCTTATGAACTAGTTCTGAAATGTCATTAAGATAAGATAAACAGCCCAGTTAAAAGGAAAGGGTAAAGAATATGAACAAGCAATTGCTAAAACAATAAATATAAATGGCCAATAATCATATAAAGGTGCCAAGAAAACAACATTGAGATACCAATGCTATCAGATTGACAATTCCCCAAAAATAATAAAAACAAATTTTTTAAGTGAAGATAAAGGCATAACCACTTCATTGTAGTTAGACTGTAAAATATAGAAGCTTTTTCAAAGGTAAATTGCAAATAGGTCCCAAAATGTGAAATACATGTATTCTTTCCTAAAAATAATTTTTTCCTAGAAAATTATCTAGAGATAAACACACATGTATGCAGAAAGTCATGGTGATATTCATTGCAAGATTTATGTTATTAAAAAATAAACTAACACCTTAAAACCACTTGAATCTTTGACAGTAAAGAAATGATTAAATTAATTTTGATTGATCCATATGATAGAAGTCTATGGAGCTGTTAAAGACATAATTCTCTGTAAACTGACAGAGGAACATGTTCAAAATATATTACTCAGTGAAAAACAAAAAAAAAGTTTATGAATAATGTGAATAGTATTATCTTATTTGAGTAAATTATGTGATTGTGCCCTTATTAATTTCTGGTATATACCATGAAACTATTGAGAGTGGCCGGTCACCAACACCATGGGGCTAAGATTGTAGGGGAAGAGATTTACATTTTTTATTGCTTTTTACTTTTTTAAAAAATACCATTATATACTGCTGATGTTTTATAAATATATCACTCAAATATAAAACTTTAACCAAAAAAGAGAAAATTTTGAGTCTATAATAAATTGTGCTTTCATAATTAAAAATTAAAAGAAAATAAATATTAAACTATTATTTTAAAAATCTATAAAACAAAGAAGACACTCAGAGGTTGCCCAGTACCCCTGAACATAATCCACTGGACAGTGCAGAATCTAATTTCCTGAAAGTATTAGGAGCCATAAAAGAGGAAGTGGGTGCATGGCCTTATCATGGGGTGAGAAAAAGCTGCAATCAGAATTAGCAGGAAGATGGAGTGAAAGGAGAGATGTTAGGAGAAGGGCTTATTGCAAAATAACCCAATAAAACTCAATAAAAAATATTGAAGGCAGCAAGGAGCAAATCCAATGTTACAGAAATTGAATCTGTGATACAAAGGGCAAACCTGAGAAGCTGAACAATAATTCTGATACAGAGGGGAAAAAAAAGATAAGTACACATCATATATACATAAATATAAGTGAAATAGGACAATTCACTAAAAATCAGATGATAAATAAGATCTGTAGTTTTTAAGAGATTGTGTCAGAAATTCTGTATACTATTCTGTAATATGTAAATTCTGTAGACTGGGTCTGCTATATTTATTTATGAATCCCTCTTTGCAAGGTGACTTGGCAGCATCTCCCATTAAGAGGTTTTTTTTTTTTTCCCCCACCCCTTCAATGGGAGCTGGTAGCCTTTAGCACTTGGAGAATGAAATCGACCACATTATTTTATGTGTATGTACAAATATGTCATAATTAATCCTGTACATATATAGTTATAATGTACCAATAAAAATAATTTTTAAAATGAATAGAATATGTTGTACGTCAGGTTGAGCCACTTAGAAGCCTACTCCTTAAGAGACTCTGTGTATCTCTGTGCTCTCTCTTGGAGCCCTACCCAACCATTGTATAAACAAGTCTGAGTTACTCTGCTTTCAGGTGAGACTTTCAAGAAGACAGAGCCATTTCAGATGAGACCAGTGTCCAGCCAACCTAGCAGCTTACCACAAATGCATGAGTGAGAACATCCTTGACCAGAGGAACTCCTTAATAAAACTCAGTTCAAAGGGCTAACCTACAAAATTGAGGACTAAGTAGATGATTATTAAGTTTAATTTTTAAATTTTTTAATTGACAAGGAAAAATTGTATGTATTTGTGGTGTATAATATGATGTTTTGATATATGTATACTTTGTAGAATAACCAAATAAATATTCATAACATTTGCATTACCTCATATTTTTGTGTGATGAGAACACAAAAAATCTTTTATTAATTTTCAAATATACAGTATGTAATTAACTATAGTCACCATGATATACAATACATCTCTTGAGCTTATTCTTCCTGCCTAACTAAAATTTTGTGTCCTTTCATTAACATTTCCTTAATCCCTCCACCCTCAGCCACTTCTAAGTCACTAACTTTTGATGTGGCCTTTTAGATAGCAATTGCTAATGAACATATTCATATTTCCCTAGTTATCACTCATGTTGGAAAGCAAAAAAAAAAAAAAAGACAATCTCAGGAGTAAAACACACTTGAAAATACACTCTCCTTAAAACATTATTAGAAGATGAACTTGAAACAATAAAGCAAAAATTGGAGACCCAGGAAGAAGACAACACAGTACAAAATTTCGTAGAGACTGGTGATAGCAGTTACTACAATTTGGCTAAATTCGTATAAATATGATTTAAAACAATAAAAATAATTACAACATGCTGTGAACAACTGTAATATTAAAAATAACTATAGAATTTCAAAACACTAAATTAAAATGTAAGTTTAAGAAAATAAATGGAAGAGGAATAGAGAATAAGTAAAAGTAAAAATTATTGTTTTTAAATATAAAGGGTACTTAGAAGACTCCAATTGTTACATCAACTAGAGAGATACATGCTCGTGTTAGAGGGCAGAGGTCGACTGCAAAGCTGAGTAAACTGCAGAGACCCCCTCTTGATCTTTCTGACATGTTGTTCAAAGTAGTAGGCATGAATTTATTGAAGGGATAGGAAAAAGGAAAATGGGACATTGTCAAGAGAGAAAGTGGGTCCTACCAGAGAGAAGGATGGTGTGCCCCTCCTGCCCTCCAGTTTTATTGGGAATCCCAAGGAGCTGTCAGAGTCTTGCCCAGGTCCACCTCTTGACTTTTGATTGACAACAAGATGACATCAGACTTTCAAGTCTCCAGGTCATTTTGACCCATGCTGACTGCTTCTAATTGGAAGCTGTTTTTATGGATTTTATGATTAGGGGGAATTATCCTTATCTCTCTGAGTTCCGGGGTATGGTCTGTGTAATGGTCACAAAAGGTACCCCCTTCAGAGTAAATTGTATTCTTTTTATTGACATTTGGGGCCTCCATTTATCTTCAGATAACTGGTTGTTTGCTGAGAAAGTAACACATCCTGTTGATTTAAACCAGGCAGGCTGCAAGTATATTGCTTTTTAAGAAAAAAAAAAAGAAAGAAAGAAAGATAGAAAGTATGTGGGGGTCAGCACAGTGGGCCCTGTTTATAGAATTGTTCCCTTAGACTCCTGTTCCTACTGCTCTCAGCTGTGTGTTCCCTATCATTAGAATATGTTTGGGAAAAACTTTAAAGGAGTAAATATGTGGTATTAAAATAGACTGCAATCAAAATATGCAAACCACTGGAGAAAAGAAAAGCAATGAATGCAAAATCCATATAGCAAAAGACAGCAGCAACAACAACAAAAAAAATCATGAACATCAACAACCAAATAAAAACAAAATGATGGAAGTAGGAGCTAAAATATCATTTATTGCAATGAACATAAAAGGGATAAAATTCATATTAAACATGATTGATATAAAAAGAATCCAATTAAGCAAGGAGCCTAAAGTTGAAAAAAAATATATCAGGCAAATACAAATAAACAAAAAAGCTACAATTGGAGTAATAAAATAAGACAAAGCTGAATTCAAGGCAAATATATTAAAAGGAATTTTTAATGATCTTATAATTATCATTTTATAGTGATAAAGAAGATAATTCACAGTTATATTATAAATTTCCATGAATATTCATCAATCAACATTGCTCCAATACATAAAATGAAAAAGTAGCAGAAAACAAGATAAAATTGTTAAAAGCCCCCATAAAGTGCAACTTGACAGAACAAATAGATGCAAATAAACATAAAACAAAAATTAAGACCGGCACAGTGGCACATGCCTGTAATCCCAGCGGCTCAGGAGGCTAAGGCAAGAGGATGGGGAGTTCAAAGCCAGCCTCAGCAAAAGCGAGGCACTAAGCAACTCAGTGAGACCATGTCTCTAAATAAAATATAAAATAGGGCTGGAGATGTGATTCAGTGGTCAAGTGCCCCTGAGTTAAATCCCTGGTACCAAAAAAAAAAAAAAAAATTAAGATCATGAGGTTGTTAATCTTTTTAGATTCTTGGACTGTTATGAGAATCTCATGAAAGTTCTCTCTTTACTCAGAAGCATATGCATATTCCCTAGATGTCAGGAGAGCCCCTTCATAAACTTCTTTGTGGTCCTCTATGGTTTAACATTAAGCTAAATGATTAATAAAGTTTGGTTTAAAAATTATCATACTATATGGAAGATAAATTTCCAGTGCTCATGGTTCATTCATACAAATCCATTATATATTAGACCACAAAGACAATCTGGAGTTGCAGCTTCAATCGCTAATCAAAATGCAATAAAGTTAGACATTAATAAGAACATAGTAACCCTAAAAATAAAGCCACTTAAAGTTGTTAAAAAAGCATTCTCCAAAATAACTCTGGTCAAGAAGGAAAAGAAAATGACCCATTAAAACCATATTACTAGATATTGCAGAGAAATAAACATTTAAATGACATTGAGACACCACTTTACATCCATTATAATATGAAAATTAGACCGACAGTGAAGGTGCCAGGAAACAGGTTTCTTGTGTAATACTGATGGTCACATGAACTGGTGCTTCCCTTGTGGAGAGCTATTTGGCCATTCTTAGTACAATCAAGTGTTCACATACCCTGTTATCCATCAGCCCTGTCCTGGGCATATACTCTAGAACAAATTTCCAGCAGTTTGGTAAAGAGTTGTTCTTAATGCATATGTTCTTAATGCATGTTTTGGATAGTGCCGACAATCTGGGTGTCCAATAATTGATAAATGGATAAGTCAAGGGCAGAAAATATAACACAATGCTATTTAGCCTTAAAAGTAATGAACAATATGTCATTAAGCACTGTGGACCAGTCATTGAAAACATTGTTGAGTGAAAAGGTTAAAGAGAGGGAAAGACACTTATATCACATTTGATTTGCCTAAGCTTTACATACACACAAAAATATAAAATTTTCAAGGGTAAAATTAATTTAAGAATATGCATAAGGTATATTAGAAGAGATACCTATGGGAAAAGATGAGACAGGGATGAACAAATGAAAGTGGGATAAAGAAGAAATTAAATAAATAGGTTCGTATAACAGACAGCCTTACATCATGGACTTATTATTACAATGTGCTATTATTAACTTACATCATAAACCATATCTACCTTTTTTCTTTTTTTGATATGGGGTGAAGTTGGATGGTCTCACTACTCTGCCCAGACTGGCCTGGAGCTCCTGGGCTTAAGAGAGCTTTCTGCCTCAGCCTCTTGAGCAGCTGGGAGTACTCAGTAGCTACTGCACCCAGCTGCATCCACTGTCGAAACTATGCACAACAGAAGAAAAGATTAACATTAAACAGAGACATGAGGTGGGAGGGAAAGGGAGAGAAAAGGGAAATTGCATGGTAATGGAGGGAGACCCTCATTGTTATACAAAATTACATATAAGAGGTTGTGAGGGGAATGGGAAAATAAACAAGGAGAGAAATGAATTACAGTAGATGGGGTAGAGAGAGAAGATGGGAGGGAAGGGGAGGGGGGATAGTAGAGGATAGGAAAGGTAGCAGAATACAACAGTTACTAATAGGGCATTATGTAAAAATGTGGATGTGTAACCAATGTGATTCTGCAATCTGTATTTGGGGTAAAATTGGGAGTTCATAACCAACTTGAATCTAATGTATGAAATATGATATGTCAAGAGCTTTGGAATGTTTTGAACAACCAATGAAAAAAATAAAAAATAAAATAAAAAAACAGAAACTATGCACAACAGACACTATTCCTACCCCATCCATCATCCTCAGATCTTAAAAGAACCAGCAGTTGGGTTATTTTAAAATACCACTTGGCTCACTCTTTACCTTCAAGTCAGGTAGCATTTATATGGTACCTTCCTGTGCCAAGTATGTTCACTGTCATTCTTTCATCTAATGCTCACCAGAAACATGGATGATTGCCATCATTGTCTATATTTTGCAAAATGGAAATAGGCACCTGCATTAAGAACTTACCCAGGTCACAAGATTGGCAAATTGGAAATAAGAAATTGACATCAGGTCTTTCTGGAATACCATGCTACCTCCAACGTGCTCTACATTTTCTTAGGATGCTTGAAACACCATTTAGACTCATGAATCATAAATCATACTACCACACACTCTTGACATTTCGATTGGATACTGACTCCTAAGAGCAGTGACAAAGATATTGATGCTGCTGTGGTGATATCAATCACAACACAGCCATACAAGAATGCGCAAATCTTGTCATGATCTCTCTTCCAGATAAGATTGCTCACCAAAGGAACTATTCACAAAATCTAGAGGGCCTTCAAAACTGCAGCTGGTAGTAATGGCTCAGGTCTCAGACTAACTAGCTTTCTTCTCTTCTCTCTCAAATGAAGATGAGCAGTACCTGAGTCTACTTAACCCGACTAATCCTCTGGAGGCTTACGTGAGCAAGGAGAATCACCAGAACATTAGGTAGCCACAGTCTCTATCACAAGGCATTACAGGATTTTACATGGTGTTTCTGAGTTTGTGCAGGACCTTCAGCTGAGACTCCAAAGCAGAGAAAAATAGGTTAAGTGATTATGTCAGAGACTCTCCCAATATCCATGTTCTTCCCCTCCTCTCCTGGACACTGCTAGCCTACATTGTAATCTCCTTGTGGATGTAGGTGGAATCCTCTAACTAGATTTTGGCCAGCTCCACTAAAATAAGGGGCATCATTTAGTTATTTCTACAAAACAAACTAACTTAAACTTACTGGTTTAAAATAATAAAATAATAACTTTTTTTTCCTTTGCAGTGCTGGGGATTGATCTCCTGGCCTCATGCATGCTAGGTGAACACTCTATCTCTGGGCCACACTTCTCTGGCCCCTACATCCATTTATTAGACCATCCTGCAGCAGGTCAGCAACTCAGCCTTGGCTTTCTGGGTAGTTCTTTTGGTCTCATCACAGCTCTCCTTTGTTTCTGTAGTCAGCTGCAGGTCAGTTGGCTTCTCTGCTTCTGGAGTTTGGATGGCTACAGGCTGAGGTACCCAGGCAGCTGACCACATGTCTCTCATCATCCAGCAGAAATATATGGGTTTGTTCATATGGCAGTGGTGGGATTTCAAGGGGAAAATTAAAAAACAGAAGTGTGGAAAGTTTCTTGAGGCAAGAGTATGAGAACTAATTCATGTCATTTCACCAAGCTACCAAAGGAAGCCAGTACAAAATAAGATCCTCCACACGGAAGACACTGGTAGAAGCAGCCTAGACACTGAACAAATGCACAGAACAGCACTCCCCTCACATCCTCCAACTCACTTTGATCAAAGTCATGGTCAAGAAATAAACTTCTATGTTTCAAGCCACTGAGATTTGGGGGTTGTTCCTGAACTTAGTTGTATGCCAACTGATACAATCCTTGACCTATCTTTGCAGTTTGGACCATTAAGCAGCTATACACATGAAACCCATCTTAATATGTAACCTAGGTCACTTAAAGGGAAATCATTAGAGAAGACTCTTAATCCCTCTCCTACCTCAAAACAATTGAAGGAGTCCCCAAAACTCATCTTTTGTAGATTGGCATTGGTTTGATAGAAGGAACCTTCCTCCCTGCTCAAGGGTATGTAGAAAATCTTCTAAGTATGAAAGCATTAGTATGTGAGTACCCTAGAACCTGGGAGATATGAATGTAAGGGGCTAGCTGGAGCATCAGCTGAGAATATAAATGGACAACACTTTGAAAATTTGGTAGATCCAGGAAGCCAAGTTCCCAAGAGGAACAGAGAGTGTGTCCATTGTCCCAGAAATAGTAAGGCATAGAGGTTCTCTCTGGAGGTATGTGAGAATACACAAAAGAACTAGAAATTGGATGCCTGCCCCAACACGGTTTTGACAGCCACAAGAGAGATTCAGTCAGTATAGGTTAAAAAAAATAACAACAACAACAAGATTGCCTCTTCCTATAAATCCTCCACCCATGTTCTCTGACTCTAAAGAAGCAAAATCAGCAGTGTTAGTTGGGAAACAGAAAAACAGAAAGAAAAGACCATGGTCTCCCGCTTCTCAAGCCAGTTGAGTCTGACTTTGGAAGAGGGGGGAATCCTTGAAGTTGGAGAGTCTGATGTTTGGGAGTAAGACTGGATTAGACAATTTAATCTTACAATTTAAACTTTTCCAATCCACATGATGATTGGAAAAGCAATGGAATCTCCCTGTAGCATCAGCCATTGGATGGAGAAGGAAAATTCTACAAAAATGGGGGAGGAAGAGAGATGATAATTCCTATTCATGCCTCATTAATCCCAATGATAAGAGCAAGCCAAGCCAACTCAGAAAATCCACAAGAAGGTGGATTACAGATTCTACAGCCCCAAATTTCCTTCATGTTGTTGAGTTGGAGCTGTAAGGAATTGGAAGGCAGCAGGGCTTCAATACTGACTCCACAGGTGGACTTTGGCTGTGACATACCAGTCACAGGGTTGGGCCTGTGACATTCCCAAGATGTTCTGAAGTTTGCAAAATCAATGCATGCCTTCCCACCCCAATTCAACTCTTCTCAATCTCAGACATTTTCTGCTAACAAAACCTAACATGAAAATACCAAAACTCTGTAGTCCCTTCCTCTGAAACAAGTCCTTGACTTGAAATTTCTTGTTTTCAAGATATCTGCTACTCCCTAACCAATGCATTTGTCTACTATTTTCTATTTACACACAGAAGACATTCCAAAGCTAGATGTAGGATCACATACAGGAGGCACATGTTCCACGGTGTCTTTCCTGTTTTAATAAAATTAAACTAATTTTTACTGTTTTAATAAAATTAATTATTCTTCTTTTCAACATTACCAATTTTAGTCACATTGATTTACCAAGATCTGCTACAGGAAAAAGGATCAGAGAAAGACCAGTTTCCTTTTTGATCTTTAAAAGGCATATGAATGACACTGTAGGTGCCCCATCCATAATCCTCAGACCTTGCCATGTTGGTGTACTGAGCAGATCCCAAGTGGACATCCAACTGCTGGAGTCTGTATCTCTTTACCTAAAGGCTCTCTCCAAAGCTCACAGTAGGTCTTTGAGTCTCAGCAATCAGGATGCTGGAGAATTAACATTACCCCAAAATAATCCTCAACTGAAGATTAATGGGAGGTGTTACATAAACATTGGGGTGGAATAAATGTGAGCTGTATTCTACTCTGTTTCCTGGAGTTTCCTTATGGGATTAAGCCCCAGTTGCCCACATAGGTAACTGGCTTGTCAATACATCCTGTATTGACTGACTCCCCTTCTCCATCTCACTTCTCCAATCCCTTCTTGATTCCTTTTGCCTGTAGAATAAAATAACTTTGTCCTGCAGTCTGCTTCCTCAAAACTAAAGAAAGCACAGTAGCCCTACCTAGTAATTAAATGGGACCCCCACAAAGACTATTCTAGACCCTTGAACCATATGATCAGCTGTTCCTCTCTGGAAAAGAGGGGTGGTCGTGTAAGGTGACAGAGCAGAAGGTATCTGAATCCAGCTGATAGAGGGACAGGCTCAACTCTCCACTTCGCATATTCTACATAGACGTGGCTCTGAAATTGCCTGAAACAGCTTTTTCTGCTTATGTCCCTAAGCAAGGGAATCTTCATGCTTTGTTTTAATGAAAGTAGACACATCTGAGGAAAAGAGACTTTCTGGAACCAGATGGGTTTGGTCAAGCATTCTGCTGTATTTTGCATCTTTCTGAAAGAAGTCCTTTGAAAATTGTTGGTGTTGGTTAACAAGGCGATCATTATTCTAGAGGAAAATTTTCAGAGAGGGAGAACAGATGGAAACATGTGACTCTCATCAGGACTGTAATGCTACCTGAAGGCAAAGGTAAACAAAACACCCAGACTTGGAATTAACTGTGACAGATGGCGCCTAAACATCTGCCTCTGGTAAGAACCAGACTTCTGTTCCACCTGCACATGGAGAGCTTGGTCATCTCCCCTTCCCCCAGAGGGAGGGCTTCCATTAACAGTTTGGATATGGAACATCCCCCCAGAGGCTCATGTGTTGAAGGTTGGGTCCTCAGCTGGTGGCACTGTTGGGAGGTGATGGAACCCTGGAGAGGCGGTCCCTCCTTGGAAGAGGTGTCATTGAAGGTATGTCTTTTATTCCTGGACCCTCTTTGCTCCCCAATCACCATAAGGTGAGCAACTCTGCCTCATCATGCACTCCTCACCATGATGTTCTACCTCACCATAGACCAAAAGCAATGGGCCAAGTGACCATGGACAGAAACCTCTGAAGTCATGAGCCAAAATAAGTTGATTTGTCCTGGCAATGGAAAGCTCTCTAACACAGCTTCTCTTTCTCCAAACTCCTCCACAGTTGCCTCCGTCACTGGTTTCCCTTCTTCACAATCATAAATCCCAAATCATTTTTATCCTCTGGTGTCTCACTTCTTGGCAGGACCATCTGACTTTATACAAAATATCTGTGCCTCATCTGTTTAAATGTGACTCAGTATACGTCTCCTCAAAATGGCTCATCAGGGCTTGGGTTGTGACTCAGTGGCAAAGCACTTGCCTCACACATGTGAGGCATTGGGTTCGATCCTCAGCACCACATTAAAAAATAAATAAATAAACAAAATAAAGATATTGTGTCCATGTATAGCTAAATTTTTTTTAAATGGCACCAATAATCAATTGACTTTGTTCCATAGTTTTGAAGAGTCTTGAATCCAAATCATGATATTAACTCGAGTTGCCAGGCTCCCAAATCTACAGAGCTATATTAGGCCTTCAATCATTTAAAGATGTGCTTCAGTTTGGCAGTTTGCAACAAAAGTCATACCATTGACAATAATGATACAATAGTAAATAATAATAACCACCACCACCATACATAACCATAACTATATGGCAGGCCCACTCCAAGGAACAGATAGATATATAGATACTTAGATAGAGAGGAACAGACTGACTCACTTAATTTTCACTGTGACCCTAACAAGTATCATTTCCCCTGCTTTATTGGCAAAAGAACCATACATACAGGGATTTGCATGAGTTCCCATGGTATGTGGCAGAGTCAAGACAGGGCTGTTATGTATGGCTGCACAGGCTGTACACAGCTCTATACCAGGAAAAACCATAAACTCAGCTGATACATGACCTTTTACCATGCCACACAGCAGGATCTGAACCAAAATTACTCATGGATTCTCTAACCAAGAAAGTTAAATCACAGCACAAGATTTATATATGAAATCATACATCATGGCGTTACATATGAGAGAGAAACAGAAAGAAAGGAAGGGCAGGCAATAGAGGAATGACTAAGTCAATTACATTTAAGTCATGTCATAAATTATTTCAAAGCCATTAAAATAATGTTTACAAAAATGATATGATACTAAAATAGATACCAAAAGTTATAGTAAGAAAAGACACAGTATATAGATGTCTAAATCTTTACCAGGGAGGAAAAAAACAGGAAGACAACATTTACCTTGAGCTCACCAACATGGCACCAGGCCTCCTGGCTCCAGCAATACATCTGTGGCAAGTCAATTACATTTTAGTCCTGTCATCATCTTCAGGACAGAAAATAGTTCTCAATGGAATAAAAATTGCTTCTCCCTTGTATCAGTCCATTTCTTATTACCATAATGAAATACCTGAAGCTGGGTAACTTGATAAAGAAAAGAGGCTTATTTAGCTCAGAGTTCTAGAAGCTCAAGGGCCTACATCTGATGATGGCCTTCTTACTGGCAGAGTCCTGAGATGGCCCAAGACATCACGCCACAAAAAAATAGGGAATGCATCTATGTGCGTCCCATGGCCTCTCTCCCTCTTCTTACAAAGCCATAGTACTCAATGATAGGAGTTCTACCCTGGTGACCTTATCCAGTTCTAATCATCTCACAAGGCCCTACTTCTAAACACTATGGATGAATTAATTTTCCACCCTCAGAATACCTCACAATGGGGATTAGCTTTCAATACATGAATCCTTGGAGGACACACTCCTTTCATGTCCAAATCACAGCATAGCTTTGGGGATGTTTTTCCCTGATACTAAAACATTTCTGAAATATCCAATTAAGGCATCTCCAACAACATTGCACCCAATGAGGAATCTCAGTTCAGAGTAAAAGAAAGCAGGTTGTGACGAACATCAATGGAATTCACCTAGTTTACCATAACCTTGCTATCCAGAAGAAGTAGCCTTATAGACCACGAAATATTCTATTGACGACTCAGCAACATCAATAGAGAGATTAATACTTGAACCACAGAAGTCTACAATATACTCTAAATTCAAAATAAATATAATTTTTTCTTTCTTAAAAACAGAACATGAACGTCTGGGATATAAGAACTAGATGCATAAGAACTTGCAAAAATTTCACTCTCCGAGATTCTGGATGGTAGAGTCTAGACATTCTGGTACCACAGGCAGGATCACTTCCTCCAGAGAATACAGCAATTCACTTAATAAACTGGAAACAAGCTTCCCTTGCTACCAAGTCAATAAAGAATATAGGAGTGGAATGTGAAGTGTCTCCTGATTTCTTTTTCTTCCCAGCATTATTTCATCTGAAGACTGCCCTGTCCCAATCCAGATTATCCTAGGGGCTGCCACTTATGGGAGCCCATATTTTTCATCCTTTTGATCATTAGGAGAAATAGGTAATCTAAGATCAACCAGTTGGTCTCTCTGTCCAGACATTTTATTCTTCAGTGAGGACACAAAGGGGCCTAAAGTGATTTGGGCAACACCCTGAGGAACTCCCACACAAAGAAGTCGATGAGTTATTACTTCAAGACTCTGCTCAGGGCTGCTTCTGGCCCCTTCCAAGCCCTGGCTGCTCTTATGCTCCCTGTTGATTCTCTCTGGTTCCAACTTTGCTCGTTGGTTACATTGGCAATAACTGATTACCCCAGTAGGCAGTTGTTGATTCCAGAAACAGCTGATTCATGTCAGGTGATTTCGGTGGTGTATTTTTGTTTCCACACTCTCTGAAGTACTATTGTGGTCCACCTCTGACCTTCAACTCCAAATTGGCACCAGCCAGGCAAGTACATCCTTTTTCTGAGAGTCCTGGGTTCCAGCTTGTCAGGGCCCCACCTGCAAATCTGAATGTTCTGATTACCCACCCTTCTCCTTTTGTTTTCCTAGCCCTGGGGGAGGAACTATTTCTTTCAGTTACTAATTCTATATTAACCTAATGTTCTACATTAGCCTTTTAAGTCCCAATTAACCTAAAATTTCGATTAATTCCTCTCTGTTAAAATAATGATGGCATCTTTTTTCCTGACTGATCAGCCATCCAGTATATTCTTTGTTTCCTTTCTTAAATTAGCCAGATCATTGTTTTCGATTGAAACTTGAAAAACCCAACTAAAACATACTAATTTCTTGACCCATCTGGAAACTAATAATGGTTAACGAACTTGCCAAAACCACATGGCAAATGACAGGTGACACCATGACTCAAATTCAAGTCCACCTAATTTTAAAGCGGTCACAGGTTTCTCCAGATCACACAAGTATTAGAATACAAATTATTCTTAAAACAGAACCTCAGACCTGAACAAAATGGAATAATCTCCCCAACTCTTCCTCAAAAAGTACAACAGTGACCTCTGCAAATCAATTAAGAGACCATAAAGGGAAACTCTGAATGGTGGAAGAGGAAGATGAACGGGTTTGAGACCTCAGGACTGGAGAAACAACATGGAGGCAAGGCCTTCCCACCTACTGATAGGACCCAGCTGAGTTGCTTCCTGATCCCCAGCAACCCAGGTAGTCTGAGTTCCCCTAGACTGACCGGGAACCTGGCCACAACACCAGATGAGCCCAGTAGGTGGGATGAATCCCAAGCCTTGCCAACAGTAAGCAGTAAGGAAGCCAAAGGAAGCTGTGGCCCTCTCTCCTGGTCCTGAGACCCCCTCCTCCACAGAGACACCAGGAAGCCAACAGGGACCAGAAAGGGGACACACCAGAACAAGACAGCATTCTGACCAACTGGATTAGCTTTTACAGATAATAATGGGAAAGAAAACCAAAAAAGTTGGGGGGGGGTGCAATTTTTTCTGGAAGCATTCACTTTGCTGTCAGATACAAGCAAGACCTGTCAGGCATGAGCTGATCTGTGCAGATAACTCACAGCCTGGAGAGTTCTGGAAGGCCTTGCTATGGACGACAGTCCTTTTTTTTTTTTTTTTGCCACTGGTAACAAAATCAGAAAAGAGGGTCTGATCTGTGAGACTGCATGTGAGCATGACTCAGGCTTGCATGCCACCCCTGACTGTTTAAAATACAGCATCCTCCGTGGATCTACAGCCACTTATTTTTCAGGGTATTTTCTAGTCATTTTCCTCTTAAGGATCCCACCCTTCACCCATTCATTCACCCCCTTTGCAGAAACTTATTTTAAGCTGATATGAAAGAGAAATATTTTGCAACATTGAAGCAAATTAATCTGACTAAACCTAGCTTCCTAGGCAAATTGGGGAAAGAGTGGAAAATTAGGCTAAAGATATGAGTCAAGAAAGTGGTGAAACACTTCAGTTTCAAATTTTTATTTCCAGTTTTGCAAAGGAACACCATAACCAAGAGGTTTTTCTCCACATTGCTATAGAAAGCACAGGTCGGCCCAGGAGATCATCAGGGAACTGTCAAGATGACTGCAAGAAGCTCTTTGCCCTCCCAGACAATCATCCTACAAAGAAGTCACTCTCACAGTATATTTACCAAAAGAGAGAAGAAGCCACCATCCCACACACTTTCTGGATCTGTGATCCCTTTGCTCTTCTGTGGGCTTTCAATGCTTGTCTGAATGGCCCACTAACAGGCTACTCTGATCAGCTCCTTGCCCAAACAAGGAGGTTTATGTAGGTGAGAATACAGGAGTGACAGGTAATACTCCCCTTTCAAATGTGTCCTGTTGTGGCACGTTTCTTTGCATGAAATCCCAGAGCACCAAAATAAAATAATTGCACTAATGCTAGAAAGAATATGTAGGAACATTCTAGAAAGCATTAGTAGAGCACTCATTGATTCTTTTATTTAACAAATAATTATTGAGCAACTTTGACATGCCAGATATTGTTCTAGCCACTGGAGACACAGCTATGAAAGAAAGTGGCCTCAGGAAGCTAAGATCAGGGTAGGAGGAACCAGACAGATAAATAGGCATAGCATGTGGGATGGGGATAAGTTTTGCAAAGAAAATAAAGAGAAATATTTTGCAACATCAAAGGAAGGCAGAGTTAAGAAGAGTCAGAAGGATAGGGAATGGGGATGATATTTTACTGTAAATTCTCAAAGATAATCTGTCTAAGGAGGTGACACTTAGGCAGAGACAAAATGGAATGGGGGCAAATCATGCACACAAGTGAAAGAAAAAAAAAAAGCCCCAGCAGAGAGCCAGAGGTGAGGGGCAGGGGAGAATGTGCACATTCATGGAGAGCAACAGGCAGGTGTCCATGAAGAGGTCCATGCTGACAGGCCAGCAGAAGTGGAGGGAGAAGCCGGCAGCACACCTACAGCCAATGACAGGATCTCACTTCCACTTTGCAAGATACAGGAAGTGTTGAACTGAAGAGCAATAAGAACTGGCCAAGATTTTGAAGCAGTCAATTGGACCACAGCTGAAGAACAGGCTGAGGAGGGGGCAAGAGCAGTTAAGAGGCTATATAATCATCAAGGTAAAAGATGGTGGTGGCCAGAACCAGGGAGGCAGCAGTGGAGGTGGTAAGGGGTCCGATTCTGGAACGATTCTGAAGGTGAGGCTGACAGATTCTGTGGAAGAATTGGGTACATGAACTGGGAAAGGGAAGCAGGAATCAAGACTGACTCCATGTTTTTTGATCCAAGAAAGTGATGGAATTTACTGAAAAGCAGAAGATGGCAACAAAAGTAAATCAAGGCCAGGCATGAATGGAATTAAGATTTTGACTGGGGATGCAGTACATCCAAAATGCATGTTGCATGCCCCCAGGGAGCGGGGGGATGGCAAATAGGCAGTGGAACTTAAAAGTTTGGCCCTCTTGAGAAAGGCTGATACTAGAGACACACATTTGGAAGTTATTTCTCACATAGTTGGCAATTAAAGCCATGAGTACCTTCTTGTTCAAGCCTCCTGGATTTTAATGAATGACCAGATTTATGCAATAAAGTACAGAATAAAAAATAGAATAATAGAAATCTCTGTTTGGAGCCTAGTCAAAAGCAGAAAAACCTCTAAGCCTGTAAGACTGCACTCAGTGGCTAGCTCTGCTCAAGGAATCCCGTGAGCATAAAATATGTGTGAGCATAAATGATAAGGATGACCGAAGAAGGGAAATTAGGCAAACATCATTCACAATACATTAAACAGAATATATTAAAGGGACATATACACACAGCGACACAAAAGGCAAGACACATAGATAGATGATAAATGGATGAATGGATTAGATAGATGATAGATGATATACAGACAGAAGGCAGGAAGACAGACTTGTAGTAGGCATTTATACTTAATTACCCGTAAAGAATAAAATCAAGTTTTGTCATTTTTTTTTCAATTCTCTGTCTCCATCCCATCTAATCTAACCCAAGATGTTCAAACCCCACGTTCTCTTTTTATGCCCCCTTCGTGGCTCATCTCAAATCAAAATTCCAATTTATAAGATCACTCTTACCAGACCAAACAGATTTGGGGAGAGTAGCATTTTTTTTTACAGGATAACTTGGGATCTGTTATCATTTTTAAAATATGACACTTGATTTCTCACCTGATGTGTTAGAGAATGGCAGAAATGAGGTCTCTGGGGAGGGAATGAGATTTTCATAGCTTAAACACTAAAAATAACAGCCCCATAACACTGAATCTCATTACCAAGCAGCGAACACTCTCGCCTCTCTCTTCCACAGTGGCGTTCACGAAATGCCTTTCAGAAGCCCACACATTCATTTACACTCACGCCTACCCACCACTCCACACGCACCACAAACACACACTCACACATGCACGCACGCGCACACACACCCCACCACCACCGGCAGCAGCAGTTAATGCTGTTACCTCTGGTAAACTTGGAAAACACATGTCAGAGCTGGAACCTTATCTTGTCACGTTACTATAATTCACTGCCTGGGAAATGAGTTTGTGGTTGTAGACCATTTTGTTCCATATGTGACCGATTTGGGCAGAGCTGGTGAGAATAATGAATGCAGCTGCACGTCCCATGTACGAGGAGGATAGAGATTCAGACCCAGGGTAAATTAGAGAGAGAGACGAAACCTGAGCACCAGGCACGACCCGGCATGTTCAGCTTCGTCGGTCACTGTTGACACCATGTCCACCCATAAAATAGATAATGACAATATTTCCACATATATTTCTAAGCCGCTACTCTCCGGGGAAGTCTAAAAGCTCATAGTGGCCTTGTAAATATCCACCAATATCTTTAGCAGACAATGAAAGAGAAGTGAAATCGGCATTTTGTCAGTCGCTGAACTGGACGTCCCTATGCCTGGGGCAAAGGACTATTTGCAAGGCTATGAAAAACAGGGAGCCAGAGTGACAGCTGTGTGGGAGCCCATGCCAGCATGCTGTTGTCCTGCTCTGCTGTTTTGTCCTTACAGCCTATGGCAAGTCTCCTGGGAAAATTGTACCTCTGGAATCTTATTTTGGAGTATTCCAGAAGGAAATGCATAAGCAGAGCACACCACACCAGCATCAGCCTACCCACACTCTCCCTGTCTCACCAAGCACCTTCCTCCGGGCCTTCCGCAGAGATGTGCTTCCTTGCTCTACTAAGGTCCCAAATTAGCAGAACACAGGACTGGGGGTTTCAATTCCATTAATGTTAGGTTGCAGTTAGACGTGAGAAGTGGGTCCATTTAAGAAAAGACTTAGTACATAACAACTTGGTTCATCGACAGCCCTGCCACAGTGGTGCCACAAGGTCTGACAAGTTATCTCTTTTCAAGACCCTTGCCTGATCTCAGCCCTATAAACCATTCTTCTTATAAAAGGAAGAAGATAAATTTAGGGGGTAAGAACCATCGGGCTAAAATAATTTGCTCAAAAGGGCCTAATTGCTACACATTTTAAACAAGACCCTGAACAAACAACATAGATCAGAATCCCAGACCTGACAAAGCAGGATAATTAAGACTGGAGCTCTCTGACCATGATTCTGCAAAATCAGTTCCAGTTATGACCTACACTCAGGCCAAAATGACCAAGAGTTGCCCTTGGGTTGCTAACTAATGTAGTCTGTCAATCCAGAGCCTAGAGATGACACTTGGGCAGGACTTTCTAATAGTCTCCCTCCTACTCCAAAGACAAATTGAAACACAAGCAAATGAGACATTGCCCTCCTCTCTGAGAGGATCTCCTCTCCCCCTTGAGAGTGTTTTCTCCCCTTACCCTCCTCCTTCCCCTTCTAATAACTTTGCTATACTTTTACTTAGACTTGTGTCTTGCTTGAAATCTCTTGTGAGAAAACACAGAACCAAGAACACAATGCAATCCTCTGGTTAAGATCTTATCTCAGCTATGATCTTATCTCCATTATCAGTTAATACTTGATGTCTTAGGTTTAACATCTGTGAGGCAGTTTAGGGTTTGCAAGTGCCTTCAGGCCTTTTACCACAGAGAATGCCTTCAACAAGTTTCTGGGAGAAGCAACACAGGTGTCACTCTCTGTGTTAGCTTTGCATGACTGTGACCAAAATCCCAGACAAGAACTTAGAAAGGAAAAGTTTAGTTTGGCTCATAAGTTTCAGAGATTTAGTCCATGGTCGGCTGACTCCATTGCTCTGATCCAAAGATGAGGTAACGTATGGTAGCAGAAATGCATGGGGAGAAAGTTGCTCACCTCCTGGCATCAAGGGAGCAGGCAAAGAGCCACAGGGAAGATGAACACTTTAGGGTATACCCCCAGTGACTCACCCCTTCTAGCCACACCCTACCTGCCTACAGTTACCACCCAGTCAGTCCCTTCAAACTAGGATGACTGATAAGGTTACAGCTCTCAAAATCTAATCATTTCACCTCTGAATAAATTCCTGCATTAACACCGGAACTTTGGGGTGATACCTCATACCCAACCATAAGACTCTCCCATTTTTAAAACAGAGAAGTGAAGGCTCAGAATTAGGGAAACAGAGGACTAGATCACTGTGAAAGGGGAGAACAGGACACTACCTAGAAGTCCCTGAATTGAACTTCCTCCTGATGAACTGTATTAACTTGTCTGTTTTAATGGGAAAATAAAAATTGTGGGGGAGGGGCAGTAAGACAGACCTGACTATGGCTCATGCAAATGTATCAATTTTCCAAGCCAATTCATTCATCTTTAAAACTGATTTATTGTACCTGCAAAGGTTACTATGATTAAGGAAGACAGAAGATGGAAAGCAGCAGGCCTAGAGCCTGGCATGTGTTCTGGGAAACTTAGTTCTCTGGTGCCTCCTTTCTACTCCCCTTGCACCAGCTTCAATACCCAGAACATTGTCACCATTACGGTAATCATTACTCTGATTGTGATTGTACCTAACCTATTCTCCATGCTTACTATGTGCCAGGCATTATGCCAAATGCATTCCAGTCACCCCTATATTTAATCTCACCATGACTGTATGAAGTAGCACTATTATCTCCCTTATTTGAAATCATGAAAAAAATAAACTGATTCTTAAAGCATTCATGCAGAGTTGAGAATCCCTCTTGGCCTATGCCAATCTCAGCCACCCTGGTATAGGGCCTAAATGCTCAAGCCTCCTGTTAAACCCCCTGAACATCTGCCCCCCTCTTCTCTATTCGCATTCTCTGGTTCCGACTCAATCTGAACTGAACCACCTTGCAACTGTACCAACAAGTAGCTTCTTTGACATGGCCCCTGGACTTGTACACAGGGCCTTTATCTGGTGTTACCAGTTATAGCAAATAAAAATACAAAATATCCAATGAAATTTGAATTTCAGTTAAACAGATTTCTAGTACAAATATGTCCCAAATATTGCATGTTATGCTAATGTGCATGGGACATATTTATACTAAAAAAATCTGAAATTCAAATTTCATTGGGTATTCAGTATTTTGTCTTGGCAACTCTAGACATTCCCAAACCCCCAAGGTTTTTGCCTATGCTATATGTATCATGTCTGCAAACCTTCCTCTTCAAACCATGCCACGATGATCTATCACATCAGCAGATTTTGCAGGACCCTACTTTTGCTAGTCATATCTTTGTAGAGTTTCCTTCCCTTGATCTGGACTGACCTATGACCTTGCTTTTTATGATCTATGATTCTTGCGTTTGCAAGAATATAGAAGTGATTCTATGCCTGTTTTGAGCCTCATTTTTAAGAAGCTCTAGAGTTTCGGTTTTTGCACTCTTGGAAGCTCTGAACTCTCATGTAAAAAAATCTCACTGCCCTGCTGGAGAAACCATATGGAAGGGTGTATGGAAGGACAGAAGCCCTGAAGCTACATGAAGCGAAACCAAGAAAACCATCCAACAGCAAAGCCACACCTGTGATCCTAGCCGGGCCATTCTGGCATCCCCCCACCCCCCAGCCATTTAAACCATCCAAGATGAGGCATCAGACATGTATAAAAATGCCACCAGGAGACACCAAGTGAAACAGAGATAATCTATCCCCTCTGTGCTCTATTCAAATCCCAGACATTCTGGATCAGGAAAAATTAATGAAACTTTCCACCGCTAAACCTTTGCTATTGTAGCAACAGGTAACTGATACACAAGTCCAAGCATTATTTTCATAAAGTTTATAGATTAATGTCCTAAGCATCCAGTTCAATCTGTTTATTACTTTGGACTTCTCCTGAGTCAACCTTACAAGTTCTGATTCTAGATACAAGCTTCTTCTGTAGTTGTGACTTTAAAGGCTGCTGGAGTCCAAGAGTCAGTTCCCACATTTCTCTGTTACAGTTGGGCACTAAGACACTGCAGGGCACAGTAGGCAGTTATCTTGTTGTGCTGCATAACAGAAGCAGCACGGGGCCAGCCCACACCCAGAGAGACATCAGCAGAGCAAGGCTGAGGGAAGATTGTCCAGCACCAGGCTTCTCTCAGCTGGGGCTCCTGCCAATCCTATTTGCTTTGTGCTTACATAATCACAAAGTCCACCTACATATCCTTCAAAAGAAAAATTCCAGGAACTGTGGACCATAATATCCATCTGAATTATTATCTGGGTTTGTACACTCTGGGGAGGGTTGATAAAAGCACAGCAAGGAAAATATGCAAGCAGTATTGACAGAAAAATACAAAAGGTTATAATATTGATTCACAGTTTAAAAAATAATAATGCCATCATTTGACATCCCCCCCCAAAGTGGTTAAATCATATCCCACCCATTACTCATGTTTGATGTCTGAGTGAATGATTAGGCTTAACTTTCGTGGAAGAATTCTGCGTAGGAAATTAAGAAGAGGAGTTCATAATTCCCCGGAATTAGAGTTGATGTCACTGGGTCCTTAAAATATGCATATCATCTGAAAATGTATCAAGGGTAAAAACATTTTGACAGAATTAGCTAATGCTTCTGGAAAGGATACCTCAGAGTAGAGACACTAAATAGAGAGCATTGGCTTGAAACCTTTGCCTTAAGCCATGATATAGGTGCAAGGGAGGTATGGCAATTCTTTTTCAGGGCTCAGAAAAGCCCTTCATTATGGGTTAATTGATTTCTCCAGAGTGGACTTTTTGTGAAGGAAACTGCCCTGAGGCTGATTCTTCAATTGAAGGTGTATTGGTTTGAGTAGCAATTACAGGCTAAGTACCATGATAAGTTCTGGGAGGTTTAACAGTAAGTAGCTCATAGTTCTGGTCCTCAGAGGGCTTACTGGCTTGTGCAGGAGTCCACATGAAAGCAGACTCTTGAAGTTGAGCACCAATAAATGCACTAGGTAGTTTGACACGGCACAGGGCAAAAGGGAAAGAGAAACAGTCAGCAGAAGTGCCACTGAACTAATTGTCAGTCGATTCTACATGCAGCCTGAGACCCCCAGACTTCCTCAATCCCTGTGATTTGATTCAGGAGATAACTTTCTATGTGATCTTGAAAAAGCACCTTAGTTGTTGGGACCACTGACTAGCTTCATCTCAATAATGACTGGTTTTCATGGTATTCAGAACATGAAGGTCACTCAGAGAACTAGACTCAAATTGTAACCTGTAGATACATTAATTTTTTAAGCCTCTGTTTCCTCATCTTAAAATGGGGATAATATTTACAAGGTTTTCATGATGCAAATGAGGGCAAGACAATCTAGATCAGCGACAGAACTCAAAACCAAGGTTTAGTGATTAAGAAAATGTTCCCAGGGAGCCTTGTGGGCGAGTGTGGAAATCAGGACAGGAAAGAGGAGGGAAGCCAAGTAAGGGTGTGATCTCAGGGAGAGTCCCAGGGAGTGTGGCCTAAGGCTGACCCTGGAAGGGAGTCTGGGGTGTAATTTATGCCTGAGTTTAGTACCACTGGAGGCAAGGGAGCTGGACATTCAAACTCCTGCATCTTAGTCACCCTAAGAGTTGCCATGGGGCTAAAAGGAAATCTAAACTCACAAGCACTTAGAACTCTGTTCACATGTGTTCAAAACAAGTCCAACGACCAGACACAGACCTCCAAAGAACAATATTAAGGGCCTTCCTCTTTGGAAACAAAGGTCCCTTTGAAGCTGGGGAGGGATGAACAGGACTGATAAAAGATCCAAGGGGATCTGAGTGAACTACCAATAGCATGCTCTTTAGTCTGAAGTTCCAGGCACAGAATAGTTAATAAATGGGCCTTTCCTCTATTCTTTAGAAGGAGGAAATGTCCCAGGCTCTCACACATTACAGTCAAAACAATTCCTTCGGCTTTCTTTACATGCAATCATGTTTCATAGCCACAAAAGGATAAAGGCCTGTGTTTTAGCTACTTTGTGCCTGGAACTAAATGGGACAAGGTTGCGGGGTGGGGGTGGGGGGGGTGGCCACATACCTGGCTCTCAGCACTTCCTTTCCTGAGAGGGAAGCACTGAGTTTAGGGTCAGTGTGCTATAGTGGCTAGATTTCCAAATGTACAGGTGCCTTTATCTCCCAGGCTATACAAGGACAGTGGGCAGACCCTGAGCTCAGGGCAACCTCCCTTCCACTCGCTTTCATATCGTAGGAAGAGTTAATGCCCCAATGAAAGCCCAAGTGAAGACCCATCCAACATAGTTTAAAGGAGTTCAGTGCCTTCAACAAGGAGGAAAGAGAAGGGTCAGCAAATCCAGGGCTTCAGCCAAGATTTCCTCAAGGAGGGAAATCTAGTATAAGGCCATCATCTCTATCACACAGGCTTTCAATGATTCATTATACTAACTGGGCCAAACATCCTCTTATGAGAGAATGATTTTTGTTTCAGGAAAAGGCTTTGATAGATTGTGTTGGTCAGAATAGTGGAAATCCCAAACTCTTGATCCATAGGAAGACAAAGACACTAAGAGATAACTCAATCATTCTACCTAGTAAGTTTTTGGAGGTTGGTGTGAGTGGGTAGAGAAAAGAGGGGATAGAGTTGAAAAAGACAAAGAAGAGAAAAGACACAATTCTAAGTGTCTACTCCTCTGGGACTAATGTTGACCCATTAACCTCTTTAGTCTCTTCTCACTGAGATTTGGTTTCTGCCCCTAAGCCTATAAATATGACCTCCCTCCAACAAATTCCACCCCAACCCTCCTCCCACTTTAAGATATTGCATTATGTTTTCTATTCTCTCCCATTGAAGTTGAGCCACTCCTGAGGCATCCCAGGATCTGAGCTTCATTGTACCAGATCAGATTGCCCCAGCTGCCCTTCACTACAAATGCCCATCAATGTCTAGAGAGGGTGAATAAATTCGTACTTTGTCTCGCTTCAGCCTATATACTCCAGGCTCAGAGTAGTCAGTTAATTCATGGCCCTTTCCTCTTTTACTGCTATAAAACACGATTCTGAGTTGCAAGTAGGGGAAGGCCTAAGCAGTGTCAGGAACCTCGTAGTCCAAGGCTCTGCAGAGTTCAGTGGCCTCTCAATTACCCAAGTCCTTGTCTGTCATTCTTGACACCTGATAAATTTCCAAAGGTGCCCTAAACTTCAATAGACAGGACAGCTGCTTCCCACCTTTAACATCACAGAAGGGCAAAGCCTGTGCAAAGGCCTGTCTTGTCTTTCTTCTGACAGCACCTTGAGAAATGACCCCTGTCCAAGGCCTCCCCAGGTGAGCAGCCTGTGCCTATCTTCTTGTTGGCTCTCTAATGTTGATATTTTTATTCTGCCTTACTTTAAAATGAGGTGTTTATAAAACATTTCTAAACCGGAAACTCTAGGTTCCTTGAGAACATGAAATGTGTTGTTTTCATCTCTGCGCTTGCCACAGTTCATGCTGTCAGTCACATTGCTCCCAGGAAAAGTTGGGGTCTTGCCCTGTTCCGAGTAAGTGGAGTCACTGAGCAAATTGACATCTTCTAGAATCATAATTCCATTCAATGGTGCAAATGTGAGGAAATGGACATGATCATACACAACCAGTGTCTAGTAAATTAATTCACCATCACTAAAGGTATTTGTAATAATTGTCAAAAACCCTAGTGCCCTTTGGGAAATACATCTAGAAGAAGGCAAAAAGTTTCTTGTGTAAGGAAATTATCTTAAGAAAATATTTGTAATAGGCTGTGCATGGTGGCGCACAAGTGTAATCCCAGCACCCCAAGAGGCTGAGGCAGGAGGATGGCGAGTTCAGAGCCAGCCTCAGCAACAGCCAGGTGCTAAGCAACTCAGTGAGACCCTGTCTCTAAATAAAATACAAAATAGGGCTGGGAATGTGGCTAGTGGTCAAGTACCCCTGTGAAGTTCAATCCCTGGTACAAAAAATATATACATATTTATAATAGTGAAAATGGGAAATGGCCCATATACCTAATGATTTATGTCTGTATGATATCTTATAGATATTAAAAATTCATGTTTAAAGAAAATTATTAGTATATAAAGATTTTTGTGTGTGTGTATGTGTGTTTATGTGTGTGTATGTGTATATGTTTTAGTCAACTTTGAGTCACTGTGACTAATATATCCAACAGAGCAACTTAAAAGAGGATATGTTTATTTTGGTTCATAGTTTCAGAGTTTTCAGAGGTTTAATCCATGATCAGCAGATTCCATCCCTCTGGGCTAAAGATGAGGCAGAACATCAGAGCGGAAGGATGAGGTACAGGAAGGTAGCTCAAGACGTGATGGCCAAAAAGCAAATAGAGTAAACTCTGTTTGCCAGGGACAAAATAAAAACCCTAAAGGTTGCCCCCAGTGACCTCCCTCCTCTAACCTATAGTCACCACCCTACCTGCCTATAGTCACTACCCAGTATAATAGTCCTTTCAAATTATTAATTCATCAAATGGATTAATCCACTGATTAGGTTTTAGCTCTCATAATCTATCAATTCACCTCGGAACATTCTTGCATTATCTCACATATCAGCTTTTGGGGAACACTTCACATCTAAATCATAACCCTGTGTGTGTGTGTGTCTGTGTGTGTGTGTGTGTGTGTGAGAGAGAGAGAGAGAGAGAGAGACAGAGAGAGAGACAGAGAGAGAGAGAGAGAGAGAGAAACCAAGAGAAAGAATTTTATTCATCCAAAAGGATGAATACACCAAAAATGTGAGATTATAAATCATTTTTTAAATTCTCCTTATCTCTTATAGCTATAGTAAATATAGTATTGCTTCATAATTAGAATCATAGATGAAATTTATCAAGTTTTAAAACAAAAAATATCAGCCCTGACCTAAAGTCAAAGTCATCCAAAGGCATACGTACCATTTCAAGAGCCAATTACTATCAAGTAGCACCTATTAGCCCAGCACTGTGGTTGAAGATGGAAACTCTTAAGATTGATAGAACCCAACTGTCTATTTAAAAGAATTTGCTCAGTGAAATGGAAATTTGTCAACTACAATGACTAAAAACGTGGTCAGTGTAGTAGGATTGCAAAGGAGGACATTCTGACTTGTTCAAGGAAGGATAAGAAAAGCTTCGCAGAGGAAGTGTACTTACTCCTCCCAGTACTTTCACTCACCCATTCATTCTCTGATTCGATCAATGACTGTTTCAAACACCTTCAAGGTCCTAGGCACTAGGCCAAATGCTGGAATGATTAACAAACTTAACACTCCTCCCATTAAGGATATCACTATCTAGTGCAGGATTAAATGTCTCAAAGAGTGAATTGTTATTTGCCTGATTGCAAGCCCCAAGCTGGTGATAACAAGTGTCCCAGTTTTTCCCATTTCCATATTCCATTTCTGCTTTTCTATACAGGTTTCACTCTACGTATCTGAACCTTTCCCCTCCATATATCATATGTCTTAATAACAGCTCCTATCAGTGACAGCTCCATTCCCTCTGGGTCCATTTAAAATCACTGGTCCCAAACTCTGGGAAGCAAGTGGGTCTACACTAGAGATGCAATCCATGCCCTTTCTGTGTCCTCATTTCACCTTCTAAGATAGCACCCCCACAACCCTGCTGAATGGGCAGAAGGTACTAGACCTTGCCCTCTGGTTATATTGATTGAATGGGAGGGGACCCTAGACATGAACTAGTCAATCTCCCATCTAGGAGTTTGGAACACATAGGCTGCAAGCAGTCTCCTTGGAGTGTGGATTGTTGAGAGTGCAATCCAGCCAAGCTTAAATGGCCTTTCTTGGCCTGATTCTCTAGATGTTGGAGAAACTAGGTCCAAAGAAAAAAGAAGATGGAAATAGATGCCCAGCGAGCACAGCACCTGGTAGAGAAACAACTTGTGAGAGACTATCTTGGCACCTCCTGCCTTTGGATTCTGGAAAACTTCTCCCATTTCCCCATCTTTTAAAGAATCTTGTTTGAATGGGTTTCTTTTTCCTACAAATCACATTAGATAGTGACTTGTAGGAAAAGATAGTGTCCAAGATCCTGAAACCCTTGGGGATCCAACAAATTGGACATACCCTCTTATTGGATCAAGCCTAGCTTGTTTTCTCTGAGTCTTGCACAAAGCAGACACTCAGTAAGTAATTGTTAATCAGGTAGATGTAGAAACAAAAAAAAGTATTTCCAGGGTCTTCTTGGCCTGCTTTAAAGTCTTCATTTACCTGTCTGATATCCACAATCACAAAAAGAAGTGGTCACATGTGACCATGCACAGCTTGGATTCTCTGCTCAAACTTGTTCCAGGAATCATTGAACACCTGTTTTCTTTGGCAGTCCTAGTTCCACTGAGCCATTACAGTATATATTAGAGTTCCTTCTTGCTATGATCTCTAATGAGTGATAGCCTTTGTGACAAGGAAATTGCTAGTGTTCTCTTGAGTCCCATCAGTATTCAGAATTGTAAGGATAGAAGCATAGAATCAAGCACAGACAGGCCACTAGTGAAGATTTAGCTCCTGGTTGGCAAGAACAGACTTCACAAGTAGTTTTGGAAATGAGGTCAAACCCATTTGTTTCCAGATGGTCTCAGACAACCAAAAAAAAATTGCAAAGGGTAATGGAAAAATTTTCAGGCATCATATGGTCATTCATCACATCTAACCAGCAACTTGATTCCTGAAATGCTAGATAAGTCTGTCTTGGAAGTTAGCCATGTAGCGGTTCAATACATGTGAACTTTATTTTTGAAGTAATGACTTTTTATTCAAGGATTCATAAGACATACCCCCTATCCAAATTAATTGTTTCTTCCCCCATTGTAATCCATTTGCCTATCTTAGCATTATTTTTTTTTCTTCCCGTATTATTCAACAATACTTGTTGAGTACCAACTGCTTACCAGGCTCTTTTCTGGACTTGGAAGTAAACTAGTAAGCAAACCAAAATCCTCCATGTCCATGAAATATATATTCTAGTTGGGGTATGCGGAAGACAGGTAATAAACAATCAAAAGGGAAAGCAAATACGTAAGATATACGTTATATATAAGTGGTATGGTTGGGATCTGAATACCTCCCGAAAGTTCCATGTACTGAAGTCTTGGTCCCCAATGCAACAATGTCCAGAGATAGGGCTTTGAGGAAGTAATTCAATCATGAGAGTTCTGACATCATCTGTACATTGATCCATTGATAGTTGAGTGGACTACTGGGAGTTAATGGAAACCATAGGCAAGTGAGGTATGGTTGAAGGAAATAGTTCACTGGGGGCATGTCCTTGGGAACTATATCTTGTCTCAGGCCTCTTCCTCTTTACCCTCTTTCTTTACCTTCGTGAGCTGAGCATCCATTATAGTTTAGATGTAGTGTCCCCCAAAAGGTCACATGTAAGACAATGCAAGAAGGTTTAGAGGAGAAATAATTCAGTCATAGCCTTAACCTAATTAGTGAATTAATCTCTGGTGAGATTAATTGAGTGGCAACTGGAGGCAGGTGGCTGAAGGAAGTGGTTCATTGGGATTGTGGCTATGGGGTATATATTTTGTAGCCGGAGAATAGAGTCTCTCAGTCTCTGCTTCCTGATCATCATATAAGATGGTTTCCTCTGCCACACTCTTCTGCCATGATATTCTGCCTCACCTCAGGCCTAAAGCAATGAAACTATCTGAACCATGAATTGAAACCTCTGAAACTGAAACACAAAATAAATATTTCCTCCTCTAAGTTCTTTGTGTCAGATATTTTAGTTACAGTGATGAAAAGCTAAATTAATCTGTTTAACTTATATACATAGAGAATACTCAAGAGAGACCTCACTGAACTGAGCACAGACCTGAAGGAAGTATAAAAGACAACCTTGCACATATCTGAGCAAAGACCATCCTAGGCAGAGGGAACTTCAAGAGCAACTACCGCAAGAGATGCTTAGGATGTTCTAGGAAAATGGAGGAGGACAATTTCTCTAGAGTGGACTGAGTAAAGGAGAAAGAATAGAACATGAGGCCAGAGAAATGTATATAAATGCTTTCTACTAGACCATGAATTCCAAAAGGCAAGAACCATGTCTTATTTATCTTTATATACTCCTTAGTTCTGTCACATGAGAGTGTTTAATAAGTGTTTGTCATAGTTATAAATGAGTGCATGGCTTACTTATGCTCTATGGAATTTTTGATGACTTATTTTCTTTACTACAAAGTAAAGAATTTTAATTTTACTTTCATTTCCATTAATATTGAACCAGGTTTAATTCTTGAGTCAGTACATGTAATTCTGTTAAATAGATAATGGATGGATGCATAGGTGGATGCATAGATGAACCAATAGACAAAAATACGCAAATGTCAGATTTTAGAAAACTCTAGATCCTGGCGATGATCATACACCTGGCCAGGGTTCAGTGAACCTCTCAGTTTATTCTTGAGTGTTTGTTTTCAATTTTATCCATCAGGTGATGTGGGATGAGGAATTTGAATACTCAGAAAATGATCATATGTTTTCTCTCATATACAGAAAGTATAGAGTAAAAAGGAAAACAAAGGTGGTGCAGGGCGAATCTCATGAAAATAGAAGGGAGAACAGTAGAGTAAAGGAAAGACAATGGGGTGGGAGGAGCAGGGGGAAATGGGAAATTCTTAGGAACAATATTAACCAAATTATATTGTTATATAATGTTACATGCATGAATATATAACCATGAATCCCACTGTTATGTATAATTATAATATACCAATAAAATCTATGGGAAAAAATACTGGGACATAAATTTAACCAAAGAAGTGAAAGATCTCTGCAATGAGAACTATAAAGCATTGATGAAAGAAATTAAAGAAGACACACAAAAAAACATTGAAAGGCATCCTGTGTCCACAAATTGGAAGAATCAATATTGTTCAAATTTCATACTACTCACAGTAATCTAAATATTCAATGAAATTCTTTTTTAAAAAATATTTATTTATTTATTTTTGTATTACAATTCTTAATACACCATTATATCATAATTTATCATATCTCTGATTATAAATAAGGTATGTTGACACCAAATTCACATCTTCATACATGTATTTTGTATAGTGATGAGGGTCTTATCAAAATATAATGGTATTATTTACAGAACTAGAAAAAGTTATCCTAAGATTTGTATGGGATCACAAAAATCTTCAAATAGCCAATGCTACCTTGAGCAAAAATAACCAAACAGGAGGCATTACATGACCCGGCTTCACAAAGTACTACAAAGCTGCAGTAATCATCAATGGCATGATATTAAAACAGTCACATAAACCAGTGAAACAGAAGGGAGAGCCTAGAAATAATCCCACACATCTTCAGCTAACTGATTTTTAAGAGCATGCATTGAAGAAGGAACAGCCTTTTCAATAAATGGTGCTGGAAAATTGGATATCCACAAGCAGAAGAATGAAAATAGGCCCCTACCACTCACCAGCTACAAAAATCAACTCAAAATGGAATAAGGACTTAAAGGTAATACCTGAAACTAATGAAACCCCTAGAAGAAAACACAGGGGAAATACTTCAGGACACTGGAATGGGTAAAGATTTTTATTTTTTAAGCAGGACCTACAAAGCACAGGAAACAAACCTAAAATGGGAAAATGAGATTACATCAAACTAAAAAGTCTCTGCACAGCAAAGAATACAATCATAAGAGTGAAGAGGCAAACTACAGAATGGGAGAAAATATTTACTAACTATAGCATTGGACAAGGGGGTTAATATCCAGAATATTTAGGGAACTCAGAAAACTCAATAGGAAAAAAACAAACCATTCAATTTAGAAATGAGCAATAGACCTAGATAGACATTTCTCAAAAGAAGTCATACAAATGGAAAACAGGCATATGAAAAAAGATGCTTAATGTCACTAATCACCAGGGAAAAGCTAATTAAAACCACAGTAAGAAATCACCTCACTCCAATCAGAAGAGCTATTATCAAAAACCCAAAAGATAACAAGTGCTAGCAAAGATATGGAGAAAAGGGAAAACTTACACACTGTTGGTGAGAACACAAATTAGTACAGTCATTGGAGACAATGGTATGGAGTTTCTCAAAGTTTTTTAAATAGAACTACCATATGATCCAGCAAAATACCACTATTTTACACACACACACACACACACACACACACACACACGTGTGTATATGTATATATTATATATACATATATATTATATATATACACACAAAGAAAAATAAATTAGTATGTTGAAGAGACATCTGTATTACAGCACTCTTTACAATATCCAAGGAATGGAAAAATCAGTGTCCTTTAACTGATGAATGGATAAAGAAAATGTGGTCCACATATCCAACAGAATACTCTTCAGTAATAAAAATGAATGAAAACTGTCATTTGTGCAACACAAATAGAACTAGAGATCATTATGTTAAATAAAATTATACATAATCTCACTC
Organism: Marmota marmota marmota; assembly: GCF_001458135.2. NCBI lineage: Eukaryota > Metazoa > Chordata > Mammalia > Rodentia > Sciuridae > Marmota > Marmota marmota. The sequence continues at coordinate 18,752,897 of NW_026000241.1, forward strand.
TTATGTGAAATCTAAAGAATTTCACAGTAGCTGAGAGTAGAATGTTGTCTCATCTGCAGCCCAGTTGCCAGGGCACTGGGGTGAGTATGCGGGCAAGCTTTAGAAAGTGCCCAAAGACAGCATGGGAGACATGCTGTGATTGGGGAAGCTTACAGGATATCAGTGACTGCTCCAAGAAGAGTTCCAGTAACACCTCTGTCCCTCACCATGTGCTTTGTGCAGTTAACACCTCTGTCCCCCACCATGTGCCCACCAGTGCCTCCTCTCCCTCACAGTGCTTTGTGCAACATTGACTGACAGAACAAGTAATACATATATATCCTTTCCAATGTCCTCAGTTCCACTCAGAGAGGGGTTGTGCATATTAGGCTGCAGGGCAGCGACATCATCAGCACTAGCTTGCCTAATTAGCTTATATGACCATCATCCCAAGGAAGGACTGTCTTGGTGTACATGCAAGAAAGTAGCTTTCTAAAGATAACACTAATTTATCCTAGTTCCCAGTGTGCATAAGAAAAAGTGAGTGTCCTTCAAAATAATATGTATCTGGAATTTCTGGTTCAAGCTTGCTGTCCTTTTCCCCTTAACTTGGCTAGATTTGGGGAACAGAGATGGGGCACTCAAGCACAGTGTTTTACTATCCCCCTTTTCTTTAATGGTCACTGGAGGCTGGAGAAAGTACCGAGGAGGAAGGGATGGGGAAAGGTTGATTGATGGGTGTTAAGTACCAGTTAGAAGTAAGAAGTTCTGATGGGCTATTGCACTTTGAGGTGACTATAAATAAGAATACATACTGTATGTTTCAAAAAGCAAGAAAAAAAGGATTCTGAATGTTCTCACATGTGAAAACAATTAATGTTTGAGGAGCTATATTGAACCTGATTTGAACAATGCACAAGATTTACATGTATCAAAACATCTCATGGTACCTCATCAGCATGTACAATTTTATGTTTTTATGTGTCCATTCAAAGTAAATTTTAAAATATGTTTAAAGTCAAACAAGTCTTAATTTTTTTTGCTGTAGTATTCCAAGAAGGAAATAGTTGTATCTTAGCACATAAATGTGGTTGTTTCCTTCCATGAGTTTGGTAAATGTATTTGCACATATACTTATTATAGCAAGTCTAAGAACATTAATTGATATGCTGCACTAAAATGTGAATTCTCAAGGATGTCAGAGATGAATCCAACACATTCTCCTTCAAAGATTGTCTGGAAATGCTTCAATTATCTCATATACAGCATAAATTCTAATCAGCATCTTTTGCCAAGTATTCATTTACATCATGCTGTGTACGGTGGAAATTCTCTATAAACTATGACTGTTGTTCTGATACAAGATTTCTCATGATAAATTTCTCTTGGCTTTGAGAGGTGGGGAAAGTTTGTGTCTTCTATATAACTGATCTACTTATTTTAATCAATAGAAACTAGATAAGCCATTGGATTTCCCTGGTTTTGCTTTGTTTTCTAAAAGATCAAAGCTCCATTCCTTTATCCCTCACCCAGTTTACTAGCATAGTTACCGGGCCTGCTGATCCTGCATGATTTCTGACCTTCATTTAGCTTTATTCCAGCCTTCTTGTTATATTCTTTACACTGCTGGGGAAGTTTGGGCGATGCCTTCATAAGAAGAAGGGAAAATATACAGTGTTAGTAAAGAATGATTGATGACTTCTTGCTCTAAAACCTGGGGGGTTGAGTCACGGGGACTTGAACTTCAATGTTGGCTTCACCACTTGTTAACAGTATGATTCTGGTTGAGCAAATTGCTTAAATTCTCTGAGCTTTAGTTTCTTCATCTGATAAATAAGGATAATGATAATAAAATTTTCAGGAAGAATTAAACAAGATCCTGCATAGAGAATGCTTAACGCTTTACCCAACACTTTGTAAATGTTAAAGAAATGATATCTCTATGTGAACAAATAAAGAGTCATTGAGACATACTTTAATTTACCTAATATGAAAAATAAGTATTTCTTGATTGCAGTAGAATAGGTAGCAACAGGTTCAGACTTTGGCACCAGGTATATATGTTCAAATGTGAGCTCCTTTGTCATTTATAACCTGGGGCAAGTTTCTTTACCTTCCTTTGCCTCAGAGTTACATTAAATGAGGATGAAACCAAAATCTGATAGGGTTGTTTTAAGGAGTAGATACAAGAATAGGTACTTTTTAAAGTTCCAGTATATAGTAAGCACTTAATAAATGCTACTATTGTTATTATTATATTTTTTATTAGTTGACCCTAGATTCCAACCAAATTTAAAGAGACAACTACTCCCTCCATCTTAGCCCCAGGAATAATGAAAAGTCATAAACAATGAAAACTGAATTGGCCTGAGAAATTAGAGATCTTTTCCCTGAGTTCATTTACAATTCCACATTGGAAGCTTTGGACTTTGTATGGAAACAGATGTATGTTGTAACTTCTCTATAACAGAAGGAACTGATGTGGAGATGTATCTCTCTTGTACCTTCATAGAGCCGAGAACCAAATGAACCGAAATAGCCCATACGCCCTCATTATTGATTCCTTATTTCATTTTACTCTTTGCAATGAAAAATATCCTATCCAGCCTCTATCCCTTTTGATCCTCAGAGTGAATCAAATAAGAGGGAAAGACAGGTACAGTTATTATTAATAATAAAGTGAATAATCAGGGGAATTAACTGCCTCAGGGCTACTCGCCTAGTTAGCAATGGACCTTAATTCAAACCAGCTAGTTAGCTATTGACCTGGATTCAAAGCCAGCTATCTTCTTTCCTTACACAACATACATTGCCCAAATTCATGTTTTCACATTGGAGCAGCTTCGTCGGTTCTTTAAAAATCTCTCTATCCAGGATATCTAAACAAAATACTCCAGGACACCTCAGTTCTCCCAGGAAGGCGCCTCATCCCAAATCCCTTAGGGGAGGAAGGCATTGGAAAAACAGGGCGCTTCTTTCCTTTTTCCCCTGTGCATTGTGTTTGAGCACAGGGCCCTGCCATCCCTGAGCTCTCCACTAAGCACGCTATCAGAAATAAAGGAGGTGCCTCTTAATCCCTGGTATTTATAATGGAAAACTGAAGCACATAATCACAGGATTAGGAACAGCTGAATTTAGGGATGCTGAAAACCCCTCTAGAATAAGTTGCCAGATAGTTTTACTCTATGCCAAAATATCTTTTTATTTAAACCTTGCTGAACTATAAGAGAAAAGTAATTAAAACCATGATTTTCTCTACTCAGATGAACAGCCTCTGCTATCTAAGAAAAAAGAAAACAAAAATACCTGTGACTGTTTTGGCCCTTGGAAGGGGGGAAAGGACTGCTTGAATCTTCAAGCCCAAACTCAGGCCACTTGGAAACTGACCAAACATGTAGTTTGGGATCTGGGCTGGTTGTTAGGCGATTGTCTCCCAGCACCACCCACCTTCTGTTCTCTGTTTTATAATTCTGAGGCTGGACTCCACAGATAAAATCTCTCCTTTGCCATCTGGCTTCCTGTTAGGATCATCTAATACAGGGTGTTAGAGGAAGACTGCAAGGCTAGAGGAAGGAGAGGGATTTGCCCCTTGCTGTTTGCTTCCTAGTCCTGTCAATGTCACCTCAGCAGTAGTGATCTTCAAATTGCCAGCAGCAGTTTGATTCCAGGTTCTTCTTTCCAAATTCCCAGAACAAACTCTGGGATGCTTTTAGAGACACCAGTGCCGGCCAGGTGGCACCTTCTGCTCCATGGTCTAGTACTCAGCACTGTGGCCCCCACCCAAGGTTCTGTCTTCTACTAATCTTGTGCCTTCATTCTCACTGCTCTTAGGGTGTGGGTGCTTCCTGCAGCTATGCAGTTATGCATCACTTAACGATGGGGATGCATTCTGAGAAAGGCACATTAGGCAGTTTCCCATTGTGCAAGAATCATAGAGGGTACTTACACAAACCTAGATGGTATAGGTCAATTGCTGTACCTGGCCTCTTCATGCAAGGAAGAGACATGATAAACATGAGATATATGAAGTTGTTGCTCATGTAACACATCATTCTAATTTACTGTAAAGTTCTATTTAATGAGTACAAGGGGTGTAGTCTACAATGATAGTAAAATATATAGCATTATGTACTATGCATAATTATGTGCGATACAGTTTTATCCAACTGGCAGCACAGGTTTGTCTACACCAGCATCACAACTGTGTTGCCCTATGGTGTTATAAAAGCTGCACCATTACTGGGCAGTGGAGAATTTTCCAGCTCCATTGACATACAGCTTGGGGGATCACCATCACATATGCAGTCAATTGTTGACTAAAGCTTCATTATATGGTAAATAATTCTGTATCTTACTGCAATTACACTGCTCCAAATATCATTTTAGCAATTCAACTCCCAATGTTAAATTACCTCTGTTAAAATATCTAGTGTCGTTCCTGTTTTCCTGACTTGATTCTAATAGATTCAGGATGTAACTTTATTTGTATAACAGATGTAAGTGGGAATGGCCGCTTTCTTCAAATTTTTATTGATTGATTAATTTAGGAGAATAGATTATATTCTGTTAAGGACTGGAAAAATAAATATGAATATATCTCCTCTACTAGTTCAGTCCAGGAAACTACTGGAATATTCAAATAAAAGCAATGCAATTCAATGTTCTATAAGAGTAGTATATAGAAATTTCTAATGATTCTCTTTTATTTAAAAAAAGGAAAAATAATCACATTTAGAAGAACTCAAAGACATCTATATAGAGAGTACAAGCTGAAAAGAAGATTGTAAATGAATATTTTAAAGGGCCATTTGACCTTTAGTAACAATAATAATTTAAAAACAACTATCAAGACAATCTTATTTTCATTAAGTGTATCTATAATTTACACTTAATGAAATATCAATCTGAACTGTTGAATCACTGCCCAATTTCTTCCAGGCATAAAGAGTACATTAATTTGTAATACATGACCTTCTGGAGGAGTTATGAGTGTTTCATGTTTTATAACTATCTCCCAGAAACATATATATGCATGTATGCATGTACATATTCTCTCTCTTTCTCTCTCTTTCTCTCTCTCTCTCTCTCTCTCTCACACACACACACACACACACCAATATTAAACTCATTAACTCTCTTATCCCTACAACATGGAGGCAGATAAATTTGTGAAATGTTACAGTGAACAGTTTTACTTACTGCAGGATTTTTCATAGCATTTAACATTTTAATATGTTTGTAAATCCCACAGACAGAATTACAAATTGCAGTCAGTCAACCAGATCACATTTGATTCACCTTTTCATTAACCCACAATATCCAGGGCAGGGGAAGAAAGAGCTCATTGACAGTGTGCATGATTAGCATGCACAAGGCCCAGGATTCAATCCCCAGTGTGTGCACACATACACACACACACACACACACAAAAAATCCACCACATCCAATCATTTATTTAAATTTCTTCTAAAGTCTTTCTCCTTCCATCTTCCTTCCCACTGCCACCATCTAAGTCTTAATCCTTATCATATTCGCCTGTAAGTCTCCTCCCTGACCACCTTGCTTGTCTTTTCATTCTATGGTGGTCCCCCATAACAGAGGTTAACAAAATGAAGCCCACATGCCAATGCCAACCCAGTTTATTCATAGTTATACATATTATGCCTTTATTTTTGGCTAGAAGAAGAACTGTTTTTATCCTAAATCTAGTCATTTTCATACTCTTAACTGACTAAATCAGATTCAGAGAAATATCAAGTATTATGTATTGAAACTTGTTTTTAAATGTTAATTGGCACTATGTATATTAATGTCAAAACAATGTTAATTTACTCAAATTTTCAGTTTGTACTGCCTGGTATTTCGGTGTAAGAAACCAATTTTTGTGTATTGTTACAATTTTAGGTTATTTGTATTTGATGTTTCATAAAACTCAAATAATGGATATACTGTACTTATGGGCCAAATAAATGGCATCTGCATGCTTGTTACAAAAAAGATGCTAAGGATTTTTTTATATGGTTACATTTCAAATGGTTACATAAGTATTAATATAAGAGCTTCAATTTTGCATCTTGGTTTTTAAAACCTAAAATACTATCTGGCACTTGAAGAAAGTTTGCTGATCCCTACTCCACACTCTGGTCAGATACATTTAGTCTAACTCACCCATATTCTTTTTTATTTTTTTCTCCAAAAATGTAATGGCACCTACTCTTTTAACCAGAATTTTTGAAAACTATGAGCAAGGAAAGTATTCTCACCGAGCAGGAAAAAGAGGTTCTTCTTTTAGGTTTCAGCAAGGAGGAAAATTGCTGTCATCTGCTGAACTGACTATTGTGGAAAAATCAAGGAATTCTGAACATGTGTATAATCTTTTTCTGGATATACAACAACATGCACTAAACAGTGGTCAAGTAGAAAGGAGGACCACTTTGTCAAAGCAGACTCTCAAGACAGGCAACGATGTATGGGCAAATGTTTCCCAACAGGCTTCCCAGGGAGATGCGAGCAAGAGGCGAGAAGCCCTGATGTGTAGCCTTTGCCAATTTCCATGGTGCAAACATTCCCATCATGCTGGTTTCAAGTTACAACATGACATGCTGAACAAGAAGTTGAGAAAAGACATGTATAGTTGGCTTTCAGTAAAGCATGCCAGGAACAGAAAAGAAACCAAAGCAGGACCAAAGGAGCAGAGTCCCATTTCTCTGGAATTTCTGTACCCTTATCACTGAAAGATGAGACCAAGCCACCTAAAATGGTGATTCAGAATCAAGGCCACAGCTGACCCTTGACAGCAGCCTGAAATTTAAGAAAATATGTCACCTGTTCTCTTTGTGATTGATCTATTGCTTCCTAGGAGCTGGAAAGGGCCACCGTGTTCCTGTGCTAAACTTCTTTCCATTTCTTCCATGATAAAAAATGTTTTTGACAGTGAAAGCAAGGAAATATAAACTTACCCACCACACTGGCCAAATGCCTAATGACCCTTTCCTAGGGTCATGTTTCTTAGAAGTGAAAGATGAAGAAAGCTTGAAGACAGTACTTGTTAAGAGGAAGCATCAGAAAAAAGAAATCAAAAGAAATGAAATTAACTTCTATCAAGTGTCTGGCTTTTTGCCAGGCAAGAGCTTTGGGGCTCCTTAAACTTAAAGGAAATAAAATTCATTTTTATTTTCACTATTCTTTAACTAATATTTTGCATTCTTTTATTTATGCATGCAGGCTGCAGACACACAATGGGACTTTGTCAACAAAAGAAATCTGAGATATTTTCATGACTTACAGTTGGTAGGTAAATTAAAATATCATTTATGCAATTCTTTACCTCAAAATTATAATAGTTATCAGGGGTTTGGCTTAACCTTTTCATTTTTATTACCTGAACATAGAAACATCTGATAGGTTCGATCACAGATATTTTTCCAAAAACATTTTGATGACTATATTATAAATAGCTTCCTTTGTAATTCCACGTATTTTATTTTATGAGCTTAAAGTAATTGTCCTGAGGAGTCTATAGGTTTTACCAGACTGCCAAATGATACAAGAGAAAATAACAAAAATCATCTGAAGGCTTCTGAAGGCCTTTTAAGTATATTATTCCATCTAACCCTCAAAATAATGCTGAGTTTTCATGTCCTCCTTTCACCAATGAGAAAACCAAATGCTAAAGAGGTTGAATAATGAGCCCAAGTTCATTGTACCATTACATAGCAGAGCTGGTAACTTCCCTAATTCTCTGCTGTTCTTTCAAGCCCTTTACCCTGCTGTTTGTTTCACTGGTAGATGGGAAAAGGGTACAACCAACGGTCTTGATCAGGTAGCAATTCTCAGAAAGTGTTTTTGGCTACTAGCAAGTCAAAGGGCATTCAATGGAAAGCAAGTCAGCAGGACATTAAAGAATGGGTAGAGGAAATGAGCCTCTCAGTGTCACCATATGCATCTCCATTAGGAGCGGCAAGTCTGTGGGTTTGGCTGCATACCCAAGCTTAGTGACAAGAAATGAAACATGAATACTTTGAGAAGAGGAGATTCCAAGGAAAATGACAGGAAAGAAGATGATTTCTCTCTGGGCTTGTGTTTCTGTCCAGGAGAGTGATTCTGCTTCCACTCCAGTCATCTATTGGGCACTTTGTGCCAAAATTGTGTGAGATGTTAAGATCCAAAAAAAAGGTTGCAATTTCCACCCAAAGAAGCTCACTGACTAGGGACACTTACAGGTCCTGCTAGCTTATTTCAGTGCCCTTTGATAATAATTCAAAAACCCTAGAGGGAGTTAGAAATGAAAACAATCTCTAGACAGTGAGATAAATGTTACAACAGAGGGAACTGCAATGAAGATGAAAAGGAAGGATTTATACTGATTGCTTAGTCAGGCAACAGAAGTTTCTATTGAGGGTCTGAAAAAATGAATAAGACTATTCTCCAAGAAGATGGAATGATGAAAAAATCACTGAAAGAAAACCACAGGCAAAAAGTACAGCTCACTTTCAGCAACAGTACTTAGTTTAGGTTCCCCTAGAGACAGAACTGAGGCAAGGACAAGGGTGTAGTTGGTTTATTTGAGAGGATATGAAAGTGAAGGAGTAATGACAGTGAGCTAGAGAAGGAAAAAAGTGAATAAAGAGAACATTCAGGAGTTGTTTGCCACTGTGGGCAACAAGGGCTCAATCTGTTGGGGAGTTAGGAGAAACCTGTGTAGCGTGCACCAAAAGAACTACTCTACCAGAGGGAGTGGGTAGCTTGAATGAATGGTTTGAGATTTATGGTTAGGGACATAAACCTCATCACTCTTCAAGTTTTGCTTGCATGCAACTAAGCAGCCTTTGATGACCTGAGGGGTGGATAGAGAATGACCTCCCAATTCTGTGCTGGATGTGTGGCACTGAGTAATGCATGGAGCTGTCCATGCTCGTGGTGCTGAATCAGATGGGCCAAGGGAATGTGGTATTTCACAAGCATCTGCTACTAACAGGTTGTGACTCCTCCTCCCTGGATGAAAGCCAAATTAAAGGAGTAAGGATGGAGACTGGGAATCATTCAGGAGTTAAGTGCTGCTCAGTCTCTTCCTAAGATCTGGCCTCAGAGGAGTTTATAGAACAACCAGTTCTATAAACTCTAGCCCTCTAAAATAGAAGAAGCTGCTTCCAAGAATTCCATTTTTGGGGGGGTGGGAGGTTGTGCTGGGGATCAAACCCGGGGCCTTGTACATGCAAGGAAAGTACTCTACTGACTAAGCTATATTTAATGTACAATGATGCTCATTATAATATGTTAATTTTTTACTTTTAATTTTCAATACCCATTTTAATGAGATATAGTTTGCATATACTTTAAGCTGACAATTTGCTAACTTTCAACAAATTAAGACACCTTGCTGCTGTAGCTATCCTGTAGTCAAGATGTGCAACACGTCATTGGTCAGATATGTTCCCATATTCCTTTGCTTAACAGAATTATATAAATGTCAAAAGATAAACATTATACATACAGAGAACTTTTAAAATTTTCTACCATGAATGCAAATCATCCTCACCTGATATATAATTGTACTTAACCATAATCATAAAGTATTCACCACTTAAATTATAGTTCAAAGTGATCAGAACTTTAATAAAGTAAATCCACAGGAAAAGGTCATGGCTGCAGATTTTTTAAGGATGTGTTTAAAATAGAGTTTTACAAATTATATGATTTTTGATGATGACAAGATCCAGAGTTTTCCATCAGTGAGGTAAGAAGGCCTAAGGGGGGAAACCATCATTGAAATCCATCAAGAAACCTAGAAGGTAAGGCCTTTAAAGGTTTATGCAAGTAGATGCTGATGCTACACATCATCAACCACATGTGCCTCTCCTGGGCTGCATTGTCATTTTTTTTCCTAAGCTATAAAATTACAACAGCAATGGCAATGATGGTGTTGTCTGGCAATGATGAGGAGGTCTGATGATGACAATGTTGGTGGTGATGACAAAGATGATAATCAATTGACTTGCCCATTCACTGTCTTAGGATTTAATAAATACAATGTATCTGAGAGCAGTTTATAAACTACAAAACTCAATATAAATGTAAGGGACTGTTTTCATCATTCAAAAAGGAGTCACTTGGACATTACATCAACTGGGATTCAAACAAAGAAATTAAATCAGCGAAAGATACATATATTTTTAAAAAATTATTACAAAGCATCTTCCTAAGCGATTATGGGCACAGTCTAAGCATGTCCAGAATTCCCAGATCAGACCGCAGGAAGGGCAAGATGACACTTAGGCATGAGCTGAAGCAGTCCACAGACAGAATTTCTTCTCAAAGGGCAGTCAGGAGGATACAGCAAAATGGTATGTATTTAAATGAACATTAACTAGAAGGTAGAGTGAAAATTAAGGGGTTATCAGTACAAGGAAGTCAAGTGTAGATAGCTAACTCATATAGGAATGAAAGCTCAGCTCTAGGCCTCCTTGGTACCATTTCTTAACAGGAAAAAAATTGCCACCTACCCATCTGTCTCACTGATTATGTATACAAATTTGCCAGTTCACCTAAGAGACTAAATATAGTTAAAAGCAGTGTGATTCACACTATACTTCTTTCAAAAAATAACCATATATAAGCAATGTTTGAAAATGTTTCACCATCACCAGGCTGTCACCCAAGCTGACACCTTCCTAGGGTCCTAGATAAGGCTCAATTCTCATGCCTTTTCCTTGGAGATCTGAGAAGAATTGCTTTGCTTCTCACAATCTCCTGAACCAATTCAGCTTTCTGATAATGATATTTAAATCAAACTCACTTTGAGTGGATGGCAGAACCATCTCCTCCATGCAGGGGAAAAACCCCTAGCATATATGATAAACATCACACAAACTAAGCAATTTTGAATTTATATCATTGGTGAATGATCTGTAAAAATTTCTTCTCACGTGTAATAATGATATTTCAGGATTTTTTTTTTCAAAATCGTGTCTCAAAAGTATATTTTCTGAGCCAATAAATAATTTCAAATTCATCCCAGCAGATTGAGAGAAAGTGAGGGATTTAGACTGATAAAATACTTTTGTAATTTATAGAAGATGCCATTTGGGAGGATATTAGGTTCTGCAGCAGTTAGAGTCAGGCATGAGTAGCCTGTTATAAACAGAACCAAAACAATACCAAAGCTGATGGAAGACACTACCTTCTGTCAGTTGTCAAGAATGCCAGTCTCCCCAAGTAGAATTTCATATACCTGCCCAAATTTTCGCTGGGTCAGATCACATCAGATAGTTTAATTCCTAGCCAGCCAAGCAATTGAATATCATGAAATTCCTATGTCTCCCACTCTCATGTTCTGTAATTCAACTCTATTTTTTTCTAATTTTTCTATATACTGTGATTCCAATCTTAAATATTTAATCAGCAAAAAAAATCTTTAAATGCCATTATGTGTCAGGTATTTTCATAATAAACTAAGATAATAATAAGATATAAATATAGGATTTATAGGGGCTGGGATTGTGGCTCAGTGGTAGAGCACTTGCCTGGCATGTGCAAGGCCCTGGGTTCGATCCTCGGCACGACATAAAAATAAATAAAGTAAAAGTATTGTGTCCAACTACAACTAAGAAATATATATATATATATATATATATATATATATATATATATATATGATTTATAGGATTCTTACACTTTGAGAATAGGATTCTTATGTTTTAAGAGAGTAGAAAAGGAGACAGATAATTAAACAAAACACTATAATATATGATAAATAAAATAAGAGCGATATATACAAGAGTTCTGGGATCCCAGAGGAAGAGAGAGCAGAGAAGTGGGAAATAAAGCTGGAACTGCTCCTTGAAGGTGAGGAAGCACCTTCCAGTCTCACCTATTTACTGCATGTAAACACGGCCTAGTATTTTATGTGTTAGTATTTCTTGTACATTCTGAGTATTTCTTGTACATTCAATAGGAAAGGAACCATACTTCTCTTCATTTAGAAACAGAGAGAATGTGTAACTTGACTTTAAGGTCACATAAGATGGAGTGACACTCAGATAGTCACCAGAGTCTACTCAGTGCAGAAAGTAAAAGGGACTGAGCAAGTTATGAAACCAGCCTAGATGCCTATCAATGAATGAATGGATAAGTAAAATTTTGGGTGTGTGTGTGTGTGTGTGCGCGCGCGCGCACGTGTGCACACAAAAGAGTTTTGCACAGTCATATAGAAGATTGAAATTATGTCATTTGCAGATAAATGGATAGAACTGAAGTATATCATGTTAAATAAAATATGCCAGACTCATAAAGTCAAGGATTATGTTTTCATCTCATATGTGGAAGCTAGGAAGGAAAAAGTGGGGGAAAGGGGATTTTCATGTAAAGAGAAAGGAGATCAGTGTAGTAGAGATTGGAGATTAGGGAGAGGTAGGAGGGGAGAGCAATGAAATTGGTCACATAATGTCCTGTGCATATAACAATATATCACAATGAACCCCATAATCTTTTATAACTATAAAGTAACCCCCCCCAAAAAAAAAAGATGCCTAACAAAAAAATGTAGGTGGGGGACTAGGAACAGTGTCCAGGTCATGCAGTAAACAGCAACCAAGAAAAGGCACAGCATGAAAGATCATGAGCAATTCTGAAGCAATGCTGAACACTTTGTGACTCTTATTCTTTTGAAAATATGAAGGAAAAATTCAGGAAACATTTCAGACTTTGGAAAACAAGTCAACCTGTTTGTCATTCAACCAAACTAACAGTCCCACTTTCTGTTTTTTCTCAGACCTTACAACAGCCATTTGACAGATATGTCCACTATGCACATCTGTAAATGAGCATATCCATGTCATTTAATGCAGATCAACCCACAGGAAGCAATACTTAAGGAGAGAAAGCATGTTTTATGGATATTCTGTATCTTTAAAGTGCCAGGCCCAGAGATAGAACCTTAATAACCCTCAATACAGTCTTTTTGTGAAACACAGTACATGTCAGCATAAAAATAATTAACACACTTTGCCAAATTACTTAATCTTAGACCTTCAGAAAGGTCAAATATTGAGAACTTGCATTTGGCTAAAATATACTAAAAATAAGAGTGTCAAAAAAAAAACTTCTTCCAGGAAAGATTAGGGTGTTATATAAGTTGCTATGGCTGCCATCACAAAATATCACAGACTCAGTGGTTTAAACAACCGAAATTTATTTCCCTCAATTCTGGAAAATGGCATTCCAAGATCAAGATGTTGGCAGGTTTGGTTTCTTCTGCAGCCTCTATTGAGTTGTAGATGGCCATTGTGTCCTCACATGGCTTTTCTCTCCTGTTGTCATCTACTTCTTATAAGGACATCAGTCCGAATACATTAGGGATCTATCTCTATGGTGTCATTTAACCTTAACTACTCTATAAAGTCTCTTTTCTCTAAATACATTGAGAACTTGGACGAAAGAATTCTTGGAGACACACAGTTCAGTTCAAAACAGATGCATTTGTGAAAGGAAATGAGAAAAAGACACTTTATAAGTCTAATTTGAGGATGCTACTGGAAATAACTTATATGTGTCTCTACCAGAGCAACTTGCTTAGAGAAATTTTGCATGAAACATATGTCTATATAGAACTGTCTCTAAGAAAAGAATTGCATGATGTGCAAGAAATTATTTAAGTCTTTCCATTTTCCCTCACCTCTTCCTTAGGATAGATGAGCCATTACCAAAATGGCCAGCATATCTAACAGAAATCAATTCAGTAAAATCTCTTCTAAGCAATGTGACACCTTGGGATAAATGACTCTTAGCCCTCTGCATCTCCAACAACACTCCTGATATTCCTGCCAAATAATCACATATTCTAAATGAAAATGGTGTGCTTGCTACAAACAGTTTCAAAACATAACCCCTCCTGTCTTCTTCTTAGAATAACACCTCTAAAGCAGAACAATCTCAAAGATATAGGAAATCTCAAGAAATTGCTATTTCCAGTCAACTGTCATTCAGAATGTCATAGGAGCATTCTATTGAAGATGGAAAACTTGGACCCACCCGGCAGAAGGGCATTTTTTTTACTCCACATAAATATGCCTAAGAGAAACCCTTTAGGAAGTGTCCTAAAGCTTATAGAGAAGAATAAAACACATTTTTAGAAGAATAGCATGGATCACCACTGTGATAGACAGAGACGCATTACCCTGACCTCCCTTTAAGCAAGATGTACTTCCCAGATGTAGGGACTGAAGCCAGCACAGTGCCTCCAACTGTCAGCTCCTTCAGGGTCAGCCTCAGCTACAGTTGGCCACCTCACTCAAGGACTTCATGCCTTCACTCATGCCCTTCCCAAACCAGTTGATATATCTGGTGACTGAAAGGGAAGGGCATAAAGGTCCAGCCATTTGCACCCAACACAGACCTCTATAGGTAATACTCCAGAGCAGCCACCCTGTTGGCTAAGGCTTTGCAGAGAACGCATCTCAGTTCCACTTATAGCTTATAGTGGAACCCAGTTCTGTTTTTTTTTTCTCCCATTCTTTCACAGGTATTGATCCTTAGTGAACATCAGGCTCCCAAACTCCGTCTCTCCTGGAGAACCCAAACTGCAATGAAGAGCTTCAAAGCTCTGCAGGAAAAACCATCTTGAATCTCTAGTTTTACATCAAACTGTCGCCCAAGTGTGAAGGTTAAACATTAAATCATGCAAGACTCATCCAGCTACCTCTTTATATACCCTCTTTTGCGGTATGGTGGGGGGGGGTGTTATTTGATGATATACCCAAGGAGACCAAAGAAAAAAATTCCAAGAAAATGCAAACCATAAAAATAATAGGCCAAAGTCACTAGTGCACTGAAAATGAAAGCCAGAGAGAGAACTATACAACTGACCATGGGAAATAAAATACCCCATCGAGAACTTTAAATCAGAGATTGTTCCAGGACAAAAGTTTCTATAAACAAGTAGATTTCAACTTGATAGCTAAGATGAGACAGCAGGCAAAATCTTAAATTTGATACCTCAAGGTTGATGAAGAAATTGTATTTCCTCTCAGTAAGAAAAATAAAAGTTTAAACCTTTATTTTATTATTTTTTTATGTAGTGCTGAGGATCAAATCCAGTGCTTTATATGTACTAGGCAAGTGCTCTACCACTGAGCTGCAACCACAGCCCCAAAATTTAAACCTTTAGATAAGACAAAATCTGTGCCAAAAAACCCTAAAAATATGAAGAAAATAAAATGTTACGATTTTGAGATATTGAAACAAATTTGGTGTTAAGGGGGTGAGGGCCTCAAGCTGGTCATCCTATTCTCAGAAGAGCTCCTACCCTCCTACTCTCTTACTCTCAGAAGGGCTACTTGATCTTGGTGATCTTAGGATAAATAATATATAATCATTATATTTCTAACTACCTGCATTGGTGCTTGATTTTTTAAAATTCTAGCTATAGGTAAAACAGGGAAGGCTTACACATATTTATGAAATATAATAAAAAAATTAATAAACCCTAATGGTTTTTAGTGATTTGGCTGAAAGATCATGAGAATCAGAAGGAGGAAAAGTGGAAATTCAGGACTTCTAATTTCATCTTACATCTTTTAAAACAGCAAGTCAAATTTGTCTAAATTTTTGGTTCGAGATGTAGCACTTGACATATACCTATTAAAATTATTAATATACCAAAGGAAGAACCCAAACTAATAAACTAATAATTATGAAAAACAGGATGAGAGAAGGGAAGGTAGGAAAGAAAGACAGTTCTTTGTTTAATAATCATAACATGCAGTTTATAGCTGATGTTTAAAATTAATAATTGGAAAAATAAAGTTTTCACATACTATTTAGAATTCTGGAGGTAACCACTGAATGAAGCAAAAGCAGGAAGGGTTTTGTGGAAAGTGAATCAGAGAAAGAATCGGGACAAAAACAGATAAGTGTCACTGTATGCCTTTATGCACTTTGAAGTTGACTCTCCATGTGCATAAACATTTTACTTGGCTTATGTTCTCCCTCTGCCCCTCGGTAAGCCTCCATTTGTGACTGTCTATCCTAATTCTGGTTCCTCACCATCAGAACACAGCTTCCCCTTTGTGTATACCTTTTCCTCAAAGCATAACCCTAGGATCCAGGAAAGAGATGATCAGCCTCCATCACCCCCTTCCCTAGACACAAAGCTTCACCTGTTAGGAGTGAGAAGTCAGCAGAGTCTTGTCTCCCCCAAATGCCTTACAAAGGGTCTTGATTAAGGTCCTCTGTGTAACTAGAAAGTCCCACATAATCAGACATGCAGGGACAAATTCATAGTTCTTGATTGTGCCAATCCAGTTACTAACCGTGTGACCTTGAGCAGGCCATATCACCTCTTGGGATCTCACTTTCTTCATCTGTAAAATGGACAAGCCTAACCAAATTCCTGTGAGTCAATGACTAATTTGTTTCACATAGGTAAAAGATTCAAGACACATCCCTTGGGGGAGAAATTAAAAAGCTTAAAAGCCGTTTTCATTATTCACCTAATCACAGATCAGGATAGGATTGTGATAAAGACCTTTAGCAGCTAGTTAGTTACCTGAGCATTTTTCTGCATTGCCTTGAGAACCCAGCAGAACAAATTTTGCCTGGACTGACTATCTGGGCTCTGTAATTTAGGACAGGTCACTTTGTTAATCTGGGCCTCACTAGACTCATCCATAAAGAGATAGGAATGAAACAGATGCTCTTTGGAGTCCCCAAACAAGTTTAGGATTGTGAAAGCCTGCATGCCTTGCCTTGGCATCTTAACAGCTCCCAAGTTCATGGTCCAGCAGTTCAGCCCCAACAGTATAGGAAAGAAACCATACCACCTCCTCCACACCCAGTGTTTCCAGGATCCCTACTAAATCTTAGTACTTCTGACCAAGTCTCACTGATCCTTCAGCTCACGTCCTGAATTTGCTTCTTACCAACTTCCTTGGACTCTATGCCTCAAGCCATCCCTATTTCCCTAGCCACCTTTGTCCAATATAGAAGTGCAAATTCTCCCTTTCCCCATACCTCACAGTCTTCAGCCAGCCACAGGATCACCCTGCAAGAAAAGCAAAGTCCTGAATAACCCTGCAACTAAATTAAATCAAAGCTATTTTCGAGCAATGAGAGTTTTAGGGGAAAATGCATCCAAAGAATCCCACAAGTGAAGCATTCAATATATAATTGGTATTATCATTAAAGGTCAAAAAATCAGCCATCAGTAAGGAATGGAACAATTATGTGGAACTAAGTCTCCGCCAGCCAATAAGGACCAGGAAAAGGAGTCTGGTGCACCATCAGGGAGTCATTTGGCCTGGAGAGTTCATTGCCCTGGCAAATGAGAATTAGATTCTAATTATCCCATTGGCAGGTTTCAGAAAATTTTTAAATATACTCTCTACAACTGTCACAGTGTCAAAACAATTATTTTCCTGCTTGAGCAGGTGTCAGGCATTGTAAAGTATATAGGTCCTGGTAAAATTAAATGGGAAACTTTCTGAAATTGGAGGTATAATCTGGAGCCCTAATTATAGCATACACAGATACCTAAAGTTAGGAAGCAAAGAGAAAGAAACGCTGATTTTACTTTTTCTCTTTTCTGCCCCGAGGCACTGAATTCTGAGCACACACACAGGTGAAGGTAGAATGCGACACCCTGAGCATAGGAAGGGACACTAAGCAATTTTTCTTGCCATCTTGCCTCTGAGCCAGAATTGGTCCTTAAACATTTATTCGTTTTCTCTGCATAGTCCATGGATTTCACCTATATTTTCTCCTTTGGCCCTCAACAATAGTCCTGTAAGATTGGTTAGGCGGCATCTCGGTCCCATTTTATAAAAGCAGAAACTGATTTACGAGTGCTATTCCAGGCCTCCTGAGTTGAAAGAAACCTGTCTTTCTTCTACCTGACCCTGCCTAATCACCTTTCTCCCAGTCCAATAGTAAATCTCTACTAGAATTATCTCACTGCTCACCTGCCTATTGCTGTCTCATGGACTCTGAGATTCTTGGACAAGAGGTAAAACAGGTGGCCACCATCACAATGACCCTTGAGCTATTCAGATGGACATTTAGAAAATTTTGACTGACTGAAATGCGAACATCAGGAAGGAGTCTGCATATTCAAGGATTACTTGACACACAGATACTGCTTAGTGGCCTACTGTGGACAAGGCATTGTGTACAATGTGGGGGTGTTTCACATGGGATGAGGCAAGATTTCTCCCCTTGAGAAACGCACACTTGAGAAAAGGAGGCAGATAAGTTCCTCTATTTTCTGAAAGGCCGCCTTCATAAAGGTATGAAATGCTAAAAATAAAAAGAAAAGGAGATAACCACAGGGACCAAAGGAGTCTTCATGGAGGAGATAAAACATGACATGGTCCTAAAGGACAAAGAAGATGTTGACAGAAGGTGATGAAGGAAAAGATGGTACCTCCTGCTCAGTGATGCATCTTCAATCCTAGTTAACCTTTCTCAGACACTAGATCCCCAGACCTAGTGTAATTGGCTCTACATTGGGCACCCCTCCACCATGTAGGTACCTGTCAGCATGGTATCGTCCTCTGTTTATTTGTCTCCCAAACCAGTTAGTGCCCATTGAGTGCCAGCACCATGTTGGACACAGGACTTGGCACATAGTATATCTTTTTTAAAAAATATTTTTACCAATGATTTAGGGACAGAGTCAGTTAACCAGTCAGATAATGGATGCAGATAGAGGGAGCACAGTCACATATAACACTCATAAAAAAAAAAAGTCATATTTGAGCAATGATGAACAGCAAGCTTTGTCAAAATAGGGGGAGTTGAAGGGCACCAATAAAGGAGAGATGAGCCTGGAAGGCAATTGATGACGACTGTGGATTTTTTCACTGTAAAAATGAAACTGAAAGGAAAGTCACCCAGTAGAAGAGTGACCTGATCTTATTTTCAGTTTATAAAGCAACCACTGGCCATAATGGGAAGAATGGTTTGGAGGAGCAATTACCAAGGCAAGAGACAGTGAGAGATTTCCCAGAGGGTAGCAGTTCAAATGGCTCGCAGAAAACTCTTCCCCAAAAGCGGATGATGAGTATGGTAAAGGAGCAGAAGCCACTGGGTTCTTGCTTATGAGTCTAGCATTGCATAGGACAAAAATAAATATATATATATGGATTTGGGTACAGACACATCCAGGTTCTAACTTCCACTCTACCCAGATCACATTTGTCAGTTTCCTAACTTTTCTGAATTCCAGATGATTTTTTAAAAAGTTTTTAAAAACCCCTTTATTCCAAAAATTACATTTTCTTTTTTTTTAATTTTTATTGTTGGTTGTTCAAAACATTACATAGTTCTTGATATATCATATTTCACACTTTGATTCAAGAGGGTTATGAACTCCCATTTTTACCCCGTATACAGATTGCAGAATCACATCAGTTACACATCCATTGATTTACATATTGCCATACTAGTGTCTGTTGTATTCTGCTGCCTTTCCTATCCTCTGCTATCCCCCCTCCCCTCCCCTCCCCTC
>NW_026000241.1:18773565-18916529 GCF_001458135.2 Marmota marmota marmota
TTTATTGGAGTATAAGGATTCAAAATAATTTCTGATTATCTTCTGTATTTCTGAAGTGTCTGTTGTGATATTGCCTTTTTCATCCCGTATGCTAGTAATTTGAGTTCTCTCTCTTCTTCTCTTCGTTAGCATGGCTAAGGGTCTGTCGATTTTATTTATTTTTTTTATTATTTTTTCTTTTTTTTTATTTTTTCACTTTCTTTTCCATGAACATATTTCTGAAATAGGGATGGACCTTCAATGACTCAACTTATCATTAATGGTACCTTAAAAATGCAGTGTTACTTACCTTTAGAAGTCTTCCAGATATTGAATCAAGATAAATGGAGTGCCAGGTAATGATCACGTAGCTATTGTTATTAGCACTGTGTCACTGTCCTTTTCCTCTCCGCTCTGGGCAGTCATTGGTGCTCTTGGCTATGATTGGTTTTCTTGGCTAAGAAAACCATGGTCTTGAATGAAAGTCATACCATCTTGCTTTGAATGCATCTAGATTAGGGTCCATTATTAATGCTCTAACAACAATCCCTTCAGTTCACCAATAGTTATCAGCCATCAAGAGAGGGTGACTCTTCCATACATCCCCAAGTGAAGGCAGATGTGGGCGTACACAGACTCTAAAGAGAGGGAGATCAAGAGAAGAGAGGTAAGCATTTGCCTACTTCTAACTCTGCCAACAGCTAGCCCAGATGAGGGGTGCAAAAATACCCAAAGATCATAACAGGGCCCAAACTCCAGTTCCACAAAACTAGCATCAGCGGCATTAAAAAATGCAGACCCAAGCAGAGATCTGAATTATCTGATAACTTCTTTCTGAAATCAGTTATTCATCCAAACATAATGTCCTGAGGATTGAACCACAGTGTAAGGGGACACACTCTTAAACACATTCTCATTCTATTCTTTCTTTCTCTCTCTCTCTCTCTCTCTCTCTCTCTCTCTCATACCATACACACATACAATCATGTGCACATGTCTTAGAAATGAACAAAAGCAAATTAGAAACCAGTTCCTATAATAGAAGCCATCACATGTTAGTAACACAGGGCTCCCTGTGGTCTTCCAGGGCAGGTGCCAACTCAGCACTTACACTGTCTTTTCCATGAAGGCCTACATTTGTTATTATTAACCCCATTCAACAGATCATGATGATCAAAATAATAATGAAAGCAGCCGATAGCTAAGTACTTCCTATGTATCACATGTCCCATGAACATTGGCCACAATCCTCACAACATTATAGGAATGGAAATGACCCTCCACCCCGACCATCAAAATCATTTTTAGGTTCCAAAGGGAAGTAGTATGAGTTAATTGTAGATTAGTGGATGCTGGAGAGGCCCTGGCAGAGATCCGACACAGGCCAGAATGGCAATGCTCCAGATGCTGTGTTAGCTGCCATGAGCTCCCAAATGACCCCATCTTCCTTGGCTGATGAAAGCTTCCTGACCCGAGGATTCACGTCCTCACCCAGGCATGGCCCACAGAAAATCAATGACAGGAGTTCACCCAGCCCCTTGGTGTCAAGTGGGGCCATTCAGAGTGTTCCCTGCTCTGGAGGCCTCCTGTGTGTCATGCCAAACCTGACTCCTGGGACCACAGCCATGGCCACATTTTCCTTCTTTTCTCCCATCCCTGTGCCTCCCTTCAGGTTCCTCCTAATCACACTACTGTTAATAAATACCATGTCCCCAGATCCCTCCTCCAAGCTCTGTTCCTTAGATCTAAGACAGCTACCTCCTCTTTTGACACCCATATCCTCCCCTGAAAGACCCTGAAAGCAAACGTGTCATCAGTGGATGCGAGAATGAGGTAGGATAATGCTGTTCAAGTTCGTGTATAAATCCTGGGTTTTATAAATCAGGACATAAGAGGGGATTATTATTATTATTATTATTATTATTATTATTATTATGCTTTTACATTTCAAGAGAATTTCTGGTCTCTAGGATATACAATGAAGAGACCCCAGCAGCAGCAGCGGCCAGAGCAGAAGCAACTGCAAGTTCATAAATGAGGAAGGAACCAGTCAAAACACACTACTGGTGGGCCAGTCAGGACATGTGCAGAACAAGCGTATTTTGTTCCTAATTTACCACAATGGGGGGTTTGGGGGGCTGGGTGAGGAGCCGGCGGGAGGGGGACAGGTGGCTGGGGCAGCAGGGTGTCACTGGAGGAGTTTCAATACAGTACGATTGTAGGTTGGCTTCGCTGTTCACCTTTTAAGCAGAAGGGCAACTAGATCGCCCACCGGATAAAACAGCTTTCTCTGAAATATTGCTTCCTGACTCTGCCGTTTCATCTCCATTGGCTTCTGCCTCCCTCTACCCTCTCCTTTCAATCTGGTTTTCCACAATCACTGCAGGGTGAGCCCAAGCTGATGAGGGCACCTGGCTTTTGCGGCAGCTCTTCAAAGCTAGAGGTCAGTTGTGTTTCTAGGATTTAATTAAGCTGGAAATGAAATCCAGCCCTGGAGTGGCTCATCGTCTTTATTATCACATTTCTTACTGCTTGTCAGGCCACAGTGGCTTCCAGGTCTTGAAAAGGGAGAAGCTGCATGAGTCCTAGGCAGGGCTCCGTTCATCTATTTCATGGGGCATTTCAGGTACCTTCCTCCATTTTAGGATGGGGAGGGGGACAGCATTCTCAGGGACCTTTCTTGGGAAAAGAATCACTTTAAAATGAACAAAGGAAAATAGATTTTAAAATAATGCATCATTTCTGATACATTTTCTTGTTATTGTAATAGAATACCCACTATTTAAAAAGTATAAGATATAAAAAAGTAAAGAATTGGAAAAAAATCAACTGTAATCTCACCAGCTAGAGATAACAGCTGCTAATATTATGTCTCTTTCTTACCAAGTACAGGTATGTGATCAAGGACTTGGAAATATGAGTCAAGAAAGAAAGAGTTCTGATCCTATAGAGGTTTTGGTTCACTAGATAAACAATATATATATATATAAATACACATTTATTTATAATTTTTTTTACTTCTACTCACTAACGTTACTTCATATAGGACACTTATTCACTAAGATCAGTGGGGGTTTTCCCCCTTACAAGAAATATGGAACCAGGAAAAAAAAATCAGGACTTAAAGAAATTTCCATGCTCAATAATAGTACAGAATATCTCACTGCAGTTGTGTTTTCTGTGCCTAATAACATATTCTATAGTCTCTCAGATTAATCAAATGAGATGAGGGGATTTATACACTGCTGTGCACTGAGAAGGGGGCTTAACAGCCTTCTAAAGTAATATCATTTGACATTCGGAGCTATTAGACCGCAACTGCAAAGGGTATTCATTTTTTAGCCTGATTTGTGTTCAGCGGGTGGCAGTCCCCTTCCTGTCCCCTTAGTGTGGTGAGGCTTGGCAGCTACAGGGCACTGACCTTTCTCACTCTGGAGATGTGATTGCTTTCACACTGATCTCACAGAAACACTTAGCAAATCTCATACTGTTAGCTCCATCCCACACCAGCGATGCTGGCTTTTTATGACTGTCATGTGGCATTAGCCAGCTAAAAACTCACTAAGATGGAGAAGCTGCGCCAAATTAATAACTTCTGTGGTAGTAATTTAGTCAGTTTTCACAAAATTAATAAGTACCACTTTGGCCAATGGCAAAAGTCTCAAAATCATGGACTGTCGAAGATAAAAGGAACTTTGAGAGCTTCTAGCCCAGCCCCTTCAATTTATGAGTAAAGGGAATCAAGGGCCAACGAGGGGAAGGGATTTTTGTTTTTAAGCTCACAGAGCTGGGATGGAGTAGTGGCTTTCAAGCTGCATGGAGCAGCATCGGAACTTAAATGGAATCCCACATGAACTAAAGCATATATGAAACATCTAAGAAAGAAGTACCGTGATCAAAACAGGGTGGAAACCAAAGCCGCACCTACCCCTCGTCCATCTCAGCTTGGAGATATTGTAGGCATGAGAAACATACTCACCTGTGAAAGCCCAAAGAACAGACTAAGAGACACAAGCAACAGCAAAAGGTGAGGCTTTACTTTAATGATGGTCTTGCAAGATTGGGTGCCTGGTGGTCAGGGACCCACAGATTGGTTATAACCAGCATTTTATCCCCTGGAGTGCAAGATGCTTTCCCAGTTCCTCATTGGCTGAATACTATGGAGTATACAAACTTCACCTAGGTTTATAAAACTGTCTTCTATTGGATTATTTAAAGAAACAAACAGTACCAAAAAAGAAAGAAAAAAAATACACCTTTAATTGTTCCCACCTCCCTTTGTTCTCTTGTGGCAGGAAAATTCCCTGGGATTGAGTGCCTTTTTGGCAGTCTACAGTTTATCTCTGTTGGTCAGGTGGTCGGGGGCTTCCTTCTCACCTCCTATTTGTCAAGGGGCTATGAATTATTACACTGTGGTGTTAACTGCTTGTAACTTTTCATCCTGCTCTCCCTTCAAGCTACATTTCTTGCATTCCAAGTCATTTTACATTTAAAGCTAAATACTGTGTCCTGAAAATGGACCACAGGACTTTTTACTTCTCACACTAGGGAAGCCCTAAGTCTCCAAGAAATACAAATTAGCCATCTTCTTACCACCTGCTGGCTCCAGTTATGTTTCTCATATCACCAAATATTCTTTATATGAATAGATAAACTCAATTAAACTGATAAACAAATTCAGAGAGTGGAATTTCATAGCTTTCTCATTTGCAAAAGGAAGACAATAATGGTATCTCACATAGCAAATAAAAATCTCTATTATCAACAGAACAGATAAAGGAAATGAGTAGGTTTTGCAATATCCTCCCCCAGCATCTATTTCATCCCTGGTCCACCGTAGAATTGTCTTGTGGTTTAGGCAGCACTGGCCCCAGCCTCAGCTCCAGAGGTGGTTCAGGTGGTTCAGGATTGGCATAGACCAACGAGCTGTGGAACAACTGAATTTGGAAATGTCAATAGTAGAGTAAGAATGTGATAGTTAAATTTATCTGTCAAGCACACTGGATCACAAGGTGTCCAGATATTTGGTTACACATTTCTGGATATGTCTCTGAGGGTCCTTCTGGGTTTGAATCAGGAGACTAGGGCCTCATCCAACCTGCTGACAGTCTGAATTGAACAAAAGTGTAGGAAAGAATTTGCTCTGTCTTGAAGCTGGGAGTTCAGGCTTCTGTTTCAGACTTGGGCTTAGACTAGAATTTACACCATTGGCTTTCCTGGTTCACAGGCCATCTGACTCAGAATGGAACCATGCCATCAGTTCTGTTAGGTCTGGACTTCTCAGCCTCCACAATCATGTGAGCCAATTCTTTACAATAAATCCAGAAAGGCAAATCAGTGATGATTGGATGGATGGATGGATGGATGGATAATAGATAGAAGGATGGATAGATAATAGATAGATGTTTGATACATGATAGATAGATGATAGATAGATAGACATCCTATTGATTCTGCTTCTATGGAGAATCTGTCTAATACACAATGCTGACCATGACTTGGGCCAATCAAACAAGATTTACTAATTTAATAAGATATAGAAGGGGCCAGGCACAGTGGCACACACCTGTAATCCCAGAGGCATAGGAGGCTGATACAGGAGGATTGCAAGTTCAAAGCCAGCCTCAGCAAAAGCAAGGTGCTAAGCAACTCAGTGAGACCCTGTTTCTAAATAAAATACAAAATAGGCCTGGGGATGTGGGTCAGTGGTTGAGTGCTCCTGTGTACCAGTACCAAAAAAAAAAAGATACAGAAGGAAGTCAGGGTGGTAAAATATATATAGCAGAGAGGTCAACAACACACTCAAAAGACTTGTAAGTGTGGGGGTCACAAAAATTCTTAACAATAGGCTCACAGTTGCAGATGATAAATCTGAGAGAGTAAGGTGATATCAGACTTGAAAAGCAGTATAACTGAAACAGAACTAATTCTTGCTCCTCTCAGATGGGTTTCTTTTCCTTAGTCATTTACTATTAACGACCCATATTGCAGCAATCTCTATTTTACATCTGAAATTTCTTTTGTATACATCTCCTTCTTCATACCACAGTTACCACTTCAGGATTTGTACTCTTTCCCATTACCAGCCTCATAGTTGGCCTCCCTGCCCCTGGCTTTACTAGTCCCTACACCATCGCATCCTCATCACTACTGCATAATTAATGTTTCCAAAATAATGATCTGATCAAAGGCTAATAAAAGTTCTCATTTACCTGGTGTCCAACCCCACACTTTCCTCAAGAGTTATTTAAGCCACTTAGATGCCAAGAATGCTTTCTCTAATTTCCCCAAATAGAAGCTCTCTCTTCTCTGAATATCCATACTTCCTCTTCTCCACTTCATACCAATGTTGTAATTCACTAGCCATGTGGGACAGTAATCTCTAGTTATTCCCACCAATGACAAATTTGTCTCTGTGCTCCCAGCCAAAGGTCCCATGTTGAGTCACTCATTAGTCACTTCCTGAGCTTTTCTCTTCACCTTTGCTTCTCTGAGGACTCAGACTCACTCTTACATTGAATCAACATGATTCTGTCTTCTCCACCCCACCATGACTGATTGGACCTGTTTAAATTTGGGGACAATTAGATACTCTTCCTTGGATGTGAAAAATCAGTCCAAAAAGTTACATTTCTACTTGAACAGAAGAGAAATATCTTTTCACTAATCTTCATACTTGTGTGATCAGTGGATTGTTACTGATCCACCAGGAGTATAGAAATTAAAAGTAAGCCTTTAAAATTTTTTAGAGCTATTTGACAGAGTAATTTTATATCGGTTGATGCTAATCATTTAAAATGCAAGGATTTCATTTTGTATCTATTCTAATTTTATAAAAATGTGTTCTTAATATTTTTTAAATAAGACTCACAAGAAGTTGCAAAAAAAAATAGTATAGATAATTCCCATGTACCATTTGTCCTGCTTCTCCGAATGATAATATCTTATCCAACCATAATACATGGTGCAAGCCAGGAAATTGACACAGGTCTAATTCTAATAATTCATTCTTACTGTATTTTACAAACGCATCCATCTGTGACAGATTGTAAAATTTTTAAAAAATGGTTTATTCACCACAGATAATTTGGAAATAGCTAGTTTACAACATCTTATTTTAAAAATAATTGAAGGTAGCAAAAGAAGCTGATAAAAGAAAAAATCCACCAGAGGCTTGGGAATAGCTAACTTAATTAAGCCCCTACCCCATCCCCAGTGCAGTTGTTGAAAAATACCATAACCTAAACATGGGGTTAATAGTTATTACCTGGAAATTATGGAAAGTAGTTAGTCTTTGTCATATAACTATAAGGACCAGACAATGGAATGTTTGCAAAGGCAGTTTGAAAAATACTTTCAAACATAAGCTAGCACTCTTCCTGTACTAATAAGATGATATTTATGTCCAAATTACATGTGCATTATATTAGTGCACAGACCATGTTCCAATATTCAAAATTATAAGAAGTCCTTGTTTTATAACAATTAACAATTTCAAGGATCTGGGGATGTGGCTCAAGCGGTAGCGTGCTCGCCTGGCATGCGTGCGGCCCGGGTTTGATCCTCAGCACCACATACCAACAAAGATGTTGTGTCTGCCGAGAACTGAAAAATAAATATTAAAAAATTTAAAAAATAATAATAATTTCAAGCCCTTTTCCATAAGCATTGGAAACCTATTAATCTCTGCAAAGTGGTTTCCCACTTTCACCCAGGAAGTTCAGAAAGGTTAAGTGGCCTGCACTGAGTCAAATAATCAGGACAAGTTAGAGTCGACAAAGGAGCTTAGGTCTTCTTTCTCTGAACATGGTAACCTTTCATTCACTTACCCACATCCACATGCATTTTACGAAATCCTAAAGTCATCTCAACACTTCAGTAATCCAACGAGCCAAGAAAAGAAAAAGATAATTTGTGCAGATTTTACAAGTTACCTTGCTAACTTAAAGACCTGTTTAAAAAAAAATGTTTTATGCTGCCTGGCCTTTTGCATATATGCTTTCCTTGCATTTATATGTAATTCTGTCCTTTTCTTCCCCCTTTCCCAAAAGTGGCACCATAGAGGTTGCTAAGCAATTGTCCCTGACAAGGTCTCAGCATCTGTCAATAAAATGAAACATTCACCTGTTCTCTGTTCCTTTTAGTTCTGAGGAGGGTGTCAATCAAGAAAACATCAGTAAATGCTTGGAGAAGGCAGAAAGACCCTGACAGGCAGGGAATGAAAGAGGACTATTTTTAAACTAATAAGTCCTTTCTTAAAGTAAAGCAAGTTGAGAGAGAGAGAGAAAGAGTGGGGGGGTGGTTTCACTCTTTTGTTTTTCTGGGAGGTGAGAGGGCTCCTTCAGGTCAAGCCACATGTTGATTTGAGAGGGACATCAGAGGAATATCCTGTTTGTCCAGACAGCAGTTTTCAATGGTGTGTTACTACTCTTTGTGAATCAAAGAGAAAAACTCCTCAACAAATAGATAACTTAAAATAACATTTTCCCAAAGGCTCAGTGATCTAGAAAACTCTCCAAATCTTGGCCATTATCTTTAACTAAATCAAGATCATCAGAAAATAGAGAATGGATGTGCAAGGTGTGTTTAGTTAAATTGTATCAAATATATCAACCTATATTATAATCAAATATAACCCAAGTCATTGTACATATACCTACACAATGGCTGCCATCTTTGTGTACAACATTGGATTAAACAGAGACCAATATATGAAGAAAAAGGGACAAATTTTCCCCTACAATATTTATAACCAGTTTGACACAGAAATAACATGGGAAGAGTCCAGGGTATAACTTGGGACTAGAAATGTTCTTAGCATGCACAGGGCTGAGGGTTCAATTTCAGCACACACACAAATAAATAAATAAATGAGAATAAAAAGGTTAATATGCAGACACAGACATGCAAGTTAGAGCATCTACTCAAGCCACAGAAAATCTGTCTTGTATTTAAGATTGAAATGATCAATCAAACCACTATTTCGCCTACATCCCCAAACAGGAAACTTAGAATTGTCTTGTCTGAAACTGTCTTAGTTCTTCTCAGAATATACTGCTCTGTTACATTAGAATACACCAAGTTGCTCTTGAGCCCTCACCTGAATCATTTTTCTGAACTCATTAACCTTTGCTCAAACATATGCACATGTTCCTAGCAGGTGGCAGTGTTCTCCAGGCCCTGGTAATATCAAGATAATTCTAGTGCAAACACAGAAATGTCAGTGTTGCTAAACTTTTTAATTACACAGCCAAATTACCTTCATGTGACAGAAAATGGCATGCTGCAAAGTTCTACTTCAAATAGCTTGCACTGAAAGCAAATGCACATATAGAAGACAGTACAGCAAACTCTTCACTAAGTCCATGAAAGTAAAGTGCTAGGTAACAATGATATGGTGAGGACACAGAAATGGAGGTGGGAAGAAACAGCTAGTCTAATGATAAATGTTGGATTCTTCAACAGAGTGGCACAAAGAGGATCGTACTCCCCACACGTCAAGCCAAAAAGTGTGAGACCAGCCAATGGTGAGCAAGAAGCATGGAACACAATTTTACAATCATTCCCTCAAAGAGTAGGTAAGAGACCTACTGGCATACGGATTTTTCTAAGTGAGAATTATTATTTTTCATTACTTTTTAATCTTTATGGCAGTCAAACACCCCAAAGACCTCTGAACCCAGACCATACTCCCAACTTGCTTTCCAGCCAACTCTCCAGCCTCCAGTTTCAGACAAGGTTTCAAATAATATCCATTATCCAAGAATCCAGGATTATTAGATGACACATCAACACAGTTACTCAAGACCGGAGCCTGAGGCTGCCTGGTTAATTTCTAGCCCAAGCATATCACCCACATGTCAGGGAACAGTATTCATGCCCTGAAACCTGATCAGCATGGTGCAGGATGAGTGAGAGCCTGGAGGTTATTGATCCAAGTTTGGGCTCTGACCTTTCACCTCTTCATTCTGAACCTCAGTCAAGCCCTTTATCAGAGAGAGTATTAATGTCTCTGCAGCAGAGCTTTTGTGAGGAACAAATCAAATGCCTAGCCTGATATTTGCCACATAATAGGTGTTTAATAAATGTTAGTCTACTGCCCTCCATTTGAGTACCAGGCAGGTGATTTATTCATCTTTGTATCACCATCAGCACAGAACATAACGTATTACAAGTTGCCCTCCACTTTAAAAATAAAATCTTTTTCATTTTCCTTCTTATCCTATCAACCTAGCCCCAATCATTTCTGCTTTCAATGTGACAGACAGAAACTTAGAATTTGTAGTGGAGTGTTGCTAAGCAGCTAAGTGACTCTAGAAGGTAATGATAAAAGGACTCCATGGAGAAATTTGTCCTTCACATTCAAAGATGGTTATAGTGATGGTACAATGTCACATGAGTGACAATATCAAATCTCATGGAATGCTTGTACTTCCTAGGTTACTCAAAAGCAAAGGCCACTCCCGCTGTTGTGACATATGCCTTCTCTGAAATGCTCACTGATTCCGTATCGTGACTTGTGGTTTAAGAAGGCCAGTCTATGCCCCGTTACTCCCCAGCGTTCTACAGTTATGTCTGTGTATAAGTGGGTGGAGGCACTGAGGTGGTGGGACACTGTAAGGGACAAAACAGTTTGCAAATTCCATGCCACATAGCATGTCAAAGCACCTGCCTCATCGCCCCTACTTGCATAACTACACAATTTGAATAATAAAGCTGTCTTAAAGAGATTTAGAACGCATCCATCCACAGCTGTCTAACATAGACTCTTGAACTTTGGGTGCAGGAAAAAAAAAGCCAGAATTTAAAACATAAAATTAAAGGTGAGGATTACATAAGATTTCTCATAATTCTTCCTCATTCGTACAATTACCTGTAAGTGTGTGGGTGAAAAAGAATCTTTTAAAAATCTCAGATGCTCTTCACTTTGCCCTTGACCTGCGCTTTTGAACATGTTGTGCCTGCTCTATTTCAAAACTGATACAGATTTCCAGTTTAAATAGCTCTTTTCCTTCTGAAAAAATCTTACAACAGCAAAAATGAGAAGGAATGACATTCCATAATTCCATTTTCAGTGATATCAGAAGGACATATAATCTGTAGACTCCAAAATTCATGCCAGGGCTTCCAAAAGCAGCTGAGACAAGGCAGAAATTGCACAGGGAAGAAATAATAAGAGGAGACTTATGCATGTAAAAAAAAAAATCAGTAAAACTATACTTCCTGAAGATGAGGAACTCATCCTAGTGTGGGCTATTACCTTTTGTTTATCACAATGAGTGCAGGAACTTGGGAAACAAAGCTGATGGAAAAAAAACCCTCTAGGATCCAGTTTGATTTGGAATGGCAAAGAAAAAGAGGCTAGACCAAAAAAAAAAAATTTTTAAACTTGCACAGATGAGCTATATTTTTAGGAAGCAGACTGTGGCAGCAAAGATTTTTAAAGCCCTTGAATTGTGAAGCCTGGAAGACAAGTCTGAGCATCCTGTACTTCCCTCCCACCACCCAGGAACAACCTATAAAGAGCTCATCCAGGAAAATAAAATGGATTAAAATATGAAGAATAAAAAGAAATGGGCAAAATACCATAACAAGCTTACTTTAAAGAAAGTAGGAAAGAATAGCAAAACTTACCAAAGGACAAAAATTCACTTGTCAAAAAAAAAAATGGTGCCAAGGAGTAGATCAAAATCGTGACCAAACACTCCACCAGAGTCTATATTAAATTTTAATAAAATAAATACCTCCTTGAATAAGGACCATAGTACAAAAAGGTAGAATTTCAAGGAAAAGATCACAAAGCAACCAGGGTATTATTTCCGTGAGTTCTTATTTTTTTTATATTTTAAACTTTTTATTATTCCTTTTTAGTTATACATAATAATAGAATATACTATGAGTTCTTTTGTTATTTTTTAAATTTTTATTGTTCCTATTTAGTTATATGTGATACTAGAATAAATACACCATGACAATTATAAAAGCATGGAATAAAATTTGTTCTAATACAGTCCTCAGTATTTCTCCTTCCCCTTTCTTCCTCCACTCCTGTTCCTTTCCCTTGACTCCATTGATCTTTCTGCTATTTACTTCAGTTTTTATTTTTTAATTAGTGTCTTTTGGATGTACATGATGGTGAGATTCACTTGGTATATGCATACAAGTACATAAGAAAGTTAGGTCAGATTCATTCCACTGACTTTCCCTATCCCATCTCTCTTCTCTTCCTTTCATTCCCCTTTGTCTACTCCTCTTATCTTACTTTATTCTTCTTTTAATCTTCCCCCCACTTATTTTGGATTAGCTACCGCATATTGGAGAAAACATTTGATCTTTGACTTTTGGGGACTGGCTTATTTCACTTAGCATAAGAGTCTCCAGTTCTATCCATTTATTGCCAAATACCATAATTTCATTTTTCTTTATAGCTGAGTATACATATCACATTTTCTATTCATCTGTTGAAGGGCATCTAGGTTGGTTCTATAGCTTAGCTATTGTACATTGAGCTGCTATGAACATTGATGCAGCTGTGTCACTGTAGTATGCTGATTTTAAGTCTTTTTTGTATATATACCCAGGAGTGGGATAACTGGGTCAAATGGTGGTTCCATTCCAAGTTTTCTGGGCAATCTCCATACTGCTTTCCACAGTGGCTACACCAATTTGCAGCCCTACCAGCAATGTCTAAGTGTTATCTTTTCTCCCACATCCTCACCAGCATTTATTGTTATTTGTATTATTGATAAATTGCCATTCTGACTGGAGTGAAATGGAATCTCAGTGTAGTTTTAATTTGCATTTCTCTAATTGCTTGAGACGTTGTACATTTTTTCATGTATTTGTTGACCATTTAGTCTCTTTGTCCATTTATTAATTGAATTATTAGGGTGTGTGTGTGTGTGTGTGTGTGTGTGTGTATGTTAAGCGTTTTGAGTTCTTTATATATTTGGATATTAATGCCCTATCTGAGGAACCAGTGGCAAAGATTTCCTCCCATTTTATAGATTCTTTTTTCGAAATTTTGATTGTTTCCTTTGTTGTGAGGAAGCTTTTTGATTTGATACCATCCCATTTCTTGATTGTTAACTTTATTTCTGCACTTTAGGAGTCTTGCTAAGAAAGTCAGTTCCTGATCCAACATGTGATAGTGTTGGGCCTACATTTTTTCCTGCAGGTGCAGGATGTCTTGTGTAATTCCTAGATCTTTAACCCACTTTGAGTTGAGTTTCGTGCAGTGTGAGAGATAGAGGTTTAATTTCATTCCACTCCATACGGATTTCCAGTTTTCACAGCACCATTTGCTGAAGAGGCTATCTCTTCTGCAGTATGTGTTTATGGTGCCTTTGTCTACTTATGAGGTAACTGTATTTTTGTGGGTTTGTCTGATTCTTCTATTCTGTTTCATTGGGCTTCTTGCCTGTTTTGGTGCCATTACCATGCTATTTTTGTTCCTGTAGCTCTGTAGTATAATTAAAGGTCCAGTATTGTGATACCTCCTTCTTCTCTTTTCTTGCCAAGAATTTCTTGGGCTATTCTGATGTGGGTCTTTTATTTTTAATTTCATGACTGTTGTTTCTATTTATGTGAAGAACATCACTGGAATTTTGATGGGAATTGTATTAAATCTGTATAGCACTTTTGATAGTCTAGCCATTTTGACAATATTAATTCTGCCTATCCAAGAACATGGGAGATCTTTCCAGCTTCTAAGGTTTCTTCAATTTCTTTCTTTAGTGTTCTGTAGTTTTTATTGTAGAGGTCCTTTGCCTCTTTTGTTAGATGGATTCTCAAGTTTGTTCATTTTTTGTTTTCTGTTGTTGTTTGTGTGTTTGTTTAGGCTATTATGAATGGGATAGTTTTCCTAATTTCTTTTTCAGCAGATTCGTCATTGGAATATAGGAATGCAATTGATTTATGGGTGTTGATTTTGTGTCCTGCTACTTTGCTGAATTCATTTATAAGATCTAGAAGTCTTCTAGTGGCATTTTTGGGGTCTTCTAAATATATAATCATGTTGTCATGAGATAGTTTGAGCTTTTCTTTTCCTATTTGTATCCCTTTAATTTCTTTCTTTTGCCTAAGTATTCTGGCTAGTTTCAAGGACTATGTAGAATAGTAGTGGTGAAAGTGGGCTTCCATGTCTTGTTCCTGTTTTTAGAGAAAATGCTTTCAGTTTTTCTCAATTCAGAATAATGTTTGCCTTGGGCTTGTCATATATAGTTTTTACATTGTTGAGGTGTGTATCCCTTCTTTCCCTATTTATTCTAGGGTTTTAAACATGAATAGATGCTGTACTTTGTCAATTCTTCTGCATATATTTAGATAATCATGTGATTCTTGTCTTTAAATCTATTTATGTGGTGGATTATATTTATTGATTTTCATATATTAAAAGAAATTTGTATTTCTGGAATGAATCCCACTTGATCATGGTGCACTATCTTCTTGACATGTTTTTGTATGCAGTTTGCCAATATTTTATTGAGAATTTTTGCATTTATGTTCACCAAAGATACTGATATGAAGTTTTCTTGGTGTGTTTTTTTGTCTGGTTTTGGTATCAGGGTACTAATGGATTCATAGAATAAATTTGGCAGAGTTTTGTATTTCATGGAATAATTGGAGGAGGCTTGGTATTAGTTCTTCTTTAAATTGCTAGTAAAACTCAGTAGAGAATCCATCCAGTCCTGGGCTTTTCTTTGTTGGAAGGTTTTTGATGGCTGATTCAAGTTCATTTCTAAAAATTGAACTGTTTAAAATTTCTATATCCTCTTGTTTCAATTTGGGTAGTTCATATATCCTTAGGAATTTTTCTATATTTTCCAGATTTTCTAGCTTATTGGAGTATACATTTTCAAAATAGTTTCTGATGATCCTCTGGATTTCAGCAGTGTCTGTGGTGGTATTTCATTTTTCATCTTGGATTTTGATAATTTGAGGTTTTTCTCTCTTTCTTTTAGTTAGTTTGGCTAAAAGTTTATCAATTTTATCCTTAAAAAACAACTCTTTGTTTTTGGTATTTTTTAAATCTCAATTTCATTCATTTTGGCTCTGGTTTTAATTATTTCCTGTCTTCTATTGATTTACTTTTCATTTCTTCATGAAATATTTTACTGAATATGTTGGATACTCAGTATGTTTGATTTCATGTTTGTTTGACTTTATTATCAAGATTACATACTTTCTTTTCAAAGCCTGAAAAATCTATCTTCAAAGTGGTCTAATCTATTGGTGATGCTTTTTGTTGAATTTTTAATTTGATTTATTGATCTTTTCATTTTGAGGATTTCCATTTGATTCTTTTTCAGAATCTCTATCTCTTTATTGAAGTGATCTTTCATTTTCTGCATTTTCTCTCTAATTACTCTTTACATCATATTTTAGCTCATAGAACAGTTTAACTATGAATTTTCCAAATTCCTTCTCTGACATTTCTTCTACTGCAATGTTGATGAAGTTTGTTTTGAAGCATTATGGAGTGTTTAGGATGTTTTTTTTTTAGTATTGTTTGTATGACTACCCATCTATCAGTACAGTTCTGACTTCTTCTTTTAAGTGAACTACAATGTGAGCTTTTTATATTTTTTTTCTTAAGGGTCCTGGTTTGGGTAGATATCTAGATAATGATATCTTAATTCAATGTGTGACTTCTGTTGATCCCAATATCAGCTCCACTTTAAGAGATATCACTGAGCCATATCTACTATAATTACTTCTGAGCCACGCCTAGTACTACTGTAAGAACAAAAACTTGTTTCAGTTGTTCTCCATGGTTCCTCAAATTCAGGTACAGGTCAAAAAATAATAATTAAATTTAGTAACCTTGAGTGCATGCTAAAAGTGGGGAGGAATAAAGTTTGGGCAAATAGGGAGAGAAAAAATAAGGAAAGAAAAAGTGAGAGAGAGAAGCTATAGAAGGGTAATTATACCCAAGCAAAAAGGAGAAATAGATGAATGGGTGTTATTTGAGATAGTAAGTGAATAGTACAAGAAGACGAGTAGGAGACAAGAGAAGCAGATATGAATTAAAGGTAGGAAAACTACAATAGGAAGATTCCAATTAATGCTTTAAACTATTAGATGAAATACATTAAAATGTATTGGAGGTGCAATATTGGCTGTTGAGTTGTATTATCATAAACTTGAATTATCATTCAAGTTATGAGTTATTCATATGATCAAAGTTGACATTAGAATTGTTCATAGTTTTAGAGGATGAAGTGTTCTGAGTTAACTGATATTAAATTTGCAGAAGTTCAGGATGCAGGCTCTGATGTGCCCTTACGTATGCTGTGGGTCACTAGTATACCTGTTCCCCTCTACTGAATTCTTTTTACAGTAGTGAAGATCCTGGTAGCTGTCTGTGTGCGCAGGAACAAAAGTTGTGTGTTTTCCACAGGTGTGGTACAGTAATATTCCCCTTGCTGCCTCTGCTTTCTGAGATACTGTAGTGACAGGTCTCTGGTGCTTCACTTGGACTCTAGTTTCTGCCCCACGTTATGAATAGTGGGCATTGATTCCCTCTGCTTAATTAGTCTGGTGCAAGGTCCTGCAAGTATCCAAACAATGCCCTGTCACTTACCAATTGCAATCACCGTTCAGGCTAGATGACCTTTTCTGGCTGGTATCCAGCCCTTTCTGCTGTGTAGCCTCTGTCAATTTCCCAAGATATGTATGTCACTGGGTGTTCAGGCAGCTTCCCTCTGGTATGGTCCTGTGATCCTGGGGACTGTCCCTAGGCTTCTCACAATGCCTTCCCCCAGTCTCACTGGTCAGGGCCTGGTGAATCAAGTTTCCTTTGGGAGGACCAAAGCTGCTTCCTGCTTGTCTGAGTGAAGCTTACCTTCATAGAGCTTTTTTTCCCTTGTCTGGGTTGCAGAGGCTGGGTGGGGACAGATGTGCACTTCTCTAACCCAGGTCCCTATTAACCAGCTCCGTTCCTCATGGTTCATTGGAAGGGTCAAGGGAGCAAGTTCCTGAGATTTATGACTAGTACTGGTCTTTCTAGAAGTTCTTTCCAGTTGGATTCTTAAGAGGCCCCACTGCAGGGGCTTCTCTCTGGTTTAATTTGCAGCTTTCTGGGTGTAGGAAGGCACTGTGCTGATTTAAGAGGGTAACTGTTTGTGTTTTGTACTTTTTAAAGGAGCCTTCTGCGTTTAAGATTTTGTCTCTCTTTTTTAACAGTTTTCCAACAGTTTTAAGTGGGTGAACTTAAGAGAATATCTGCTCCCTGCGCAAGCTCTCTCTCTCATCTCCACCTTTCCCCATCAATGGTTCGGGGGGGTTAGGGCGGAGTTTTGTTTTCTACTCTAGTACACTAACTTCCAGAATCTCCAGGTCTCAGACTAAGTAGTACCCAGTCTTAGAGCATTTATTATGTCACCCACCTCTCAATTCTGCTTTTATTCATTGCTTTCTATCTGTGTTGTGAAGAGATCAGGACTCACTGCCTCATTTGAGTCCGCCATCTTTATTCCCAGGAGGTGTTTTGTTGTTGTTGTTTGTTTTGTTTTGCTTTTGTACCAGGGATTGAACCCAAGGGCACTTAACAGTTGAGTCACATCCCTGACCCTTTTGAAATTATGAAAACACAAATTACATAACTGAAGTAGAGACAGATTTAGCAGTACAAAGCAACCACTTTCTTAATTTGATTGGCTTATATTAACCAACAGAAGAAAAATGTTTTAGGAAATGGGATCATGCCACTGTGGTATGAAAGTGTTTCCTCCAAAATTCAGTAGTTGCCAAGGGGATAGTATTGAGAAACAAGGACTTTCAATGGTAGTTAGAACACAAGGGCTCCTCCTGTGCAAATATTACTTTCTGGAGCCAAAAAATTAAATACATTTTTTTTCTGTGTTCAGAAGAAAGATGAGGGGGGACTCAGCAGAGAGAGTTTGTTCTTTTTCCTCTGCCACCTTCTGCCATGTAAGGTCATAGCATTTCTCTCCTCCACAGGACACAAGGTGCCAGGCTCCCTCCTGAAAGAATAGAGTAACCCTTGCCAGACTATCAAGCCTGCCCAGGACCTCAACTGGGGACTTTCCCCCTCCAGAAATGCCAGAAGGTAAATTTCATAAATTACCCAGTCTCAAATAATCTTTTAGAGAAGCACAAACTAGACTAAGGTCCATGCTAATTCTGCTTGGAAACTAACAGATGCCTAAAAAAGTGGAAGGCCACAAAAAGTTATAATTATGGAAATAACCATTAAAACAAAAATTTCACTTTTTATAATTATAGACCTACAAAACAAAAACAACACAAAATGAAGTCTTTTTCTAAAAATATAAAACAAAACATGAAAAAATAACATAATTCAAACTAAATATATCTGTTACATAAAAAATGTAAACATGTTTAATTTGTTGTTTAAAAAAGATAATCATGTTGACTTGTAAAGCAAAATTGAACTCTGTGCCAAAATAAAAGAGACACAGTTTTAAAAAGTGGTTTTGAGAAGTAGAAAAGATGGCTGAGCTATATCTTGCAATGCAAAGAAGAAAAAAACAAAAGATTCACAATATTAAAACTAGATAAGGCAGAAGTAAGGATTCAAAGCATTGAGTGAAACAAAGAAGGACACTTGGTAACACTAAATTTATCATTCAAATTGAATATTTTTGAGTTATAAACATCTACGCACCAACAGAAATCTTATGAGGAGAAACAAAGATGCCTTATGATAGGAAACTAAGTCCCTTCTCTCATCCCTGACATCAATCAAGCAGACAGGAGGGAGGAAATGAGCACAGATACAGAAAGCCAAAGCAACAAATCTAATGATGTAGTCCTGATCAATATATATCAAATGCAGCACCCTGAAACAAAGAATTTTCTTTATTTCAGTTCCTATGGGATAGTCAGCAAATCTGCCATGCATTAGGTCATGAAGAAAACCTCCATGAGCTCTAAAAAGTAAAACTAGAACGGACAACTTTTTCTGATCACAGTGGAATGAAACTAGTACCTAATTTCAAAAAGGAAAATTAAAAAGACTACATCTCTTCCTAAATGTTAATTTTTTTTCCTCTTAAACAACTCTTGAGTCAAAGAGGGATCCAAATGAAAGTACAGAATTTCTGAAAATTCTAGTCATTGGAACTTATGAAAATCAACCAAATTTTAAAACAGTTTATAACTTTAAGTACTCACTCAACAACAAATAAAATGTAACATCAAGATGTTTTCAAAAAATGTAACATTAAGCTAAACCATAGGAAAATAATAGCAGAATGTCACAAATTAAAAAGTAGGAAAATAATTGAACAATAAATAGCTTTTTGTAACTGGGGGAGGATAGAAGGAAAATAAAAATATATAAATAATTCCCTATCTTATTTTCTAAGGAAGTACAAATATAGAAAATAAAAATGATAAGATGAAATGAAAAAATAAGATATTATTAAAAAGTACTTTGCGGGCCTGGGTTGTGGCTCAATGCAGAGCACTTGCCTCGAATGCGTGAGGCATTGGGTTCGATCCTCAGCACCATATAAAAAAATAAATAAATAAAACAAAGGCATTATGTCATGTACAACTAAAAAAAAAAAGTACTACACAAAATTCTACAGAAAATCCAGATAAAATAGGTCATTTTCTAGGGAAATATAGTTTATCAAAAACAATTCCAGGAAAAAAATTGAACATTGATTTCCATAGAAGAAATAGGAAAGTTGCCAAAGGGGTACCTTTTAACAAGGTTTCCCTATGTATCGTGTAAAAATATGAAGGTGCATCATAATCCATACTATGCTAGCTAAATTCCAGATGGAGCAGAAATTTAAACTAGAAAAGTCAAACCCTTTAAATATCTATAAATTTTATTTGTCAATCATTCCTCAATGAAGGAACTGAGGGAAAAAGAAATAGATAAGGAAAAAAAACATGAAAGGGCTAAGATAAAATAGAAGAGAATTATTTTACTATTTTAGAGGTGGAAAAACCTTTCTATGTTCATAGTTCAAAACCAGACTAATAAATTTGGCTATAACAAAGTTTCATACCTTCTAGGTGAGAAAAATACATTCTGAGTCAAAAAACAAATGAAAGATTAAGGAGAATACATGCCGTTTACTTCATGCATTTGTAATCTTAGTATAGTAAGGATCTAGTAGAAATAAATGTGGAAAAGATCACAACTCAGCAGAAAAAATACATAAATGATATAAACAGCAACACTGGAAATACACAGAATTCTGAGCATCCAAATATGAACTCTTTATATATCTACTTAGGAAAAACCCAGATGTTCAATAACATATAATGAGTTTGTATGGAAACAGGTGCATTTATATATTACTGGTGGGCATGTAACTGCTCTGAAGAACAGTATTATAATATATTTCAAAAACATTGCATATACATATATAGATATAGATGTAGATGTAGATATTCCTATTGTCAAACATTATCTCACAATTAGACATGCACAATGTTTGAAATAACATACATGCCGGTTAATAATAAGGGTCCAGAAGCAATAAATTTCCTTCAAAGTTGATGAGTTAAAAATAGATTGTGGTTTATCCTACCAATTTAATGTCCTGAAAGTGCTGAAAACCAAAGAAAAAAAAACAAGAACACTCTCTATGTGCTAATAAGGAAACATAGCTCATATATACTGTTAAATGTGAAAAAAAAGAATTAAAGCAGCATAAATAGTACCACCTATGTGTTAAAAAGGCGATACATGGTTTTATTTGTTTACATGTACATAATGATAGTCTAGAGAAAAAAGCTAATGACAGGGGGCTGGGGTGGTGGCTCAGTGGTAGAGCACTTGCTTGGCATATGTGAGGCACTGGGTTCAATTCTCAGCACCACATATAAATAAATAAAATAAAGGTCCATTGACAAATAAAAACTATATATAAAAAACTAATAACAGTATGTTTGGGGAATATGATAAGGAAATGGAAATCTGGGAACAAAGCTAGGAAAAAATGGGGAGGAATTTTTCCATTTACCTTCTTGAAAAGGGAAAATAAATGTGAATCATAAATAAAATATTAAAATAATTAAAATTGGGTTTTATACTCAAAGCCCTAGATGCTTTACTAGTTTCCTATCCAATAGGATAATGTCCAATATTGTTTAAATCTAGGTCTTCTGTATAATAACACATCATAGACCAACATTTGTTTCAAAATAAAGAGCAATTTTTTCACCAATTTAGTACAAAAAAATTATATTTGAGACTTTTTAAGTAAATGTTCACACATTGGCATTGTTTTCTCAAAGGTTAATTTTCCAACAATTGCAGAAAGTTGAGATTTGCTGTGTTAACCTTGATGCACCCTCACTTAATACTCCATTTTTAAAAACATTAGTTACTATCAAAGCTTGCTTATGCACTTAAACTTTGCTTTCAGTTATTTTTTTAACAAAATATTCTCAACAAAAAAGAAATCTTTTATGAAACTGTGCAGAATACCTGCTAAGTTAACATGGTGCAACTATGGAAGTCATTAGATTTGGAACCAGGAGATATGGGGCTGGGTTTCAGAGTTTCTAAACTTTCCTTTAGGAGCCAACCAAAGGTGAAATCAGACATTGAAACTCCCTTACAGTCTTTATTGCTTCTTCCTTTCACCAAATCTCACCATCTCAGAGATATCACAGTCTTCAAGATCTAGGAAACAGGAGGTCTGCTGTTTGTTGGCTTGTGCTGCGATATAAATGTGTCCCTCCAAAATTTACAAGTTGAAATCCTTAATACCTATTATAGTTTTGATAGGAGACATCACCCAAAAGCTCCTGTGTTAATGCAGGAATATTCAGAGGTGAAATGAATAGGTTATGAGAACTCTAAACTAATCAGTCCATGCTAGCTTGAATGAACTAACTGTAGGCTGGTGGGGCATGGTTAGAGGTGGGTCACAAGGGACATATCCTGAAAGGATTCTTCTTCCCCTTGCTTTCTCTGCTTTCTGGTCACCACAAATGAAGCAATATTCCTCCACCACATCCTTCTGCCATTATGTTATGCCTTGCCTTAGACCAGAGGAATGGAGTTAGCCCACCAGTGACTAAATCTCTGAAACTGTGAGCCAAACTAAACTTTTCCTCCTCTGAGTTGTTCTTGTCAGGTGCTTTGGTCACAGTGACAAAAGGTTGACTAACACAAATCCCAGAGTGATGGTATTAGAATGTGGGATGATTAGGCAGAAGATTAGATCAAGAGGGAATTACTATCTTTTAAAATAGGACCAAAGAAGTTTCATTCTCCCCCTTCACCATGCAAGTAAGAAGGCACCATCCATAAACCAGAAAACAGACCCTCCCCAGACACCAACACTGTTGGTGCCTTGATCTTGGGTTTCTCAGCCTTCAGAACTGAGAGAAATAAGTTTATTGTTTATAAGTTCCTACTCTATGGTATGTTGCTATAGCAGCCCAAACAGGCTAACACAGATTATTCATTTTAAGGTAAGACTTCTCAACAGAGGCACTATGGATATTTTGAGTTTCATTTTCTTTCTCCTGTGAGGAGCTGTCCCATGCATTATAAGACAGCAGCTCTCCTGTCTTTGGCACACTAGATACCAGTAGCACCCTTTCCAGTTGTGAGAATCAGAAATGTCTCCAAACATTGTCAAATGTCCCCTGGAGGAAAACATCTCTCCTAATGCAAAACCATTCCCTTAGGAGTAGAATCCTCTGTAGGTGGGTGGTTTAGTGTGGTATGACAGCTCTGAACACTACACAGATACTCCAGTGGCTAGTAAGTATTCCTCATGGAACTTTACTAAAGCTTTCCATGCAAGTGTTTATTCACTCAATTGTAATCATGATTCAGTGAAAGTCCAAAGCTCTCACTAAGCGCCCCCTACCCAAACTTTTTAAATCCCTTTTAACCATCAGAATGTCTAACCCCTCATAGTCAATTTCCCTACTTAAAGAAAGTAGTTTTTATTTCGGGAAATGGCAACACTGTTCTTATGCTTACTGTTTTTATCTCAAATGTTTCTCTGTTATCATCCAAATATCCATTTCTACTTTATCATTCTTACACATAACAAATCAATATTTCCACAGTACTTTTGACCTGCATTTACAAACTGTTATGAGTACTAACAGAATGAAATTATAATGTGTAAAGTTCTTTAACCCAAACCCCTTTGCTAAAATAGATGAGGCAACACACAGTAGAGAAGTAGACTTCATTCAATCTGTCCAAGTCACTATACAGGTAAGCAAGCAAACAATAAGAACTTTCAGAGGAGGTGAGAGAACCCATATCCATAACTGCTACAACATATTATCTAAAATGCCTTGTTTTTAACAAA
This sequence comes from Marmota marmota marmota, assembly GCF_001458135.2. Lineage (NCBI taxonomy): Eukaryota > Metazoa > Chordata > Mammalia > Rodentia > Sciuridae > Marmota > Marmota marmota. The sequence continues at coordinate 18,796,842 of NW_026000241.1, forward strand.
AAGAGAGAATGCAAACAAGAAAGTATGACCCATTCATAGAAAAGAAAAAAACAGGCAACAGAAACTACCTGTTAAAGTGTCCAGAAGTTGGCTTAAGAGAAAAAGATTTTCAGTGCAATCACTGTTAAGAATGTTTAAAGAACTAAAGAAGACTATGTCTTAGAACTAAGGCAAAGGATGAGGATACTGTCTAATTAAATATGAACTGTGAATAAAGAGAAAGTATTTTTAAAAGAATGCCGTAGATATTCTGGAGTTGAAAAGTACCATAATTAAAAAGAAAAAATTTAGAAAGACTCAATAGCAATTGTTTTAGAAAACTGTTTAGTATCATCTAATAAAGTTGAAGGTGGCAAATTCTACAACCCAGTAATTCCCTCCTAAGTATAGTTTCTCTTATATAAAATTCAAAAGAAGACAATACTAAACAACATGTTGTTTAAGAAAAATATTGTGCATTATAAAACTACGAAGAAAACCAGAAAATGAAAACAATATAATATAGGAAATTGGTTCTCTGGAAGGAAGGAAATGTGGCCAGGAAAGACATTGTAAGAAGTTTCTAAGGTTCTAAATTGATTATTTATTTGTTGTGGGGGTGGTGCCAGGGATTGAACTCAGGGGCACTTGACCACTGAGCCACATCCCCAGCCCTATTTTGTATTTTATTTAAAGACAGGGTCTCACAGAGTTGCTTAGTGCCTTGCTTTTGCTGAAGCTGGCTTTGAACTCGTGATCCTTCTGCCTCAGCCTCCTGAGCCACTGGCATTACAGGCATGCACAACCAACCTGGCTTGATTATTTCTTAAATGGAGTAATGGGGATTTTATTTTCACTGTCCAATTCTTATCACTGTACGTACATGTGTTGTTCATGTTAAGTTACTAGAGAAGTAGAGACACATGCAGAGTCACTGAGAATCATGCTAAAATTTTCACACAAAAATTCCGTTCACTCTGAAGCCCAGAATGCCAAAATGTAAAAATTCACCTGCCCATGAGAACAGAAAAAGCAGCAGATTTAATGCAAAGGACTTTGGGGACAAAATAGACAAAGCTTATTGACTGCCTTAGTTCACAATTCTCATCCCACTCCCACATTGTAACAAGCAAATCAAAGACCCAAACAAAATTACCCCCACTGAAAGATGAGTGATCATTAGAAGTGAAACAACATGTGCCGCATGCATATTCCAATAGAAATTGGAAGAGCTGTCAGGGCAAAAGCATACAATTCAGAAAAAAAAATTTACTCGAGGAAACAGCAGAAAAAAAATATTTCAGACACATTGCTCATTATTTTCAAATAAAGAAAAAAAATCCTTGAACAAAGAAAAAATACTAAGAAGAAAAAAGAGGTACAGGAAAATAGAAGACAACAGAAACAGATGAAATGTTACTGCAGACTCCCGGGAAAGAGAGAGATAATGGCTTAGCACCTGAGAATGGAAAATTCATGATCCTTCAAGTAGGAAAGTTTGAGTTCAAAGCTTAGCATTAAAATCTACTAGTTGCCTGAACCCTGTGCAACTCTGAACTGAGTCTGATTCCTCATGAAGGAAATCAAGATAAAAATCTACTAAATTGAATTATTAAAGACTCAGACAAGAGAGTAACTTAACCTAGCAATAGACTCACAGAATGCACTCCGTTTTACCCACCTCTTCCCCTCTCTTCACCTCTGTTTGTCCCTGCATTTTTTCTCCTCATCTCTCTGTCCCTCACTCAATTTTCCTCTGTAATAAATATCACACTTAACTCTTGGATATCTATCTGTGCTAAAGGGAAGACACATGAATAGGAGGACTTAAAACATGTAAATTAGTCAAAAGACTCCCTAAACCATTTCTTTTAATCAACTTTCCCAGCTAGAATTTTTTCACACTTCCCAGCTGTCTATGCTGATACACTAAATTTCAATCTTCTACAAAGTCAATAAAAGAAAAAAGAAAGCAAAATAAAATCTATCAATGTATACATGACCAGTGTAACTCCACATTATGTTCAACCTCAAGAATGGGATCAAATTTGTAATGGGTTGCACCCCATTACATACATTAATATGTCAAAATATACCCTAATGTCATGTATATCTAAAAACAACAAATGAAAAAAATCTAGAAATGTGAGCCCATACATTTGGTTAGAAAAATATTTCTAAAATAAATTAGTAAGCACGATTTACTGTACTAACAATATGATGCAATAAGCAAAGCAAAAAGTAGATATAAAGCATGATGGTTCATCGCTCTGCAGAATGGACCACTGACTTCATTGCTTAGGTCATTCTCACCCTGTAACAACTTCTACCCATGCTATCCAATAGAACATTATGCAAAAAAGAAAATGTGTCTGTAATGTCCAACATGGTAGCCAAATAGCCACATGTGGTTATAGAACACCAGCAGTGTTACTCATAAAACTAGAGAATTCTTAATTTTACTTTATTTTGACTTATTTAAATGTAAACATAAATAGCCACACATGGCTAATGGCTATATTATTGCATGTGCAGTTCTGAGCTAATTAAGTCATATCATCTAGTAAGTGGAGATAATTTCATTTAGACTCATTTTATTAAGTTTAATAAGTTTCTTCTAATTAGTGGTCATATCCCCTCTTGATCCTAACCAACTCATAATAGTAGCAGATTTCAGTTTCCATTACTCTCTTCTTTTTTGCCTGTGCTAACACAGAGAGACAATATCACTGAAATGACTAAAGATGGAGAGGTTCCTAAAATGTTTTTTTAGTTATACATAGACACAATATCTTTATTTTGTCTTATTTATTTTTATGTGGTACTGAGTATCAAACCCAGTGCTTCTCATGTGCAAGGCAAGTACTCTGCCACTGAGCCACAACCCCAGCCTAAGATGGAAGTGAGGTAACAAATCCAATGGATATTAATTTTTCTCCATCCTTTGCACTATATGATAAAAGACATTCTCTGGCACATTTTCTCCACAACCCCAACAAGGTGCTTCCTGAGGCTGTTTCTTATAATATTCCTCAACATAGGCTCATCCAACAGTACAAAACTTTGAGGAGGTTGTTAATATTCATTCCAGAGTCACAGCTCTCTTGGGTCTGGAAGGAAATATTTGCATTTCAAACGACAGAATTAACCATACATCGTTTATGAAATACATCCTGAACATTGTTTTTCTCAACTATGATTTTAATAATGTTTGGACAGCTGTAAATTACAGAATGTACTCCTGGAAATCACTTGAACACAGTTATTTATGATGCTAGTTAAGCACAGAGCTGTGACCCCCCCAATAGGCAGTCAAACTGCAAACAGAGACCTCTTGGGAAACCTGAATATCCTAGCAAAGACTCATGCCTGAGGGAATAACCTCACCTTGTCCAAGAGGTAAGCAGCACTGATTAGCATCCTAACTCGAATTAATGCCACTTTACACAGCTCCTGACGATCCTGCCTTGTACATGGATATGTAGCCCACTGGGCAAAACCTATATAGAACTCTTGGCTATAATTAACCCTTTCCTGTGTCCCATGATTTATCATGGGACTTAAAGCAAATGCTCCACAAAGGAAGAAACCATCTTATTCTGTTTATTCACAGTGCCTTGCAGCCAACTGGTATATAGTGAATGCTGATTAGACGTTTTCCAATTACACAAAGAGAATCAAACCATAATTGGAATAAACAGAATTCCTATCATGCCATAGTACCCTTGATTAATTTGAAAGAAACTTTTTAAGTGTGTTTAAAAACAGTGGTGCTCAATTTACACTGGCCCTTCAAATTATTGTCCTCCTTAATGAAAAATATATATCACAACTACAGCTTCTCTCCCAGGAAGAATTCCTTCTTCTTGGCAAAAAAAAAAAAATGCAATGTCAGACCCTCCCTATATACTTTGTTTCTTCCTTAATTAATTCTTACTTTTAGAAATAATCCCCAATTTATCTTATATTAAATTTTCTTTCCCTACCAACCAATTAGCTAATCACCAGTGATTTTCCTAATTCTATCTCAATGTTGAATTTCAGGTCAAACTAAGTCAGAGGAACTTGATGTGCATGTTGTAGAGGTAATCTTGGAATGAGAGCAACTTCTGAGATTTATATTAATGGGGAAAACTGACAGTGGACAGGAGTCCCCAATGGACTTAACATTGTCCAGTTCAGGACAGCAAAGAGTGCGGTTTGTGTGGATCCAATAAAGGTAACTAAGGAGCATTTTTATAACAGTTTTAAACGAAATGAAATTTTTAAAAAAGGATTAATAACTACATGGAGTTTAGAAAAAGTGGCACTAAAGAACAAGAATATTACAGTCCATGCCTATCCAATGAGAATGTTCTGGCAGCTAAAAAGGCATACAGGTGAGGACCTGTGACTTGAAGAATATACTGACAAGATCAGCCAATTCATTTCTTCTGAGTCTATTCACTAATAACCCTTCAATTTACAAAATCTTGTGTACCATTTCCTTACTACCTTGAGTGGTGGGCATTACTATTATGGTCACTAAAAAATGAAGTCTTAAAAGTTTTGAATTAATAAATAATAAAAGTTTTTGAATTAATAAATTTCCTTCTCTAAGTATCTAAGTCAGTTCCCTGAGGCTCATCAAATCTGGGGCACTGACAAGTCTAGTTCCTGGACCCAGAGTGAAGGCGTAGGACTGCCAACTGCAGTTCTGACATCTCAGGTCCTCTCTGAGAAGTCAGCCAGGCTTTCTTGAACATCTTCAACTCCTTAACTTTATTCTCCACATTTTCTGTCTGGAAACACCTTGACAAGTCCTGTTATTTCTGCTGTACTTGTGAGTGTACTCTTTTCTCTCTGAAAGACTTAAGAAGCCATAGAAGACGGACAATGGCCAACTTGCTACACATGTGACCCTGACACTTCTTATTTCTTATCTTGTGGATAACACCTTTCTTTTGTCCCTTTTATTTGATTTTTGAAGCAAAATATCTTCTGAATCAACCCCAGAGAGATGTGACTAATGAAAAGAGAATACATTTATAGGCTAAACACATATGGTATGAATACTAGATCCACAATTCATATTCACTCGCCATAGAGATTAGTCAAATCCTTAACCTCTCTTACCCTCAATGTCCTCATCTGTGAAAATAATAATACTTATATCACAAGATTATTATGAGTATTCAAGGAGACAATATATATTTAAGTATCTGGCACTTAATGGGTATTCAAAAGCATTCATTTTCCTTCCCTCAATATAATCTTCTCTGGCTAATAGCTATGGCATTCAGTAGTATTTGCAGGGCTTGTAATATCTTACTGAAAGGAATCATCCCAATTACTATTTCAGCTGCTTATTTCTGAAATTGCATGCTATAGTTTATCATCCTGTGTCCAATACTAGTTATATTCTTACTATCAGTTGTAACTCCAAATAGGTTTTATTATAATTTATAATGAAAACTTTTCCTACAATACTTTAAAAATACTTGGACTTATTACATGTAGAGTCTATGTTTAAAGACTTAATGCAAGGAACTAACACAAAGCTAACCCTCTTCTTTTCCAATAATTACCATAATAAAGTTAATAGCAAGAAAGTTTGCAAGTTATTGAGTATATACTCTTAGATCCAAAAGGAAACAAAGGTTATGAGTAATCAAGAATATTTATTGTAGTATTGTCCCTACTGGTTAGTTCTACCTGAAATCTGTTCTCTAACTCTGAATCTGGAACTTTGGAACCCAACTTTGGTTTTTGACTCACAACCTATGTCTTTGAACGGAAAAGAAACTGGGGGGGGGGGGTAAAATACATAATAATGCAGACATGTGAATAAGTGCAAGTCCAAAAGGTGGGGGCAAAATTGTGTTAGAATGGAAAGAAGTTATATTCTAGGAAAATAAGCACACATCTTAATTAATTTGGATTTCATCAGTCTTCATTGTCAACTATGTTATTTCTGGGTAAATTACTAAAATTTGTGGGAAAAGCCACTACACATTTTTAAAAGTTTATAAAATGCTGACAGGCCAGAGGATTCCTTAACCCATCTAAGAATTCAAAGAATCAGAACAAAGGTTTCATTTCCCAGTGATTTGGCTAAGTCAGTCTTATTCTTGTATCCAAAATAAATGTAATTAGAAACATTTATCACAAATGATGTACCATCTCAAAAGAAAAAAACTAATCCAGAGATTGATCAGTCACTCAGAGATTTAGTTCAACTTCTCTTGACTCCCAATTCCATTGCTTCTAATAGTCAAGTTGTTCCTACATCTGCAAGCTCAAATGTTCATTTCCTCCTGCTTCTGCTGTCTCTAAATTCTTATCTCTCTAACTCCACAGCACTTTCAGTTTCTTCACCAGTTTCCAAAATAATGCCACCATTCCAACGGAGCCCCTCACAATTTGCGGAGATTTCCTAAAGACAGTGTGACTCATGGGGAGGGGTGACTTCAGAGAGCTTGAATCCTCCCAGAATCTCCTAGTTATATTCTCAACATCTCTGGACCAACCACCAGAATCTCTTCCATCACCCATATAAAACATACTTAGAATACACCCTAACTCCTTGGGGGCAGTGGAGGAGCAGAACTGTAGCTCTATCCTAAGTGCTTATAACAGTGCTTTCCTCAAAGACACCTTTCTCCTTCTCAGAAGAAGTCAACTGAATATTGTTTTCTCCAGATATGATGGTCTTCAGCAGAGACAGACTCTTAATAATCAGGAGTGTTAGCATGTGCCATTCACTTTATGCTTCCTCTTATATCCTTCCCAAAGCCAACCCTCTGGAGTTTGCATCATATCAAACAGGAAATTTAGGTTCAAAGGGTATCAATACAATTTGGGTGTCAAAGCAAATAAACTTAGGAGCTGGAACGCATAATAGATGTACAAACCATAGCAAGGGGGAGAGGTCCTGAAACCTACTTTTCTTTCTTCATAGAGAAATACCAAAGTCCAAATTTGTCCTCGGAGCTACATTACTATTGTCCTGTGAGAAGTTTGCAGGTTACTCCAATAAAGAGTATCAGGAAATACCTATGATCTACAGATTATTACGGTAGTTAACAAAAAAAAAAAAAAAAAAAAGTTCACAGAGCAGTTAACAAAAAAAAAGCAAAAAGAGTTCTTTTTTTTTACCTTCTAAGTGAAGGGTGGGAAAAAAAAGAGGAAAAGCTTCATCTATGTAGATACTACTTTAAATCTCCATTTTATTTCACCCATGATAGAGACCCTAAGTCCATAGGCTGACTAGCCCATCTGTATTTCCCCAGTCTTTTTTATTTTTATTGGTTCATAATAGTTATACAAAACATTAGGATTTATTTGGACATAATTATAAATGCATGGAGTGTAGTTTGCTTTACTTAAGTTCCCAGTATTTGCCCTTATGCTCCTCCCTCCCCCTGTTCCCTTTCCTCTACTGATCTTTCTTTTTATTTACATTTTTTAATTAGTATGCATAATGATGGGATTCATTGCAGTATAGTTATATATGTACATTGAAAAGTTAGATCAGATTCATTCCACTGTTCTTCCTTTATCTCGTCCATCTTTCCTCTCCCTAAATCCCCTTCTTCTACTCTCTGATCTTTCTTTTATTTTGGTGGAATCATGCCCCCCATTTCTATTTCTTCTTCTACTTTTCCTTCTCCTCCCTCCTCCTCCTTCTCCTTCTCCTCCTCCTCTTTCTTCTTCTCTGTCTCTCTGCATGCATATCAGAAAAAAAATTCAACACTTAACTTTCTGAGTCTGACTTATTTCACTTAGCATTATAGTCTCCAGTTCCATCCATTTATCAACAAATGCCACAAAGTCATTCCTCTTTATAGATAAATTATATACACACTCACACACACTCACACACACACACACACACACACACACACACCACATTCATCTGTTGAGGGGCACCTAGCACCTAGGTTGGCTCCATAGCTTAGCTATTGTGAATTATGCTGCTATAAACATTGATATGTCTGAAGTATGCTGATTTAAAATCCACTGGATGTATACCAAGGAGTGGGATAACTGGGTATTATGGTAGTTCCATTCCTAGATTTTTGAGGAGTCTATTCTGCATTCCAGAGTGGTTATACTGATTCGCATCCCCACCAGCAATGTATGAGTGTACCTTTTCCCCCACATCCTTGCCAGCATTTATTATTTGTGTTCCTAATCATTGCCATTTTGACTGAAGTGAGATAAAATCTCAGTGTAGTTCTAATTTTCATTCCTCTAATTGCTAGGTATATTGAACATTGTTTCATGTATTTTTTGACTATTTATATTTCTTATTTAGAGAAGGTTCTGTTTAGTTCCTTTGCCCATTTATTGAACAAGAGGCAAAGATCTTTTCCCATTCTGGAGGCTCCCTCTTCACACTTGACTAGCCCATCTTAATTCCCGTTTGTGCTGATATTTTCATTTGCAAAAAACACAGGGGACATATTTATAAACCCCACAGCAAAGGAGAGGAAAACTTCACGTTCAGCCTAACCTACTTCACACAGCATCTTTAAATATCTCGTTATTCCAAGGGACAGATGTTTGTTGCAACACTGTACCAACTCTGAGAAAGCAAATGCTACTTCCTTTTGAAAGCATCCACTTTCAGGATCCCATAGCCTTCTTTTGTGGAATTTCCCAGAGTATTCATATGTGTTCTCCCACAGAATTCCTGTGTGGAAGTGTGTGTCTGTGCACACATGCATGCACCTCTGGTGGGGCATGTAGGTAAAACATTTCCTATTAAAATATGACTAGGGTATGCAAAGGACAACAAAAAATACCATCAATCAATGGTCATCGTGAATCATTAAAGTTATATCTATAGAAGATGATGCAGCATGATTTGTACAATAGAAGTACTGGAAAAGTGGAAACCTTCATTAACAGGGAAAGCAAGAAAGTATATTGTAATCATACAATGAACCCAGGCAATCAGTACAGATACATAAACTAAGGCTTAAACAGGCATGGAACAATACCAACAGTTTTGATTTTAAAAAATTATAAAATAATCAAAATAGCATGATCTCATTATGTTAACATCTATATGTAATTTGTTTATAAACTTTATTAATAATAATCACACACTGCATGATCTCATTATGTTAACTTCTATATGTAATTTATTCATAAATTTTATTAATAGTAATCACACACTGCATTATATCACATATAAATGGATCACGTGATTTACATTCAATAACGGAAGGCTAAAAGATATTAATAGCATTTGCCATTGGATGGATTATAGATGTTTTGCTTTCTTCTTTTTACTTGTCTATATTTTGAATTCATGTTATAATACATATGTGTTATTTCTTAAAAGGAATTTTTAAAATATTTATTAAAACATATGAACCTGTGAGGAATCTTTTAGCAATCTAGCAGCATTCAGTTTTTTTCTCCATACATTTTTAATTAATTTTTTGTTTGCTTTAATTAGTTATACAAGACAGTAGAATGCATTTATGCACTTTGATATACACAGATGGGATATAATTTCTCATTTTTCTGAGTGTACATGTTGTAGAATCATATTGGTCATGCATTCACATATATACATACAGTAATAATGTCTGTTTCATTCTACTATCTTCTCCCCTTCCCTCCCATCACTTCCCTTATACCTAATCTAAGGTAATGCTATCCTTCTCTAGTGCCCTGGCCTTATTGTGAATTAGCATTTGCATATTAGATAAGCATTCAGCCTTTGGTTTGGGGGAATTGGTTTATTTCACTTAGCATAATATTCTCCAACTCCACCCATTTATTGGCAAATGCCATAATTATACTCTTCTTTAAAGCTGAGTAATAGTTCATTGAGTATATATACACCACATTTTCTTTATCCATTCATCTATTGAAGGACACCTAGGTTGGTTTCATAGTTTAGTTATTGTGAATTGAGCTGCTATAAACATTGATGTGGCTGCATTACTGTAGTATGTGATTTTAAGTCCTTTGGGTATAAACCCAGGAATAGGATAGCTGGGTCAAATATTGGTTTCATTCCAAGTTTTCTGAGGAATCTCCATACTGCTTTCCATAGTGGTTGCACCAATTTGTAGCCCCACCAGCAATGAATGTACCTTTTTCCCCACATCCTCACTACCATTTATTGTTTCCTGAACTCTTGATGATTGCCATTCTGACAGGAGTAAGACAAAAATCTTAGAGTAGTTTTTATTTGCATTTCTCTAATTGCTAGAGATGTTGAACACTTTTTCCTATATTTGTGGATTGATTGCATTTCTTCTTCTGTGAAGTGTCTGTTCAGTTCCTTGGCCCATTTATTGATTGGGTTATTTGGGTTTTTTGGTGTTAAGTTTTTTGAGTTCTTTATATATCCTAGAAATTAATGCTTTATTGGAGGTGCATGTGGTAAAGATTTTCTCCCAATAAGTAGGCTTTCCCCTCACATTATTGGTTGTTTCCTTTACTGAGAAGAAGCTTTTTAATTTGCACCTATCCAATTTATTGATCCTTGATTTTACTTCTTGTGCTTTAGAAGTCTTGTTAAGGAAGTCAGATCCTAGGCTGACATGGTGAGGATTTAGACCTATATTTTCTTCCGTTATGTGCAGAGTCTCTTTTCTAATGCCTAAGTCTTTGAAACACTTTGAGTTGATTTTTATGCAGGGTGAGAAATAGAGGTTTAATTTTATTTTGCTACATATGGATTTCCAGTTTTGCTAGCACCATTTGTTGAATAGGCTATCTTTTTTCCAGTGAATGTTTTTGGCATCCTGGTCTAGTATGAGATAACCGTATTTATGTGGGTTTTTCTCTGTGTCCTCTATTCTGTACCATTGGTCTACAAGTCTATTTTGGTGCCAGTACCATGCCATTTTTCTTACTATAGCTCTGTAATATAGTTTAAGGTCTGGTATTGTAATGCCTCCTGCTTCACTTTTCTTGTTAAGGATTGCCTTATCTATTCTGGGTCTCTTATTTTTCCAAATAAATTTCATGATTGCTTTTTCTATTTATATGAAAAGTGTCACTGGGATTTTAATAGGAATTACATTAAATCTGTATAACATTTTTGATAGTATGGCCATTTTAACAATATTAATTCTGCCTATCCAGGAGCATGGGAAATCTTTCCATCTTCTGAGGTTTTCTTCAATTTCTTTCCTTAGTGTTCTGTAGTTTTCATTATAGAGGTCTTTTACCTCTTTTGTTAGATTGATTCCCAGGTTGTTTTCTTGTTTGTTTGTTTGTTTGTTTGTTTTGGGGTTTTTTGGGGGGGTTTGTTTGTTGGTTGGTTGGTTGGTTTTTTGAGGCTATTGTGAATGGGGTAGTTTTCCTATTTTCTCTTTCAGTGGATTCATAGCTGATGCATAGGAATGCATTTGATTTATGGGTGTTGATTTTATATCCTGCTACCCTGCAGCATTCAGTTTTGTGAGCACCTTCTTCATGACATATTTCTGAGAATCCTGAATGTGTGTGGATGAGACCCGCACCCTGGGTAGAAATCCTCCACAGGCCTCAGACCATCCAGCCATTTAGGGACAGAGTCATCTTGACACCCACAATTTGCATTTCTGCACAACCCAGAGCAAGCATGAGCTTCAATGGGCAGGGAGGGCAAAACTGGCACTTCTGACTTTAGGGTGCCCATGCCAATTTTGTAACTAAGAATGAAGCCTAACTTCTTAGACAAAAAGTACACATTCTTTCTTTTTTTTTATTGGTTGTTCAAAACATTACAAAGCTCTTGACATATCATATTTCATACATTTGATTCAAGTGGGTTTTGAACTCCCAATTTTACCCCAGATACAGATTGCAGAATCACGTCGGTTACACATCTACATTTTTACATAATGCCCTATTAGTAACTGTTGTATTCTGCTACCTTTCCTATCCTCTACTATCTCCCCTCCCCTCCCCTCCCATCTTCTCTCTCTACCCCATCTACTGTAATTAATTTCTCTCCTTGTTTATTTTCCCATTCCCCTCACAACCTCTTATATGTAATTTTGTATAACAATGAGGATCTCCCTCCATTACCATGCAATTTCCCTTTTCTCTCCCTTTCCCTCCCACCTCATGTATCTGTTTAATGTTAATCTTTTCTTCCTGCTCTTCCTCCCTGCTTTGTTCTTAGTTGCTCTCATTATATCAAAGAAGACATTTGGTATTTGTTTTTTAGAGATTGGCTAGCTTCACTAAGCATAATCTGCTCTAGTGCCATCCATTTCCCTGCAAATTCCATGGTTTTGTCATTTTTTAGTGCTGTATAATACTCCATTGTGTATAAATGCCACATTTTTTTATCCATTCATCTATTGAAGGGCATCTGGGTTGGTTCCACAGTCTAGCGATTGTGAATTGTGCTGCTATGAACATCGATGTAGCAGTGTCCCTGTAGTACGCTCTTTTAAGGTCTTCAGGGAATAGTCCGAGAAGGGCAATAGCTGGGTCAAATGGTGGTTCCATTCCCAGCTTTCCCAGGAATCTCCATACTGCTTTCCAAATTGGCCGCACCAGTTTGCAGTCCCACCAGCAATGTACAAGAGTACCCTTTTCCCCACATCCTCTCCAGCACTTGTTGTTGTTTGACTTCATAATGGCTGCCAATCTTACTGGAGTGAGATGGTATCTTAGGGTGGTTTTGATTTGCATTTCTCTGACTGCTAGTGATGGTGAGCATTTTTTCATGTACTTGTTGATTGACTGTATGTCCTCCTCTGAGAAGTGTCTGTTCAGGTCCACTTTGGTCCAGCTATCTATTGCTGTGTAACAAACCACGGCAAATTTAGTGTCCTAAAATAATGACCACTGTGTTCACGGATGACGTGGGTCAGGAGTTTGAGTAGAACACAGTGAGGATGTCTCTTCTCATCTCTAGAGTATATGGATTGTCAGCAGGAAGACTCCACTGACTGAGACAAGAAACACCTGGTGTCTCCTTCCATCCCACATCTGGTGCTTTGGCTAGAATGGCTGGAAGTGTTGGCTCCACAAATACTACCCACTGAAGCACCTACACATGGCTTGGACTTCTCACAGCATGATGACTGGGTTTCACAGTAGAGTATCCCAAGAATGAGCATTCCAAGAGAACCAGGCAAGAACTTCAGGCCTTTTGGACTTAGCATTGGGACTCATCTAGCATCATTTCCATCCTACTTTATTGGTCAAAATAATCACAAGCTTGTCAAGGTTCAAGGGATGACATAGACTCCCCCTGATGATGAGGGAAAAGTCAACAAATGTGACTATTTTTCTAAAATCACCACACAGGTATCAAGTTTCCACTCTGTGACAACTACTGGAGCTATAACTACAAAAAAGAAAAAACAAACTCAGAGCAAAGATAGCCCTTGGTCTTCTTTCTCCAGTAACTCATTGTCTCCATTGTAAATCCCATTTCTCCCTCAGCAAGATAGAAATAGCAGTGTTAGGTTAAACCATATAAAATTGCCAATAATTCAACCATTTCTAACCTAAAAGAATTGTAATTTGTTCAATCTAAAGCTTGACCTACATGCTTTATAGAAATGTAAGGCTAAAAAGAGATAAAAGATAAAATATTTTCAGGGAGAAAGAATGGAGCTTGATGCTCCTTTTTTTTCTGTAGCTTTCTTCCATAAGCTTTTGTAATATTTCTAACTTAAAGATAAATTGATATTCCCTGCTGCATTTTTTACTTTTTTATTTAAATAATCAAAGTCTAAACTGTTGCCAGGACACATATCCCACAATTATGTCTACTCCAGCACTGTCTGCTAAAAGACTTCCCTAAAGCTTTTTTGAAGTGTCATTTATGGTACTATTACAATGCTTACTTTTTATTAATCAAATTCTCGACCTTCAGCAGTTTTTCCTTATATTGTAAAATGCTCTGTCAAATATTACACCATACTAATATGTAGTGTCCCTAGTATTCAACAGGTTACTTCTTCTAGCTACTTACTAAACCATGTTGGTAATCATTAAAATACCACCTGTACTTACAATCAAGTAATTTTTCTACTGTTGTAGATTCATGGCCAATGGAACAAGTTTACATGTAGAAATAATAACACAAAAAAAACACATGACTATAATGGAGAAAGGTACACAAGAAGTTCTGTTCTGAATAAAACTAGAAAATCAAGAGAGGTAAAGTGAGGCAAATCACTTAAAGGTAATTTTGCCACAAAAGGTAATGAGAACTTGTCTATCAAATGTCCCTAAAAACTGAATCTAATGACAAATCCCAGGCTTTTCAAATAACAAACATATTCTGAACAACAGAATAAGAATGAAAGCTTCCAGAGGCCACTTTTCAAGAAGTCAGAGCCAGTTTTGCTAACTTTTGTTTTGTTCTCCTCTTTACCTCTGGATTAGCCATATTATTCCACTGATGGTGACTCTGTGTAAAACAATAAGATCCTAAATAAAAACAATTCAAACAATGCATATCCCAGGGGCAATTGTGAGGAGCAAGAAAGATTCCAGTTCTTGGATGTGAGGGTCTGAACCAATTTCCAGGCTGACCCATTTGTCTGTGTGCAACTGTCCTCATTTTAAAACTGAGGCTCCCATGTGCCAGGAAACCCATCAGTCTCAAGAAACTAGGGAAAGTTCATCAGCCTATTTATGAGATAATACTGGATAAATCATTTTTCCTTCATAAAATTCATTTTCTTCAAAAGTAAAATTGACTTTTAAAACCCAAATCTTGTAGATTTGATGTGAACACTATGGAAATAATGCTTCAACACACACTGTTCATCATCTACAAGTCTTTAGCTACCTGAACCAAGGGCACCTAGACAGCTTCCCAGCCTTCTGGAGACCTGGGGTGTTTGACACTGGACTTTTGCTACAAAAATTCCCTAAGAGAAAGTTTCTGCTGCCCCTCCTTCTTCCAGAAGACCCATAATGCTGCCCAAGGTTAGAGAAGCCTGTAAGACCCAGGTCTCAGGAAAGGAGACATGGAGGACCTATTTTAATGAGGTCTTGTTTTGCTCTTCTCTTGCCAAATGAGAACTGCATTCTTTAGAAGTGCATCCACTTTCCTCCCACCATGAACAAAAAAGAAGAGGAGAGGGGGTAATTATAAAAGTTCTATTTTCAGCAAATTTTAAAAATATTTTCTCTCCAAAAACCATCAGATACATATCCCTTTTCCTAATGCAAATTAGTAATCAAAGAAGAAAGAAAATGTTTTCAAACTATTACATGAATAAAAAAGAGACATGAGGCTACCACAGTCAGAAAGCTGGGCAGTAATAATGGAATGTTTCCAGCCTATTGTTTAATTAAAAGTTACCAAAATTAGCATACTGCCCCACTCTAGGCTCAGTAACAGTTGAGCCCCTCCCCCATTCTCCCCACCTCCCATCCCACTCCTTCCCTCCCCACTGTGTCCCCTTCCCTTTATTCTCTCTAGACAGCCCACCCCCTTCTTCTCTCCCTGCATCCCTCACACCTGGAGCCGATAATGATACACAGCTCCAAATGAGCTGAGAAAATGAAAACTACCTTCCTAGAGAAAGAAAAGTGCATTTGATATCCCCTTATTCCAGGCCTTGAGGGACTCTGATATAATTACTTCAGAGAGGCTGCAGGCAGATGGCAGCCTTGCAGCCACAGGTCCTCAGTCAGCAGGACTCTGCTGAGATGCTCTCCCTGACATTTTGTTCAAGATGTTTCCAGCACACAAAGCTGAGAGCTGGCAACCAGCAAAGGAGCCTGCAGAGTGTTCGTTAGCCTGAAATTACAACCATCTCACACTTTTGCTTCATGGGCTCAAGCTGCCATACCTTTGCCCAGCTCCATAGGCAAAGACCAGGGACAAAGATCAATGGCCACATACTTATGGAAAAGCTGAAGCATGAGCATATGAGTGGGACAAAGACATAGGAGAAAAGTTGGTGAAGAGTGTGCTGTGCCTGATTCTGGTCCTCCTGGGACATCATTCTCCTCCACTTTTATCTGTGAGAATCACATAATGAAGTCAATGCAAACTGTAAGACTCTGAACAGATACTCGGGGTTACTATCAAAGAGAATAACGGAGGACTAAACGTAGACAGCAGAAATATGGTCCCATCAAATGTAGATAAGCTCCCTCTCTTGAATTTCCACCTCATCAACACCCCACCTTCAGAAATATCTCTGTCAGTGTCCATAGTAGTCAAAATAACACACCAGGGGTTTTCAAGAGAATAGAGGAGGTTGCTTTCCTGGCTGCTTCGTGGTATGAAACCAAGAAAGCAGACAGGCAACTTTGCTGCCAGGTGGGTGAACAAAACAGGTGGGGTGGGCAGGATTTACTGCAATTTAAAACTAGACATTCGACGAAGCAGATCAGGGACCCGGAAGGTTAGATATAATAAAATTAGGAAGAAATCCCCAATGGCACAGCCACTGCTGTAGCTGGGTGGAAGCACCAGCCAGAGTGGTCCATTGGAGAGAAAAGTGGAGGGATAAGGGAATAAAAGGAACCTGCATTTTAAGGAGGCCCAGGATGTGTTTGGGTATGGAGCATTTACAGATCAAGGACATTGCCCAGCAAACCTGAAAGGCTCACTGCATAATATCCTTATCCTGGAAAGAAGCCACCATCTCTCCAGGTGGCATGCAGAGGACAAAGGAAGGAACCATTGTGCAGCCATGATGCTTGAGGGGGCCAGTAGCTGAGGCAGCCAATTTCTGGCAAAATTGAGTTTGGCCTGAGATACAAGCCTGGCAAGCCCACATAGTGTGTGCCTAAGTAACCAGGAGAAAATCAAACATGGAGAGAAGTTTACACTGGGGACAATTGGTCGTGGAAACCCACCACCAGGCTCTACCCTTCCCCTCCAATATGGCTGCTTGCAGGACCTAGATGCATCTGGCTGGGAACTAGGAAGAGTAGGGACAGGAGAGATTTCTTGGAGTCTGAACCCAAGACAAGAAAATATGGGGTCCACAGGTGACATAGGCAGCTAAGAATTGGCTCCCTCACCATATGAGTGGAACCCAGGGGAGATCCCTAGGGTATAATCTTCCAGCATGGAACAACAATTACTGGGCCTTAGAGATGCACTGATTTAAAATCTCTAAACCAATTGGCATTCAGTGAAGAGCCTGGAGCCCACCTAAGCCTAAATCTTGCCTCCAAGAATTCTACCTATGGAAATACCTCTCTCACTCTTGCAATCCAGAAGTGGAGCATCATGCTCCAGATGACCCTGCTTAAAATTGCTAAGAAGAGAAGCTAAGACTGTTTTAACTCCAATGGAAAAGAATTCTTTACCTTTTCATCAAGATTGTTTTTCTTTTATCTTTTTTCTTATTTTTTAAAATTATTTTCTCTATTTAATTGTGACCCTAATAGTACATGGACATTTATACATATTCATACTTGTTTGTCTTATTTCTAGTATTTTTGAAGCCAGTTACTTTTCATGGATTAGATTTATAAGGACTAGGACATTTGATTAGTATATTTTAGTTTTATTTTTTATTCTTTTGTTTTTATTTTTAATATTTTAAATTTTTATTTTATATATATTTTTCCCCTTGACTCTCTCTTTTCTTCTGCTAACAGCCAATCTCAACTGTTCTCTCTTTCACTCTTCTTTTACATTTTTTTACTTCTATCTTTTCTCCTTCTCCCTCATAATCATCACATCCTATATCACTTCTGTTTTCTCCCTGTCTACCATTTGAAATTGTAAACCCTTTTATAAACTTGCTATTTTTATTATAGGAAAAAACTGATCATATCATTTCTGTTAATTGTGAGAATTAACATAGTAGAAACTATTTGGTTTAATACTGTATATTCTTTCTATTCATTGTTGTTATTACTTCTCTCCAGGTTCTAAAAACTTCAAGGGACACTATAAGTCCACAGGGTAGAAGTTTTACTGCCTCAGATCCATACTGTTAGATAGGTAGACACACAAATAACATGAAAAAGCAAGGGAACAAATCACCCCAAACAAACCAAGTTACCAATAACAGAATCAATCAACACCACAGTGGAAGAAATTTAAGAGCAAAAATTTTAGAATGTACATGGTTAAATGGATCTTCAAAGTAAAGGCTGTATACAGAGTGAAATCAGAGAGAAAATAGAGGAAGTGAAATATCACTTCATTAAAGAGAGATTCTGGGGAAAAATAAAACAAGCAGAAATCCTCAAAATAAATTAATTAATAAACCCAATTCAAAATTCAATTGAAAGCATTACCAACAGACTAGATAACTTGGAAGACAGAGTTTCAGCAATGTAAATAAAATATATAAACTTGAAAAAAAAGTTGACATTTTTGGAGAAAACATGTTAAAAGACCATGAACGGAACTTGCAAGAATTATGGGATAACCTGAAAAGAACAAATTTAAGACTTAATGGCATAGATGAAGGTTCAAAGATACAAACCAAAGGAATGCACAATCTTTTCACTGAAATAATATCAGAAAGTTTCCTAAATCTAAAGAATGAAATGGAAAATCAAATATAGGAAGCTTACAGGACCCCAAATATACAAAATTACAAAAGACCCACACCAATGGGTCTGAATAAGAATAGAATTTTAAAGGCTTCCAGAGAAAAACAACAGGTAACATTTAAAGGGAAACCAATTCAGATCACAGCTGGTCCCTCAAACTAGACCCTCAAAGCTAGGAGGTCTTAGAATAATATATACCAAGCTCTGAAAGAAATGGATACCAGCCAAAAATGGCCAGCAAAATTAAGCTTTAGAATTGATGATGAAATAAAAGCCTTCCACGATAAATGAAAATTTAAAGAATTCACAAGTACAAAGCCTGCACTACAGAACATTCTCAATGAGATATTTCATGATGAAGAAATGAAAAACAAAAGTGAAAACCTGAAAAATGAGGAAGTACACTAAAATAACAGTGAATCACTGTAGAAACTAATTCAAATTAAAAACCAGAAATAAATCAAAATGACAGGGAATAAAACTCATATCTCAATAATAAAACTGAATGTAAATGGCCTAAACTCATCAATCAAAAGATAGACTAGCAGATTGGATTAAAAAATAAGACCCAACAATATGCTGTCTCCAAGAGACTCACCGCATAGGCAGAGACATCCATTGATTGAAGGTAAAAGAATGGGAAAAACATATCATTCACAAGGATCTCATAAACAAGCAGGAGTGGACTTCAAGCCAATGTTAATCAGAAGGGACAAATAAGGTTATTTCATACTGCTTAAAGGAATTATACATCAACAAGACATAACAATAGTAAATATTTATGCCCCAAACAATGGAGCATCTACGTACATCAAATAAACCCTTCTCAATTTCAAGAAGCAAATAGTCCACAACACAATAATACTGGGTGGCTTTAACACACCACTCTGACCACTGGATAAATCCTCCAAAGAAAAACTAAATAAAGAAGCTATAGTGGGCTAGGGTTGTGACTCAGTGGTAGAGTGCTTGCCTAGCATGTGTGAGGCACTGGGTTTGACTCTCAGCACCACATATAAATAAAAAAAATGAAGGTCCATTGACAACCAAAAAATATTTTAAAAAAAAAAGAAGCTATAGAACTAAAAATTATAATTAATAATTTATATTTAACAGACATATATATAATACTTCATCCATCAATGACTGAATACACTTTCTTCTCTGCAGCACATGGGTTCTTCTCTAAAATAGACCATATCATAGACCATAAAGCAACTGTTAGCAAATACAAAATAATAGAGATAATACCTTGCATCCTATAAGATCATAATGGAATGATATTAGAAATCAATGATAAAATTTAAAAAAAATAGAAACTACTCTAACACCTGGAGACTAAATAATACATTATTGAAAGAAGAATGGATAGCAGAAGAAATCAGTAATGAAATTAAAAAATACTTAGAGGTAAATGATTATAGAGATAAAACATATTAAAATCTCTGGGACCATATGAAGGTGGTGCTAAGAGGAAAGTTCATTGCATTGAGCTCATTCATTAAAAGAATAGAAATTCAACAAATAAATAACCTAACATTACATCCCAGAGCCTTAGAAAAGGAAGAACAAAACAACACCAAAAGCAGTAGAAGACAGGAAATAATTAAAATCAGAGCTGAAATCAATGAAATTGAAACAAAAGAAATAAAAAAAAATGATAAAACAAAATGTTGATTCTTTAAAAAAATCAATAAAATAGATAAACCCTTAGCCAAGCTAACAAAGAGAGAAAACTCATATTACTACAATTTGCAATAAAACAGGAAATACCACAACAGACACTACTGAAATACAGAAGATAATCACAACATATTTTGAAAATTTATACTCTAATAAAATAGAAAATCTTGAGACATCGACAAATGTCTAGAGACACATGACCTATACAAAGTGAATCAGGAGTACATAGAAAATTTAAACAGATCAATTTCAAGCAATGAAATAGAAGACACCATCAAAAGCCTACCAAGAAAAGCCCAGGACCAGATGTATTCACAGGTGAGTTCTACAAGACCTTCAAAGAACTAATAGCAATACTCCTCAAATTATTCCATGAAATGGAAAAGGAGGGAATGCTTCCAAACTCATTCTATGAGATTAGTATTATCCTGATACCAAAGCCAGAAAAAGTCACATCAAGGAAAGAAAATTTCAGATCAATATCTCTGATGAACATAGATGCAAAAATTCTTAATAAAAATCCTGGAAAATCACATTTAAAAAAAAAAAAACATTAAAAAGATAGTGCACCATGATCAAGTGGGGTTCATTCTGGGGATGCAAGTTTGTTTCAACATACATAAATCAATAAACATAATTCATCGCATTAATAGACTTAAAAACAAGAATCATATTATTATTATCTCAATAGATGCAGAAAAATCATTTGACAAAATATAGCATCCATTCATGTTCAAAACACTAGAAAAATTAGGGATAATAGAAACATACATCAATATTAAAAAGCTATGTATGCTAAGCCCAAGGCCAACATTGTTCTAAATGGAGAAAAATTAAAAGCATCCCCTCTAAAAACTTGAAGAAGACAAGGATGCTCTCTTTTATCACTTCTATTCATCATAGTCCATGAAACTCTAGTCAGAGCAATTAGAAGAAATGAATTAGAAATAGGAAGGACTTAAACTATTCCTATCTACTGATAACATGATCCCATATTTAGAAGATCCAAAAAACTCCACCAGAAAACTTCTTGAACTCAAAAATAAATTCAGCAAAGTAACAGGATATAAAATTAACACTCATAAATCAATTGTGTTCCTATACATCACAGATGAATCAACTGAAAGAGAAATTAGGAAAACTATCCCATTTATAATAGCCTCAAAGAAAATTAAATATTTGGGAATCAATCTAACAAAAGAAGTTAAAGACTTCTACAATTAAAACTACAGAACACTAAAGAAAGAAATCAAAGTCAGCATCCACATATCAGAGAAAACATTCGGCCTTTGGTTTTGGGGGGATTGGCTTATTTCATTTAGCATGATAGGCCACAGGGTAGGGGCAGAGTGGAGGTTCACCATATTGGGTGGGGGAAATGGGGGAAGGATGGGGGTATGGGAATAGGAGAGACAGTAGAGTGATTCAGACATAACTTTCCCATGTTTTTGTATGAATTCACAACCAGTATAATTCCACATCATGTTCCACCACAAGAATGGAAAGTTATACTCCATGTATGATACATCAAAATACATTCTATGTCATGTACAACTATAAAGAACAAATGAAAAAAAAATTTTAAATAACACACTAGCTGCTATACCAACAACTCTAAATCTCAGTGACCTAACATAAACTGAGGCTGATTTCTTCCTCATGGCAAAGCCTTATATAGTAGTGAGCTCTCCTTAGTAGTGGCTTCTCCTCCAAGAGAATCCAGGCTGCTTCTGCCTCAAACACATGACCTCTAGGAGTCCTATTGAAGGGCAAAGTAAGAGCATACCTAACTGTTCAGAAGGACTTAGAGCCGAACCTTGAAATGTCCTTCAGATGTAAAAACACTAGGAAGTTGCTGGCCTTGATAAAAGCAAATGATGCTGGAGCATTAGAAGCCAGATTAAGTCTTCATAATTAGTGTTTTTAAAAGACAACTGAGCATTCCTTTATTTATTCTCTACTACTAAGGAATTTCTAATAATAGAGACAAATCTGAGCTTAGTCTTTTGGGTAAATCACTCTTGGATGAAAATGGGAGTACACATCACACAGAACAGGGGACGTTGGAATATCTAAAAGAGCAGGCCACGTTGAACCGACTTTGGGATTCCTCACATAGAGACCTTCAGAGTCCAGGTTCAAGTCACAGTGTATGATGCTGGTGTCTGGGAAGAGCCAGATGAAAGAGTGGGCCTGAGGGATGGCCTGGCTTGGAAGTGGGCAGGAAGTTCCTAAAGGGAGAGCTGTCATCACGGCAAGCGAGGGGCGGGGGTCAAGGAGCAGAAGCACAGCCCCAGGGCTGACAGAGGATAGAGGCATCCAGGGCCATCATCTCAGGTGTGTCCATGTTTTCATCCAGAGACTTCCTTCTCCCACACGAGCTACCTCCCTGGGTACCTGTCCAGGTCTTCAGGGTTGAGGGATGTGGAGGAGAAAGAGTCCATGATTGGCAGTTGACTGAGGCAAATGGCAGATCAGGTCTGACTTGAGGTAACTTGGAAACATATTTATGTACCAGAAATTAATAAACCTACTAAAAAAACCTCTCCTGGCTATAAATTGTATATGACTTACAGTTATAAATTATATAAACAATTTCCTTTTATGGTTTTAGTCATTCAACTGACACTTACTAAGTGCAAACCAACCAGTGCTAAGCTCTGTGCCAGGCACTGGAGTAAATGTTCACTTGGTTCCTTCCAAGAGTTCAATCTGAGACCTTATTACAGGCTATTTCAAGTTATTTCAAGTTAACTTGAAAAGGGGGCAGGGTGAGAGAAGAAAACAAGTACAGCTCCAATTGTGATGGGGAAATAAAGCACTGTTAGTCACTGGGTTCAGATAAGCAGAGCAGATTTCTCAAGGTCACACAGCTAGGAAATGGCAGAGGCAACATGTAAAGTGAAAATGGGATAACTGAACTTTTGTGAAATCTTTTTCATTTTAGACTTTGTGCCACATTAAACATGTCTCCTTGCTATTTATCCAACCACTGTTGATTTTATTGCCTTTTGCTTTGATTTTCCAGAGTTCTGTGTTATCTCCCTTTCGGTCCATATGTACTCCAAAACACAGGACCTTGTTCTCCCCTAGACAGAATGTCATGAAAGCGAACCAGATCATGCCTTTAAATGCTTTAATCATATTGAAGACAAACTCAAGTGGAAGTTCATATTGTTATAGTCATGATAATAACTATAATTAATACTAGACAACATAATGATAAGAATGTGTTGTATTTATAATGCCTAATTAGAGCCATTTCATCATTATTTTCTTCCTAGCCTAATGATCATGATCATCATTATTAATAATGATCATCACCACAGGAAGACAAGGACAATAATGATGACAGACGGCCCGATGCCCGTTTGGTGTTGCTGGGGAAAAGCACCTCTCCAACCATCTCTTGCAGGCCAGAATGACTTTGTTAGTCGTGAATGATAGTTTAATTATAAATGACAAGTGACATTATACTACAGAGGAGAAAAATGGCAACTGGGGCCACCAACACATCACTGGGGCAGCACCTCCATCCTGCACAATTGATATGCAAACATAGACACAGTCACAACCTCTGGCATAACCCCCAGGCAGGCACCATGATTCACGTTTATCAAAAAGCTCTGCAATACGAAGCCCTAGGCCTGAGGTCCCTGCTTCCCCACTGGTTTGGTTTCAGAGACCACCAAGATGCTACTCTACTCTTATCCAGACTTGTGGCAAGACCTAGCACATATTAGATGTCCTATGGGAGAGTTATTTCAAATTTCAATCTACAGATGACTAAGATGAACCCAAATATATTAGGACCAGGAATATGTTACTTAAGGTTTGGATATATTCACTGAGTCACACCTAAGTCCTACAAAGGACATCACAGCCATCCAGGGATGAGGGGGGTGGTGTTTCTTTTGCTGGCAGATGTGACATAAGTTGTCCAATTTGAGCAACAAGAAGGTCATGGTGCTCCTGCCGAAGAGCTCCCCAGCACTTATCACTAATTAAAGGATTAAAGGTGGACATCCCCTCTACTCCTGCCCAGCTCCACAGCTGTGCCACTCCAGCTGCTGGGAGCCCTTCTCTCCCCTTTGATGAACCTCCATCTGCCCTGTGCCTCTTGCCAAAGAGACAAAACAGGTGTGAACATTTAAGTAATTGCCAGCCTCTAGCTCTCCAACACCATGGACACTCATGAAGCAAACTACAGAGAACGACAATAAAACCATCTGTGAAAAGCATGGAGGTGCAGAAGGTAAGGAGAGAACAAATGGTGACCACCCCGATAAGAAGAGGCACATCACCACAAATATAGAGAGACCCCTTCTTCTGTCTGGAGCATAGTGAACATAAACCAGCAACCTCACACATAGCAGAAGTGTGCAAACCCTAATCATTGAAATCCACTCAGTCATTCAGCAACTACACACTGACCCTGTGCAAGACTGGACACACAAGCCCAATCCCCAAAGAACTCACAGACAAGAGAAGACTGGCAATAAACATAAAGCAATAAATTGCAAACATAAAGTCACAAATTGCAACAAATGATCTGAGGGACCAGGTTGAGACCCAACCCTGTAGGAAAACAAAACACCTGCGTTTGGGGGCCTTTACTACTATAGGCCTACTCTGCATCAGGTAAGGGTTTGAATGACTAAGATGAACCCAAATATATTAAGACCAGGAATATGTTACTTAAGGTTTTAATATATTCACATTTCAAACCTCAATGCTCTGAGTCCTGTGTGTTTTTTCCAAGTTGCAAGTGTCCCAAGTATAGTTTTTGAAGCAAATACCAGGTAATGTTCAACAAACAAAACAAGCACCAACATAAGCATCAGCCATCACCAACCTGAACAAATGTCTTGGATTTGTGATTCGTTGGCCAGTTTGCCCGTGAGGTCTAGCACAGAGACCCATTGTAGAACTGGCTCCAGGGGAAAGGGAGGCTCCATTTTTTTCCATCCACTCAAGAATGTGTTTATGCTAATGAGGAAGCCAAACACTGTGCCACATACAACATTCTCATGCAATTTCAATACCCACTCTCCAAATTGACCCCAGAGTTTTGTTGATGGTGGAGAAAGGGTACATAAGTAGAGTCCTCTCTGGGGAATACACAGTTATAAACAATTCTGGGATGCAGGAGATGCAGGAAGCACTGCTCTACTTTGCCATCATCGATGTGCCCTTCATCCCACACACAATCCACCACATATGAGGATCCAAGAACTCCTCCTTAATCTTCCTCCTTCCATTTCTACCCTCAAGCCACTTTTTGCTCAGCCCAAGTCTTGCCACACTAAAATCTAGGAAGGTCTGTCAAGCTCTAATAGGAAAGAAGCAGACTGTTGAGTTCCTCAGAGTGAGAGAAGGGAAATGTGATAGAAGGACTGACTGCAGGAAGCCATTGTCTTCCCAACCCATCATCCTCTGTCCACCTCTGGGTCTTCAGTCATTGATACTACAGTCTTTTTTTTAAATACTTTTTTTAAGTTGTAGATGGATGTAATACATATAATACATATTAAAAAAATAAAAGTTGTTTTTCTACAGGAAATCTTCCCTAATTCATTTTTCTTATAAACAATATTACAATAGTAACATATATAGTAAATGATTACAGTAGGGAAAAATACTTATAGGGAATAATATTTATTTTATTTTATTTTATTATTTTTATATGGTGCCAGGGATAGAACCCAGTGCCTCACGCATGCTAGGCAAGTGCTCTACCAGCCATAACCCTGGCTCTTGATACTACTTCTGATTGATATTTTCCCATGTCTTTGCCCATCAGACAGTTTTAGGGTTAATTTAAAAGTTGTTTTCTAATGTTTTCTAGTATATACATAATGGTGTTTTATTCAGCCATAAGGACAAATGGAAATTATGTCATTTGCACGAAAAAAGGATGGCACTTGAGGCCATTATATTAAGTGAAATAAACCAAACTCAAAGTGCCAAGGGTCATATGTTTTCTCTCCTATGTGGAAGCTAGAGAGGAAAAAAGAAAAGAAATTAGTGGGTGGGGTGTCCCATGAAAATCAAAAGGGAGATCAGTAGAGGAGGAGAAAGTGGGGGAGGGGAGGGGGGAGGAGGGAAAGGCGAAGAAGTAGGGAATGGTATTGGCCGAATTATGTTGGTATATCGTGGGCGTGTACACATATGTAACAACAAATCCCATCATTATGTACACCTATAATGTGCCAATGAAAAAATTAAAAAATAAAAGTTGTTTTCTACAGGAAATCTTCCCTAATTCATTTTTCTTATAAACAATATTACAATAGTAAGATATATAGTAAATGATTATAGTAGTAACATAGAATATATAATAGTAACATCACTATATAACATATAAGATTCTGGGCTGGGATTGTAGCTCAATGGCAGAGCACCTGCCTGGCACCTGTGAGGCACTGGAGTTGATCCTCAGCACTATATAAAATAATTTATTTTAAAAATAAATAAATAAATAAAGGTGTCCATCTACAACTAAAAAATTGTTTATAAAAATGTATATACAATATTCTTATTAAAACTTTAGTATATGCTAGTCTCGCATGGGTTTTTGTTTGTTAAATCTCAAAAGCAGGTTACCAATGTTATTGTTATGTTTATCATTATAATTAATCTTATTTTTCAGATGAAACTCAAATAGGTAATTTTCCTAAGGTCATGCAAACAGAAAATGGTAGTGCTATAACCTTTTTTTTTTTTTTACCTCTTGCAACACCTGACAGACTACCCTCTGTAATGCTACTAGAGAAGATGGCTATTTATCACACAAACTTGGAAATACATGAAGGACCAACAATATGCCCTTGACTTGGACACTGTGCTCCACTCAATCATCATTAATAATATCCCTACTTCTTGCTCCCACCCCAACAGAAGCCTATAGATAGTAAATGGTCAACAAATGTCACAATAGGCTCCCAGGAACCAGAACTGGGATCTGACATGGAAATTTAGTGGCCAAGTGGTGCCAGGCATTCTCTCCACCAATCATTTTCTCCTCTGTCCTAGTTGCCCTTCTCAGAGGTTTTTCATCCTCAGCAGGTATGTCAACCACCACCTGGCCATTTCAATTGAATTGAAATAAATTTGTGTTGCTATATCATGGGTGGGACAGCAAATTGGTGCAACCACATTGGGAAGCAGTAGGGAGATTCCTCAGAAAACTTGGAATGGAACCACCATTTGAACCAGTTATCCCACTTCTCATCATATACCCAAAGGACTTAAAATCAGCATACTATACTGACATGACCACATCAATGCTTACAGCAGCTCAATTCACCATGACTAAGCTATGGAACCAACATAGGTGCCCTTTAACAGAAGAATGGATAAAGAAAATGTGGTATACATACACAGTGGAATATTACTCAACCATAAAGAAGAATGAAATTATGGCATTTGCCAGTTAGTGAATGGTACTGGAGACTGTCATGCTAAGTGAAATAAGCCAATCCCAAAAAACCAAATGCCTAATGTTCATTCTGATATGCGGATGCTAACTCACCATGAGCTGGTGGGGGGTGATGGATGAATGGAAGCCAGAAGGAATTGGAATGGGAAAGTTAGAAGAATGATTTGGGCATAACTTTCCTTGTTCTTATATGAATACATAACCAGTGTAACTCCACATGACGTACAACCACAAGACTGGGAAGTTGTATTTCATGTATGTGTGATATGTTAAAATGCATTCTACTGTCATGTATAACTAAAAAGAACAAATTAAAAATATTTTTTAAAAATTGAGTCCCAACAGGCAGAGTGCTTTAGGGTAACAGGATGGATGCAACCTTTTGCCTTAAGTCTGGTCTTGGGTGAGTCACATTGTCTCTGTAGTTCCATTGAAAAGAAAAAGAACCTCAGCTAACTCGGTGGTAATTTTGGGATCAGATATTAGGCCATACTAGCCATCCAACCCTATGGAGGCATTCCTAAATAGATAAGAACCTATAATAGCATCCAACCAGCTATAATAGCATCCAACCAGAAATGTGCATGTAAGACCAGCACTAGGGTCCGCATTGCCCTGCTCCTCCCAGTAGAATCTAATGCATGTAGATTCACTCTTATTCACTTTTTCAACATAACGAATTTACCCCAGACACCAGTGGCTTTAAATAACATCCATCTATTATCTTACAGTTTCCATGACCAAGAATCTAAGCATGATTTAGCCATGTTCTCTGATCAGGGCCTCACAAGGCTGAAATCTAGATGTTGCCTGGCCTGTGGTCTCATTTAAGAGCTCAGCAAGGGAAGAATCTGTTCCCAAGCATTCTTGAGTTATTGACAAAAGTCATTTGCTTGTGGCTGTAGAACTCAGCAGCTTCCTTGTTCAATGTAAGCAACAGCAAGAGCATATCTCTGCCCTTGGAGTCTCTGACCTAAGTCCTAAAACCTCACCCATTTAAGTCAGGCCCACCCACAGTAATTGCCCTTATGGTCAACTCAAAGTCAGTTGACAGGGACCTTAATTACATCTGCAAAACCCCTTCCTCTTTGCCACATAATGTAACATGGGAATAACTGTGTTCTGCCACAACTCAAAGGAAGGCTTGACACTAGTGGGAGGAGATCATAGGAGGCATCTTGAAATTTTACCCACCACAGCTTTCCTCCATCTTCCTGCAGAACAGTTTCTGTTGCCTCCGTATGAGAGGATTCAGGCTCCAATCTAAGTTTGGCTAACATAGGCTTATCTCTTTCAGGGAACTCAGGAAAGGTATCTTCTAAATTACTGATTCTATTACTCATAGGCTAACTCTTCCCTATTTTTAATCATCAAGACACAAAAGTATTTATTTGTAGCCCTTATTTTCTTCTCTTTATACTTTTCTTTAAAGATATCCCCATGATATTGCAATAATGACTCAGGCCATACTCGGAGTTTCCTTTCCCTCCCTCCTGTTGCTTCTAACATAAGAACAATAATAACAATGACGGCACTGGTGGTGACGGTGCCAGTCAGCTCTGACAGAAGGGACCATCCTCCCCTGCCCCCTTTGAAGTCCTCCACAAGTGCACATCTGTCAGGAGCTGGTGGGAAAACAAACCAAATTAAATTTAATGTCAAGTTGTATCACCTCCTATTTGTGAACTCTCTCTATTTCTTTGTCTTGGAATCTGTTGAATGTGATGGACAGCAGAAAAAAAAAAAAACCCTGATTAGCATATTTCCCATTGCCATTTCAGGTAAATGAATCTTCCTTCTCCAGGATTTGAGATTCCAGTCAGATCCTCAATTCCATCTGGCTAGTCATTCTCATTATTATGCAAATGTCAGCTTTACCTGAAGGCTAGAGCTTTCTTCTTAATATTTAAATTCCATCTCGTTTTCATTGATCTCTAAACAACAGCCCATCTTTGAACTTTCCTTGGAGAACTTCTTAGGGATGAAATGTCCCCTGAGATTGTGTGGTTCCCTTTTTAAAAATAGATTGGGATGATTTGGAAAGGGATGGATATAAGCAGCACAGAGGGCAACTGCCCTTCCTCTGCTTCTAGAACAGGTTTTTTTTTTTTTAATGTGACTTTGGCTGAAATGTGATAGAGGGTCCCCTGCTGCCAATGAAAGGCATTCAGAGAAGAAATCAGTTGGCAGAGATAGAACAAAACTAACAGGCTAGACAAGCCCATTTTGAGGAGACACAGCACCCAACAGGAGGAGCCAGCAGCCAAGGACATGGTCCACATTGGGCTGGCAGCCATGGAGCTCAATGCTGGGGATCCAGGGCTACAGAAGGGCAGACTTGCAGCCTGGCTTGCAAACTGAAAGGGGGACTGTAGACGCTGGTCTCCCCAGTCTGAGTATCTTGAGTGCAGAATGCATTGCCACAATAGGCTCCCAGAAACCAGAACTGGGACCTGACATGGAAATTTAGTGGCCAAGCAGTACCAGGCATTCTCTCCACCAATCATTTTCTCCTGTGTCCTACTTGCCCTTCTCAGAGGTTTTTCATCCTCAGCAGGTATGTCATCCACCACCTGGCCATTTTTGATGGTACCCATGTGGACACCCGACCAAAGCTAAATTAATCAAATTCTCCAGCAGGGAAGTACGGAATTAGGATTCAGAGACTAGAGGGTCTCCATCTCTTGCTCTCTCCACCTGTCTTTCTCTTCTTTCCTCTCTTTTAGTGTTGAAAGCTATGTTTACATAAAAGCAAACCAACAAGTCCACTCTCCAACTTGTGCTATCTTCCCTAAGAAGAAATTTGCTGAGGGAAAGAGAAGCAAACACGTGGAGAAAACACAAAGGGTGGCCACTGAATTCCTAATTTACAACACACTTCTGATATTTGGAACCCAGTGATGCAGACCACTGTGGAAGCAGAAAACATTTACTATTCTAGAGGACCATCAGGACCACTTTTCATCTTGCTTCTTTCACTCACAAACTGGATGAAAGGGATCAGAACTCCAGGCCCTCAGAGAGTGTTAGTGGGTGCTTCCAAATGTCATCACTGACAGAGTCTTCTCTTTCCACTCTTCTCTAAGCTCCTTAAGACTTTTAAAAACCCAACCGAAAGACAAAGTTCATTTTATAATTTATTTTCAAAATAAAAAACATGTCAGCATTTTGAACTTTTTATTAAAAAGAAAAAGAAATGTTTTCACATGTTTGGAGTTATTTGAACATTTTCAATTTGTCAAGTAAAATAACATCAAATCATCATCCTCTTCTATCTCATCACTAATAGGTATAGATACAGGAAGAAGAAGGATGAGAAATAGGAAGAGGAAAGTCAGGGAGGAAAAAGAGCAATTTCATATTTATCATGTGCACTGAGCTTAGTGCTTGAGGTATGTTATTGTTTTAATCCTCTCAAGAGCTCCACAAGGTACTGAACTATGCTGTAGTAGACAAACCAGGCTCTGGCAATAGATGGCCTACGTTTGAATACTAGCTCTGCTATTTATTTAACAACTGTTTGCCTTTGTTTCCTCACCTGTAAAATGAGCATGATATAGACAGATGGAAGCTAGATGAGTTAGTATGTGTAACACTCTTAGAACATCCCTTGTCATTAGGTGGTCACTCAATAAAACCTTGCCTATTACTATTACTGCCATTTTACTACTGATGAAAACTCAGGCACAGAAGAATTAAATTCCCCCCCCCAGGGACACACAGCTAGTAAGTGGTAGTCAGAGACCACTACATAAGCTCTCTGCTCTATAACTTCCATGAGTTCCTGCTTTCTTGGTGCTCTGTTCTGGATTGTAGGCAACTGAGAGGTTGTCAAACGGCTCCAAAAGAAAAAGAGATAGAAAACTGAGGTCACCTGGACCTCCCATTGTAAGGTCCTGTCTCATTTTTCTCTAGGAAATCACCCTACCATCAAGGATTATGGGACACAGAAAGCCAAATTCCACCCTCAACAAACTAGAAAAGACTTTGAAACTGAAATGTGACAAAAGAGAAAAGGCTACAAAATCCAGTGAAGGAGTCCACAGAGACTTCAGCAGGTACATGTATCAGAGCAGAATTGTCCAAACAAGATGGCACACTCTCATTTGGTGCAACGTGGAGGATCAGCCAGCTGTCAGGGGGATTGTTGCAGGGGAAGGGGACTCAGTGAGGAAACAAACCGAATTTGCAGGAAGCAGTCTATTGCTGATATAAATAGAGGACAGTGTCTCAATTACAAATAACAGTGCACTGACAATTTATTTTGTCTGGAGATATGTCTGGAAATAACTAAAAACTAAAATAACTCCTTCACTCTTAGGTACATGTAACCTTGCATCATAAAGCCCTTCTTAACCAAACCTAATAGGAAATGTAGATTCTTAAAGAACTGGCTTCATTCAAAGATGATCTAACAAAAAGAAAGCAATATATGTGTATATAAAACACCATATTAAATACAATGGCAACAGAAAGAATAAAGCAAATAGTAAATAAGAACATATACTATAAAAATATTTAAAACATTGAAAAACAGTAAGAAAAATTTATTAATATCAGCCAGCATGTAAAACTTTTCTTAAAAATCCTCAATGTAGCCGGGTGCAGTAGCACATGCCTGTAATCCCAGTAACTCAGGAGGCTGAGTGAGGTAGGAAGATTGCAATTTCAAAGCCAGCCTCAGCCAAAGCTAGGTGCTAACAATTCGCTGAGACCCTGTCTCTAAATAAAATACAAAATAGGTCTGGGGATGTGGTTCAGTGATAGAGTGTCCCTGAGTTTAATACCCAGTACCCCCCACCAAAAAAAATCCTCAACGTAGAGAAAACATGGGGGAAAGTTTCATGGAATTGGAATTGGGGATCATTTCTTGTGTATGACTCCACAAGCACAGGTAACAAGAGAAAAAAAAATAATTGAATTGGACTACATCAAAATTAGAAACTTCTGTGAAACTTCTGTGCATCAAAGTACACGGTCTGCAGAGTAAAAAGGCAATCCATGGACTAGAAACACATAATTCTAAATCATATATCTAAAATGCATAAATATTCAAAAAACATGAGTAACTCCTACAATTCTACAACAAAATAATAACAATTAAAAATGGGTAAAGCACTTGAATAGAATTCCTGCAAAGACCACATATAAATGGGTAACAGGCACATGACACATGCTAAATATCACTAATTATTAAAGGACTGTACATCAAAACCATAAACATTTCTCAGTCATTAGAATGGCTATGATAATTTAAAAAAAAACAGAAAATAACAAGTGTTGGCAAAGATGTGAAGAAATTGGAACTCTTGCACAATGTCAGTGGCAGTGTAAAATGTGCAGCTGCTATGGAAGAGCAGTCCTCAAAAAAATAAAAAATGGAATTATCTTAAGATCCAGCAATTCACTTTCTGGATGTATACCCCAAAAGTATTGAAAGCAGAACAAGACAGAAGGACAAGGTGACAAAAATGACCAAAATAAACAAAATTTTTAGGGTTAAAGAAAAACAATGGTAAGGAAAGCAGACAATGACAATCCAACATATGCACAATTTCCATATTTACTCTGAAGGAGAGAAGCACACAACTGGAAACAAAAATAATAAAGATTTAGTATTAGAAATGTTTTCATCAAAAAAGAAGAATGAGTCTATAGATGGAAAAGGCCCACTATATTCATGGAGAAAACTGTTATAGAATGGCTAACGCCAAGACATATCTTAGATAATAATCAGTCCTTGGAGCAGCTAGGTGAAACATCTATTCATCTTAAAGTTAAGAAAAATTACTATGCTGCAAACTTTATCTTAACACTAAGTGAAAGAGGATCTTGGGAAAATGCTAGTAAAGTCCTCAGAGAAAATGTGACTCAGGAATTTTATATCCTGTTTTACTTTTATTTAAAGATAGAAGCAACATATGCACATATTTCAAATGTGCAAGAACTCAAGGAATGAATTCCCATGAACCTTTCTTGAAAAAAACTAGATGTCAAACTTCCACTAGCCAAGTGATGAGAAAAGAAACTGTTGCAAAAAGACCAGTGGTATGCATTGATCCACTACATCGAAGACTACAAAGAAAAGCTATGACCATTACATTTAGCAAGTAGAAGGTGCATGTTATACACATGGTGTTGTAAAAATAATATCACTGACAAAAATCAGAAGACAGGGAAGGCAAAAGTCAAAGGTAACATAAAGGCTGATTTTTGTCAGTTTTGTAGGCTAGGGTCAAAACATATCCTGTAAATCTAGTATGTCAACAAGAAGCAAGATAATTATATTGAAAGGTATAAATGAATATCCTATAAATTTCATGGAAGAAAAAAAAGAGAAAACTGACAAAAATTGGGTACAGGAGTGGGAAAGATGAGGGGAAAGAAGTAGAAGAAGAAAGTCAACAGAGTGTTGAGTTTTAAAAAACACATAAAGTCACTGATAAGTAAATTTCATACTGTAAAAACAAGAATATACATTTTTGCAGGGTTTGGTTGGTTCAGATGAACAGCTTATTCTCATATGTGTTTTTGTTTTTGTTTTTGTTTTTGTTTTGCAGATTTAAAATGGATTTAAGGAGCTGGATCTGGAAGATGGCTGGCAGCAGATATCTGAATCCTACCTCTGGGCCTCTAGGCAGAGTGACAGAGTTGAATAATCACCAACAGTGATTCAGCCTTCTACATTACCTTTGACCTTCACACATGCGTGCGCGCACACACCCACATAAACACACACCTTCCCACCATTAGCCTGCTGTAACTCTGTATGGTAATAATATCCTCTTTTTATTTGGGGGTGGAGGAAGTATCAGGGATTGAACTCAGGAGCACTCAACCACTCAGCCACATCCCCAGCCCCCCATTTTGTTTTGTTTTGTATTTTATTTAGAGACAGGGTCTCACTGAGTTGCTTAGCGCCTGCCCTTTGTTGACATTGGCTTTGAACTCGCAATCCTCCTGCCTCAGCCTCCTGAGCCACTGGAATAACAGGCATGCGCCACTGCACACGGCTAACAATGTCCTCTTAATTCCATGGACACTACCGGTTCACCTGTAGCCCAGGTCACTTCCTGACATTGCACACCTCTAGCCCATTTTAGAAGGGCTCTCATCCTGCTCCTATCACACTCTAGTGCTGACACAGATTTGAGTGTGAACCACAGGGATGTTGTTGGAGGCAGGGTTCAACTGTCCATTTGTTTTTGCTTGGGATGGGGTTGCAGCCGTTTTAGGGAACAGAACGCTTATTTGCAACCTTTGTGAGCTTGAATAAGTCACCTAACCTCTTAGTTCCTTCATAAGTCCCCAGACCAAGACAGCGGTTATAAGATGGGGGAAATTCACAAGGACACTGTCAGGGTTGGAGATAATAAATATAAAGTACCTAGTACCTGACAAGTAGCACCTGGTCAGTAAATGTGGCTGCTTGGTCATCACTATTATCCTCAAAGCCTGTCCCGGGAGCTCTCTGCCAAACAGCAGGAGATCATAGCAATACCAGTTGGGCCTCATAGAAAGATAGGAAGCGATGGGTGGCAACCCCGCTCTGTTTCTCCATGCTTTATTTCCATGCCCAGACACTGTGCACTATTAAGGGAGGCTCCACATACACACTCATGTGCGCGCATGCTCGCACACTCGCACGCGCACGCGTGCACACACACGTGCACCTTCCTATGAGGAATCTGTTCATAAACAGGGGTTCTTTTCTTGCCAGAGGCTCCCATGGACCCATCTTTGAAAGGTACAAAATAAATACAGATGATTCTCTCTTAGGAGTGTCTCATCATTAAATCCTGTCACTTGTACTTCAGCAAAGGTGTTTTTACGCACAGATCTTGCAATCTTCATTTCCAACACTAACATCTTCTTTTTTAAAATGCTTTTTTAAGGGATTTCTTCCCTTATGCCCATTTTCCTACATTCAGTTCGATGTGGCTATGTAAGGAAGCATCAAGGCTGACTCCCACCATGTTCACAGCCTGGGAGGAACACAGGCAGCCTGCTGGCACAGCCATCTGCCGCATCTGGCACTTCTGATTCCCAATCTGGCCTGGCAGCTGAGTCCTTGCTTAGCCCAGACAGGGCCACTCTCTCTGACCCTGTGGTCCTCAGATTGAGATCTCTTCCTTGTCCAGCAAGCTATAGATTTTTGTTGTTGTTGTTTTGGTTTTTTTTCAAAAGCCAAGGTTGTACAACAACACTCATTTTCCCTATTTTCTTCTCTCTGGGGATTTCCTCATCTGAAGTGTAATTCCAAGGGCTTTCCTCTCTCTGCCTTCTTTGCATTCAGAGCTTCAGGCCAGGGCACCTTGCCAGCCTGTGGTCTGAGGCTCTGAGTTCTGCTTCAGAAGTTGATGGTTCCTCTGTGACCAGGCCAGCTTATGGTTTCCTGACTTTCTGGAATACTGGAATAGCTCTCTATTCTGGTTCCCATCACTCACACCCCACTGTATAGCCCAACTTGATTGATCTGACTGAGGTCCAAAATATCAATTCCCTTTGCCAAGCTGCTCTAGTTTTCAAGCAACAACGATAATAATAACAATAATGAGAACTGACATTGAGCAAATGCCAGACAAGAAGCAAATAGTATTATGTGCATTATCTCAATAAATCTTCACAGAAAATATGAAGTTCCGAGAAAGTTTTTCAATTCCATCAAGAAGAGAGTGGAATAGTGGTTTCTAGAGACTAGCAAGAGGGAGCGAGAAGATAGAAGTTAGAAGAAGGGCACAAAGACATGGGAGGAATTTGTTCTGATGTGCTATAGCACAGTAGGGTGACTATAGTCTATTACAATTTATGGTATATTTCAAAATATCTAAAAGGCCAAAGTTACCCAACATATAGAAATGATAAATTCTTGAGAAGAAGAAAATGCTAATTACCTTGATATGTTCACTATACATTATGTATGCATCAAATTCCTGTACTGTATCCCATAAATATGTACAAATATTATGCGTCAATTAAATTTTTATAAAAGACACTTTTCCCAGACTACAAAGCTAGTAAGTGAGGAAATAGGAATCCTAAATCATGAATGTCTCCAAATTTTTGAATGCATATAAGCTAGTTATATAATATTAAAAAATATAAAAACAAAATTGTAAAAAGAAATATTCCTGCTTTCTACTTTATCTTCAAAATAAATAGCCTACATGCTTTGTTTTTCTAATCCTCAGAGGCTCTTTTCTTCACTAAGCTAACTGGCCTCTGAGAAATTAATTTCTCAACTGAGCAAGTCAACAGCAACGTATGTGCCCAATTGTCAACATTTATGTCACGCCACCCTAAAATTGTTTCTATGCTTGAATTCCAAACAAGATTCTGCACTCTTCCAGGTGAGTCTCCCTGTCCACAGTGACTGGCTTACAAAGGCATCAATACATGTGGTGTGGTATTGCCACAACTGCAAGCTTAATGCTCTCATACTTTCTGGAATCTGTGGGCTGTGGTTCTCTTCCTTTCCCTAGGAAAGGGTTCATGATAATCTTCATGCCTCTGACAAGAGCAAGCTATAACCTTGATTAGAGAAACCAATTTGTCCCTCCCACAGCTATCCAAATGCTTCCTATGACAGGAAAATATTAGATGTGGGAAAGGAAGGAAAACTGGAATTTACAGTACATGTATCCATTGCCAGCACTTTGCCAGCCCTCCATGTGGGATTGCACCTCACCCGCCAAGACCTGTGCGGGAAGTACTGAAGTGGAAGAGCCATGAAAAGTACAGTGATTTGATGTCCTTGCTATTCCAGTGAATCTCATTGGCCACTCTGGGCTCATCAACACAGAGCCCCTGATCTGCAGGAGAGAGAAACAAGAGCTGGTGAAGAGACAAGATTTCAAGTGGTCTCAACGCACAGAGTGGAAGGGGAGAACTTCAGCAAGATCCATAGGGAGGGACTGCCTTGGAAACCAAATCCATCCAGACTCTGCTTGGGTCCTGAAGATAAGCCTGTGGGCTTTCTCTTACTGACCTGTGTGACAAAGCCTCCTGTGGAACTCAGTCTAGAGGGCACAGTGCCAGGAGACTAATGTGTTTTTAATCCTATATGCTTATTATTTAGAGGCAATATCAGGATCTACTATCACTTCTTAAAGCAAGGGATTCTAAGACTTCTCAAGAGCCTATAGGCTGAGATGAGAATTAGCTTAAAAGCTCTGAGACATTTCTAAGTTAAAAGGTTTAAAAAGAGTTTCTGCCTCCTAGATGTTACCCCAGAATCAATTAATTGAAAAATATATATATGGGAACTGAAGTGAGGAGCGCTTTCTTGCTTCTTCAAATGGATATTGCCTTTTTTGAAGTCTCCATCCGTTAATAGATTGATGGGTCTAATCCAATCCTTTTCTTACCACCACCACCACCCCATATTACAAATAAAAGTACTGATCCTTTGAGAAATTGAATTGCCTCCTCACTACCATATGGTTCAATCAAGCTCTCAGTTGAGGCTGGAACCAGTTCTCCCATTTCCCAGTTCTGAGATTCTTCCTTTGCATCATGGGCCTGAGTTCAATGTAAATAGCAAACTTAGGAGAGAGTGGATTACAAACCACAATCTGCTGAAGTAGAAATTAATCAATCATTTGAAGAGAAGGTCTGTGCAGGGTCCCTAAGCAAAACTTTGCCTCTCAACCCCAGGCCCATATGCCACTTCCCTCTGCCAGGGCAGCTCCTGGACTGCTGGGTGTCCTTCTGCTCAGGACATTGAGCAAAGTAGGTCAAACGTCATATTCAGCAACCTTATCTAAGCTCTGAAGGTCACCTCAGTGCTCAGCATTTTTGCATCTTTTCAAATAAATAATGAAAATGGAGATTTCTCAATATGGCATAGCTGAGCTGATTCCCTAGGAGCTACATTTGCTGCACCACGGATTGCCAGCATATGTTTCTTCTTGTAGAGTGGATGCCAAATTGATATTACATTAGGGAATACATTTTCATAAAGAATTAAGGACATCAAGCAAGAACTTGTTAGAGAAATATATTACAGAGGAATATGGCCAAAGAGAAGTCCTGCTCATAATCACAATACACAATATGGAAGTTTATGGAGAAAGTTAATGACATATGAAAGAGGATCACAAAATGTCACCAGATGATCACCGCGAAAATTAAGCCATACCTTTACTGATAACTGGAAAAGTAAAATATTGCACAAATGCAATGTTGCTGAGAATTAAAATAAAATTCTGATCTTCGTGGTCGGCAGATAAATGGCCCCCCATATGTCCACATCCTAATCTCTAGAATCTTTCAATGTTACCATAAGTCGGAAAAGTGACTTTGAAGATATTATTAAAATATAGGGGGATTATTCTGAATTACCCAGGTATGCATAATCTAATCACATATTCCTTAAAATCAAATGTATTCCTTTGCTAAATGTATTCACTGAGAAAAATAGTCAGAAGAGGCAGCACTGCTGCCTTTGAAGATGGACCAAGGGCCCATGAACCATGAAATGTGGCAGTTCTAGATGCTGCAAAGGGCAAGAAAGTGGATCATCTCCACAAAAGAACACAAGCCCTGCTGACAGCATGAGTTTAGCTGAGGAAGACCAGGTCAGACGTCTAACCTATACAACTGTGTGTGCTGTTTTAGCCACTAATTCTATGGTATTATTTTACAGCAGCAAAAGAAAACTAATACATTATTTTTAAACTTAATCAATTTATGAAATTGTGAAATATTATGAAATTAGCCAAAGAAGAATAGAGGGAAATGATTTTAAATGTTCTCAGTTTGAAAGGACTTTAAAGAAGAGCATCCTAGTAGGTATTAAAATGCATGTGGCATCAGATAAGTGTAGAACCAAATAAGTGGTTCCAGAAATAGATTCTATCACATTAAGTGATTTTACTCTTACAGGAAATATCACTAAGCAATAGAGAAAAGAACCATTTATTTAATAAGTAATTTGGGGATATCTGGCTAGCAAACTTTTAAATTAGTATTTTTTCTCAGCTTACAGTATAAATCTAATAAATTTTATATCACCAAAAAAGGAAAATTTTAAATATTATATAAAGCATAGCAAATAAAATAATTAAATGGTTAGACATATTCAGGAGTTAAAATATTCTAAACTTTAATTATTAAGAAAAAAATCATATTTAATGCTATAAAAATATACTTTGTGACTTCTAAAATATGAAAATTAAAAGAAAACCAAGACATTAAAATGATTCTAATAGAAACAAATGGCCCACATTATATAAAATGAACAACTATCATTTAAAATTAAGAAGCTTAATAAATGAATGAGCTAAGAATATGACCTGATCATTTATGCATGAGGAATTGAACTTAGTAAATAAACATATGCAAAAATGTTCCACCTTGCTGTGATCAGAGAAAAACAAATTAAAATATTCATTAAGTATCACTTTACACCTATTACATTAGCAAAAATAATACTACTCAAGTCTAACCAGGTTCTGATTAAATTTGTGTATTTGTTTACTTTGGGCTACAATTTTATTCTGTTTGCAAAATGACTTAGCTATATATGTTGAAGTCACAAAATATTAAATTTCTTGGATCCAATAATTCTGTCACTGAGAATTTATCCTAAAGAAGTAACCCCTAACATAATACTTTCCTATGTTCATATATGAATATACGACCAGCGTAACTCCATGTCAGTACAACCACAAAATGGGATGTTATACTCCATGTATGTATGATACGTCAAAATACATTCTACTGTCCTGTATAACTAAAAACAATTTTTTTATAAAATGAGAAAAAAAAGAAGTGGGGTTTGAGGTAGTAGTAAAGACCACTTAAGGGGGAGGGACAGGGGAAGTGCTGGTAGTGATACTGGCCAAATCATGTTGTTATATTATATGCATGTAAGAATATGTAACAACAAATACCAGAAGTGTGTGCAACTATTCTATACCAATAGAAAATGGGGGGAGTAACCCCTAAAGACAAGGAAATGTCTGTGTATGAAGATATTTCTTTACAATAATAAAAACTGAGGACAATGAACAGAGAATGGTGATCTTTTTCTTAATTGAACATCATTAGACATTCATTAATAGAGCACGTATGAAGGCTACAGAACAACATGGAAAGTGCTGACATTAAATTGAACTAAAGCAGCAGACATTAGATTGAAGCTTATCAAATGTCATCATTTTATATAAAGATGATCAAATACTGAAAGCTTCACATGATTCAACCTATAGCTTTGTCATGGATGCAGGTAAGTAAAAATAGGACCTTCCTCTGGACCAGGTCCATGAAGAAATGTAAAGAAGACACAATTGATGGATCAGTAGTGTTGAAGATGAATTTTCAGCCCCTGTTACTTTTCATGCTCTTGTAATATTGTTTGTAGAGTCTATTTTAATTTTAAAACATTAGAGACACTGTTACTATTACTAGACACTGTTACTATTACTATTACTGTTACTGGACACTGTTGCTATTACACTGTTACATAGAAAATAAGTCAAGTAAGTTAAAAGATAGAATTGCATTATATCTTTATCCAAGTTTGAATTCTGCCTGAAAGTCTTTAATTTGCCAAACAAGACTCAAGGAATTAGGCTTCCAAGTAAAATAAGAAATTGTTTCCCAAAAAAAAAAAACTAATGAAAAGCTATTAACTGTAGTAATATGACAACATAGCAGAGGAGACACCACTGGGTTCTAGAGCCAAGTCCCTCTGACTACTTGTGATACACTGGAAAAATTGCTTCATTTAACCTTAGCTCCTTTACCTATAAAATGAGAACACTGATCATACTTAAACTGAATGATGCTTACCAATTGTTTGATAGAATATCAGATAAATAAGTATTTGATAAATATGAATAATTTTTACACTGCTAATGAGGCGATCTAAATCTTTAGGTGAGCAATGCTCACAGAGAAGTATTTCTACATACATTAGGATGTGTAATGGCTAATTTGAATTGTCTACTTGATTGGATTAAGAAATACAGATGATTAAGAAGCTGGGTGTGTCAATGAAGGTGTGTCTAGGAATGATTGGCATGTAGGATAGCCAACTAAAGTGAAGACCCTTCCTAAGTATAGGCAGCACCATCTGATAGGATGATGGCTTAGATTGAATAAAAGTTGGAAGAACATGTAAGCAGCAGCAGATGCAAGCTACATTCTTCTTGAACAGGGTTCTTGATTGCTTCTGAGATCATCTGAGGATACCATACTCTTACTTCTTTACCCTTCCAAAGCGGACTCTGTCAGTGATTCTCCAGGGAGTTTCCAGAAGCTTCTGGTCTTAGATTAAGGTAGAACCATTTATCCATCTTACTCTGAGGCTTCAGTCTTTTGGACGGTGCAGTTAATGATTCTTCCAGTTCTCCAGCCCGCAGGTGGCCATTGTGGACTATCCAGTTTCCTGTCGCCTAAGCCAACCTAATAAATCCCCTTTTTATAATTATACTTCTTGTTGATTCTGTTCCTCTAGAGAACCCTAATACAGGTTGGAAATTATTACAACTTATATAACTTTTTATCTTCTCTTTTCTTAAACTATCTTGATAAAAACAGACCAGTCCACACTATGGTACAAATATTCATCATCAGAATTACAATATTGTAGAATATAGATTTAGCAGCAGGGGCCAAGGTAAATCAGAAACAAGTTCTCTTCCCTGTCACCTATAAGACAAGACCAAGTGGCTTCAGGTCATTGTTTTTAAAAGTACAAGCCATAAACTCTTGTGTTGTTTCCCACTGTATGTGAATATGCCTCCTCAATTTTTGGTGCAATAAAAATGTTGAAGGTTATAGTTGACGCTGGTTCCTTTTTCAGCATGTGCAGCATGCACTCCTTTGGGAGTCTGCCATTCCCACATATGGTGGAGCTCTTGATCACTGTGACCTCTACCTCCCCTATCACAGGGGAAGCAGAAACTCAAGGTAAATAATGAAAG
This sequence comes from Marmota marmota marmota, assembly GCF_001458135.2. NCBI lineage: Eukaryota > Metazoa > Chordata > Mammalia > Rodentia > Sciuridae > Marmota > Marmota marmota. The sequence continues at coordinate 18,839,331 of NW_026000241.1, forward strand.
TCCTCTCACTAATATAACCTGAAGTCAAAGTCTCCCTCCATCTGAAATAATAAATAAAAGTTCAGGCTTGGGCTGCCAGGCCCACGTTGGTTAATTATAGCAGACCCTGTGTCCTCCATCCAGCTCCTTTTTGAGGGTCAACACACTCATTTTCCCAACACTGGATGTGCTCAGAGCTATGTCTCTCACTAGGATTGCTCTCTGCCACAAGGAAGAAGCTCTGCTGTGCTTCCTCCCAGGGACCAATCCATACTCAATGAGGCATATACTCTTTGCTTCAACTTGAGAACTGTTCTGAAGGATTCTGGAGCTCCTTGTAGGACAAAAAGAGGCATATCAACTTCTCTGCCCCATCATGTTTTTATTACTCCCTCACAGATACAGTCTCTAGAGCTCTCCCCAGTAATTTTCATGTAACTCTCCATTCCAGAATTTATTTCCTGGGGACCAAACTTAAAACAGTTGGCACATTGATAAATCATACTTTACAATGAAATAAAAAAAGGAGAAATAGGGAGATCCAAAAATGTAGTTTGAACACCTTGATCCTGCTATATCTAAGCCAGCCAGCCCATGCCTTGGCCTTCCAAGATACTTTACCAATAGATTCCTAGTTTGTTTTGTTTTTCCACTTAAGCCATCTAAAATTGGGCCTTAATTCTCCTATAAGTTAAAGATTCCTAACAGACAGATGCTATCTCATCTCCTGCAATACTTTTCAAAGGGCTATGTACATGAACAGCAATTAATAAATATTTGTTGAACTTAATTGTAGCATGGTTATATCTCTGCTTCACATAACAACAGCCTTGTAAGATGTTCTACTAAAAAGGGAAAAGGAATCATATCATAAAATAAACTTGGTAAGTACTACATGCTATATGCACCTCCAGATTTAGTGGGATATTACATTAGAATATTAAAAACTATGAGAAGTATTTCAGTAATTTTTTACAATTAGAATAAAGCCCATTAGCCTTTAGTTTAGGCAGAGTTATCCTATTTGATCCCAGAACTTTGTGTGAGTGTGGGAAGAGTGTCCAGACAGGTTTAGTTTGTCTTAAAGTTTGAAGATCATCAAATGATAAACTTTCTTCAGATTGTTCCCTGGCTCTCTGGTGTCCAGGGAGATGTAGCACAGCCTGAACATGATTTATTACAAGAAATAGGAGAACATATACCACATTTTCTTTCTTTATCCATTCAACTGTTAAAGGCAACTAAGTTGGTTCCATAGTTTAGCTGTTGTGAATTAAGCTGCTATAAACATTGATGTGGCTGTGTCATTATAGTATGCTGATTTTAATTCCTTTGGGTATAGACCAAGGAGTGGGATAACTGGGTCAAATGGTGGATTCATTCCAAGTTTTCTGAGGTATCTCCATATTATTTCCTAGTGGTTGCACCAATTTGCAGTCCCACCAGCAATGTATGAGTGTACCTTTCCCCCTACATCCTCACCAACACTTATTATTGCTTGTATTCTTGACAATTGCCATTTTGACTAGAGTGAGATAAAACCAAAAGTCAATTGTTTTCTCTGATAAGCGGTTGCTGATCCACAGTGGGGTGGGGTGATATGGAAGAATGAAGGAACTTTGGTTTGTGTAGAAAGAAGTGAGGGCAAGGGTAGGACTGTGGGGATGGGAAGACCTGTAGAATGAGACAGACATTATTACCCCATATATATGTACAATTACACTACTGGTGTGACTCTGCACTATGTACAGCCAGAGGAATGAGAAGTTGTGCTCCATTTGTGTACAATGGGTCAAAATGAATTCTACTATGAAATAAATTAATTTTTTTTAAAGAAAAACAGCCAGGTGCAGTGGCACACACCTGTAAGGCCGAGGCAGGAGGATCATGAGTTCAAAGCCAGCCTCAGCAAAAGCAAGGTGCTAAGCAACTCAATGAGACCCTGTGCCGCAGTCTGGCTGGGTACAAATGCCGCAGTCTGGCTGGGCACACAATCACGAGCCACCACACAGCTTGTAGATTCAAACAGCAACTCTTTATTCCCGAACTCACACCAGCCGTCTACAATCACATTCTGGGGAAATCCACGTTCTCTGCCCAAATCCACTCCCACTGGGCTTCTGTCTACTGTCTGAATCCCGTGAGAACTCAAGGGGAACTCAGGCAGCAGGATACGCCCTATTCCCAGCAGGAATAATCTTAAACCTGGAACGTCCTAAACCCGATTATCCTAAACCGGGAACACCCTAAACTCGGATCCGCCTTGGTCCTTGAGCAAGGTCACCTACATGCAATGTCACTGCAAAATGTCCTATTTCCACGAGTCCTTCCACTAAGCAACATGGGGTACGCTGGCAAGGAAATTGTCATACCTACTTGGCTAATGGCTCCCAGCAACCCTGTCTCTAAATAAAATGCAAAATAGGTCTGGGGATGTGGCTCAGTTGCCAAGTGCCCCTGAGTTCAATTCCAGGTACCTCCCTCCCCACCAAAAATAAAGAGAAAAAGAAATAGGAGAACAGAGCAAGATGAGACTACAGAGGTAGTCAAGAGTTGAATAATTGAGGGAGTAAGACATTTCTAAAGGCCATATGTTGAGACATAGAAGAGTAGAGAATGAGATGATAAAAAGGTCACTTCAATTTAGTATAAAAGTTAACCAAAAGGACCAAAGTGAACCACAGTAAATTAGTTGGGATAGTTTTCCATAGTCAGGCAAGACAAAACTATGACCTAGTTGTTGTAGAGCAAAGTTGGATGGATTCAAGAGATACTTGAAAATCATGGTGGTGGGAGGTGACAGGGTACAAGACAGGAAGAGTTACCAGAAAGACATGTAGAAATTCTGAACTGTATTTATTAAGGGGCCATTCATTGAGATGGAGAATATTAGAGGAGAACCATATTTGAAATGAAAAAATATGAGTTAAGATATCAATATGTTATGTCTGAGCAGCCCTGGAGTTGTTCAAGAAGAGAAGTCTGTTAAGAGAATATGAAAATATGAGGATCAGAAGCAAGGGGTAGCCAAGATCGATACATGGGAGAGTGGCCTCCATAGAGCTGGTCACTGAAAGCTTGGGAAATCTTTTGATAATTGTGTACAGAGTAGGGAGAAAAGGCATGGGATGAAAATATTTAGCCATTTGTCATTAGAAGATGAGCAAAGGTCAGAGAAGAGCTCCCAGAGGAGGCAGGAAAACCAGAAGAGCATTGTGTCATAGAAACCAAGGTAAAAAATGTTCCAAGGAAAACAGAGTGGTTCACTGTGTTGATTTCTGCTTGGAAGTCTCATAAGGTGAGCACAGCGGTCATGGGCTTCTAGAAAGAGTTATTAAGGTTGAGTGATGGGAACAGAGGCCAGGTTGGAGTAGGTTGAGGAGAGCGAATGGGAGGTGAAAATGGAGACAGAAAGTATGCAAAATGCTCCAGAAAAGTTTGGGTAAGAAAGAGCAAGAAGAAGTTAAGGCTATGGTTGCAGAAGGAGAGGTATTTAAAGAAAATTTGGGGAATATTTTTGTTTTAATTTTTTATACTTTTTTTGGTTGTGTATGGACTCAATGCTTTTATTTGAGTTTTTATGTTTGTTTGGTTGGTTGGTTCGTTGATATGGTTGGTTTCATTTTATGTGGTGCTAGGATCAAACCCAGTGCCTCGCACTTGTGAGGCAAGTGCTCTACCACTGAGTGACAACTCCAGTCCTGTTTTAATTTTTTAATGGGATAAATGTGAGCATTTTTTATGAGAAGGAATCACTGAAGAGAAAAATTTACAGTCACGAACATGGAAGAAATAAAATATAGTATATGATTCCTGAGACAAAGGGAAAGAGGGGGATCCAATGAGCCAAGAGATGGTCCTTAAACCCATATTCCCTTGAGAGATTGATCTGGGTGGAGATATGAATTTAGAATTGATGATAAAAGTCAGAGTGAAGAATGGAATCACCCACGTTGAGAATGGGGAAAACAAGAATGTAGACAAGGGCCAAACATTGGGCAATGCCAGTACTTATGAAATAGACAAGAGAAAGGGGGCCATGAGGGAGAACGGGGAGGAATGTCGATGGGGGTCATGGAGAAAGTAGAAATCTGGTGCCATACAGTCCCTCCACACCTCATTCCTGGTTCACCAAAATGGCCTCATGACTGGTTTCTAACTGTTTAAACCCTAGTTCAGTGTTCTCCAGTCTACAATGAGGACAAGATTGAGGGATGGGGAGGGGGATCAGCCACAAACACAAAAGAGATACTTGTTTGATGGGTGAATATAACAACCTGAATTTCCACTTATCTCCCCCATTTATGTGCCATGTAATTTTGGGTAAGCCCTCTCTTTCAATTTCAGCTCTCTCGTGTGTAAAATGAAGACAACAACATTTTATTTAACAACCTCATAGGGTTGTCCCAAGAATTACACGAGTTCCTGGCTGTGAGAGCATTCTAAGCACTTGTAAATCACAACCCAGGCATAAGGAATTATTATTAATTTCGAATCATTGTTTGCTTCATGGTTCATCCTTTTTTCAATAGTTCCACTGGCTCTCTTTCCCGACTCCCAGCAAGGTAATAGATGGCACTGTCACCACCTGTATACACCATTGCCTTTCCCTTCAGGTCGTTCCAAATCTGAGTCACAGATTTGCAAATGTAATGCCTTCTGCAGGTAGAGTTGGCAAGATGTGCTCCATTTGCTTTTTGGCCCAGTCCTTTAATTATACTTTGAAGTAAACAGCACACTGTAGGGTGAAGATGAGAATGTAATTTGGAAAAAAAAGAGAGGAGGAAGAGGAAACAAATGGAAGTAGAAAAAAAAATAAAGGTACATCACACAAACTTAAAAATAATTTGGAATATGTATAATTTCTTAAGGACAGTCATAGCATAAGCCTGCTTGGTAAGTAGACCCATTAAACCCTATACTCCTGTACCTGAATTCTATGACCCTTCATGATGTGATTTCCAATACCAGATTCCATATCTTTCACATAAATCACTTAAATCTCCCCTTTGTCTATGAACATGTCTATTTCTGCCTCCACAAGGGCAGTCCCTTGGCATTTTCTGCCACCCCATCACTATGCCTGGATTCAGCCTCCCCTTATTTGGTAACCCTGACCTCATTTCCTGAACTTCTCTAGAACTGAAGAGTCCAAAGCACAATTCAGCTCATCCCTACTATGTCTTCCTCACTCTGCCATTTTTTCATGTGCAGTGGCCTTTTGTCTCCAAGTCATACCAACAAACAGCCATTATGTTCTGGATACCTTGTACCCCTCATCTCATTCAAGGTGCACACTCTCCTCCTTTTACATATGGGGAAATTGAATTTCAGAGGTGAATTGTTCACCCAAAGCTAGCAGGGGGGGAAGACCTACTGGGTATGACTATAAAATCCAGCCTCATATTTCTTCTTAAAAACAGTCTCTGTTGCTTTGTCTTCCCATAGTTTCTACCATGGTGCACTTATAGAAGAAATATTTGGGTATCTGGGAAAGAGAATGCTGAGGCAAAAAAAAATGCTGATAAAAAGGAGATAGGAGTACCCCAAAGACCAATTTTCTATTCCAGAATCCTCTCTCATAAAGAGCATACCAACCATCTTCCAGTGCCCAGCACAATATTCCTAAACCATATTCTGAAATGATGATTTTCTTTTCTATTCACTCTTAGGCAATATTTAATTTGCTAATATTTCCAATGTTATTTTAATCAGAGAAGACTGTGATTTTTCACAACATTTTAAACAGAACAATACTTTCTGTAACTTAGCACTTTAGCCTCCCAAAGTGTTATATTTGTGTTACTGTGAGCTAATATATGCAGATGCACCACAATGAGCCCCCACCATGATAATTTGATGCCTTTTTGTTTTCAGCCTTCGTTGATATGCACATCAAAGAGATGGACACTTTATTGATGAAACAAAACCATTATCTGTCTTTGGATTCAACTGCATCAAATTTAAGGAAATGTTTTCAAATCCTGACACTATTCCACTTCTGTCTTCTCAGGGATAAATAAAACATGCTATCTGGAAACCAGCAAGCAGCTTTCATTTCCACCTCCTTAGGCTGGGAGTGGCAGATTCTTTAGCCCAAAAGTCATGGCTTTCATAGGGAACCTATGCCCCTGGGAGCTGGCAGAGTCTTCAAATCCGCCAAAGGAACTTTGACTTGCTAGAGTGACCTCAGCAGCTGCATGGTTAAGTGCTGCCTGGCTAAGTGTGTGGCTGTGTCCTTAGCTTTCTCATCAAGCACAAAGCAAAGCTTGCAGCTGTACTGGATGGTCTGAGAAGATGGCAGGTGACCCTCGGCCCAGGGTAGTACAAACATGTCACTCATCCTATGGAGAATGGAGTCCATTTCCCCCAGTCTTGAATCTGGGCTGGCCCTGTGCCTTATTCTACCAAAAGAATAGAACAAAAACAATGTACAAATTCTGGAATCTAAGTCTTAGGAGACCTGACAGGTTCCATTTTGACTCTTTTAGGATCCAACTGCTGTCTAAAATATAATGAGGGATCATCTAGGAAAGGAGTCAAGGCCTAGTCAGCTGTCAACCTTTCTAGACACCTGAGACGAGATACCAGAAATGTGAGCAAAGGCATCTCGAACATTCTTTACCCAGCTGAGCTCCCAGCTGAATGGAGACATATGAGTAATTCCAGCCAATACCACAGAGAACAGAAGAATCTCTCAGTTGAGCTCAGCCAACTCAGAAAATCATAAGAATATAAATTTTTGGTGTTTTAAATGATTTAATTCAGAGTTTGTTACTGAGCAATAGCTAACTGATATCATAGCTAAGGGAAGGGAAAATGGAACAAGATACCTGATCTTCATAATTAGTGGGAAAAACATGTACAACCCCTAAACTCCCTCCCCAACTACGTATTAGTTGCTTCCATAATTCACTTTATTCAACTGTTGAGACATAACTTAGATACCACCTGTGAGTTTTTCCTCTCTATATATTTTTTTTTTACCTCTTTATTCCCTAACCAATCTCCTCTCCCATGGAATTAATCTTCCACACCTCTGGGCTACTTCTGAACTCAGTATCTACCTTATTGCTTTGATCATTGTGTAGCTACCTTTTTGTTCACCCATCTCTCCCCTCTGCTTGCCCAAATTGTTATTTTTAGTTCTACATTGAAGCTTAGTTTTAAGCTTATTGAAGCTTATTTTTAGTTCTACATTGAAATCAGCTTTCAATTCATGTTTGTTGAGTGAATAAATTCACCTTTTCCCTTTCCTGGACTCCATCTGCTTATCAGCATCTTATACTTAATTTTATCCATGAGGTCTTTCCTCTTTTCTCCCTATCCTACACATGGTATGCATAAATCTGATTTCAAAATTAAACATCAAGATGATATTTAATATATCTGATCCTGTTATATAAACTTTACCATTTAGCATTTATAGCCACCATACAACAGGGTTCAGTTCCTCTACCTCTATAGCAACCTCTGTTCATCCCATTACTCACAACCCTGCAATGGTGAGGGGATTGCTACTCTAGCTGGTCAGAACTAACAACATACCTTTGGCTCATTACTATATCACAAAGGTGAGATCCCCACTCTGCCTTTTCTACCTGCTTCATGCCTTGACCTATCCCTGGTGGAAGACCTGCCATCTTCTCCTTCCTCTTCCATCACATGGACCTGAGATGGGTAAGTGGACCACCTGAAGGTTTATGTCCTCTTCCACCACATGGACCTGAGATGGGTAAGTGGACCACCTGAAGGTTTATACAGGTACAGCTCAGTGAATGTGTCCCAAGACCTGAATTTTGCAGAGTAAATGAAGGATGTATGGAAGTCACCACTACAGATTCCAATCCCAGCCTCAGGCCCGATGCAGCTTTTATCAAGGAGCCCTAATATGGTAAACAGCTCTTAGGATGTCCCCAGTCATCTCCACCTATTCTTAGGAGTCACACTCTTGTGTCATCCTTCCTGCTGAGGGTGTGCTTATGGCAAAGGTGATTTGGAAATAACATCCACTTAGACTCCTTATGATCGTGGCTTCCCTTTTGCTGACAGACCATCTCCTTGGCTGGCTTTGATGAAGCAAGTTGCCACAGTAGAAAGGTCCACATGACAAGGAACTGAGGGCAGTCCCTGGCCAACTACCAGCAAGGAAATGAAGTTCTCAGCCTAACAGACTTCAAGAAGCTGAACCCTGCCATGAACAATGTGAGCCTAGAAAGAGATCCTTCCCCAAAAAAAGCCTTTGCTGAGAACACAGTCCTGGCAGGTGCTCAGTTGCAACCTCATAAAAGGTCATGAAACGGAGCCTGAAGCTAGACCATGCTCAAATTTCTGACCCACAGAAACTGTGACACAAAGAGTGTGTGCAATTTAATACCTTAAGCAATAGGTCAGTAATGTTACTGCATTAGCATTCCAGGTACTTGCTTCATTATCAATAAAAGTATACTTTGTCTTACTTTGTTATTGCAGGTATAACTTTTCTGAGAACTCAAAAGATATGAGGAGTGTTCAGCAGAGGAGGATTTGGCCATCTGTGGATCCTAAAATTGTCAATACTACATCCTAATCTATGATTATATTCATCCCCATCTCAGAGTTGAGAAAACTGAGAATCAGATAGATTATTTGTTCAAGTTTCTCACTTATACCAGTTTTCTAACTCCAGAGATGACTCCTTGTACTTGAACATGGAATCCATGTTCAAGAAATCCATGTTCAAGCTAGCATGACATTGTTGCTTTGGAATGTTTAAGTAAAGCCTCTGATTTCATTAATTAAGTGTAAGCAATCGAGAGCAGGGTCATGGGACAGGTTTTGTTTTCTGGGTACCACATAGGTGGTGCTGAATGGTTCCACGGCAGATGTTGCAGTTGTCTTCCTGGTACCCTCATAGTCTTCACCTCTCAGGCCAACTTCTCCAATGCCACCTGGCAACATCATTTACAGGAACACTTCGGTCAGCGTCCAAATAAAGTCATTCAGACTGGGGATGTTTTCTGAATATGAAATGATCCAGTTATTTAACATGGATTGGTTTATGGCATTAATAAAATTGAGTGCTATGGGAAATACCTTCTAAGTGAACCAGGTCCAAGGCCAAGGTTCTAGAAAGCTTTTAGATCAAACACAAGTCCACTGGAAATGTGAGACCTGCCAGTACTAAGGAGAAACCCAGAAGAATTCATAGGACCCAGAGAGAGCATAATTCCTCTAGTCCATGCATCCCTGTGATCCATTTTATCTAACAGAACTAAGTAAAGTTGAAAGACTTGGGGATAGAGGTTGGGGAAAGCAAGGCAGGAAGCCTAAGAGAGAAATTCTACTTGCTGGTAATAGAATTCCACTCATGAAGGGCTGCAAGGTAAAAACAGAAAAAAAAAATGGGGAAAAAAATTTTGAGAGTTTGAAGTTCAGTAATCTGTGACTGGTTATGTGACTTTGGGCAAGTCGCCCTCCTCTGAAAATTCATTTAAGTGGAGGTAATAGTACTTACCTCATAGAGCTGCTGTGAAAACCAGTGAGAAGAGGCGGCTGGCTGTGCTGTGTGCCCTGTGAGATGCCATACATGTGAGGTATTGTTATCACCCAGAGCAGCAGCTGCTGCTGGAGCAGCAGCGATCAAAATAGCAGCAATAAAACAGAGTAATACTCTTTAGAGGAACACTTTAGATTTTACCCACAAATAATGGATGTTCTCTGATTCCATATTGTTTCCTAAGAATTAGAAATGAGGATGCATGAAGGTTCAATCAGGAAACAGGGATCATACCAGCTATTTTAACAGAGAAACTTTATCATAAGAATTGTTATCATGATATATAATTGTTAACTAGGTACTGAGGTAGCAGCTGCAGGAAGCAGCTGTCACTCTAAGGTGACCAAACTTCTTGATTTGCCTGGGACTGAAGGAGTTGCCAGGACACTGGGCTGTTGGTATTCTAAAACCTGGAAAGTCCCAGGAACACCAGGATGAGTTGGTCACCTTCTCCAAACTCTTAAGCTGAAAGAACAATGGAAAGATATTGAAACTGTTAAAATTTTAGAAGTATGAAGGAGAAGTCCCTTAGACATGGAGCCCAGAACTCTGAAGTCAGGGTAGCAGCAAGTTGAAGTTGTCTCTGTGAGTGCTGGAAGGCCCCAGCTGTGTTCAGTTGCTGCTGTGGGAATGAGCTGGCACTTCTGGGGTGAGAAAACATTGCTGGGGTGCTGCTTACAGGAACAAGAAAGTAGAGAGCAAGCCTTCCTCTGTCTTCTGCCTGCTGCTGGCAAAGCTTAACAGGGAACCAGCTGACAAGGCAGAAAATATCTGCAGAGATCCAGCCCCAGCATCACTGATCAGAATGCAGAATGTTGGATTTGGGGATGTGGGGATAGGAAAGATAATAGAATGAAACAGACATTATTATTGTATGTATATATGGACTGCATGACCAATATGATTCTGCAGCATGTACACTCAGAAAAATGAGAAATTATATCCCATCTACTTATGATATATCAAAGTCCATAAATGCATTCTACTGTCATGTATAACTAATTAAAACAAATAAAAATTAAAAAAATAAAAAATGTTGGATTTGGAGCTGAAAGACAATAGTTCAATAACTGTTTAATTGAATCCTACAATTCAATTAAACATACACAGGGTAAAAAAATATATATATCTGTGTTAAAGAATTCAGTTGAATAACTTGCCTACTTAGAAATTCTTCCTAAGCTCCCAAATCTAGTCTACCTAGAGACTTATGAAAAATGCAATTCCTGCAAAATGCTATTCTCTCAGTTCCTGCCCTCTGACCCAAAGGATGAGTCAAATCATTTCTCTGCCCTTCTCAGCACTGTAGCACCACCAAAGAACAATCTAAGGCACTAGCTATTGCAGCAGCAGACCCGACACTGGGTCAGGTCTACTGGTCTTCTCCTGGAGAGTCTTGTTGCTTGCTTTGCAAACTTCTAGACAGCTGAGCTAAGAGGAGCATTAGGCAGCTTTAAAAATTGATGTGGCTCATTACTCTTTCATGAGCCACTGCAAATCCAACAGCACAAGGCCAAAGGCATGCACATGGGAGCCACTGTGTCACTCTGACCTGTTCCTTGCAGATCTGACCCTATAAAAGAGGACACAGAAAGGCAAATACCACACAAGCACTCACCACCAGTGGAGGTGCCACCAGACTATTGGAGCAAACCTATGTCTCGTTCATGTGGTTCAGCAGCCCCCTTGTCCTCCTCTCCCAGAACACCCCAACATATACCTTTGCCTTTAGGCCAGCAATGGGAGATGAGACAAAATATTCATAGCTGCAGCTCTGATCTCCATCTCTGCCTCCCTGAGAGATGGAAAACCTTTTTGCAGACATGGAAAACATTTTTACAGGGGTTTTCATTCACTACTTTCCCAATTAGCTTATTATTTGGTCTTATTTCCTCCTATTCCTCTTCTTGTCTTCTAGTCTTTCATTTTTCCATCTTTTTGTTTTTTCCTTCTCCTTTATTCATTCCCCCTCAGTCCATCTTTCCCTTTCTTCTGGGTCCAGTCTGTCTGTCTGCTGAGTTCCCTCTCTCCTTTCTCCTGTTATCCACGTGTGTATGTGTGTGTGTGTGTGTGTGTGTTCCTGATGACCTCCTGTCTCCTAGGACTCCTGTGCCTCCCCTTGGCCACTGCTTCCAGACCTAATCCCTCTGGGAAGAAAAAGAGTAAAATGTCCGTGCTTTCAGGAAAGGGGAAGGTTCAAGTTTTTTTTTTCCCCTTCCTGTCATTGACATTGAAAGAGGAAGCTGGGTCAAAGATTAGTTCCATTCAGGACACAAAAATGAGTCCCAACCATGCATCATGGATGCACAGCTCAGTCCAATGCATGTTTATCAAGACACCAAGCTGCAGGCTCATCACAAGGACTCAAAGAGAAATCAGATGGTGTAGATGTGCCACAATCCATTGTCTGTGAGGAAGGCAGACCTGTGAAGATGCAGCATGAAGGGCATCTCAATCAGGCTGAGAAAGGAGTCAGCCAAGAAGGGGGTTCCTGGAGGAGGCAATGCTGAATTGTGAAGAATGCATAGATGTGAATGACGGGAGAGATGAGAGAAGGGCATCCAAGGCAAAAGGCATATCGTGAGCAATAGCATGGAGGCAAAAAGACAGCTGGAAGTGTACAGGGACACACAGGCAACAGGGGGCTACTGGAGCAGAAAGAGTGACATGGGTAGCAAAGGAACAGGGGACTGAAGAGTTGGGAAGTATGTGGATCATGCAGAGCCTTCTGAGCCAGGTCACAGGGGATGCTACCAGTGCCCCTCCCATTTTCCCTCAGCACTCACTATTCCACAAAGTTTCTTCCTGAATATACCGCCTCTCTGCTTGAGGGTATCCACTGACCACTGGCACTTGCTTAGCCCCTATGCAAGGCAGGCCAGAGTGGGAGGTAATCAGTACCCCTGGGAACACACCCAGCCAATAACTAATGGGAGGTTGGATTTTGTTTGGGGTGTTGTTGTTGTTGTTGTTGTTTGGAGGAAAACTGGACTTATAACTCTTTGGGTAGCATCACCTAGGCACATTCTACACTGTCCATCAGGGGCACCCTTCAAGATTGAACACCTGCTGCCCATGGTGGTAATCTGCTCACCAGCACTCCCCACACTGGCTGCTTTCCTTCCCCATCTCATGTAACCATCCCCCTCTGGCATTCCCCTCTACTCCCAAATAAAGGACTTGCACTCAATTCTTTACCTTAGGACCTGCTTCTGGTACAATGTGACCTAAGACTCGGGCTTATGCACCTTCCTATAGGCATGAGGGAGCTCAAGAAAACTTAGAAGAGCAGTATAGTCAGATGTAGGTCTTAAAAGGACTCTCCTGTGGTTGGTTTGGAAAATAGATATGAGGTATAAGATAAAAGAGAACTGTGTGAGAGGCCAGAGAGGAGGAGGACCTCAGTGGACTGACGATATCAGGGGAACAGAATAAGGGTCAATATTGGAAACAGAAAGAGAAGGCTTAGGATTGACAAGTTGCAATCCCTTCCTTTAAGGAGCAACAGACTCTCATAATACAGGGTGATAAGAACCAAGAAGAGGGTGAGGTATGGTACCAAGAAGCTTCAGATGAGCGCCTCACCTAGGCAGGGGGTCTAGGAGGAACCATCAAAGGCAAACTCGAGATGGCCATGCCAGGATGAGTTGTGAAGAATGAGAAGAGTTAGCCAAAAAAGTGGGAAAGGGGTCTCAGGCAAGGGAAGGGGTTACTGTTAGAGAACAAGGAATAATACGACAATTGGGGTGCACAATAAAGAATGTGGAAACCCTGGAGAGTGCGTGGAGCAATGCCACAGCCCCCTCCCCCTCCCTCGGTGTCCTTGCTCTTCCTGAGTCTGAGCCTGCCCTGGACTCTACCTAAGAGTGGAATAAGAAACCCACAGCTCAGACCCCTATAGAGGCCAAAGAGGCACCACCAGGCTCATGGGGGGGGGGATGTATACCTGGGCCATGGTGCTGAATCCCTCCCACCTCTGAGTTGGCAATCTATCCAGTGGATCCCACTTCATCCTATCAGGACACAGGTGTTTGCAAGTGTCAGGGAAGTTCAGACAGCTCCTGATGGAAGTGAGGAAGAATATCCAAAAGGGAAACCCACAAAATCCAGAAATGTTCAGGACAAAATATAAAACTATCCACTGAAACTTCCTTCAAGATAACTAAAATACAGCAGTGTTAGTTTTTTGATTTTTTTTCCTCAATAAATTTTCTTCTCAGTTTCTATGGAAATTTTAATGGATACACACAAAAAAAAAATTGCTAGGAAAAGGGAAAATAAGAAGATAGGTATCAGGTGATTCAAGAGAGCAGAAATCATCCCCTAAAGGAAATTGCCAGAGAGCTCAGCCAGTTCATCTTCTGCCCTCCACGGATGTTCTACCAAATAGCTCCTTACACTTTGACCAGCATCTAGAGACCTGCTTCCAAGAAGGTACTTGTAGACAGCTCTGCAAAGTGGGTGCTATTATACGTGTTTTACAGATGAGGAAACAGCTAAACAGAAAATTTATCTGAGACCACTCAATTGTCAGCAGCAGTCAGAATTCACGTCAGATGTGGCTGATTCAATGATTCCATGTCATTTTATCTGTAAGAATAAGTTTTATTTGTCATGCTTTACCACCCTTCCTGTCCTCTGTTCAAAATTACTGTGTACAGTCTATAAAGTCTTTGTGAAACATGTTTTTCTCTGACTTCCTTGTACCCTTCCTTCAACTGATAAGCTGCAGCTTTTTCACTACACAGTGGTGAAGTACTCTATTTGGAGCATCCGTTGCTGAGAAAGTCATTCAATATAACAAAATGAACATGTAATAGTATTGCTCCATTCTAATGTTCTGGGAGTCTTCTAAGTGCACTATAGATGGGGAAGGAAAGACTTCCTTCTTAATTGTTTGTAACCAATCAATCATGATAATAAAATATTGGACAGTTATTTGTGCAGTTACAAAAAAAAAAAGAAAACTACCTCCCACATTAGCACTGGGTGAAGTGTGGAGGGAATGAACTTTGGTCTTGCTCTGGAGTCAGTATGCACTCTAAGGGGGCTGAGCCCCTGTCAGGAAGGGGCCTATTACAGGTCCATCAAACTTGTATAAGCATAAGCTTTGAGCCCCAGTTCAACCCAGATAATTTCCTCCCAAATGAGACAAATATGAGAAATTTGGTAGCTTGCAGTCATTGTTCAAAAAATGCTCACTGTGTCATACCCATGGCTAACAGTACCACTTTCCCAAACCTTGGGAATCCCTAAATTGAGTCAAGATTGTGACAGCAGGGAGAGCAGTGATTGAAAGCATTCCCATTTTTCCCTTTTCATCTGTACAACCTAAATAAATAGGTCTTTTTCCTCTTCTCAGCCTGAGTCAGATGCCCATGCAGGCAGGCTGCAGGTGGGAAGTATGTCCAAGGCTGTCTGAGCTAACCTCCCAGTTGTTCCTCATCTTCTCATGCACCTGCTACACCCTCTCAGAAGGCATCTCTGGCTGCATGTTAGAGACTGCAAAGTCTATTGTTCAAATGCCTTCTATTTCATCTCAAAAAAAGAAATGGCTAGAAGAAGCCAACATTAGAGCAGGAAAAAATAAATCACCAATTTGGGACCCAGGGAGGACTGAGTTCTTAATCTCAGCCCTAGAACCTCCCAGCTTGTAACCATAGGCACTTCAACTTTACAGTAACCAATCCTCCCTGTTTGCCCAGGACCAGGGGAGTTCCCAGGATGCAGAGGAGTTCTGGGGACATCAGGATTGGCTCATTGTCCACCCCTCTTCTGTAAACATGTTCATGAGAAGACCTGCCATGCAGAGGGTCTAGAGGATGAAGGCGGGAGGCCTTGTTGGTGACAGAAGCACTCTGCCGATCCTTATTACTCCATCCAGAGGCATTTGTTCGTTTAAGAAGAGATCAACAATAATGAAGGAACAGAAAAAAAAAATCAGAAAAACGATGGTGATCGTGGAAGAAAGGAGGGACCACCAGGGAAGGGAAAGCAGAGACGGCCACAGCCAGCACAGCCCGTCACTGTGAGGCTCTCTGGAATCCTGCAGGAGTTCAGCATGGGCATTATGATGACTTGTGAGGCATATGGAAGAGCAGCAGAATGAAAATAGTTCCTTCTCTGGACACTCAGCTCAGAAATCACCAGAAGCGATGCTCAGGGCACCGTCTGTTCTGTGGCCTTCTTTTCATCCTGCTCCCTAAATACTGACAGGTATCCCCCTCCCCAGCGCCTACTTTTGAGAACTGGCAGGAGGGCTGCATCCTGTCGACTTTGCCAACCCCCTTGGAGCAGGGACCATTACAATGACAACATCTAAGTCCATGTGTCCTTGCAGGTGACATCCATGCCACACATTTTTGCTCCCTGCCTGTGCCTGACAGGCATAAGCTTTTGCTATAACTGCTTATTCACCAGGTACTGCCAAGTGGGGATTTCAGCTGCTTCCTTTTGAAAGAGACTTAATTGTTGTTGCTGCCTGAGTGTCAAGTGCATCCCTCTGTGCTGAAGGGCTACTGGGGAAACTGCCCTTGTTCAAATATGAAATAGGTTCCAGCCAAATGAGGGGGTCTCAACAGGGTGTCTGCAGCCAGGAAGGCAGTTTTTATGATCACCTCAAGGGGTGGAGAGGTGCCCCAACCTGGACTCTGGATGTCAAGCATTACAGGGGAAATGCTAGCAGGAATCCGAGGCAGATCACTGGAGCCAAAGTCAAGAGGCCTGAGTGCCGGTGCTCCCTCTGTTCCCTCTGTGGCTGTATGACCTTGATGAGCCACTGAAATTATCTGTGAAGGTTTCTTATCAATGAAATGAAGATAAGCTTACAAATCCCCTTGCTGCCTATTGTGCAGGCTTCTTATGAGGAAGGGGTATTAAATCAGTTCATAGACACTAAGGTAGTTCTGAGAATATAAATGTAACCAAAAAATTGGAAGTAACCCAAAAAGAGAAGAATGGATAAATTGAGGTATATTCACATCATCAAATACTACATGCAAAATTTAAAAGAACAAACTCCTTCTACACACATAGTAACATGGATGATGTTCCAGACAAAATAATGAATCAAAGAAAATACTACATATTGCTTGATTTCATTTATACGCATATCAAGAGCAGGAAAACTAAGCCATAATGAATATGATTAGAATCTATGAATCTATAGCAGAATAGTAGTGACTCAGGGTAGAAGCAAGGATTGACTGGGAAAGAGAGCAAGAGAACCTTCTGGGGTGTTGGAAATGTTGGAAATGCTCTGCATCTTGGTCTGGGTAGTGCCCACATGAGCATTCACATATGTAAAAATATAGACAGTTATATACTTAATATCTGAGAATTATCATGTATTCATGTAACACTGCAATTTTAAAAGTATAAAAGACTAGGCAGACATCAGAATCCCTCTGCTGGATAGGTTCACAGCAGTTAGGAACTCTGTCCCATACTGATTTGTCCTTCCCCATGACCTCAAAAACTCTTGAAAAGTGGAAGTGCAAAATATACAGCATTTCAAAACAGGAGGCAGTTCCATCCATGATTTGAAACCAAAACGTACACAGGCATTCACGCACAAATACAAAAGATGCTGCCAGCCCTTGGCTACTAGCAGAGACGAAATCTCTAAATGATCTACTGCCAGGCTTGATCACGCTGATTTGTTTCTGATCCGAGCGGAAGGAAAGCAGAGACTGTGCAGTAAGATTGAAAGTACTGCTCGGTTTGACAGAGGGAAATATGATTAGAATGCACTGAGGCGGAAATAATGACTCGCCTCCCCCCAGGACCAGTCTGCCCTCCCACCTGCACCCACAACAAGCCTTGCATTGCTAACGGTGGGGTGTTGGGAGGCCGGTGGCATCTCAAATCCATCCTGACTCATCATGCAGTCAGATAATATACAACCTGAAAAGCCCCAACATTTCCAGAAGAATGACACACGCAGGCACATGGCACAAACATCCCCTAGCCTCCAGCAACTAGAAAGCATGCTCTGTCTTTAGGTCAGGTTCCCTGGAGGAAGAGGCTGGGGGAGAGTCAGGTATGTTTCAAGGTCACTGAGAAGGTACTCTAAGGAGAAACGAAGTGTGTCTAGGGTCTCAGCTTGAGTCAAGCTGCCTTGAAAAGCTCTGGAGCACAAACTGTGCCACAGTTAGTCGTTCACCGAAGAGTCCCTTGTCAGGCAAGAGTGGGCATGTTCCTTTATCAATCAGGCAAAGTGGCCACATCAGCAGAGTGCAGTTCTCCAGAAGAGGGGCAGCTATGACCAGGAAGCAGCCAGCACTCACAGTAGCTGGGAAACAATATTTCTTCTAGTTGAGGGGAGGTGGGCCTCAGCAGACCTTAAATACCACCTATATGCTAATATCCCAAGTTCAAATCTCTAGCCAGACCTCTCCCTTGAATTCCAAACTCATATATCCAACTACCTGCCCAACATCTGTAGGTAATGACTAATCCTCAAGCTGCATTTATCCAATACTGAGCTCCTAATAGTCATTCCAATGCCTTCTCCCTCTACAGCCTTCCCTTTGTCTGCAGGTGATTTATTCTACTCTTTCAGCTGCTCAGCCTTGATTTCTCTCTTTCACTCTCTCTCCAGTCCATGAGCAAACCTGTTTTATCTACCTTCAAAACATAACCCAGAATTAGAGACGGCTCATTATTCTCACCATCAGCCTGGTCCAAGCTGTCACTATATCTTGCCTGGAATACTACTGTAGCTTCCTAACTCTTCTCCCTGATTTAATCTTTGTCCCCTAAAGACTATTCTCAACACAGATGCCAGAGTGATCCTGTTAAGGAAATGAAATGGTCTCACAAAATCCACCATAGCCAGCTCCAGCCACACTGCCCTCTTGCTGCTGCTCAGACCCCCCCCCCCAAGGTCTGCCACCCCTCAAGGGCCTTGCACTTGCTCTCTGTTCCCCTATCTGGAATGCTCATTCACCAGCTTCAGAATTCCCTCCTCACTTCAAAAGTCACCTTCTCAGTGATGACTCCACTCGTCACCCCAAACCCAGCATTTCATAGCCCCCTTTCCTGATTTAACATTTTTATCTTTAGTACTTATCATTATCTAAAATGTTGCATATTTTATTTATATTCTTGCTTATGATATGATTCTCCCAATAGAAGGTGCTTAGTGTGGGTTTTTTTCCACCTATTACTATAACCCCAGGGCCCAGAAATACTGGCACAGAGAAGGCACCCTCTCTGTTGAAGGTAATGGTTGAGTGGATGCATGAATGAGTAAAATATGTAAGCATATATACATGCAATAAGTATTAACAGGAACTATGTTAGGGGTGTTATGAGTTTTTTTATCATCTTCGTTTAACTGTCTCTTTTAGCATTTTTTCTAAATTTTCTACAATTTTTATGACATACACAATTTCTGAGTCTCCTGATGTTTTAATACTCCCCTTTCCAAATCTTCTCACCTTTTGTTACTTTCACTGGTTATCCAGGAAATCCTCCTCCCCAAACAGTCTGTGTGCCCTGCCACAAAGCAGAAGAGCCTGCTTCGTACTCAGCTCTAGGAAATCCAGACTGACAGACATGAAGTTGACAGACAGGAGATGAGCACTGAAGAAGAGGAAGCAGCTTCCTTCCCTTGCAGTCATCTAAAACCTGGTTCTCACCTAGGGTCTCACCTGGGAACATGTTAAACAAGCAAATTCTTGATCCCCATCCCAGACCAATTGAGTCAAACTCTGGGGGGAAGATCAGCAACCACATTCTAAGGAAACCTCTTGTGATTCTGATGCAATCTAAACTCTGAGGTCAATAGGCACAAGCCATTCAAAACAGGATTTCAGGCAAGCAGTGGGCAGTGGGAACCAATTTGGTGTCACTAAATGTGGGGCAAAATCGAGAGGACGCAAATGGATACTTGATTCAGGCAGGAAAAATATGGCAACTATCAGAAATGCAATAGATTTATCAAAACTACTTGAAAATACCTAGAGAACAGAACCCCAGACTGTATTTGCTCACACTGTCTACCATGTGACTGGCATACAACATGCAATGTATTAAATATTTGTTGACTAAATTAAAAGTGAATGTATGAATGAATTAGCCAAATAAATCGTATAATATGTCATGGTCCCTTTGTGTTATGATGGTAAAAAAAAATAGCAAAATCTGGGGCTGGGGATATACTCAATTGGTAGAGTGCTTGCCTCACATGCACAAGGCCGTGAGTTCAATCCCCAGCACCACAAAAAAAAAAAAAAAGCAAAATCTTCACCAATACAGAAAGAACTCAGAAAACCTCTCACCATCTTGCTAAATGGCCTACAATGCAAATACAGAAACTTTCTGTGCCCTTCTTGCCGTTGTTAGTTCTGAGAAGCCTGTAGACTCAGTAAAACAAGCATATCCCAAATATTACATAGGACATACTGATACTAAAAAAATCATTTGTTGTTTATCTGAAATTCAAATATAACTGAGTTCCTTAAATTTCATTTGCTAAGTCTGACAAACCTAATGGAAACTAAACTCTGTCCTTGGAGCAAACCAAGAAAAGCCTTTCTCTGTACCATCACTTGAAGAAACAATGAGGGATTACAGTCTCCCTTTCTCACTCCTAGAAAGACATAGAATATCACAGGAGGCACAAGGCTTTGCCCACCTGGACGATGTTCTCCCATTCTCCTAAGCTCATGGACTTCACTCTTTTATTTAGACTCTTCTTTCCATCCTGACCTCCAGTCACTTGACACCTGTTAATTCCAGCTTGCCCTTGCAAGACTCATTACCTTTCTGTGGAAAACTTCCCTGGAAACACACACACACACACACACATACAGAGTCTGAGTGAAATTCTTCTTCTAACATGTGCACACAACCAAGCGCTCACCACCCTCAGTGGCAAAGCACTTGTAGATGCACCAGCCTTCCACACCAGACCAATCCTTGGAGTGGAACTGTGCTTATAAATCGCTCTATTCCCAACATGCTGCTGGCATATGGTTTTCAAAAAAGTGTTTGATAAGTAAGTGAATGAATGAATGCACAGCAAACTTCTCATAAAAAAAGGTGTTCAAAACCTTGAGAGGCAATCCAGAGAAGATTGGAAGTGATGGGGAAAAGAGGAATATTACATCTCTCTGGCCTTGGAAGTCTTTCTCCTTCAGGACAAGTCAGTGACCTCCTAGCCAGAGAGAACATGACTTAGGATGAAGATAAACATGTCCCCCCACATTGCAAGCCAGGACCTCAAAGCATTTGTTAGACAGATTAGGACTTTGGTTAGTTCGCCAAGGCCAGTCAGGCAGTGGACCTGAGCCCTGGCAACCCATCCTGGCCACACCCATTTGCCAGAAGCTTTGCCAGGGTCCTCTCAGAACAGGTCTCAGACTGCAGGTAAGATTTTCTTTCTCCATTTCACAGTTTCCCCCATTCACTCCACTAACTCTGGTTTAACTTAAGGCCCATTAAACTAGGAGGCAAGTTTTGCACTTCATTCAGCCTTGTCTCAATTCCCAGCTCCGGAGGACATCTCTTTGTTGGATGATAACCTGGATTTCCCTGTGAATTGCGGCATGAGTTCTGAACACCTGTTCTTTATGTTATTCCATGAAACATTCTCCAATTAAAGCCTAGGAGAACAATGAAAATCAAAGCCCATCTGCAAATGGAGAATTATACACTCAGTAGCAATAGCAACACTAGGTCATGGGATGGGTCATTAAATCACTGAATATACACATCTAGTGCAGGGAAAAAAAGAAAAAGAAAAAGAAAAAAGCACACTTCTGAAACCTTTATGGTTCAGATTTAGAGCTACTGGAGCTGAGACATTCAGAGGTAAGTGTCCCAGGACAGCTTTAATTCTGGCTCCAGGGCCTCAGCACAGAGCCAGGGAAGGCAGCTTTCATCTTTCTCCAGGTAATACCAGGAAAGAAATCTGTCTCAGGAGATGCTACAGCAATCTGTGTGGCTTCAAGATAAGATTAGGGAATGCAGAGAACATTTCAACAAGTTTACTTGTTTCCTCTTCTAAACTTTGAATATGAATTCTTGTCTGTAGAGAAGAGGAAAGGCCTAATTATAAACAAAGCAAAATTTCAACCTTCTTTTGTGTCTGCACTGTATTTGGAATCGCCAGAACCACTCATGGCAACCCACCATCTCTTTTGCCTTGGTATGGTGTGCCTTTATCTTTTCATTGGCTGACACATGTAACCCGGGTAAGCCCAAAATTTATTTGCTTGAAAATGCAAGAGAAGATGAATTCAAGCAATACCATGGATAGCAAGATGTCTAGCAAAGCCCTCCTGTGCTACAGTGTGCCAAAGACAGGTGAGCTCAGGTAGGAGGAAACAAAAGGGACCTCAGACCTCTGAATCTGACCCAAAAGCTTCAGATCCCCTACAGAAATGCCACGTGATTTCCATAAATGGGGAAGGAATAAAATTAGTGTAGAAGCAACTCAGAGAAGACATCAAAAGAAAGGTCCTTCTCGTTCTTGCCTGAGTCTTGTTCACACTGTGCAACGGGGGATCCTAGATGCGAGCAGCCCTTGCCCTGCTCCACATGTGGACTACATGTGGACACCAATAAAACACCTAAGAACCTTTCAGCTGTGCAAGTCCTTCCTTTTCTCTTCTCCATAAAATAAAGTTTTAAGAACCAAAAAAGAAAATTGCTGGTACCACTCATCCTTATTTGTGAGTCTTGGAAGAAAAAAAAAAATCTCTCAAGCCATGAATTGGAAATTTCCTCCTATTCTGGAATGTTCCAAACCAGACAAAAGGCCAAGTGCTTTCTCACAGAAGTTTGCCTTTTCCAGCAAAAGCAGAATAGAAGATTTGTGTAACGAACTAAGAAATGCAAACCTTCACGAATGACTCAACGCCCTAAAGCCAAAGACAATGCAGGCAGAGGCACTTTTTTCACCCCCAATTAACCACGACATTGCTTCCCATCTCCATTTTTGCTTTCTGCTCAGGGATATGTGTGCCTTTTGCCCAAGGTTTGGGGATGGAGTGTCTATCTTCTCACAATTCTAGGCTGTGACCTTTGGCTGTCAGAGTTCCCAGAGAAATGATTGCCATTCCCTCATCCCCAAACAACCCTCTGCATTCCTACTCTTCTTCCTCGTACTCATCAGAGTACAAGACATGCAGCTTACTCAGCCAGTCAACCAGAAAAATATTCTCAGTTCCCTGGAAAGGGGGATCCAGATAGGTAACCTTCCACAAGCACCAACAATGTGCCAAGCTCTGTTCTCATAACTTTATCCCTTTAGCTTAATAAAAACCAAAAAGATGCCAGGGTATGGGACTTACTGTTTCTCTTTACAAATAAGAAAACTGTGCCAAAGTTGTTCAACTCCTACCAGCCCACAGTGCTGGACCAAGTGGTGGGTTGAGGTGGCCAGTACTGGGTGGGGTGTGAAGAGATCTCTTCCTGGATAGCTTAAACTTGCTTTTGCAATTTTCTAAAACTCACTTAAACTCCCTGTTGGAGCTATTAATATTATCAGTTCTCCTAAATTGGAATAATCTTGTCTGTTCATCCTCTCCCTCTTTCCTGTTTCCTTGTCCTGTGGTGCTGCTGAATTAGATAATGTCTACAAAGCTCTCTGAGTTCCTTGAAGGGAAGTTTCAATAAACACAAGTTATTAACCTTCATAGCACCCAGAGTTTTGAATGAAGAAGTTATAAAAATTATCATAAAGTCCTGCTGGGGCTTGATAATGAACAGAAGCTTCACTGAATCTTCAAATACTTCCCTTTCTTCCTGAGAGCAAAGGTGAACCCCTCCAGCTAGAATGGGCTTTAGTTCCAATGCTAGTCTCCAGCTCTTCTCTCTTCTGATATAAGGAAGGTCAAGTGCCTCTTTCCAGAGCCTTCTGCAGTGGCTGCATAGAGATTCTGAGCAGCAGGTGTCTAAGGCTTCTGCACACCCCACCTCCATCAATCTCTGGCTCTGACTCCTCTGGTGCAGCCTAAACAATGATGTGGCAGTGCCTTGCAAGAAAGAAGATGATACTGCTGAGAAGTCAAGACCCAGGGATTCAATATTCAAAAAGGGCCTCGTTCCTCACCCCTCGGGCTCTCCTCAAACTGCCAGCATGATTATCATCGGTCAGAGAAGGCCCATCTTTGTCCACAAAAGCCACACAGGCAAGTGGGAATCTGACTGTGCCTCCCCGCCATGAGATTGTACTGTGAGTGGAAGAGGGGGAAGAAGGAGAGACGCAGTGGAGTCATCCTACCTTCTCCACTGGGTCTGGATCATTCAAATGCTGAGTCAGAAGCAGGAATGGAGGGAAGGATGTAAAGGTTTGGTGGCAAAGATACCTTGCTGTCAATGACCTCCTACTATATTCCCTATTTTACAGTCTCCATTCTATAGTTTTAGGGTTTATCTACCAGTCCCCAAATTTCACTCTGCTCTGGGTTCACCAAGCAAAAACATGAACAGGGGTTATTGGACATCACCATACCCAGTTCAGTGCTCAGGACTGTAGTCCTGAAGGGCCTGGCTACCTTCCCTACCTTGAAGGTCTTATCAAGTCAGCTGAGATAATCAACTTAAGGCAAGGGTGTAGAGGAAAACACCCAATCACCACACTGGACTTGATGGGTCTGACCTGCCAGCACTGGCTGCTAAATATCTTATTTACATAGAACCTATCTGGCCTCTAGGAAGAATAGCAAAGTGAAATTTGGGGACTGGTAGATAAACCCTAAAACTATAGAATGGAGACTGTAGAAAAGAGAAAAAGAGTAAAGATGACTCCTATCTCTGGAAAAAAAGAGGAAATTTCTTTGAAGTTAAGGGAAGACCTGAACTGAGAGTCCACATCTTTCCTAAGATAGTAGTTGGAGGCTGACAGAATGTCCACTTTGGAGGGCAGTGTTTTTAATTATCTTCTGATTCCGTCATATGGCAACATAGCCCAAGTTTCTTGAGACAAAGGAAGCTGTAAGAAAACCTAAATATTTAGGCCTTTCCCTTTAGGAAATACTAAACTTAAGTGAAGCAAATCTTTTGTCCATCATAGCCCAACTAGACTGCCCACCAAATGGGATTCCCCAGGCCCTGTCATATTGATCAGAACCCTCAGTAGATACGGGAATATTTTCCTTGTCTCCAATGAAAGTGCTGGTGTTTTAGAGACAAAAGGAACCAGAGGACACAATCATTCTACCTGTGAATTTCTCAAAGTCAAAGATCATTGCTGCTAAGCCTCACATTGTGCTAACACTGATTGTATCATGTGGCTCCAAAAGCAAATAACTTACTATCATTACCATTATGATTATTATTCATTCCTGATTATGTATGCTAAATGCCAATAATTTTGGAATCACACAGGTGTATATCCAAATGGTTATGTGCCCTTTAATAAGGTGCTTAGACTCAGTTTTCTCATCTGCTAAATGGAATAGTAATTGCACCTATTTATAGTCATACTGTGAGGTTTGATTTGTTAATTACATGTAAACTACTCAGCACAGTGCCTGGCACAGGGTCAGCACTCAATAAAGGATAATAGCTCTAATTATTAGATATTAAGCAAGATGACATTAACAGTGTGAAAGGAAACTGGAAGAAGAAAGATGGTAGATGAGAAAACTTCCCTTTCTCAGATAAGGAGGGCCAAGTTAGAGTCTTGATTGTTTGGCTATGTGGAAGATGAACCAGACCAGAAAATAGAGAAATAAGATTGCCTTACACAAAGGACCTTGAACTTCAGTCAGATGGGTTGGACCAGCTGTAGTGGGCCATAGTAGACCCCTGTTGGTCTCTAGGACTTGGGCAGCTTATACTCACCATTGGACAATGGTGTACATCCTGGGATAGAAGGACTGACCTCTGTGGCATCATCTCTCCATCCTCTCTTTGGCCCTTGGATAGAGCTCTTGGGACACTGCTACCAGGGCTATGACTCATCCAGGAACAGGAGGACCCTGAGTAGGCTACAGGAGTCCAATGTCTGAATTCCTAGCAGAAGTCTGAGATGTGAAAATCTCTGAGTTATTGTTTGACCCCAACTTACTTGCCAAACTGCCTTCTCTAAAACACTAGCCCAGAAAGTGGTCCAATGCATCTTCTCCGTTAACCACGCAGAATACCTTCAAAGCCCTGCTCCTGGAGAAGCAGCCCATTTTTCTCAACCTCCAATAAAGAAAGCCTTTGCATATTAAGAGAAATGTCCTGCAGATGAGGGTACTCAGAAGGGGGTCGCCTTGATTAAAGCAGGTTGTTCTGCCAAGAAGTCTTGAATATGCTCTCTTGGTTTAGGCTGTTAGTGCTGTGCGGAGGCAGCAGGCAACATGAATTGCCTTTTATCTAATTGGAAAACTCCCACCGAGTTTAGAAGTGCTCATTTAGACAGGCAGATCAATAAAAGAAATGGAGAGTGGATGGCCGTGGAGATGTTATAGAGACGAGCTGGTCCTCCATACATCTGCTTAATAAAGATTAACTCATCCTGCTTGTAGTAGAAACCTGGAATGCTCTCTTGGCTCTAGGCTGCAGAAAGTTCCATCAATGCACAGACATCTCCCAGGAGAGATGGAAGAGAGACTCTACCCCTTTTCTCTTTATTGGGATTCAAGTGTTCCAGTGGAAGAAGAGGGAGAGGTGGAAAAAGGGGTATTAAGAATTTGGGGGGTTTCTAGCATCTCCCCAAAATGACATTCCCTTCATTTGGACAAAATTGAAAGGGAACAAAAAGCAGAGATTCACCAAAAATAGGAAGAAAAAAAAAAGAGAGAAAGAATTGAGAGTCAGCCTCCTTTGCCATTTCATATCATTTTATTTGTGTACAAGTCACATTACACAATAATGAACATTTTATGAGCTTTTGTTTTAAGAACTCCCAGTTGAAATCCTCATGTTTCCCATTTCTCTCTCTCATCACTGAGTTAAGGGTATAACATGCCTTCTTTATCCCCACATTGCCACCTTAAGCTTTTATTCTGTCCTTGCCACTGTCCCTGCTCTCTCCCGACCCCCATTTTATGCACGGAAGGCCTCAACAGCTGAGCCCACCTCTCATTTCAAACGTAAGCCTTTGTTCCAGACCACAGAATTCAAGTTAATTCTCTTCAAAAGGAAAAAAAAAAATGCTCTGTGCCTATACGGCCAAAAATAGAAGAATTGATGTGAGCATGTGTGTGTCTCCACACGCGCACACATGCAGTGGGTTGGGGGTGTTTCATTTACACTGGGGAAATTGTGAGAAGGCTGGGAACCCTTCTTTTGATTCCTGTGTCCCTCCTTTTACTCTCCTGAAGAAGTTCCTTTCTGGGCCAGCGCCGTGGAAGGAACCTGCTGGCACTCAGCTTCAATAACGGCCTTTTCTCTAGCACAGTCGTATGGTGAAGGCACGGGCTCACACCTGGGCTAGGGGTCGGTTGCCATGGAAATAACTGCACAGTCACAAATAAGGCAGTATTCTGTTCTCTCAGCAGGGTGAGAGGAGAGCTAGAAGCTAGACAGAGAAAAAGGAAGAGAAAGAGAGAAACAGAGATGAGCAGGAGAGAGAAAGAAGAGAGAAATACCTCTATCAATAGCAATCCTGAAGGACAAAGGGATGAGATGCTGTTTCAGAGAGATTTCAGACAGGACTAAGCAAGAGAGGGGAAAATGGTATTGTTTTAAATGAAGGAGTTCTTTTATTTTCCAAGAGGGAAGGAGGGAAACCAAAGGGACCATTGGGGACCTCCCTCCCTCTCTTTCCCTTAGCTGTTTTATCTTCTTTCCCTTTCTCTCCCCGCATCCCACCCATCTCTCTCTCTCTCTCTCTCTCTCTCTCTCTCAATAATGGTGCAGAAATCCTAATGAGCTAGGACTGGGGAAACGCAGTGTGCTGCCAGAGAAGAGAGGTGGGTAGGAAGCAAGCCAAGCCTCAAATTGCAGAAAGGCCCTGCTCTGATTCTCAGCAGAAAACTTGTAGCCTCTTGGTCCCTGGCTGTTTAACAAGTTTCAAGCCAAACTTTCTACCCTTCTGAAAGGCCATAATCCCTCTAAGATCACTGGAGCTACTTTCAGCACCCTTATTAAGATTTTTCTGTCAAGTTGAATACTGCTGGAGGGAGAATGGCCACATTGTCTTCCTAAGGTCACTTTTTTCATTCAAAGCTTCATTGGTTTCCTCACTGTCGACAAAAGTCTGAGAATCAAGACCTAGATTCAGATTGTACAAGCAAATAAAATGCACCAAGCTTATTTAAGCTAAGCTATGAGCCTTTATATAGGGCAAGGAATGCTAACATTCTTCCCTTTCTGTGCTGTTTTATTTTTTAATGGATGTGTATATATAGAATTTGATGTGCACAATGTTTTTAAACAACACATTAAAAAGTTTCTTGCAATCTTCAAAATCCATTATCAGAAGAACCAGATTCGAAATTCAAATTTGTTACACACTCCCATGCTTTCTCTGAGCCTCATTCCCTTTATGGTGGCCACTTCAACCAGCTCAGCCTCATCAGAGCATCTAGCAGCTTCCTGTGCAATATGGTTTGAGTAACATTACAGTCTCACTTAAAATTTTTCCCCCATCAATTAATATCCGTGCCTAAAATCCCACATATATGTTACCCCTTTCTGTCTTCAAAAGATGCATCTATTCAAAAACAAAGATGTTGGAGCATGCTATCCAAAATTTTCAGTACAAATGTGCTTTCAGATTATATGAGAAAGTAGGACTTTGAAGGAAAAAATTTTCACGCATCACAGAATAGGTTCTCACATCAATCTCCTCGATGGTAGGAAATACTTTATATAGAAACCAAATTCATGATTCATTGGCCAGCCACTTGAGGATCACCATAGGTGCTTGAAGGAAAGAAGAAGAGAAAACACTCTATTTGAATACACACTATTAGGGTGCTGGGTATATAGTTCAGCTGGTACAGTGTTTGCCTCTCACACGCACAAGGCCCTGGGTTCAATCCCCAGCACCGCCAACAGAAAAAGAAGTGAATATACACTGTTATTGCCACAAGTTTTTGGCCTTGAGTTGTCTGAAATTGCCTTTGTGAATTGGGCTAGAACATATATCTCTGTCACTCAAAAGGTTCTTGATCATAGGCCCTTGGTTGGTCTGCCTTTTAATCTTCAACCACAAATAATCTCTACACTTAAAGACAAATTCAAGGGAGTGTTCCTCCTTCTCCTTGAGGTATAAAGTGGTTCAACCCTGGGTCTTGCCAGAAAAGGTGCAATCCCTACCCAGGAGCAGCCTCAGACTCCCCTCCCAACATTGTCAACACAGAAGCACTATGAGTTGGCTAACAAGTGAAAGAGCTTAAAATTTAAAAAGAGCTTAAAATTGTTCATGTCTCTGAATATTCTCTGACATGGAACAATAGCTCAAAACTACACATGATCCTGACTCCAGTCTGTATTCTTCTTCCTCCACTTGGAAGGAAGAAGCAGAAACACAGAGAGCATCTCAGGCAGGGATCCAGCCTAATGGGATAGTAGGAGAACCACTTTTCTGATTGAGACTGATTTGGTTAACCAATGTTATGGCTAGTGCAGAGATTCATACAAAATTAGAATGATGCATAATACCCTAAGTGGCTTTGCTTTTAATTTAACAAAATTTGTTTGAGCAAGATATAGGGCAGCACTCTGGACCAAAGGTGGTTACCATAAAGCTTTGGTAGTTAAGATAATGTTATACTGGTATAAAGACAGGCAAAGACAGTGATGGACCATGTCCTAAAGAACTGAAATAAATCCTTATATTTATGGTCAAATGAGTTTCAAAAAGATACCAAAACAAATCAATGAGGAAAGAACAGTTGTTTCAACAAATGGTATTGGGACAATTGAATATATACCTGCAGAGAGCAGGATAGACAAAACAAAAACCTTAGACCCTGGCCTCAAGTCATATACAAAATTTTGTAAAACTCTTATAAGAAGAGTTAAGAATAAATTTTTATGACTATCAGTTAGGCAAAAAGTTCTCAGACACAAGTTTTTAGACACTAAATGTACTATCATAAAAGAAAAACTGGACTTTATTAGAACTAGAAATTTTTCTACTTCAAAAGAGACCTTTAATTAAGTGAATGAAAAAATAAGTCACGAACTGGGAAGAAATATTTATAAAGCATATATCCAAAAAAATAACGAATTCTTAAACCTCAATAAGAAGACAGACAACCATAGCTACAATGAAGTACATGAGTCAGCTAACTTATAAAGAGAAAAGATGTATTTGGCTCATAGTGTCAGAGGCTCAAAGGCAAGATCAGTATGCTGATTTGGCCTCTGATGAAAGCAAAAGATAGCAATGGCAGGAGCACAAATCATGAGTCAAGAGGGAGAGCAGGGGAGGATAGGGTCCCCAGGATCCAAGTATCTCCCACTAAATTCTACCTCCTAAAGATTGCACCACCTCCCAATTGCATCAGCTTGCAGACCTACCTACCCTTTAGCACATGGGCCTTTAGGGGTATTCAGAATCCAAAGTATGTCAGTCCCCTCATTGACTAGACACTCAAGAGAAAATCAGGTTAGAGTAAAGAAATGCCAGTGATATGATTCAATGGGTCTAGGCAAAGTTCTTTCTTAATTCATTTAATCTAAATGTCAGGTAACAAGATTTATTTTCATCAAAATGCACATTGAGTATATCAAGCTAAGCAAAATAAGCCAATCCCAAAGAACTAAAGGCTGAATGTTTTCTCTGATACGTGGATGCTAATTCACAATAAAGAGAGCTGGAAGAATAGAGGTAATTTGGACTAGACAGAAGGGAGTGAAGGGAGAGGAGAAAGTATGGGGGTAGGAATGACAGTAGAATGAACCAGATAGTATTACCCAATGTGCATATATGATTACATGACCTGTGTAATTCTACATCATGTACAACCAGACAAATGATAAATTATACTCCATTTATGTATCATGTGTCAAAATGCATTCATGTATAACTAATTAGAATAAATTTATACATATAAATTTTTCAAATGCAAAAAATAAAGAGAAAATTTGAATACACTTATACATAAGATATGCAAACAAAAAATAATTGCATGAAAAAATGGTCAAACTTTTCACCTCTTTAGGGAAATGGTAAAGTGAAAACTCAACTAAATGTCACTATGTACCCACTAGAATTTGCACAATCAGAAAGACAGACACTACCAAGTGTTGGTGAGGAGGTAAAAAGACTGGAACCCTCATGTGCTGGAGTAGTAAAATAGGACACCAGTTTGAAAATCAGTTTGGCAGTTTCTTAAGATATTAAGCATAAACTTACCAAGGGACTCAGTAACTTCACTCCCAGTAATTTAGCCAAGAGAAATGAAAACAAATGTTTACACAAACATTTGTACACAAATGTTCCTAACAGAATTATTCCTGAAAGTATATCAGAAAATGAATGAACAAGTTGTGGTATATCCATACAGTGGTATATCCTGAAATAAAAAGGATCAAATTGTTGATCTATCCTACAACATGGATAAATATCACAATCAGTATGCTAAGTAAAAGAACAAAAAGACAACATACTATGTTTAAATTTATATTAAATATCCAAAAAAAGACAAATTCATAGAGACCAACAAAACAGACAAGTGGTTGCCTGGGGCTGGAGTTTGGTGGAGGAAATGACTACAAAGTGGTATAAGGGGATGTTCTAATGTTTTAATATTGGTCTATGTTGATGGTTGCACAAAATCTACAAATTTACTAAAAAGTATTAAAAATTGTGAAATTATGATGGGTGATGTTTGTGATATGTACATTATACCTTAAAAAAGCTGCTTTAGAAGTGAGGCATTGTGCTATTTCTGAGATATTCCCCCCATCTAATGTTGGAGTGAGGGGAGGAAAAGCGACAATGACCATTTTGAGCTCCACAGCAGTGATACAGCAAAGAGCTCTGGTAACACAAAGGATGGGGCACTAGGGAATCGGTTAACTACAGAGGCTTTACCAAAAAGTGTGCTGTTTGAGCTGAGTTTCTAATTGTGTTCAAGTAGGGTCCATCCTCCAGGTAAAAGGATGACTCAACACTAGAAAAATCAGCTATTGACCTTATTAGTAGAATAAGAATAATATGCATGATTGTCTCCATTGACGCAAGAAAATAATTTGATAATGTTCAGCAACTACTAGAAGAAAAAAATTCTAAGCCATCGACAAAGAGAACTACAAAATAGAAGTAAATGCATTTCCTATAAGAAGAAGGGGAAAACACAAAAAGCATTACTTTCTCACTCAGTAACCAACTAGAAAATATAATAAAAAGTGAGATAATCTTCACAATAGCAACCACAAAAAGCATAAAGTATCCAGAGAGCTTAATACTTCACTATTGAAGAAATTTTAATAAAAGATAAAGAAAAGAACAGCAGAAGCGGAGTGGCATTCCATTGTCTTGAACAGGCTCACATGACAAACACATCATTTCTTTAACAAATAATGTACAAATTTTCTCTGTGATCACAATCAGAGTTTCCCCAGATCTTTTAGGTGATTAATCATCATGAGTATCTCTATGAAAGAATAGCTATACACAAAGAAATAAAATAAAATCAACTTTCATTTTAAAAAATGATTGGAAATTTAAGAAAGCTAGAATTGCCAAATAGAGCTTAGTTTTAGGGAAAAAAAATAAACAGCAGTGGAGATTGTCTCAGACATATACAGATATTTAATAAAGGTGGTAGCATACATCAGTGAGGAAAGGATAGATTGTTGAGGAATTGGTATTGGAATAATTAACTCAAGTATACTCAGAAAAATATAACAGACTCTAACATCGTAATCTAAGGAGCATTCCATATGCAGAGTATGAAATACTTTATGATGTCTTCTTTGATATAAGGAGAGTAACTAAGAACAGAGTAGGGACGAAGAGCAGGAGAAGAAGATTAACATTAAACNGGGGGGGGGGGGGGGGAGGGGGGATAGTAGAGGATAGGAAAGGCAGCAGAACACAACAGACACTAGTATGGCGATATGTAAATCAATGGATGTGTAACTGATGTGATTCTGCAATCTGTATATGGGGTAAAAATGGGAGTTCATAACCCACTTGAATCAAAGTGTGAAATATGATATATCAAGAAATTTGTAATGTTTTGAACAACCAACAATAAAAAATTTAAAAAAAAAAAGAATTCATAACTAGTAAGAATTCACTTAGAGAAAATGCAAAAAGAAATACTTCACACAGAAGAAAAAAAAACCCTGGATCTTACAAATGAAAAAATTGTATTTGAAGAGTACATAAGCAAATGAAGAAAAGAACCAAATTAAATATTGTCAATATATCAAAATGGCAAAAATTAATAAACACCTTTCTATAATAAGACTGGATGTAAATGACCTCAATTTCCAATTAAAAGATTTAGACTGAAAGAATGGATTAAAAAATAAGAGTGAACTCTATCTTGTTGGCAAGAGATTCACATCATAGGCAAAGATACCTACAGGCTGAAAGTAAAAAAATGAACATACTTTATATACAGAGTTATGAAAAATTGTGCTTTATATGGGTAATAATGAGTGTAATGCATTCCACTATTGTCATGTATTTAAAAAATAAATAAATTAAATGTAAATGGAGCTCCCAAAAAAAAAAGAAAGATAAAATGATAAAGTTAATAGATAAAAACGTAGTAGAATATTTTTATCATCTAAAATCAGATAAGACCTTCTTAAATAAAACCCAAAGCACAAAACTGAGGCAAAAAATTGTTTTCATAAATTTTAATATTTAAACATTAGTGCTTTCTAGTCAACAAAGAATACTATGGGGCAGGGATTGTGGCTCAGTGGCAGAGCACTTCCCTTGCACATGTGAGGTGCTGGGTTCGATCCTCAGCACACATAAAAATAAATAAACAAAGATATATTTTTAAAAAAGAATACTACAGAGTTATCCCATTCCTTGATATATACCCAAAAGACTTAAAATCAGCATACTACAGTGATACAACCACATCAATGTTTATAGCAGCTCGATTCACAATAGCTAAGCTATAGAACAAGCCAAGGTGCCCTTCAAAAGATGAATGGATAAAGAAAATGTGGTATATATACACAATGGAATATTAATTGGCCAGAAAGAATAAAAATATGGCATTTTCCAGTAAATGGATGGAACTGGAGACTATAATGCTAAGTGAAATAAACCAATCCCAAAAATCCAGACTAAAAGTTCTCTCTGGTATGTGGATGCTAACACACAATAGTGGGGACAGGGAGAATAGAAATTCATTGGATTAGACAATGGGAATGAAAAGGAGGGAGGGACAATGGGATTAGGAAGACAATAGAATAAATTGGACATAAGTTTTCTATATTTATGGATACATGACCAGTGAAACTCCACATCATTTGTGTACAACCACAAGAATGGGATCCTAATTAAAATAAGTTATACTCCATGTTTGTATGATATATCAAAATATACCCTACTATCTTGTATATCTAAAAAGAACAAATGAAAAAAACTAAAGTATAAAAAGAAAGAAAACTAGGGATAAACTTAATAGAATAGAGAACTAGAAAAGAAATTTTCAGTGCCCAAAACTGAACAGGGAATAATACATAAAGTAAATAGAACATTTGCAAAGAAAACAATGGAAATACCAGTAGAACTATGAATAAGCAAGGTGTACAAAACGAAATTCTAAAATGATGCCATTGATTCAAACTCAACCATCAGAGAAGAGAAAACATACAGCTACTTGCACTCCTACCTTTATTGTGGCTCTCTTCATAATAGGCACGATATGAAATCAATCAGTGTTCATCAATAGAAAAATGGATAAATAAAATGTGGGACATATACACAGTATTATTCCACCATAAAAAATAAATAAAATTCTGTCATTTGTAGCAACAGTTATAGAGCTGGAGGACATTATGTTAAGTGAAATAAGCCACACACAGAAAGACAAATAGTGCATGTTCTCATTCACTTGTGGAAGCTGAAAAAATTATCTATAGAAGAGACAAGATTAGTAGTGACTAGAGACTGGATAGGAGAAGGGGGAAAGGGATAGTGAGCGTTTAGGCATTGTATGCATAAATCAGCTTTTCATCACTGTGACAAAATACCTGAGAAAAACTTAAGAAAGATTTATTATGGCTAACAGTTTCAGAGGTTTCAGTCCATGATTTAGCTGGCTCCATTGTTTTGTGCCCGCAGTGAGGCAAAGCAACATGGCAGAGAGGGTGTGGTGAACCAGAGCTGTTCTTCTCATGGCAGTCAGGAAGCAGAGAATAAGGGGCCAGGGACAAGATATAGCCCCAAGGATGCACTCCCTTCAACTGGGTCCCATCCCAGATGGTTTCTACCACCTCCCAGTAGTCCATTTAGCTTATGAATCCATCAATGGACTAATCCATTGATGAGGTGAGAGCCCTCATGATCCAGTCATTTCTAAAAGTCCTATCTCTGAACATGACTGCGTTGGGGACTAAGCCTTCAACACATGAGCCTTTGAAGGACATTTCAGATATATAACAACAGGTACCAAAATACACTTAGATAGGAAGGATAGTTCTAGTGTCCTATAGCACAATTGGGTAACTACAGTCTACAAAATTTATAATATATTTCAAGATAATGGGCAAAAAGAGAATGAAGTTTCTCAACACATAGAAATAATAAATGTTTGAGAAAATGGAAATTCTAATTACCTTGATTTGATCACTACACATTTTATATATTTATCAAATTGTGCTGTGCCCCACAAATACGTACAAATACTACAAGTCATTTTCTTTAATCAGGATCTTATGGATTTCCAGTAGATTTGGAGACAGTTTGAATGCCCATGACTACAAAAAAAAATGAAAGAGTAAAATGAAGAGAAGCATCTGTGGAGTAAAATGAAGCATCAATAACAACACAGACTGAATATAACCTGGCAACGTAGATGGGTCTTTTAAAAAGTGAACCAAGAACAGAATGTGATCTATTCCCAAATACCATTCACATAAACTTTAAGTACAGGCACATAAAACAACAATATAAGAAATAAAGAGATCAGTAGGAAACAAAAGGAAATATTCTAAAACCTTAGAATGCTCTCTTATGTAAAGGGAATAGCATAATAAAACTGAAATTAAAGAGAATAAGTTGAGACAAATAGATAAATAAACATATAAGAGAAAGAACCTGTCATTAAAGAATTTAATAATTTCCTAATTTCCCTTCCTTCCAATGAAATGATCCCAGAGTCTGTTAATTATTACCAAGAAAATTTTTCCAACCTTTATTTCAATGTATTAAATCATGAATTATGTGTCTGCTATAAGGAAGGTGTCACCAAATAACAAAATATAGACCTTTACTTGAAATTTAATTTCCAGATTCATATGAAATAGAATGATGAGGGTGTCTACAGCCTTCAATGTGATCTGGAGGATACTTTGAGTTAGCTCCTGTGAACTCTAAAAACTTTACAAGAAAATTAATATGAAAGTAATACTTCACTTGCTCACAAGTTTGTTATCCTGTTTCTTTTTCCAACTATTTTTATACCTATTCCTTCAAACTCTAACCTAGGTTGTTTTTGTTGTTTGTTTGGTTTTTTAAATAATTTGTCTGCAAGCAGGAGATACACACATACTCCTACGATGAACCTTCCTTGGAATATGCAAAAAATTAAACAGATTGTGCAATAACCTCATTTGTGACAAACATGTGGGTGTATTCACTTCTCAGTTCTGCATAACCCCCAAGATTTTGTCTAAGTCACAATTTCAGTAAGAGAAAAATACAAATGAAAACTTCAAGATGCTCAATAAATTCTCGCCTGTTTACTAATACTGAGCATTTCCTATGCTTTTTGTTGTCTAGAATAGGAAGAAAGGTTTCAGCTTTCTTTGTAGTCTGTGTTAGAAACTCTGTGACCAGAAGAGGACATCCAGACAGAGATAGGAGGCCTGAGGCAAGGTTCAGGTCAGCCCATTCTGAGAGTCCCCAAGAGTCACAGTGACAGGCCTGCAGTCTCTGGTCAGCATCCCTTTCCTGGCAGCCTTTGCACAGAGCCCTGCATGCAACCTGGCACCTGCTCTGTTCACTTCCATAAGTATCCCTGCAGAGAATTACTCCCACTAGGCAGCTGCACACCCACAAAGGTCCCCCATGCTGTAGGAAGCCTTCTACTGATTTCTTCATGAGCTTACCAGTCTCCTTGTAGCATTAATCTGCAACTGTTGACATTTCAAATATGGTAGAGGAAAAGTTCTCTCTGCTTCTGTGATGTATGATAATTAGGGAGAAGTGTTCTAAAACACAAAATTGCCAGGCAAATGTTTAAGAAACATATTCATTTGTAAGCAGATTGAGAACATCTTTGAATTCAAAAAGTAAATGTACTCACATCAAATGAGTCCTGGGTAGTCATTAAAGGAAGGCTGACAGCTCTTTATCAGTTGCTATACATGCTTGCAAATTAGAAAATTCAACTTTACAGAGCTTCAACCAAGTTGGGCCTTTCCCATAGTCCTCCATGCTAGGTTACTCACTCTACGGCATGGCTGCCAAGGGGGGTGAGCTCATCAGACTGACTGCAGACTTCTCACTAGTGACAATAGAAGCGGAACACAACAGGCTAATACCTTTAAAGGACTAAACAAAAATAAATAGTGATCCCAGGATTGAATATGCAACTAATACAGGACTTCAGGGAGGATGGGATCCTAGTCACTTTCCAACAAAGGCTGAGGAAGTGAAGATTCACCTGCTATAGCAGAAACATCTACTAAAGCAAATACTGCATGAAAAAAGAAAACTGCACCCTAAAGGCAAGAATGAGATCAAAGAGAAGGAAAATGGTAACTAGACGAGTAAAGTAATATAAGCTTTGAAGGATAAAATGAATTAATAACAATAATAATTTATTTGGAGGACTTAAAACAGGTAGAGCTAACGTGCTATTACAAAGAAACATGGATATGAGGAAAGGAAGGTCCGAAATAAAATGTTCTAAACTCCTTGAAATGTTCTAAAT
Source organism: Marmota marmota marmota (assembly GCF_001458135.2). Classification (NCBI taxonomy): domain Eukaryota; kingdom Metazoa; phylum Chordata; class Mammalia; order Rodentia; family Sciuridae; genus Marmota; species Marmota marmota. The sequence goes on from NW_026000241.1 coordinate 18,876,831, forward strand.
GGGGGGGGGGGGGGGGGTTCGGGGATGGTTTACTGTTTTAATCAACTATGCATGCTAAAAATTAAAATGTTACTTATAAAATAATATAAATAGGATAAATATATTGAAGGTCAAAAGAACAAGGAAGCATTTTTTATTAATGCAAAGAAATATAGGAAAGAAAAAAATGTACAGAAAACTAATGGTAAATAGAAAATATGAAATTAAATGCTAGGTATACATTTAAACACCCATAATCATATGAAATAATTGGATTTTACATATCAGAAATTCCCAGATTGGATTTTCATAAATCTGGCCATACGCTATTTACTGGAAAATTATCTGAAAAAGAAAGACATGAAAGTTAGGAATAGTGAACAGAAAAAGATAATCTGGGCATATACAACTAAGTGGGGTTGGGGAATGCCAATATAGCAACATGAATATCAGGAAGGAAGACTAAGCAAAAATACAAATGTAGACATTAGTCTGTATACCTGTCTTGCCCTGGTTAGGCTGCTATAACAAAATGTCTTAGACGAAGTAATGGAGAAGCAGCAGAAACCTAGTGTTCCAGTGCTGGCTGGAAGTGTAAGACCAGGGCAGCAACAGCTCTGGTGTCTGGGGAGGGCCTATTCTCACAGATGGCGGCTTCCAAACGTCTTCACCTAGGAGAAGGACATCAGGGCTTTCTCATGCCTCTGGGCACTTAACCACTCACAAAGACCCCACTTCTTAATATCAACATGCTAAACATCAGATTTTAACATGAGAATTTTGAAGGGACAGAAACATTTAGACCATATCAATATCTATGAAGATATCAAAGATAGACCATAATCATGATAGGTATGGTCTCATTCTATAGGGATAAAAAGGGCAATTTATTAATAACTCAGATTCTGGAGCATTAATTCTATGCCAGATACTGATCCAAGTGTTTTTTTTATGTCTTAATTTATTTAACCTTTACAGTGTTCCCCAGAGCACAGTCCATTCCACAGATGAGAATACTGAATTAGGCAGAGAGTGACCTTCCCAAGGTCCAGAGCTAGGAAATGGCATAGCCACAATTCCAACTCTGCCATCTGACTCCATTTGTACAAACCCTGCATTTTTCTCCTAACAGCTCAGCTTCAAAATATATGAAGCACACATTTACAGAAATGCAGAGAAAAATTAGCAAATCTACAATCATAATAGAAATTTTAATATGCATGTCTCGGTATCTAATTAAGCAAATAAAAAATTAGTGAAGACATAGAACACAATTAAAATACTTGATGTAGTGGCTCTATATAAAAATGCCATTGCCAACAATTAGTGACTACATGCTCTATTCAAACAGCATGAAACATTTACAAAAATAGATCACATAAAAGGTTGCAAGGCAATTTGCTATAAATCCCAGAAAATGAAATGCATAGAGGCCATGATCTCTGACTACAGCACAATTAAATTAGAAATCAATAACAGAAACATAACCCAAATAACCCACATACTTGGAAATTTTAAAACATACTTTTATGAATATTATGGGTCAAAGAACAAATCATAATGTACACAACAAAATCTTTAGAAAAAAAATAATGACAAAACAAATATATTGAAAGTCATAAAACGTATTTAAATTAGTATGTAAAAGGAACTTCACATCCTTAAATGTGAGCATTACAAAAAGGAAAATTAAAAATTAATGAGTTTCATTTTCAAGTAAAGAGAGAAAAGTAACCACTTAATAAAAGAGAAAGAAGAGGGAAAATAATAAAACAGGAAAAAAATCTAGTAAGTTGCTGTTTCTGAAATTAGTCCTGAGGCTAAGCAATGCAAAGCACCCTCAGCTGGAGCTGGGAGATCAGAGTCTTCATCCACCACTGTGTAATCTTCATCAGGGTCCTCAACCTCTCTGGGCTATATGAGCAGTTTACTCATCTATTGTCAGATAAATTCAGAAATTTACCAGTTTTAAGACTCTGTGCTCCATCCCTTGCTTTCAGGGACAATTTGCTAAGATGAAAATAAGAGAAGATGTAAAGCAATTTGCAGCTTAAAGAGTTGTCTGGTAGAAGAAAAGTCTTTGGGTCTTTATGAGGCTAACTTTACAATCTAACCAGGAAGTGAAGAGAAACACCCAAAGGGCATCTCCTCCCTATGCCAGCTGAGAAAGTGCCTGAAAATTCCCATCTGAGCAAGGAAATCGCCTTTATTCAAAAGCCTCTCTGAGAAATTCATAACAAGCAGCTACAGAATTTCTATGAGTATTGGACCATATGAATCTTGAAGCCCCAAATGAATGGAAGTTTAAAACATAGATTGCAGTAAAGAGTAGACATTTGAAATACTTAAATGGGGACTCAGCACCACATAAAAAAAGAAAATTGAAAGGAACAAAAACACTGAAATAAATGAACTAAGACAAAAATGCAAGATGATGTGTGAAAGAAGGTGCTAATCCAGATTTTTTAAAAAAAGCACTTAATTAATCATTCAGATCATTTACACACACACACACACACACACACACACACACACACTTGAACTAAATGCCTAAGAGCCAAAGTCTTCAAATTAGATGAAATCATGATTGACAATGATGGATATTCTAACTAGAATAATAGACTTCAGCCTTTTTTATGTGCTTATGGATATTAAGGCAGGAAGGGGTCATGAAAATCACAGACAGTGAAATACAGCCTAGAGGTTTATGACCTCTGTACCTAGAGAATGACAGACTGAATACAGTCAAAGATTTGAGAAAAGAGTATTCACACTTTGCACTGGTTCCTTGAGAAGTGTGCTCTCATTGAAATCGTGCACCATGCATTTAACTTGATCTGAGTTAAAGCTTTGTGTTGAGTCCTGTTTCTAGAGGGATAAGGAGATAAGATGTGCTAATAGCCCTCAAGTCAGAGGTTATATAACCAAAGCACCTGTGCCCCCAGTTGTACAGATGGGTGTACAGGAGTGTCAAAAGCTCTGAAAAGAGGAATAATTTTTTGGTGGTATCCCTCCCCCCACCCCCAGTTCGAGGGACTGAATCCAGGGCTGATTTGCCACTAAGCTACATCCCCAGCCCTTTTTGTTTGTTTTTCACTTTGAGACAGGGTCTCAGTTGCTTAGGCTAGTCTCGAACTTGTGATCCTCCCACCTCAGCCTCCCAACTCTTTGGGAATACAAGATGGGCCAACATGCTTAGCTTTCAAACAGGTGAATCTTAAACTCATGAAGTAACACTCATAAGTACTACAAATGTAGGAATCGATACAGATGCAAAACTGGGCTCCCTACCCTTTTCAAAAAAAAAAAAAGAGGAAGCTCAAGTCAACCCATAAAACACTCAGCTAATGGAGCTCTTCCCCCGCGTGACTTGAACATGTGTCTTTCCAGATCAGACTACTCTCCAGCTGTCAATACTACCCATGGATGGTTACAGAAGCCAAGTTCCTTGTGCCCTTAACACCACTTCCCCCATGTCAGCTCCCCCTTCATTATGGGCGAACTAATGTTATAATGGAACACTTGGGGTAGGTCCAGAAGAATAAATCTGACAAGCAGTGTTCAGTTTCCTGTCTCAGACCAGAACGGGAAAGTCAGAAAAAATTCTCTCTGGAGAAGGCGGCTGTGTAATTAATTATAGCCTTCCTGAAATTTAACTGTTTAAAAGGACATCTCCAGCAGGTGATGGCCAAGCTGAGCTTTCCTGAGCACTCCATGTATGCAAGGGTTAACTCATCTGGACTATTAAACAGGTCACACTGCACTGCCCTTTCCAGGAGTCCAAGGACCAGGTACCCTTTGGTGATATGGGTTTTAGCTAAGGAACCACACAAGGTGTCTTCTGTCCCACTTCCCTTTCCTTTATGAGCTTGTCTTTCTTGATGCCTGCCAGTTCCTCATATCCAATGTTGATCCATTTGCAGGCAATCCTGCCGAGCCAGCCAGAGAAAGCAAGATCCACGGCTTCCTCAGTCAGCGGAGAGAATAGGCCAAGAGGAACCCTTCTGTTTTCCTCCTTAAAAGTCCAAAAGTCCCCATGTACCATCAATTCCCTCAATGACTCTTCAAAATGCTGGAACCCAACTTGAAATCGTTTTTAAAGTTTGTATTCTTATTGCAAGAAAAAAAATGACAGAGCAAAAATCTATAAGAAGAATGCTTCTTTGTGTCTCTATTACCTCCCTGGGATCTTGCCCTGCCTCCCCCTCTCTTTCCATCCCTTTTATTTCCAGATGTGTACTGGATAGCCAGAACAGCTTCAAATTCCACAGAGCCATGTATTTTTTAAATGTCAGTCTTTAAAGGGCACCGCTGCCAACGCTTCCGTCGCATTGCAGGGATTTAATTACCTAAATGAAGTATACTCAAAGAAATACGTGTTAGGCTTTTTTTTTTTTTCTTTCCACAACTCCACTCCAATTTGTATTTTTCCCCTTCTAATTGAAATTAATTTCCCTTGCTGTTTTGTGTTACAAAACACCTGGATGGGGTTATTATTCTGGAAAGGTAATTATAAAATTAGAAGGCTAACCACGATGCGGATTTCCTAAATCACAGGTGGCTACAGTGCCGAGTGCCAGTGAAAGGGAAGTGTTCATAAATGCAGGCTAAATTTTCTTGCAGAGAAACATGCACAGGCCTAAGAATGCTCCAAATCAAGTGAGGCCTGCACACTTCCATTGCCAAGGAAGGTAAGGTGATGCTGTAATACACCGTCCAGATCACACCTTTGGACTGAAAAATTACTCCCCCAGCTGCTTGGAGCTCTGGAGGCAGAGGCCCCTTAGCTGTCAGCCCCCTGTACAAAACCACGTTGCCCAAGGTCTCACCTACTTCACTTAATTCATCTAAGGCCTTCTCACTCCACCTCCATCCTAATGTCAGAAGTCTCTAAGGATTTCACTGACACTATGCCCAGTTTTACCCTCTGCCCAGTCCTGCCTCTTTCTCTTCCCTTCCACAGATGTGGATCCCAAGAGCACTTCCTAAAAAGCCTCCTTCCTGCACACTGAGTCAGGTTCAGAGTCAGCTTCCCAGAGAACCCAACCTACAACACCAAGGAGAGTGAGTTGGAGAAAAACTTGATCTTGCATTCATTGAATCTTCCAATCAAGTGAATATTCGCCCTCTTCTTGCATTGCTAAAGACATTTTCAGACCCATTGGTACCAGCCCAATGGCTTCAAGTTCATGAAAAAGAAGATGGTAGTCATGGGAGGTAATCAAGAACAGGAAAGTTCATGGTAGCATGTAACAACATCAAGGTATGCACATTTTTGACCCAATAAATTACAATTGATTCCCAAAATCTTATGCCTTACTGGAGGTGCCTTATAAAAGTATTTATGATTCAGCAAATTGAGCCACATAAATAAGCAATCTGTGGCAAAATAAAGACCTTGTGAAGCCAGAACTAAGGCAAGTCCAAATGAGTGGCCATAAGTTCAGGCCAAATTGAGGCCTTCAGGGATGCCCATGTAGCCAATTCAGACAAAAACAACATTAGACCAAACACAAAACATACATCTGCAACTGAAATTAAAACAGATTTTTTCCAGATTTCCTGATAGTAAAATTCTCTATGGGTATACTGAAAATGAAAAACTAAAGCAATAAATGTTTTGGGGAATGTTTTGGGTTTCCAAAACCATGTGTTTGAACTGCCTGTTGGGTAATGCAAACTGCTGAGGTTTATACCATTGCTGAAGATGAACTGGTAATTTGGCTTTGGGAAGAATATTGGTTAATTAAACACTGCATATACTCAATAAAAACAAGAGGCTAGCTAGGAAGAAGTAAAGCCACTCCTGGGACTATGTCTGGGAAGAAACCTCATGAAGGGCCTTGTATGAGATAATGTTGGGGAGAGAGAGAGAGCCTGAAAATGTGTGACTTTCCTGCCATTCTCTGAAGGACCTCCCCCAGGAGGCTGAGAGCAACATTCTGAAGGCAACAACAAAAAGTTTAATTCTAAAGGGCTTAGAACAACAGAACAGTTGCTCTAAGCTCTGGGGCTTAGATAGGTCCAAAGATAAAATAGATAAGTCCTTAAGGAGTAGAAGGACTGCATATCTGTCTCTTCAGTTGGGACTGTTGCAGCTAAGTACTACAGACTGGAGAACAGAAACAGCAGTCATTATTTCTCGAAGTTCTGGAAGCTGGAAGTTCGAGATCAAGGTGCTAGCAGATGCAGTTCTTGGTGAGGGCCTACTTCCTGACTTGCAGAGAGCTGCTTTTCAGATGTAATCTCCCATGCCAGAGAGAGAAGAGGGCTGTGGTGTCTCTTTCCCTCTTTATAAGGGATAATCCTATCATGACCTCATCTAAATCTGATTACATCCTGTGTTAGTCAGCTTTTTGCCAAAATACTTGACAAGAACAATTTAGAGGAGGAAAGAATTATTTTAGATCAGGGTTTGAGGGGTTTAGCCCATGTTGAGCCAACTCCATTGCTCTGGGCCCGAGGTGAGGGAGAACATCAAGGCAGACATGTGTGGTAAATGGGAGCTGTTTCACTTATCACCGCCAGGAAGCAGAGAGATGGGGTAGGGAATGCAGGGAAGATGTACTCTTCCAGGGCATCCCTAGAGACCCACCTCCTCTAGTCCTCCCCCACCTGCCTACAGTTACCACTCAGCCCATACAAACAAGGACAAACTGATTAGGTTACAGCTCTCATAATCATTTTATCTCTGAACATTCCTGCATTCACAGGTAGAAGCTTTGGGGAGAAACCTCATATCCAAACGATAACATATCCCAAAGGCCTAGGCTCCAAAACATACCACTTTGGGGGTTAGGCTTCAATGTGTGAATTTTGTAGGACACAAACATTCAGTCCATAAAAGTATCCTTCAAGCAATATACTGTGAAGGTTATTTTCCATGCCAGACCTTTGACAAGAGTTGAGCAGCAAAATTTCTGGTTATGTTCCCTATCAAATATCTGGAAACCAAATGTCTACATAAGCAAATCCGTGTGCATTTACAATCAACAGACACAGAACTGTGAGAAGGAGGGTTTTACAGATTTCAAAAAGAGTTGCCTGGCCAAGGAAGGGCCCCACCTACACTTTGTACTAGGTCATGCAGACACCATTGCAGCCAAGGACAAGGTTCTCAGAAGGAATTTTTCCAATACAGTAAATGGCAATCAAGATCTTAATACCTTTGGCCATGGAGTTCTATGCCATAGTGACTTTTGCTATAGCCTTTTTCTTAAACAGTACAAAGTGTTAAACATAGACATTTGAAATTTTTTAAACCATTGGTAAAGCATCCATGACCCATGTACCATCTCATTTTTACCTCCATAAATATTTTCTTTTTAAAACAGCCTAAAAAATTAGACTAAGTGTCCAAAAATGATATGCACAAAGATATTCACTATAGGTCCTTTATGATAATAATAACCTGGAAAAAATAACTGTCTTAGTCCATCCCAACTGCTAAAACAAAATGTCATAAAACAGGTAGCTTATAAAAACAGAAATTTATTTCTCACAGTTCTGGGGGACTGAGAAATCCAAGATCAGTCCACCAGCAAATTCAGTGTTCAGTGAGGACATGCTTCCCTCACCCCCACCCTTCATCCCAATGGTGAGGATCAAACCCAAGGCCTTGTACATGCTAGGTGAGTGCTCTACCACTAAGCTACACCTTATCTGAGGACATGCTTGCTGGTTCTTGGATGGCACCTTCTACCTCTGTGCTCAGATGGTAGACAAGGCAAGGTAACTCCCTGAGCCATCTTTTATATGGGCACTAATTCCATTCATGAGGCCTTTGCCTTCATGGCCTAATCACCTCCCTAGTCATCCTTTTCCTAATATCATTACCTTGGGTGTTAGAAGTCCATATGAATTTGGGGTAAACACAAACATTCAGAACACAGTAATAAAGGAACAGCTAAGCAAGCAAAGTACCTTCATATAATGACAAATAATCAAGAATAGTCCGAAGTTACAGCCAATCTTGCTGATTAATCCTCACAAGCAGGACCTTGGGTCCACTGGTACTGTCAGTAATTGTAAGCCATTACCTGGGAAGAGGAGAAAATTCCTTCCCACAAATCTGCAAGGGCCTTTGCAAATGGCACTTAAAGGAGTCCATGAGCCAATGGGATATGCAAGAACAATTAAACATTTCAGGACTGGTTTCCTCTGTTCGTATCCAATTTTGTTGCTTAGGAACAGGGACCCAAGTTGATGTTCAAGGGCAAAAAGCCCCACTTCTTTAAAGGAAGGGAGCAGGCCTGACCCTAATGCTTTTGTTTTTACTTTTGTTCTCCTTTTTTCTGTGAGCTTTGTGCTGGATTTGTTTACAAAAGATATATTTTGTATAACCAAATATTAAAAATGGTAAACTCTGTGTACACAAAAAACAGAATAGTCAATAACAAAAATTAACTACTATTTATGATGTTTAGTTTAAAAAAAAGGTTAAGAATTGCATTTACTGTTTTTAAAAGTAGCAAAAACCATGAACATAAAAATGACTAGTATATGTAAAGCTAATAATAATATTTGGCAATAATAATTTTATTAGTGATGCTTTTATTTCTTTTCTATTAAAAAAACTATGTTTTCTAAAATTTTATTACCAAAATGTTTCTAAAATAAGTTCAAAAGGAAAAAAATAGGGTATGGAGAATAATCAAGAGCCTGACAGATTCACAGAACTTCCAAAATGGCATCCAATATAAAGCACAGCATAGAGTACAGAACAAGATCTACTGGTTGATTAAGGCCAGCCCTGATGCCACCTGCCTCAATGAATCAACCCACACTCAAGTGAGAGCTGATGGGCTTACTGACCAAGTAAGGAATTACAGTGGTTAAGTTTTAGATTGGCTTGATGGGGTTAAGGGGTCCTGAGATGTCTTGGTATGTCTGTGAAGGTGTGTCCATAGGAGATAGGGATTTGAATCAGTGCAGTAAGGAAGATCCACCCTCACTCAATGTGGGCAAGCACCATGTTATGGTTTAGATATTAGGTGTCTCTCAAAAGCTCATGTATAAAACAATGCAAGAAAGTTTGGAGGTGAAATGATTGGGTTATAAGAATCTTAACCTAATAGTGCATTAATCCTTTGATAAGGATTGGAGGAGGTGTGTTCCTGGGGGCATGCCTTTGGTGTATATATTCTGTCCTTGTTGAGCAGAGCGTTTCTCTCTCTCTCTCTCTCTCTCTCTCTCTCTCTCTCTCTCTCTTTCTCTCCCTCCTTCTTGGTGCAATGTTCTGACCCACTTTCTTTTACCACAGTTTTCCACCATAATGTTCTGCCTCACCTGGAGCCTCAAGCTATCTGTGGACTGAGACCTCTGAATCTGTGAGCCTCAAAATACACTTTTCCTATTTAAAATTGTTCTTGCTGGGTCTTTTGGTCACAGCAATGAAAAGGCTGACTAAAGCACACTATTGAACCAGCTGAGGTAGAACAAAAAGGCAGGGGAAAGGCGATCTCTTCTTTTCTCCACTCTTTTCTTTCTCTCTCCATCTTCTTCTGGGACAAGAATGTCAATCTTCTCCTGTCCGGAACATCAGAAATGCAGGTTCTATAGCCTCAGATTTGCACCAGTGGCCCTTCAGGTTCCCAGGCCTTTCGTCTCAGACAGAGAATTACACCATCAGATTCCCTGGTTCTGAAGTCGTTGGACTTGGACTGAGCCACACTATTTGATTTCTCTGGTTCTCCAGTTTGCAAAAGGCATATCATAGGACTTAGCCTCCATAACTGTGTGTACTAATCCCCATAATAAAACCCCTCATAGACATAGATATTGATACAGATATAGATAAGACATAGACACAGACACAGACACAGATACAGATATATTGGTTCTCTTTCTCTGAAGAACCTCAACTAACACAGGGACGTTCTTTCCCCCAGGGCTGATTCAAACTTGGCTAGTACTTAAGTCTCATTGCATTTCCTAAGCTGATGCCTGAATTGAACCCACTGTTACATTTCAGTCTCACCAAAACCCCTGACTTCAGGAAAAAAAAAATGAAGCAACTATAGAAGTAAAAAATAATAACTGAAAATGGCAAGTCTCACTTTTCCTGTGTGAAATCCCACAGCAATTTGACAGTACTGTCTCTAATTTCCCCTGGAGAGACTGAAACAGGGAAGTCCTTGTCCCTACCAAAAAAAGTAACTGCCTCCCAGCCATGGAGATATATTTTCAAACCAAAATTTGGAAACTATGGGTTTGAATATTGGGACAGAATTTTTGAAGTTGGAGCTGTTCTGAACATCCTGGACTTCTGATTCACAGCAGCTAGCCCTTCCTTATCCGGTGATCAGAGTGTTGGTCTGCAGCACTGTATACTGAGAAACCCAGTTGCAAACAACATAAATGGACAAAATAGTTTTAATTACTTCTAGGTATGATAATTTTGAGTGAAGTAAGAGTTCAGATGCCAAATGGTAGAACTCCTAAAATATTTTCATGGTTTGGGTGGATGATGAAATAGAATCTTTGGAACCAGAGCCAAGTAAGGAAACCCGATCTGAAGAGTTGTGAGTCCCAGCCATAGCTGCAGTGCCATATGCTGTGGAAGGAGCAGGGAGACCTCAGGAGATTCCTAAAATGTCTTGCTAGGCTGAATGTCTGAGGCAATATGTGTGTGGTGAACAAGTTTGTCCCACAGGCCTCCACATCATACACACAGTCTTCTGGCAAATAAACTCTGTAGAAGCCATCCGCTCCACCATGTGGTCAGGCCTAGATTTTTCCACCCACTCCTCATAATAAAGCAGAGAAAGGATGGCTGGGCCAGCACCAGTCACCCATCCCTGCCAAGACTCCATGCTGTTCCCTTTAGCATCTATCCCTGGGACAAAGTGAATAGAGGAACACTAAGAAAAGCTTCCACAGTGACTCTGGTGTGAAGGTGATGAGGACCCTGTCCGAAGGACAGAACTGGGTAGGACTAGTGGGTAAGGACCACAGCCCACATCCCCTCAGTCAAGTATGAGGACACACGTAAGCTACACCATGAGCCCCAGGAGCACAGGCCTCGCACCTACACATCACCACCATATCCCCAGCACAGGACTTGGTACAAAGCAGAAGCCCTCAACCATTGCTGGATGAATGAATCCCTTGGTCTCCAGGATGAATTATGGCTTCCCTGTGGCCTCTGAACACCCTCTGGGAGCTGCTGGTGCTGGGGAAAATCAATGATCTCTGCAGAATACCAGTCTATTTCTTTCCCCCAAAAAGAGATCTTTGGGGGAATCACAGGTACTCAGCCACTCCAGTGTGGAGTTTCAGAGTCGCACTGACGGCACAGGCCTCCCAGCCTGGTCTGCAGAGCCCGCCACTTTGCGCTACTGTCCCACAGGATGGGTCTCAACCTGCAGAAGCCAGAGGAGGCCCCTCCACAGACCACCTTTCAAGGTGCCCCAGAAATGCCCCCAAGGCTCTGTTCCCCTGTGCTCTCTCTAGACTCCACCTTGCAGCTGTCAACTAGTGTCTACCTACACTCTGCAAAGTTTACTTTTCTGTGTTTTCTCGCTTTTCTATAATAAGCCTGCACTCGTTTTATAATGGGAAAATCCCACTCTATTTTAAATTGTTCAAAATAAATTGAAGTTTTCTAAGGTAAAAAAGAAACTTTGCTCCAGCCTTACTGCTCATGGTTGCAAATCCGGGGAGTTTATTTTGGCACCATAAACACCCACTCCAGAGTCCCATATGGCCTGTGCATCAACAAATGCAGTCTACTTTTTAAAGGGACCCTGCGCAGTTTCACTCTGTACTTCAATACTTTAAATAGGAATATAAATTTGTGAAATTTTTTGAGAAAGTGGGGGTCTGGGGGATCTATCCAAGATCTATGGAACTAACCCTTCCTTTCCTTCATGTCTCATTCCTGAGTCGTGAAAAATCTTTTTCTTTCTTTCTTTTTTTTTTTTTTTTTGTTAGGAATTGGCTATAGATTGTCTGAACTACCTTGGTCTCCCCTCACAGAGCCTCCTCGGTGCACGATGGTACCTACCCCCTTTTTTCCACACTCATTCAACAAATGACCAAACACCAAGTGTTTGCAGGCACTGGGCTAAACTCCAGGAATACAGTAAGGAACAAACCAGAAATTTCCACACACTGATGCAAACTGTGTCAGAAACAAAGGGAAACCCTCAGGGATATTGAAATAGGACAACAGGCAGCTGGGCAAGACCCAAGTCTGGTCAAGGGTATGATGACAGTCCTCACCCAAGACACTGAATCTATAGGGAAGGAATTTCAGGACCAGTGGCTTCCACTGGGGCTCATGTTGGAGACAGTAAGCCTTGAACACAAAGCTGGGATGCCCTCCCAGCCAGCCAAGCCCAGGCTTAGGGTTTCCCCAAAATCTCCTGAGAAAAATCAGAACCTTCCTCCACTTTGTAATATTAACTTTATAATTTAGTCTGTTTTCTTTTTAATAAATGACATAGGAGCCGGGAGAGAACCACAAATGTTTTAGCTCTTAGGGCCTCCGAAACTGCTCCTGATGTGACCTTGGCTTCCCAATACCCTAGATGGGTGTTTCCCACTGCTCTTGAATATGCACTGAGTAGACAGTCACTGACACTAAAAGCATAACCCCTTCCCTGTCCAGCAGTCCAGGTCTCCTCCCAGCTTAAGCTTTGCCCTCAGTCTAGCATAGGAGGCTGTTCTACCAGCCTGAAATGAGGCCTGTTAATCCTTCCTCTTAAAGTCCCTCTTCTAAGAAACTTGGATCCCAGTTATTTTCATCTGCATGAAATTTTTAAATAAATAGGTTGCCTTGAAGAAATTGGCCTTCAAAATATAGACAGGCTCACACATTTTCTTTCAGTCTCTCAGTCTCTTGGCCTTACTCCCTTACTTCCTCTTCCAAACATCTTTCCTTCCTGTCCTTCACACATGCATGTGTCCTCGCTGGGCACCACACCCCCAAACCTGAGTCATCCCACGGGGAAACAATCTTGCTGCCCTCCCTTTGTCCACCCACAGCTACTCTCTCTCCTGGATTCCCCCAGTTGAACTTTTACAGCCCATGTGCTCTCTTCTCACTGACTCCTTATCTCCTGACAGGGGCCACCCCAAAGCCTTGTTCTCTACCATGACCATTACAACAAGGTGGCCACTGTGTCTATAAGATCACCAATAGCTGGGCTGGGGTTGTGGCTCAGTGGTAGAGCGTTTGCCTTGCATCATGAGGCACTGGGTTTGATCCTCAGCACCACATAAAAATAAAATAAAATAAAGATATTGCATCCATCTACAACTTTAAAAAAAATTTTTTAAACACCAATAGCATCCTGATACTGAACCAGAGCCCCTAATCACTCTTCAATAATCCTGATAGTGTCTCTAATAATGATAGGAGCTATCATTTATTGAGCACTTAATATGTCCCATGTGCTAGGCTAAGCCTTTTGTGTTCCTTTTATTGTTTAATCTCCAATGACCCTTTATAATGGCATTTAAAGGGGTCACCAAAGAAGGACACCCACTGAGAGGTCAGGTCTATTTCCTCCCTTTGAATCTAGAACGGCTTTGCCAATAGAATATAATGGAAATGCAGCTGTGCTGGCTTCCAAGTCAGTCTTAAAAGACTGATAGCCCCAACTTTCTGTCTCCTGGCACACTCATGCTGGAACCCTGAGCTGCCACTGTGGGAAAAAACCTGTGGAGCCCTCACACCCAGCGACCCCAAGACATCATGCAGAGGGAGATGCCCAACCAGCCTCCAACCCTTCTAGTCCTCCCAACAGAGGCCCCAGATCTCCTGGAGAAGAGACAAGTTGATCCCACCTGGCCTTGCACAGATGGCAAATTCCCAAAGACAACAAATGAGTAATGGCCATTTCCTTAAGTTGAGGGTAGTTTGTAATGCAGCAGTAAGTAACAGGACATAGGAATTGTGATGATAATTATCATCCTTATTTCACAATAGCACCAATCTTCCCATTTCCCATGAATAAAAATAAATCCTTCAAGCTCTGCCATGTTGTTCACTCCTCACCTCTAACCACAAGGTCCCTTTTGTGTCTTTCTTGGCAAGGTCTGTTCCTCTCTCTCTCTCTCTCCATCTCATGGATACCTCACTGCTCAGGTCACCTTCACCCCCTGGATCTTCCTACTCCTCCCTCTCCCAGTCCAAATCCGGGTCCTATGCATTGTCACACAATAAGTCTTAATAAAACATAAGGTTCACACTTTATAGCTATTCTCAAAAATCCCTGGGCCATATCCATCAACTATATGGTCAAGTTCAAAATCCCAGCTTGGCCCTGATGTAACTCGATCTTGGGTCCCCCTTACCTTTCCTACCCACCTTGCCCCCACTACTCCTCATGCAGTCCCTCCAGACCACCCATCATCACCAATCCAAGGACTATGGTAAGGACAGGGTAAGAGCAGGGTGGAGCCTGCCATCCAAGAAAACTGGACCTCCCTGATGGATCGACCTGCTCTATGAACTCAGGGAGTGTCTAATGCTTAAAATCAATCATCTTGCCATTTGGTTTACACTGTCTCACTTTGTTAATGACCTAGGCCACATGCACATGTCCTGCCTCTCCAGACAGACTGCAGCTCATTGCATTGTCAACAGACCATCATCATCAAAAGAACTATGCAGAAGCAGGTGGTCAATGTCAAGGGAAATGAAAATGAAATATCCCATTCCTAGTCTTGTCCTCACCCAATTCTTTCTTATTTAGGAATGTGAAATAAGTAAAATAGATGCATACACAGCTGATCCAGACACAGATAACAATGTATCTGAAAATGTTATCTGGTGTTTTGTTGGAAGTGTTAGGTTGATAATAAAGAGTACTTTGGAAAGAAGCATGGTGTGGGTTGTTTTTTAAAAAAACATTTTATCATCTCTAAGGTAAAGTGGTTATCATTGTGGGCCAAAATGCATCAAGAGGCACAGATAACAGTAATTGAGAGAACATCAGTGAGATGTGTTGTAGGCAAGAATTCTCAAAGGTAGTTTTGACCAAATCTCTCACTTGCAAAAAATTTACTTGTCTTCCAAGAGCTGGCTGAAAGCAAGCAGGTAAAATTAATCACGGCATATTCAACAGCAGGAAATAATAATTTTTCATCTGGTCAGTCCTCCCCGTAAAAGGGACAAGTGACATTTCAGCAAAGGTCAGGAAGTCAGAGAAAGCAGAAAGTAACTACAAACTAAGTCACCAACATCACAGCACATCATAGGTGTTCACATCAGAGCAGATTGATTTTCTCATTTCCTCAACTGATTTTGGTCAAGAACAAAATTTATTAGTGGGTAAGAGATCCTCAAACAAAGATTTTTCTTTTATAGGAAAAGTAAAGTGACTCCTCCATGCCAGATAGTTATGCAGAATCATTCTGTTCCCAGGATAGAAACAACGTTTATGTATTTGTAGGAAAACTTCTTGCCCAAAAGGGAGAGAATATGTTCTTCAAAGTGGAGTCACCTGGGCTTGCCGAAAAGACTTTATCTTTCAAACCACAATTCTTAAATTTGGCTAATTAATAGTTTCTTTGCAGTTAGTGTGTTATTTCTGAAATACCATCTCTCACTGGACAGAAAAGGTGCAGCAAGGAATTCGCTTCACACCAATAGGCATAGTCTCTCCAAGAAGAGACCTTGCAAAATAAGAGTAAAAAGAACATGGTCTCTGGAACCAATAAATCCAATATTTGGTGACACCAAATGGGATGCTCCCATGTTTTTCACAGTGTGGTTGCCAGAACAGTGGCAACAGCAACATCCCTTCCCTATGGGGTGGCCCCAGCCATCTGTTTTAGCAAGCCCTTGAGGTGCTTCTGATGCATTCCAAAATTTGAGAACCACTGGTAGGGTGAAGTCATGACAAGCCTATTAGAAACCTACCTGTTCTTTCCAGTTTGAGGTGATTCAGAGCAAACCCATCCCCCAAGGTCTCAGAACTCCATGGAGAAAAACTCCACTTAACCTTCTTATCCATTGTTCTAGTCAGCTTTTTCACTGTTTTAACTAAAAGATATGACCAGAACAACTGTAGAGGAAAAAGGTTTATTTGAGGGCTCTCAGTTTCAGAGGTCTCAATCCATAGATGGCACATCCCATTCCTTGGGCTGAACATCATGGAGGAAGCGTGTGGGAAGCTGCTCACATGATGATTAGGAAGCAGAGAGAGAAAGAAACCACTCATCAGATACAAATAGATACCCCAAAACCATGCCCCCAATTCCCACCTCCTCCAGCCACAGCCCACCTGCTTTCAGTTAACACTCAATTAATCCCATTAAATGATTAATTCACCAATTGGGTTATGGCTCTCATAACCATAACATCAAAAGACCCTTTTTCTTATGACCTGTGCTACAAACATAGGCCTGTAGAACAAGCTGCTCTTCTGTCTACATTTCCTTCCTTTCCACCATCACACCCCACCTGTACCTTTGCCTAGCTCACTCCTACCTAAACATTACACCTTGTCTCAGGTGGTGGGTATTAGTCATCATGTATGTTCAGCATCTAGCATACAAGGGTATACCGGAGTCATCTCACATGAACTTGCACAAGATAATTTCTACATCTCTTTCCAACTCTGTGTTCAGTGTCACATTGTTGATAGCTTGAAATGGGAGTATGATGGGAGTATTTACACCAAAGAAATGTCAAATGCCTCAAATCAGGATTTTTTTATCTGAAAAGATGAATCAATTACCAACACAACACTGCCAGCCTGGTATCTGGCATATCATTGCTCCATGATAATGACTGAATGAATGAAAAATGAGGAATATTCCTCTGAGGCAAGGCCAGCACCTCCAAGTATTTTATTCCCATTGATGTTGTAGTAGAGTTATCCAAACACCAAACTTTGAAAAATCTGAGTCCTACATTATGTACAAGTGCAATATAAGTTAAATATCATCCCAGTAAAAACAGCTTCCTGGCATCTTTGTGGAACAGGCATTTTAGATTGTTTTTAACAGTCTGTGGGGTACTGAGGATGTATCTTTGAGTGAAATACTTCAGGTAGCAGGTAAATAATACAAATGTCTGCCCTTCTAGGAAATAGCCCAACAGTTCTGTCTTGTTTTATTTTTAATTTGTTCTGTCCTAGTCACAAAAAGTTACTAGAATTCTCAGAGGATTTGTAGAACAACAACAAAAAATTAGGAATCATAGTTGTGTGTAGTGTGACCTCCAATGCAGAAACAAAATACACTGGAGTGGAACTAATGATTTCTTTTGGAAGTCACTTAGATATTTCAACCAAGACTATAATGTTCCACCAGGGAACAGTTTTCAAGTTCATATATTTTATGCATGCTTATTAAACATATTTTATTCATGTACATGTATATAAGTAACCATATTCAGTACAACAGTACAAATACACAATCAATATAAAAGCCAAAGCAATAAACATAAAATCAATCTTTTGTGCTAGACCGTAGCCAAAATAATCATTTGATAAGATTCTGGAATAGAGGAATACTTGGGTTCAAGATATGCCTTGAAGTGATAAAAATACCATTAGAGTTGGCATCCATAAAAAAAAATAATCGTACAACAGTTACTAATAGGGCATTATGTAAAAATGTGGATGTGTAACCGATGTGATTCTGCAATCTGTATTTGGGGTAAAATTGGGAGTTCATAACCAACTTGAATCTAATGTATGAAATATGATATGTCAAGAGCTTTGTAATGTTTTGAACACCAATAAAAAAAATAATCGTTCCATTTTCAAAGCTGGAATAACAATTTTTCAAAAGAAATTATACCTAAATAATAAAATTATCTGGCCCAGCACGGAGCCAATATAACCACTCCAGAGAAAACTCTTCACTCTTCTTCATCATGGGTCACACCATCATTGTTTCTAATAAATATTCTATTGAATGTAAAGAAAAGACAATGTTCAAATATTAAACCTGGAAGGGCTGAGGTCTGTAGAGAAATGCCTGACTTCTGAACACAAGCCGTATTAGGAGAAGGCGTCCTAGAGGGAAGAAACCAACCCAGAGGATGAAGAAAGAATAGTCATATTTATAGATAGACCTCTAACACAATGCCAAAGTACCCAAAATCAGGGATGGATTTAGAAACCTTAGGAAAGACTTTAAAGTCACCCTCATTAACCAGTACTAGCTACGTGCCTGAATTCCCCCTCCTGACCTCCTTGACCCAGAGTGGAATATTCACTGCTTAGGTTAATCATTCTCTGCAAGCATAAACTGAAATGATGATATAGGAGATTTGTTGCCATAATGACCCAGTTTGCTCACATATCCCTTCGTTGGTGTCCTCCATGTTGGTTCTGAGCTCAGCCACATGATTTGTTTCAGAAGTAAGTGGGACCTAAGCAGAGACTTGAAAAGCATTGGCCCACTAGTGTTCATTCTCTTTCTACTCTTGGATTTCTGCCAATCCAAGAGTGAATAAGCCCATGTTAGCCTACTAAACAATGAAGATCACATCACCCAGTTACCCCCATTGCCTCAGCCAATAGCTAGCCATTGGTCAGGTGTATGAGTGAGACCATACAGAAGATGCTAGGTTCTAGGTGGCCCACCAACCAGACACATGAGCAAACCCAGCCAAGTCCAGTCTACATAGAAGAATCATTCCTAAAATTTTAAAAAAATGTAAGTTAAATAAATAGTTGTTTTAAGCTAATATGTTCCTGCAGTATGTAGCAAAAGCTAACTGATATCATTAAGTTGTGTGATAGGGCATCCATAAAGGGATGCCTACCACTCCACTGCCTATGTTTCTGGGTAAGCCAGGATACAGGCCTGCTGGGACACACTGGAGTAGTTTCTCCATAATCCAGTGTAATGGAATTCACTATTTTCAGACCAGCTGCTCACTTGTGAGCACTGGAATGGAAGGAAAGCTAAGGGGTCATTTTAACCTGTTCAGCCACAACAAGGATCTCCAGAATGCGTTTTTGTGTCCCGCACACTGATTGGGGCTGAGAGCAGTCTTCTATACTTTCCTGGAGAACTTTGTCTTCCAATCATCCCTAGACAGCAAGCCCCCAAATCTGGAGAGGTTCTCATTGAATTAATCAGGGTAAAAGTGCCAACTCAGGATCAAGGATACTAAGTCAACTCCCAAAGAAAGAGAATAATCAGAAACCAGGGTCATATTGCAGGGCTCTGGTAGACGAAGCTGGGGTTGAGAGAAAGCGTATGCAAATCGGGCTCACAATTCAAGCATGTTCTGAGTTTGAAAACCATACAACATAATGTCTGTGATTAAAGAGGATGCTGACTATGGGTTCTTGGCCAGGACTAGTTTTGAAGCTTTGCACCATAACATTTAGTGCACTTGGCAGAGATGGAATCTTGAAGAATAGGAGAGGTTAAGATTGGTGGCAGGAGAATGCCTGGGGGACTGACTGCTATCAAGGAGGCTAAGACAAAAACTTGAAAGGACAATCAGAATTGTGACAGGCCAGCAAGGGCCAAATACACTCTGCAAAGAAGCAATCTGAGACAGAGCTCGTGCGACACCCCAAAGAGGAGGCAGCTCTGGTGGTGCACCTGGGGAATAAGGCAGGGCCCTGCAGCGACAGGCTGCATGACCACTGAGCTTACTACCTGGGTTGCGGACATACCAGCAGATCTTACTGTGCTGTAATCCCAGGTCCTGTAACTAGAGGCTACCAATGTCCAAGGTAACTATCAAGGAGCACCTGAGGGTCCTCCCGATCCTTTACCTGGCTGCCTCCTGGGCATTCTTGACTCCCATTAGGCACCACTCAAATTCCCAGGCAGGCCGACTGAAACCTCCACTGTGATGACCTTCCTCCGAGCACCAGAGGACAAAGGCAATCATCAAGTTATTTCACATCCCTGAACCTCCATTTCTTCATCCCGATGATAGAGTCCATGATACCTATCTTACAGCATTGCACAAATTCCTGCACATGGAAAACACAAAACACCTATGTTTTTTACACTTCTATTCTTCCCACTTCTCTTAATTTAAGGGATTTAAGCTTTCCCTGTTAACATGTCAACATGTTAATTAATTGATTTATCAAAATAGCATAGAGGTTAACAGCATAGGCAGGTTTGGGTTTCAAATCCTAGCATCAGCCATTAAATTAGGTATTTGACCTTAGAAAAACTACTTAAGCATCTCCTTAGTCTTCTCATCTGCAAAATCAACTTAATGATAGTTTCTACATTCTGAAGAGTTACTGAGTTGAACAACACACAGCAGTTTGTACACCAAGCATATGGTAAGGGTTCGTTTTATAAACTTTTGCTTGTTACCTTTTCATTACTGTCATTATTCTCACTTGCTTCTTTCAATTATTAACAGGACCATAAAGAGATAAAGCACAGCATGAGCAACCAAGAAAAGGTGAGAGAAGAAGAAGCCACATCCCCAAGCTATGACCCCATTACCTTTGTCCTCAAGGCCTGCTGTGAGGACAACAGAAGCTTCTAGAAATATGCCCTGGGGAATCTACAGGCCCAGGATAGATGTGCACTCAGAACCCCTCCAGAGCAGTGATTCAAGTCTCATTCTGGGGAACAAGACAAGGTACTGACTACTCTAACGCCATCATTCCCCAGCTTATAACCCTCTGCTTGCTGCTTATTGTATTCAAAGGAAAAACCAAACCCTAGTCCTGGCCTAACCCTGTCTTATTTTCTTCGCTGACCTTACACTACCTAAAATTATATTATTAACTTGTTCCCACAGTTGGGATCTCCCTCTCCCCACTAAAATACAAATTCCATAGAGCAGATCTTCATACCTTCCTCGTGGCTACATCCCAGCATCTAGAACACAGCTGGCTCAATATATACATGTGGAATTAATAATGAACATTAATCTAGTATGAACTCGGGAGATTTAGAGTCTATAGGTAGTTGTGTGTATCTGTAAAGAACTTAATATTATCCCATTTTACTTAATGAATTTTCTCTACACAGCTGAAAAACATGAGTGAATTTTCAAGTCTACACACAAAGGGAAATCATAGGAGACTGCAAAAGCCAATGTCTGGATGACTTCTCGTGCTAGGTGCTCAGTTTCATCCCCACTGTAACCAAGGAAGTTCAGGTCAGGATGACCAGCACAGTAGTGATCTGGATCAGTGCCTCAGCAAACAGTACTAACCAAGAAGCAGAGAGCGGACTCCTGGTTCCAGATTGGCCACCAGCTGGCTTTGAAACCTTAGTGAGTTGCATCCCTCTGTGATTCTCACTCCTCCTCAAAAAACTAGGGCATATGAAATAGGTTATGTCTAAGGTCCCTTCTACTACTAGTAACTGGGTGATTCCAACCACTTATAATCCCACACCTTGACTGAAAGCTACTCACTGTTCCCTGAAGGAGCCCCACACCCAACGACCTGCCCCCTCCACAGCTGAAGTCTTGGCGCCCCAGCCTCACTGCCTAACATGGTAGTGGAAGCTCCAGGTATGCAGAACTCTCCACTCAGAAGCAAAGATCCTGTTATCCAAGTCCCAGCCCCTGAAATACACTGACATGTTTGTTTGGCTTTGTATTTCCTTTGTGCAACTTTAAATAGCACTTAAAAAGAAAAAACCAAACTTGATGACAAAGTTTTCTTTCTCTCTAGTGGAGTAAGGCTGGCTTCCTGCTCTTCAGCTGACCCAGAATTGCTAATTCTGCTGATTTCCTACTGTAACTGCCTCCTCATTTACCACACAGTGGAGGTCTGATTCCTTCCTACTGAGACAAGTAGTTTTGCCTGCTCCTTTGGGCTTTTAGTATTCTTCCAAATTATTCTGATTGATATAGACCTCCATCCTTGCTAATTATGCATAGCTTCTCTTATAAAGTGTGGTTTCCATGGCAACAGCGAGGGGAGAACAGGTGTGCGGAAAGCTGTGCTATATTAAATGACAGTTACCCTCTGCCTCTCCTATGCAGATTGCTTTTCTCTGCATTTATTTATAGCAGGCAGTAATTAATCTGTGTGAATTTCATTGCTGGGGGGGTGGTGTGGGGAGAGGGATGCAGAATGATTAACAAGAGTCCTAATTATCCTCATACCTTTGAATCTGAGAATTTCGTCACCATCGGATAATTCTAAAGTAGAATTGTTGAACTTTCACTTGTTCAGAGATGCCATTGCATAAAATTCAAGGCTATCATCTATAAAAGGAAACATTCTTCTAGCTGCTGTAATGCTGATGCAGACACCTGTGTCATGCCATTTTGTGGAGGGCTCCAAAAGTGGACCCCAGGGCCCTCTTGAATGACCTGTCAAGGTAAAAAATTACATCAGGGCCAGTGACCCAGACTCCAGGGACTGCCCAGTTCCACACGCTGCAGCAGAAATGCTTACCACAAAGCTGAGAGGAAAACCAGGGCAGCATCACTCGAGGCTGGCTTTCTGTGAGGCCCAGAATGCTGCTGACCAGAGCAAAGTACTCAAGGAATCAGAAACCTGGACCACGGGCCAGTACCAACACTGACTCTGTATGGGACTTGAACAGTGCATTTTATCTCTCTGAGCCTCAGTTTCTCTCTGAATACCAATGGTATTAAACCAGAAAATCTCCCAGATTTTCTCTTGCTCCCAGAAGTTGCAATCTACATGCCAGGTTGAGCTAATGTTTGCTGTAGTAACAAATAATCCCAAAATTTTAATGGCTTAAAATAACAAAAATTTATTTTTCATTTTCACTTCATGTCTATCATGGGTGCTCCCCTGTGCCATGCTCTCCAAGGTTGATGAAATAGCCCTATTCTTGAAAGAGTTCTCTAGGCAGGGTCTCACTCTAGTAATTAGTTGATTATTGGCCATAACTGGTCACGTGGGCTCACCTAACTGCAAGGGACTAGAAAGTACAATCCTGCCATGTGCCAGGAAGGCCAAGAGTTGGAAATATT
This sequence comes from Marmota marmota marmota, assembly GCF_001458135.2. NCBI lineage: Eukaryota > Metazoa > Chordata > Mammalia > Rodentia > Sciuridae > Marmota > Marmota marmota. The sequence goes on from NW_026000241.1 coordinate 18,899,680, forward strand.
TGATGATCAACATTAGTGACTATGATATGATCCTTTGCCTTCATACTGAGAAATTCTCTGTGTGCTTTGTGTGAACCCCTGGGTAACAATGATGATTTTGAAAACAATATGCATGAAAATGAAAGTGGGGTTACAACAAAAGAACATACCAGAGTCATATATTTATGTGTGATAGGGTAATATATTTATGGCTGATTTTTTTTTCTTTCTTCTATTTTCTAGATTTATTTCAATGTGGTCAGACTGGGGCCTGTAATTTAAAAGATTAATTTTTTTGAACTCAAGGCCTACTTAATGTAAGAACTGTGCTAGTCACTGTCAGAGGACATAAAAATGATGAAGTCACGTTTGTCCATGCCTATTTTCAAATACAACATGAGTGTGTGGTGCTGGTGGAAAGGTGGGAAAAGTCTGAAGCCTGAAACAGTCAAGGGTGAGAGTTTAGACTGTGGAAAATAATGGTGGAAATACCAAAGAGGTGAACTAAGAAGGAAAAAAATTAAAGATGACCATTTGGGAGGGAATTACAAAAACAAGGACTTCAAGGAAAAGAGAGTGATTTGGAAAGAAAGATGACAACAACCTCAGTTTGGATCATACCAATACATAAAGTCCAGGAAAAAAACCTCCAGGCCTGGAGTACATATTAGAGCTGGGTGTGGTGTGCAAATGTGTGAATTGCTTATTCGCAAATGGCAGATTAACCTATGAACGTGCATAAGGCTCCCAAGGGAGAGAAGAAGAAAGAAGAAGCTATCTGTGGGCAAGACTGAGAAGAATATAAATTAGAGGCAGGGGTGGGGAGAAGCACCTATCACAGATCCAGGAGGGCAGAGCCAGGAGAGCTTTCTCTCATATGAGTCTTGGAAGGTGAAGGATTTCCAGTATTTTAATATGTAGAAAGGTCCCAAGGATGATAAACAGCCTTTACCTGATGCTATTGCAGCTCTGCTTAACAACAGACACGGCTTCCACAGAGTAGAGAGAGGAATGGTCAGATGGCAGAGTAGTGAAGATGAGCAGGTAATGTGGACATGGAAGCAGTGAATGCAGACAACCCTTCCAAGACATTTAGGGCAAGGGAAGGCAGAGCCATAATAAAGGAAACAATGTTTTAAGGCAGGTGGGGTAAATCTTAGTATGGATATAAGCAGAAAGGGAGGAGCTGAGAAGGGGAATAAAATAAAAATGCTCATGGAAAAGAGAAATTCAGAGATGCTAGATGAGGACTATCTGGGCCTTATTCTAGCAAAGTTTAGGAAATACATATGTAATATATAACTATGAAATATCAGAACAAATGCCAAAGGTGTTTCACCTTAGATGGAGAGTAAGAACATCTGTCAAGCCAGGAAAAACCTAGAAGATGGTCAAGAGGGTGCCCAGGCAGGGTATCTGGTCCCACCTAAAGTGACAGACAAGACCACCATGTGAAGGACAGTGAAGGAGGCCAACTCCCCAGGCAGCAGGAGAGCATGCTAAATTCAGGGAACTACACTTTTTTGTTTTTTTTTTTTAAATATGATATATGAAGAATGTTTATGTAGCAATGATAATTTTTTTAAATATTTATTTTTTAGTTTTTAGGTGGACACAATATCTTTATTTTACATGTATGTGGTGCTGAGATTGAATCCAGTGCCTCGTGCATGCTAGGCAAGCGCTCTACCGCTGAGCCACAGCCCCAGCCCCAACTACACGATTTTGATGGTGCTAAAATAAAAAGGACAAAGAAAGATTGTTAGGAAATTAAGCTAGAGATCAGAGAGGGGCAAAACATAGAGGTCCTGTAGGTAATGCAAAGGAATTGCTGCAATATATATACCCTCCAATACCACATCTTCAGTGGGACCTCCAAAGAGGAATCATGAGCCACCACATCTACAAGCTCTGACCAAAGTCACCTGAAAAAGCTTAGCCTAGGGTTAAGAACACAAACTATTTGGAAGCATTTTAATCCTTGTGATCTTGGGGACAGATGCAATGGCCATATGTATTTGTGAAGAGAGCACAATATTCAAGGAGGGAATCTGGAGGCTAGCTGGCTCATTTCAAATCACATTTCTAACATACCACCTGGTTAAGAAAGTCAAAAGAAGCCTATTGCCTCAATTTCCACATTGGCCAAGTGAATGTAATGATACTGAATTCAGCAAATGATTGCTTTCAATATTCAATGATAATCGTAGATGCACATTGTCTGTCACCTAATAAATGTCAACAGCAACAGACAGTAGTAGCAACAGAAAGGGCAAGAACTTGACATCATGCCTCCTACACTTTGGGGCACAAGTGCTGACTTCCCTTCATACTAGTAATCAGTGGGCAAGCCAAGACACGCCAAGCATCCATAATGCGAAGAGGATGTGAGGTCCAATCATGGAAAGCATGCCCTGCTCACATTCATCTTTGAGAATTCTCCCAGAAAGTGTGTTAATGGAACTCCTTCCTCTCCAAACAACTAAGGGAAACAATAATTCATTGTCTGATTCCCTCATTCCATACCTCTTAAGACTCCATTTGCCACTTATGGTTGATTCAGGGACAAAAAGGTACACAGAGGAGTGGAAACAGGTTGTTCCACTCCAAAACTCACAGAGATGGAGTGATGCCACATGTGTCTCCATTGATACATGCAACTATAAAAACTCAGGAGGATCACCATTTTTTCTACCTGCATCACTAGATGGAGTGGTGCCATATGTGTCTCCAGTATGCAAGTCAGAGAACTTGTACCAGAAAGGCATTGATTTACTACCATACAGATGAATGCATGTAGACTCACTCATGATAGGTAAAAGGTCAGAATTTAAAGCCTAACAAGCTTGAAAGACAACTTTAACCTCTGCACTCTCACCTCGCTGCACTCTGGATCCCCTGAAGATTCTGTACAAATTCTAACAGCCATCAGTCACGCTTTGTAACTAAAAAAAAAAAAAAAAATGATAAGCAAAAGCTGGGAAGAGCCGCAGCAGTGCCTAGTCAAGAATCCAAATACCTAGAGACCTATCCAAGGGAGAATTGGGGTTGCTGGGGGTAGAGGGCATGGATGATCAACTTTCTCAAATTCCTACTACAAACAGCATATTTATGTAATAATCAGACTCCTTCCCCATCTTGACCAGGACATCCAAGGTGTTCTGAACTAAGGTCCACCATGCAAGAGTGAGAGATTTTTTTTTTCATTCTCCAAATAAAAACATTTTTTCAGTAATTGGAGACCAAGGCACAGAGAGGTGAAGCCTTGGTCTCCAATTACTGAAAAAAGGCCCACCCGCTCCTTGATTGTGGTGTTGTTGAGTCTGATATCCAAATATCTTCCCACTCCTTCCAAAACCTGCTTCCTTCAGAGATGGAGCTGAAGTTCATGCGACATGGTAACAGCACAATTTACAATTCGTCTGCTATTCTCAAGCTTTTAAGAGTCAATATAATAGAAGTAGTATCATTTTGATGACACAGTCATCAAATAACAACAAGTAAAATACATTAAGATCCTGCTACAGACACAAGAGTGATTCTCACAGAGAGTCAACCTCCAGACTGATTCTCTAACTCTGGTGGGTTTTCCCCACACACACACACACATTTTTTTTTTATTTCTAAAGTAACATGGAAGAAAAATAATAAAGAATACTTGAGTAATAAAAACAAAAGGAGAAAATAAGGAACCAATACACATACCTTCCAAAAAGGAAATTTGACTTCAAAGTTAGCCTGCCTTATGCTTAAAAATTAAAAAAAAGGAAAGGAAAAAAAAGAAAATCATGTATAGTTTTAGCACAGAGTTTTAGCACAGAATAGGGAAACACTGAAAAATATATATATCATTCTCAGTGGATTTCCCAAGCACCACAAGAAACATCAAAAAATTATTAAATTCCCAATTACTGCCATTTGTACATATGTTTTTCACAGCTGGAAAACAAATTTGAAAATCAACCAGGACAAGCAAAGCAGAATACAGATGCTCATGAAGACTTTACCAACCCCCAAAGGGGTCAAGCAATTCAAGAGTTGAGCTAACAAGAGAAGATTTCCCATGGGGAAAGGCCTGCCTTGGAGTGCATGAAATACTGTTCATCTGCTGCTCCTCGGAGCTCCCTCAGTGAAACAGTCGGCCAGCGATCCAGGCTCAAAGCTGACCTGAATAGCAAGCAAGGGCCCAATGTATTTTAAACATGGCAACCCTTTACTGCCAAAAGTGACTGCTATGAACATCCCTCATATCATTGATACATGCAACTATTAAAACTCATGAGGATCACCATTTTTTCTACCTGCAGCTCTAGTGCCAGAATGGAATGGGCTTAATTAAGGTTTTTGGAACCTTCAGCCAAAAACTGGAGCTTTCCCACCAGTTCAGTATTTCCCTTGTCCAGTGTTCTCTCTTCTGTTTTAGCCTACTTCTCCTGACTAAAGCCCAATTCACATTATATTAATCGTTTCTTTTCCTTAAAAACACCAGAATGAAAAAGAGGCCAGTGGGTCTTATTTGCAATAGTTCTCCTATCTTTTTGCCTCTTCCCAATGTTACTTTGTAGGTCCTTCCATTAGGCTGGCCTTATGATTTGAGTTGAACAATGGAATATGTCAGAAGAAGCATTGAAACTTGGCCATAAGAGACCTGGGATGCTTCTCCACACTGTCTTGGAATCCTGTGCCTGCCTTGTGAACAAGCCCAGCTTAACCTAAATACATACAGTCCCATCATAATCCTTCCAGAGTCAGAGGTTTGGTAACACAACAAAAGACACACAGCAATTTAAAATCAAACTCAGTATCAAAAGTATGGCTTGACTCCAAGTTGGTACTCCTTTCACTATAAAAGACCTATAAAAGATGGCACTTAATGAAGTGCTGGATGAATAAAACTCCACATAGGAGACTCTCGCAACTCAATCTCTACCCTGAACTTTCTACCACATTCCAGGCCCACATTTCCAACAGCATAGTGAATATCACTGCTATAATAACCCTCCATTCTTCAAATCCAAGTCAAACCTTATGCCTCCAAACCAGCACCAGACTACTCAGTTTGTTCTGGTTTTTGTTGTTATTGTTGTTATTGCTTTTCACTTTCTTATTTCCTGGATTGTAAGGTGACAGAAGGACCAAAATTCAAATCCCAACCCAGCTACTTAATTGACTGTTATAATATTCCTAAGCAAAAAAAAAAAGTACAAATCTCTTTGACTTGAACCTTCCTACAATTGATTTAATGCCTAAAAATAGTTTACACTAGGAAAAGAAGAAGAAGAAGAAGAAGAAGAAGAGGAGGAGGAGGAGGAGGAGGAGGAAGAAGAAGAAGAAGAAGAAGAAGAAGAAGAAGAAGAAGAAGAAGAAGAAGAAGAAGAAGAAGAAAGTGTTAGCCTAACCAACATCTCTAGAGAAACAGCCAAGGAAACTTCACGGAGACAGTTCCTAAAAATGTATCTGCAAGTTACAGGATATAGCTTTTTTGGATGTGACATGCCACAGGAAAACCACTGAGAGCTGTTGTTTCTGCAGCTTATTATATTTGTTTAATTAGAATATGTCTGTCAAAGAAATAGCTTAAGCAGCAGTTATCAAAAGGGCATAAATATGTTGTCCCCAATGCTTCTGCCCCAGAACTCAAATAAAACCAAAACAAGGCACAAAAAGATGCCAGGGTGCCATGGCTACCTTGTCCTATAAATTATAGGGGTGGGCAATAGCCCTGAGGCTCACAAATCAGCCTAGAATTGAGGCATGTTGACAAGCATGTTTGGGAAGCTTCACCTCCACCACACACACTAGGTGATGATTCATTTAATGTTTCACTCTATTGACCCCTACTTTTCCTTAAAATGTACTCTCTGATATATTCAAATTTGCTTCATCTTTTCTGGTCAAGAAAATTCACAGGTGACATTAACATTTGATCCTCTGCTTACAGTGACAACTTCTTCCTTGTAGTAACTATGGCAACAATAAAACAGTGAAGCCAGGTTTGGTTTGTTGATCTGTATTGTCATTGCTGCTGCTTTAACAGACAATGGGATCTTCTGTATTCCACAGGGCCTCACTGCAAGAGCTAGCATCCTGTTTTTTAAATAACTTAGCAAAAGCTGACACTTTACTGGGTCTATGGAACTGGATCCTGAAGACCAAGTTTAAGTAAAAAGCCTGCATTCTAGGTAGAAAGCATGCAAGACTCCCAACCCCAGATCCTCTAGACTCAAAGATAGGACAGTCCATCAGCCCATCTTCAGGACTCCAACTGAGGTCCATCCCAAGGTAGGTCAATGAGACCTGAGATAAAATTTCCTCTGAGAAGGGAGAGGCAAATCTAGCATAAAAACCAGAGCATCCCTGGGGACACACCTGTCCCAGCACAATAAGGTCCAATACTGGACCTCCCCAACAGAGGCATGCTCATTCACTTGTGCATTGTCAATGGAAGTTTTTGTACTAGAAAGGCAGAGTTGGACAGTCACAACAGAGCCCACATGGCCTTCGGAGCCTAAAATATTTACTAGCTGGCCCTAAAATATTTATGAGGCTGGTGGTCCAGCTGGCCCTTTATGGGAAAAATATGTTGGCCCTGCTCTAGGACATACGATGTGACTGTAACTTTGGAAGTCAATTCTGGAGCATGGTTTCTGAATTCACGTCTTTGTAATTCCAAGTCTGTAAACCAAATGGATATAGACTACCTTTTAATATAGAAAGATGGAGTCCAAAGGATTGCTACCCCCACAGGCTCGAATTCCAGGTCTTTCTCCTGGGAGTCTACCTCTCTGAAGGGTTTGCTTTCTGGAACACTTTAACAACTTCCTGGCTTTGTACAATGATTTTAAAAGATAAATCACAACCAAGAGAGTGGGCCGGTTAGTGAGTTATTACCTCACAGCTCAAAATTCACCCATTGTTCTGGTTTTGGTAAGTGTTAAAAGTTCACGTGTCAAAGGTGTGATCATCAGTCTGTAACACTATTGAGAAGTGGCGGAACCTTTAAGAGATGGGACCTAGGGGAAGGAAGTTAGGTCACTTGGTGCATGCCCTTGAAGGGAATATGGGGACACCAGCTCCTTCTTTTCTTTTTTGCTTCCCTGCCTCCATGAAGTGAGTTATGTACTCCTGCCATGGTGTACTGCTTCACCACAGTCTCTGAGGCAACACAAGGACAAACCTACCGGGGACTGGAACCTCTGAAAGTATGAACCAGAGTAAACCTTTCCACTTTTAAAGTTGATTATCCCAGCAACAGAAAGCTGACTAACATGTCCCTCAATACCTGCTCTGTAATAATAGACAGGACCCTTCAAACACTTCTCAGTGAGCACAATGTTAAGGTTTATCAGTAGAGGGCAATAGAGGGACGGCACAGGAAGAAGGAGTTTCTCCTCCTGATTCTGCTTGCCCTATACCTTCCTGTACCTCCAGTTGCACATTCTGTCAGTGATGCGCATGGGTAGGGACATCTAGTGGCCCTCTGCCCTAGCTGTATACTCAAAAATAGGCAGTTCAGCAATTTCACAGCCTTGGCTGGGCCCACCTTGCAGGAGCCCTGCAATTGCAAACACCACACACCCTGGGCTTCTTTCCCACAGTGGCACCCCAACATCACCAAGTCTCACTGCACACTTGATACCCAGCCTCAGCTTAAATGACCCCTGTAAGGTTGCTGCTGGTTGCCCAATTCTATGGACTAGCTCTGGCCTCTGCCAACCCAGCAAACTTCATCATCCAGAGTGCAACAACGAGACCTTCAATGAGATCTGAACACTCCCTTCCACATCTGTCCTTTCCTGGGTACTTTTTAGAGTTACTTTTCCATCTTTACATGGGCTATCGTATCATGGCTTAATAATCTTTATATCAAATTTCCCTAGTATTGAATTCACCCAAGAAAGTGATTGAATGCAGACTAATTCAGAATGGAACATCAGTCAGTGGCAGGAATGTGCTGCTGTTTTCCCGGAAATCACTTTCAGGGGCCTTGTCTTTCCTCCAGGAGGAGCTGGAATGCAAATCTAGGTTGGTAGCAAGAATTTGGCCTCTGTCTTTCCCCACTGAAAAAGTCAGTTCTTCTTTGAATATCCCTCAGGATGTGGAGCTATATGCTATCAAAAGTTATGTGCTGATGAATAAATAAATGAATAAACAAATAAGCAATCTCAGTTATGACTCAGAAATAAAATGCAATGAGGGACTAAATGAGCTGTCCAGAAAATAGGCCAGTCTGACATAGAAACTCAAGAAATTTTATTGATACCACAAAACATTCTATACATCTTGAGTCTGTTTCTAAAAAGCAGTGTTTTTTTCTAAGTGCTTATAGATAAGCTATATCCATATTAAAATATCTATTTCAATCCTCTTCACATTCTGCTCCCTGTGTTTCCATAGCAACCCACATCCCATAATAAACAATCAGAGCTTTTGTTTAGAGAATTATAAGAAGTAAGCTTTTGATGTTTTTCTTCAATACCCTTATTTTTCCATTAAGCAAATTTAATATTTCACAATACACACTTCCATGATTTAGTCCCTATGAACTCTAGAAGCATCCAAGAGTCCAGTGTTTTGATGCTGTAAAATATACCCTCATTTTAATGGCTATTTCACCCAACATCCAGTAACTGTAACTCACAAATCTCAACTACATAAATGCTACTCAGTGAATAAACAGAAGTAAGGAATTCATCTTGCCCTTGCCACGTGCTAATTATAATCCCCAGAGGCTATTATCAAAAGAGTTTCCTTCCAGGTTTTAGATAAGTGTGATGTCAAATGAGAGCAAATGCCTCTAGAGGTCTGTGCTATAGTTTGGATATGTTTTGCATTTATCCCCCAAGTTTTCAAGTTAGAAGCTTGGTCCTCGGTGTGGTGATATTAGGAGGTGAAACCTTTAAGAACTGGGGCCTACTTGGACATTGTTAGGTCATTTGGGGAACCTAACAAATTCTTGGAAGAAACTGTGATACTCCAGCCTCTCTCTGGCCTCTTGTTTGGCAATGTAAGTTCCTGCACACACTCCCACCATGATGCAATCCACCACGATGTGATGCAGCCTAGAGAGCCCTCACCAGAGCTGAGCCTATGCTAACACCATGCCTTATGACCTCCATTCATGAGCTAAGTGAACCTCCTCTTCTCTTTGTAAGTACTCAGTTTTGTGTATTTTATTTTAACAGCAAAAAACTCACTAATACAGCTGTCTTTGGCTGAATTTCCAAATGTCCCATATGCAATAAGACCCCACATTGGTAATAAGTATCTTAATTTTCTCCCCTTGAAATAAAGAACACTGATGTTGATTGAACTCTTACTTGATCGAAGGCATTGGAATTAGTATTTTGTATGATTAACTCTCATCTTCACACTAGTTATTCAAGGTAGGCATTATTGTCCCCATCTTACAGGTGGGAAAACAGTCTCAGATTAAAATAAGTAAATTCCTGCTGGAAGATAAATCCAGATATCTCTGGAGGCTCATTTTCCATCCAACTTTTGGAGACTTAGAAAAGAGCAAAGTCACAGCTCTGAGTTACTTCTTCAAAACAAGAAGGGTGGATATCAGATCAATTCCTAGCTCCACTGATTTCTCCTTCCAAACAACACCAAGGAGCTCCCACTGCCATGCAACTGCATAGACAGTTTTTCTTTCCCAAACCCATAAAGGCCTCATGAAGAGGCCTCTTTTTTTTTTTTTTTTTTTTTTTTTTTAGGTGTTGATGGACCTTTATTTTATTCATTTATTTATATGTGGTACTGAGAATCGAACCCAGGGCCTCACACATGCTAGGTGAGCATTCTACCACTGAGCCACAACTCCAGCCCAAGAGGCCTTTTTTAAAGACTGAAAATACCATGTTAGAACTATTTAACAGTTTCTGATAAAGCTGAACATATGCCGATTCTATAACTCAGAAATCCCATTTCTGGGTATTTCCTCAAGAGAAATAAAAACATGTATTCAAGAATAGGTAGAGCGGCTTTATTCATAATAGTTGGAGTGGTAATAGCCCAGGTGCCCATCAACAGGAGACTAGATAAGCAAATTGTGGTATAGTCAAACAATAAAAAGGAACAAATTACTGATACACACAGCACCGAGGATAATGCTCAAAGGCATTTTGCTAAGCAAAAAGCCAGATAGAAGAGTACACACCACTTGACTCCTTTTGCATGAATTCCTGCAATACATGAAACTTATCTATAGGGTTAGAAGTCAGAAGAGTGGTTACCCTGAGGAATCATTCATTGCAAAGGAGTAGGAGGGACCCTTGCGGGTGATGAAACTGTCCCATGTTCTTGCTCTAGGTGGCACTCACTTGTGGTATCCACTAGTAAAATTTCATCAAACTGGACACCAAAGAAGATACATTTTACTTTAAAAATTATACCTCAATAAAAATAAAGATGAAAAGGCATAAGTAAATAAATAATGTGTATGTGGAAATCAGAAAATTTAGGAAGAGCAGGTGAAAAATAAAGCCCACAGCAATAGACAAGACAAGACAGTCTCTCCTGAAACCCTCATTATCCCCCTATGCTGTGATCCTTTTGCAACAGAAAGTAGGGCCTCATCACACAAGTAAGCCAGGCATTTTTCCCTAATGGAGTACAAAGTCCATGCACTGCAAGCGGTGTGGAATTCCGGGTGTTCATTTGGACAGTAAATCATAGCTCATGGGGAGGACAGTCCTTCAGCAGCTCAGGATTTAAATAATGATGTGTCAACATCTGCCTCAGATGACTCAGATTTAATCTTAACAGTGACCTTGTAAGCTTGCAGGATTATTAGAGCCAGCCACACAGACACAAAGAATATTAAAGTTGTTTGTCAAAAGCCTCTTGGCTTCTGTCAAGAAAAACTCCAGAACAGAGGAACACACATGCTCAAAACTGAAGAACCTCCAAATGGAAACGGAAGAAATAAGGCGCCCTGACACCCATGTTGCCAAGAACAATCAGCTGGAAGGAGTCAGCTCCTGGTGTTTGCAGCTTCCGTGGAACTCAAAGTTTCTCATGTTCTTCAAGGAATTGTCGCATTGCAATGCTTTCAGATTAAAATTACGTGTCCCTGGAATACTTCTCATCTTCTATATCTTGTGCCAAAATCAATAATCCTAAGCAATTGCCTTATTAAATGTTATTGGACTTGGTGAGCAGGAACCTGATTTCTCATCCTAGTTCCAGCATTACCAGAGAAAATTCTTTATGCAAGCTATCTGGCTTCTCAGAGCCTCATTTTCCTCATCTGTGAAATGGAGATAAGCATCAAAGCAGTAATAAAAAGAAGTAATGGGCTGGGATTGTGGCTCAGAGGTAAACGCTTGCCTAGTATGCATGAGGCTCTGGGTTGGATTCTCAGTACTACATACAAATAAAAATAAAGGTCCATTGACAACAACAAAAAATAAAGAAAGAAAGGCTATAGAAAGGCCTGGAACATGTAGTAAGTACTCAGCGGGTGAACTGCATCCAAATCCTCCACATCATGCAGCCCCACATGTCCTCTCCCCTTCCCATCCCAAAGCAGACCTCAGGATATAGCAAACTGAGGGGCTGCAGGGAACTAGCCTCACCAGGGCTGTGCAGCTGACCACCAGGATCCCACTGAGCCTTCCAGGGTTCTCCTATCCCCAATTTACACCTGACAGTCTGCTGAGGACCAGACATGCTACAAGGCACTTCCAGTTGGATTGACTCACTACAACCTCAGCACACAAGAGGCCTTATCAGGCCTGGTGATCATTAAGAAAGCTGAAGTTCAAGTTTTATATGAACACATAGTTAAGAGGCAACTGAGTCAAGATCTGAATACCAGGCCACCTGGGCTGGGTAAGTCTGTGCTTTCCTCAACTCAACATAATCAGCAAGGCCTTGGGGAAAAGATACACAAACCTGGAAGAAAGGGAAAAAAGGACTGTCTGGTTGTCTCTTGCTGGGTGATCAACTACTCCCAAAATTTAGTTTTTGTACAGTTGGATGGGTTGAGAGCTGAGGACTTCAGTTGGGAATTCAGGAATCCAAGACTGGAAAATCCACTTCCAAGTTGGCTTCTTTGCTCTGAATCTGGAACACCTTTTTCCTCCTTGGCTGTTCTTTCTCTTCACATGGCATATCATCTAGTAGTTAATTCCCAGGTAATCACATGGCTGCTGGTTCCAAGAGGCAGAAACAGAAATTGCCAGGATGACTTAGGGCCACATCCCAGAACTGGTAGTGTTACTTTACCATATTCCATGGGTTAAAGCAGTGACAGGACCAACCCAGAGTCAAGGACTTAGAGAAATAGATGCACCTTTTTTTTAGTAGGGGGTGGCAAAGTCACATTGAAGAAGTTACCTGTGGATGGGAGATGCCATTATGGTCATTCTGGAAAACATAATCTGCCTCAAATCCCTTAAGTGTTCTATGTTTGCAAGTGAGAAACAAGGACCTCATTATTTCTATAATCCAATAACAGTAATAAATTCTGAAGCTTACTGATTATAAAATACTTTTTATGAGGCATGTGCCATTAAATGCTCATAAAACCCTGTGAGATCAGCATCATTTATGGAGCAAGACAGGAACAGGGGTTTGTCTAAAAACATACAGACAGAAAATGATCAAAGTCACTCGGGCTCCCATGCTGGCCCTGTCTGCTGGTGAAAGACAGCAGGGTGGACATGAGAATGGGGTCTTAGAGGCCTTCCATTTGTTACTACAGGGTTTGGAGGAACCGCTGTTCATGTCAACTTCACATTCACAGGTTAAAACACTGTGCCACAGACAGAAACAATAATCTATGTGGCTCTTCCTACCTTATTTCTGACCTAAAGTGTCAGAACCCTAACCAGGCAGGTGTGGAGCTCAGTTGTCTCAGTAAGGACGGCAGCCACTGGGAATATAACGGAAGCACTGAAATCAATGAGAACAAGAGTCCCAACTGTGGCTCAATTCGCTGTCCCCTTCAGCTAGCCTTTGTCTTTCCAATAACACTGTCTTGAAGGGCCTGTTGGGTTTTCTTGGTGATAAGGAAGAATAACCAACAAGGAATAAGATACTTGCTTTATATCTTGGGTTCCCTACAGGGATCCCCCTTGTCTTAAGAATGAATAAAGAAGGTAATACACATGATTACACACCCATCCATAATAACATCAATACCTATGTATGCATTTTCATTGCTCAGGGTCAAACACATTCAACTTGGGCCAATGAGGAAAGATAATCACACAGAAGCATCTTTCAAACTACGTCATTATGTGAAAATGTGAATTTCTTAACATCTTTTCTCACCCACAAAAGCAAAGGCAATGTGTTATTCTCTCTTGTTCATCCATGCATTCCCAATGTCAAGCACAGATTTTATCAGATATCGCTCTGTGAATGTTTATTGAACAAATGAGTGAACACAACTTCTTAGCTCCTACCATATCCATACTGGATAGTTACGGACTTTCTCTTATTTATCACTGTATCCTGGCTGGTGCATAGTAGATGCTTAAAACCTGTTTGATGAATGAATAAGGGTTACAGAGAGAAGGGGAAGGAGTGAGGGAAGGAGGAAGGGGCGAAAACTCAGACTTAAAATCAAGCATTGCCTTCAGTGCACAGGAATAAAGTCTTGACGAAGTCATTCAGTCCTGCTCCTCAGCTTCCTAGACTTTGAGAATCCCAAGAGCCACCACCCCCTTGAACAAGCAGCCTGTTTGTTGTCCTAAGTGAAAATATGATCCCAGCCACTGAGAAATATCTGTACTGGAAAATTTAGTCTCATTTGCAAGATTTCACACCAATAACAAATAAACGCAATAAAATAATGAGAACCAGAAGTCTGTGAGTTTCAAATAAAATGTGGTTTTAAGAAAAAGCCACAAACTTATTTGCCTGTTATTTAGGCTTTAATAACTACATCTTTGCCTATCTGTCCCTCCCCGGGGTTTCATCTTATTCCTCTCCCTCTTCTGCCCTCCTCCCCTCCCACCCCAACAAGTTCACTGAAATCTGGGTTTTCCCTAACAGTTCATCCCGAGCTATCTCTCCTTGCCATTTCTATGGAATCATTGCAGTCCATCCATGTCACTCACCTTCCATCTTAGCTAACTTCTGCTGGGGGAAGAGGCAATGATCCAGCTAAGGCTTTCTACTCTGCTTAGCACAGGGAAAAGGCATTCTGTGCAATAAAGCCTGTTCTAAGTGAATGTTATGGTTTAGATATGAGGTGTTCCCCAAAAGATTGTGTGTAAGGCAATGCAAGACTAGCTTAGAGGTGAAATGATTGGGTTATGAAAGCCCTAACCTAATCAGTGCATTAATCCACTGATAGGGATTAACTGGGTGGTGACTGTAGGTAGATAGAGTGTGGCTGAGAAAGGTGGATCACTGGGGGTCATGTCTTTGGGGTTTGTATTTTGTCTGTGGAATGAAAAGGTTTCTCTCTCTCTCTCTCTCTCTCTCTCTCTCTCTCTCTCTCTCTCCATCCTGGTGCCATATACTGAGCTGCTTTTATATACCTCACATTTCCATTATGATGTTGTCTCATCTCAGGCCAAGATCAATGAATTTGGTCAACCATGAACTGAGATCTCTGAAACCATGAGCACCAAATAAACTTTTCCACCTCTAAAACTGTTCTTGTGAGAGGATCCAACAAGGCGGCGCGCACAGAGAGATCAAGGAGTCTTAAACCGTCTAAATGCTGTTTGCTCAGGATCACTAGGCTATGCTGAACTAACGTGGATCTGGGGCGAACAGTCTGTGCCTCTCAGAACACACACCAAGCCCGGATCCGCTGAATTCAGGCTACCGTTCACCTGCATCTCGCAGACAAACCGCTGTGACTCAGCACTAAACGATCCCGCTGAAACAACTGGTCAGCCCTTCTGAACCTGCAGAGGTTAATACCAACCGAGCCTTCATAGGTAGTGGCCACAGGATTGAGACGGGGCTTGGGAGAGCCGGTCAGGACCCACCCGTTGCATTGGTCACCCGTCAAAGGGAACGAACTGTCGCCATTCGCTTGGGATATCACCATGGAAGAGAACTGACGTCAGCAGAATGTGGTGGAGGAGATAACTTCATTGAAACCGGCGGCGGCAGGTGTGTAACCCCCTAGCCTTCCCTCTCCACACAGCGGGAAACCTCAAGGGCCCCTCCCAGCTCTCCCATGAGTGCGATAGTCAGACTGAGAGAATCAGGAGTGGCGAGCACAGGACCCGCGGCGTGGGACCCCCGGCTACCGCTCCCACCAGCGCTGAAAACTGAGGTCTTTTGCACCAGCTCCCGGGGGTGTGGCTACCAGAGGGCAGGCAAAATACGCTGAGGGTTCTCAGTCCCAAGCTCCACAACCTTAGGGTCTGAGGGAATGGCAAGCAGGGAGAGTGTGCCAAGTCGTTCAAGAAAATAGGGCCCCCGGGAGCAGCAGACCTGGCGTGTAACCAGTATTGTGGTGAGTGTTACCAGTGAGTGGGGCCTGGCTGGAGGAAAAGTGGGGAAGTGACTAGACACAAGTCAAGGCCCTAAGCACTCAGGATTGGAGACCCGCCCAGTCGGGGAGGAGGAGCTGCTGCACAGTGATTGGTTCCCGCTTATTGAGAGGAGAAGTTTGGCCGGGTGGGCACAGCTCCACCTACTGGAAGAGAAGTTAATCGAACTCTAAGACTGCATTATTTAAATTTTTTTTTAATTATTTGAGGGGTTTTTTTCATTTTAATTTTTTTTATTTTTTTATTATTTTTAATTTTTAATTTTTTTTTTGATTATTTTTTAAAATTATTTTCTTTTTTTATTTTCTATTTTTTTCTTTGTCTTTTCATTTTTTTCAATTTCCTTATTCCCCTTTCCTTGAATGCTACCTGTTTACTCTCATTCTCTTTAGTGACTTTTTCCCTTCCCTTCTAATACCTTTCCTCCCAAGCATCACAACGCTGTTTATGTGTAATTTACTATATATGTATAGGTCAATGTTCCAAGGTGTTATATAGTGCTACCAAGTCCCTAGCTACCCCCAAATACTCCAGACCATTCTCCTGTTAATATCTCTCATCACTAGAGCAACCCTCCAAGGTTGCCAAGAGATACCAACTTCAATACCATCACATCATTCGACCTAAATATAAGTCCCAAGACCAAACCGCAGACTGCTATATGCCATCAGAATCCGTACACAGTTTAGGAAACGAATGAATCTGCATTAAAGTGCAACAAAACTCATCATCTCTAGTCATAGTCTCCCATCACAAAAGAGAGACCCCAGAGACACACAAAACCAAATAAATTTATAGGAGTAAACAGTAACTCAGCAGTCAAACAGAACAAGAAGTAACATGAACAGCATGAAAACGCAAGGAAGAAAAGGAGTACAAACAATGCAGGACAGCCTAAATACTCAGGAGGACCTAGAGGCATCAGAAAAATGGTCAAATAAAGAACTCAAGGAATATCTTAGACAGATTGAATGGAATCTTAAAGAGGATATGAGACAGCAAATTCAAACAATGAAAGAATACATTGAAAGTGAATTACATAAACAGATAAAAGAAGCAAATAAGCATCTTTATCAGGAGATAGAGATTATTAAAAAAATCAAACAATAATTCTAGAAATAAAGGAAACTATAAACCAAATTAAAAACTCAAATGAGAGTATCACTAACAGAGTGGAGCAAGTAGAAGCCAGAACATCAGATAATGAAGACAAAATATACCAACTTGAAAAGAGTCTAGCCAACTCAGAAAGGCTGGTAAAAAATCATGAGAAAAACTTCCAAGAGATATGGGATAACATAAAAAAAACCAAACTTAAGAGTCATCGGGATAGAGGAAGGCATAGAGGTTCAAACCAAGGGAATGAGCAACCTGCTGAATGAAATAATTATAGAAAAC